>NC_046224.1:56991458-57655833 GCF_009819885.2 Catharus ustulatus | reverse complement strand
CATCAGTAGATGCCTTAGAAAACTGGAGAGAGTTTTCCAGGATTGCACAATCAGGGATTACAAAATAATCACAAATGTGACAGAAAACTGACAACCAAGTGAAGATGCAAAAAACCACAGTACAGCTTACTGATTGAAATTGCAGAAAGCTGTCTTGCCACAAAACAGCTGTTGCCAAACTTCAACTTGCAGATGCAGGACTATTTCAAAGAACTGCAAACACTTGAATTGAATTTGAATGTGTTGTGTGACAACAGGTATATTCAGAAGCAGGATGTTATGCATCAATAAAAATAGAGTTCACCTCTATAAAACCAGAATTTGTTCCATTAAGTCTATCAACAATTTTTATATTTTGTTTTCCTCTGCTCTGAAAAACCATTGCTTGGCCTAATATCTTCCAGTTAGAAACTCAGTCTAAACACCTCTATAATTTTCCCTTTCCTTTACATCACCAGTACCACTCTACACAATTCCTCCTATTTGTTTAGGGTGTGAGCCTTCACAATATCTTTGAAACACTGTAATGAAATAAGTGTCCTGATAGCCACTTAACCAAACCAGATTTCAATTGCTCGGTTATCCATGCTGATACCAAGTTAATAACTTTTGCTGTCTTTTTCAAACTGCATATATCTTTGGTATTTGAAGTACTAATAATACTAGTTCAGTTCAAATTCCCAACAAGCTTGCAGAGACAGGTAATGTGTTTTCTCCTACGTGATGTGCTCCTGCATATACAGACCTTGTCTTTGTCACATTTATAAAAGGTCTCAACGTGGCCACCACAATTATCTTCTTGACCTTTTCTGCAAACAGTTTTTCTATTTCTTCCTATTGTTCTTTCATTAACTCTTCCCCTGCCATCTCATTTAGGATAGATCTTGCACAATTTTGTTCCCATCATTGTAAAATCCAAGTCTCTTCTATGTTGTTCTATTTTCTCTTATAAAGTACAGTTCATAACTAGCTAATAACTAGCTGATATCTGCTCCAGGTTTCATTCTTCTGAGGTTTTTTCTTTCTTTTTTCCCTGTTGCCACTGGAAGGTCAAAACCCACTGGAATTAAGACCTCCTCATTTAAGCCCTTTCATTCCAATATATATTTGCATTTATCATTACTTTTACACTTCTCTGGGCTGAAAAGCACAAGTGCTCAATCCTTCTTCCCAGATAGACTCTTTGAGTCCACCCTGAACCAAATCTGAATGTTCCTTTGTGAATACAGTGTGCTTAATCTCTGCATTTGATCAAGAGTTGACTGTTGGGGTTCCTCCATGTCATGGTTTAGGAATGATTTTCCCCAATTTAACAAACTTTGAAAAGAAAAATGTAAACACATTTTCTATACAATATTTTTAGGTATTATCCCTATGAATTTTATTTTTCCACACAAGTTGCTCTCCCACAAAAGCGCACATGTGCCTGAAGTTTCTTTACAAATTCACTTTCTTGATACTCAGAGAGGAAAAACATCTGTGGTGAAGCTCTACCACAGGCTGCCTATTAATTGTGGACTAGCCAGTTGATCAGTTTGTACCACCTGCTAAAGAAGGATAATAGTATCATCATTGCCTGACTCACACATCTATTTAGATTATAAACTCAATAAATAGGACTTTCTCTTACCATCTTGTTTAGCAAAAGAGACACACAGACTTATCACAAAACCAAATATACTGTTGGCATAATTTCCTCACCAAAAAAAAAAAGCCCTTTCTTTTTAAAGAGGATAGTGTTGTTATAGCATATTAATGCAAGTATAATTATGAGAATCATCAGAAAGGATGAAGATGCTTGCATTCACCCTCTGACTTCATAATTTCCTCTTGTCCTGATGTAGGGCTGATGTTAACTGAGATGATAACACCCTTCTGCATCTGAGTCCAGAGCATCTAAAGGAGCTTTCAAAACTGTTTTTGAAGAGATGCTCTAATTCTTGATTACACTGCCTCTTGCACACCTTTAACTCCTGTGATCAAAGACTCAACACCCCATCTGCAAACTCGATGCTCTTATTCATCTAGCAGTGCTCAGTCCTTACTGGTTTTGTTGATTATCTACTCTAGCTTTTTCATAGTATTGAATTTCTGGTTTTTAGTAGACACTGGTTTTTGGTCTGTTAAAACACAGGACAGATTCCTTTTCTTGCTTTCTCCTCTTATCTCCACTCTTTAAACTATTCCAGATATGCATCTGGAATCATGAAAAACCTGTGATCTTTCCTTTGCCCTATGATTGAATTTTGCTGTAATGAATTTCCCTTGGAATAGAGTACTGCCTTTCTCTCAGGCTATTGCAAACAAATTCAGGTCCAGGTACCATCTGCTAGCCTTTCTGCATCTTTCCAGTAGGGAGTTTTCATTTACCAGGCAGTCAGACAACAGGACCTGTTGCTTCCTTTGGCAGGCCTAGTTACAGGGAATTTTGGTAGTATTTTTTAAACTCAAGTCTGTCTTAGTGTTTGCAAGTTTCTCTTGTGACTTGTCCCAGCAGTTGGTAAAGCAAAAATAAGAGTTTTCACGACACGTTCTAAGAGTGGAAACATGCTTTTCTTCCAGTGTTGATGCTTGAAACAGTGGACTTGGACTCAAGCAAAGTCACTTTAATGAGCTTGGAATTATGACATGCCCTCAGAATTGCCTTGGCTATGCTATTTGTACCTTCCTAGTACTCAACTTCATGTATATATATATTTATACCCCTGTATTACACCATTTATTCCCACTTCAGTTCCCCAAAAGCAAAAGTTATCAAAGCTATTGGCTGTATAATGTTCCATCATTCCTTCATTAATGTTATTTTACTTTGACTAGAAAAAAATTGTCCAGATATATTGAACTGAAGCAGAAGAAGGAAATCACTGGAAAAGAAAGGTAGAAGTAGTCTATTAAATAAGAGGAAAAAAAATTGAGCTAAACCAAATGAAAGAATTTTAAAGGATGAGAGGCATTTGAAAGCATATGCTTATTTTAGAAGAGATGAGGGAAAGGCAGAAGAAAATGAAAAAAAATAGTGTGATGGTAAGTAAAGCAATTATGTACACAGCAAAAATGTTAAGTGCAGGGATACATTTACTACAAGATCTAATGCATTCATCAAGGTAATTCTAAGAGAAAGGATTTTAACATCACATTTGCCATCCTTTCCTTCTTCATCTTCAATCCTACATTAAAATATGTACATATTTTTAATATTCCATTTCTCTAAATGGTGACAACAGAAGCTGCTGGATGTGAATAGCTCCAACTATAATAGAAATTACAGTGAAAACTTTAATATTTTTTAGTTTAAATACGTCATAACTGTTTGACTCATATCAGCTTCTTTTGTGCTTTCAAACCCCAGCGTAATGCAAGCTTTTTTTGTCATGGTTCTTTTCGGTAATTACACCGAAGCAGAGATGGACCTCTTTTGCTTTTTCTTGTAATAACTGGATGTCAAAAGTGACAAAATTATTCTTTCTTACTGTTTTCTTCACATAGGTCACAGCACATTGAAACAAACCGAAAGGATAAACTTCTGGAAAGTGAGACATTCTCTGGTAAGGTATTTAAAATTTCTTTATGAGTTTTTTTCTTTGTATTTGTTGAAGAGGGAGGTGTTTATATTTAAATTTTGATTCATCTGCTTTTCAACTTGCACTAATGTTTTCCTTTCAAAATTAGCTTCTGTTATATGATATCTAATTTCGTACCCCAGAAGCATCTACCTTACCAAACTCCCTCTAAAATGATTCCAGTATTGTTGTTTTGATACTCAATGAAAGTCAATCTGAAAACAGACATTGAAGTCTTTGTTCAAGTTTGTTTTGTGTATCTTTAAAATAAGGAAGAAGACAAATCTGGACAGGAGTTGTACACGGTCTGAACTGGCCAGCTTGCAGTTTCTGATAGGAAGAGATAAAATAGCAATTAATAGAAGTTTAAAATACTCTACTAAATGGCCTTTGAGATGTCACAATGCTTGTAACTAATACAATGCAAATTATTTTTAGGAGAAAAAATGCATTCTGTATTAAAAAATCCTTCTCCCAATTATAATGATTTGTGTCACTCTGAAAGCCTTGTGAGAAAAGTTTTTCATCCTTTGTACCTCTGTCCACCTTGAAGAAGCTGGATGCACAGATACACCTTCAGGACAGGATTACATCCACTTCAGAAGATTTAGAATTACAGACACAAGAGCACATCTTCTTTCAGCCTCATTCACTATACCACAGAAAGAAACATACTCTCTTCGCTGTTTAATGGAAAATAAGGTAGTCTCTAAAAACTAAAAAAAAACCCAGCCAAACAACAAAAACAAACAAACAAAACACACACACACACAAAATAAATAAATAAAATAAAAAGAAAAATTAGACTCTCAAAACACTGTCTAGTTTCTGGGTTTATTCTTGGAAATGACAAGCCACATGCTGCTCCCTGTTCATAGCTTCAATAAACCTTATTGTGTCCTTATTGTGTAACAAAGAAACTGTAGTTTCTACTAGGAAACTGAGGACTGCATACTGACCACATTTTCTCTTTATAAATAACAGATCACAGACTGGAAGCATTGTCTCTCTCAGATTATATTGTTATCTCCATTGTGCATTCTTGATCAAACATCTCATCCTCTGAGTGATTTTTATATGACCTTGCAATACGTTGCCTTTAAATTTTATGCTTCCAAGTTGTTATTTCCCCCTTCAACTTCTTGTCTAACTTCTGGTACTCAGTTTGCAGTTCCAGAAACTTAGTTTTCTTTTAACTAAGCAAAGTAGTAGAAGCCCCAAACTGAGTGTTGTTATCATAGAATCACAGAATGCTTTGTGTGGGAAGGGACCTTTAAAGGTCATCTGGTCTGACTCCCCAGGCAGGAACAACTTTCACTAGACCAGATTGATCCAAGCAAACTGGTTCTTAAACTGTCAGTGCCAAAGATACATATACAAACCAAATCAAGCAGATGGAATAAGTAAAAACAGTACTAGCAAACAAAGTTATTTTTGTTCTCTCCTTTTCCAGGTACTGTATAAACTACCATCATTATAGCATGCTTCTGGATCAGCCTAAATGATGAATAAAACAAATGAAAGGGCTTCAAATGCAAATGGGTACTCTACTAGTAAAAATTATGAAAGGGAGACTTTGTAATTATTAATAGCTGTAAGCAAAAGGATATAAAATTTGTAACTCCTCTCTAGAACTTGCCTTGTACATAGTCAGAAGAGAATATTGGTAGAAATCGCTCCTTATATAATGCTCAGTTCTTCAAATACTGAGACACAAGCTATATTTTAGTGATTAGATTTCATGATAAATGCACTAGAAATTGAGCAGATGAATCAATTTCTCACCCCTTGGTACTGTCAGCCTGATCTTCTGAAATGTGGAAAAGCAACAGAAAAAGCTTTGCATCTGTCTATTAACTTCCAAGTCATGAGGGACATGTAACAAGCCTGCATGCCAACAGGTGTTCAGCTGCTAGAAGGATGCTTTTTTTCAAGTTAAATCAAATACATAGATTAAGTTCTCTGAACACAGTGCTGTATTGATTCAAGTGAAATTTTGCTATTGTTCAAGTAGTCAAGGTTATAAAATTGATGGAGAAAAATCCTAGATATCAGACAGGTTTCAAATACTGGGTGATCCTGAGCTGTCTCAGGCAACAGCTCTCTTCTGACAGACTGTGCCTCAAAGCAGCCTCAGTGCAGCTGCACCACCCACCTGAAGTGCACAAATTTACAAAATATTTGATACCTCATTAGTTTGCGGTAACTCCAGATGATGTTATGGATTTCTTGTCCTCAACAGCTCACATATGGTTAAACCCACCGATGCCTTTGAAAAAAGTAACCAACCAGATACCTGTGTTTTCAGTATATTAAGTCCTGTTTAAAATACAGTATTGAAATATTACTATTTTGGAAACAGCTGGAAATAAGACTATTGCTAATCCAGCTTTCTCTTTTCTGTCACAAAGCTTGCCAAGAATCATTTGCTAGATTGCCATGTGTCAGGTACTGGCTGAGAAGTTTTATTAGAATTTTTAAAACTTCTTAAAAAATTTAGAAGAATGGTGATACTCAAGAGCTCATCTTGCATGTTAAGTATCTTGCTCCAATGTAATTCCAAAAAGTAAAAGTGTTTGGGTTATTAAGGATAACTTTAAGGCAACATATATTGTCTAACATTGAACAGGTTAATCATGACATAAGGCTGTAACTAAACCACAAGAATCTATTTATGGTTCGTTTGGGGAATTTTTTTTGCCTGAACAAGTGGTAATTTGGGAAGCACCCCGATAAAGACTAAAAATCCTATTATGAAGCAAATATTCTACCCAAACATAATTGAAAATTAATATAACCCAATGAAGATTGTTTATATGTTAATGCTGCTTAGTATTGTTAGTTGTTGGCACTTTTTAGCTTTTCTGTACTAAATGTTTAATAAAATGCACAAACTTAGCCAAGTTATGAAAAACCTGAATAAGTTTAAAAATCATTTGACAGAAGTGTGACAAGGCATGGGGAAATAGATGCTATGATTCTAGGAAAAGTGTATACAGGAATTTCTCTTTGCACATGGTTTTATGATGGAAGATCCAAGCAAAGTAGAGGAAAATGCACGTGACAAAAAGACCTGCATTCAAGACAAAATAAAAAAAGGTGTTGAACCTGTAATCCTTAATAGTTCAGCTAACCTGGTGTGTAGGTTGCTGTTCTTTGAAATATGAAGACATTTTTTCATTTCTTACAAACAAAATCTGCCATTGAGTGAAGTTGCTTTTATCTAATTAGTATTGTATTTATTTTTCACAGTTACTACAATGAAATTGTTTGTTCTAACATCCCTTGACCACATATTTTTATGACTAGCAATGCATCATTAACAGAAACAGAAAAAAAATAATACTCAGAGGGTTGTGCTATAATTCTTATGGGAAACAAGCCGATTGAACATTTTTAATGTTTTTTCTTGTAATTTATGGATTAAAAAACAAGTCATCTTCATTAATACAGTACACATATAAAGCTAACTGTGAATTACTCATTAGTGACAGGTATTTAATTAAATAAGTAGATGTCATTTTAATAACCTACAGAAACTCCCCCAACTGAGGCAGGAATAAAGGACTCCCAAACAACTAACCAATGTGATTAAGCAGAAGCCACTTTATTGTTTACCTTATGCCCTATTTCTGCATTCTAAAACTACTGTCCACATGATCACACATTAGTTGGTTGGTGCCTCTATCTTGTCCACGCACTCTGCACGCACTTTGCAGGAAATATGACTGGTTACAGGCCAGCGCTTCACTGCCCACCTTTATCTTGCTTCTTGCTTGCAGTCTTGGCATTCTGTTTTTCAGCTTCTTCTTTCCTAATTTAGCACAATTTATGTTTCAGTAGCCTTGACAAATTCCAGTGTGTTTGATAAGAACAGCTAAAAAACAGCTAAAATGGCTCGGCTGGTGCACCTGGTATAAACTTTAGCCTAGGCTGTTCAAATACATTGATACAGACTTAGAAGTGATAGATCTGCTAAATCTTTAAGCCTTATTTACTTTGCACTAATCATCTAGCCTCTAACTTATTTTATAAATAGGCAAAGCAAATTTAAAGCATTCATTTGAATGACAGTTTTAGCAAACATAAGTCAGACTGGATGCGACCTTTATCAAGACATGAGTTTCAGTTTGTTATTCTTCCTATCTCTTGAAATTAACTTATATTAATTTGCAGCATCATAAATGGTATGGGAAAGGTGACTCTAGATTTTTCACCAATACATATATCATCCATGTACATAGCATTCAGTGTCTGCAGACACAAAGTATGTTTTTAATACTCCCCTAGAGTCAGGCTAGCCAAATAAAAACGACCTTAATGGAAGGTTTCCAGAGGACAAATCAATGTCCATCCTTTTGGTTGACTGAGGTAATGTTTTGCATTCAACTGTCTGGCATTTCTTTGCACCATGATAAATGCTGAATGCTGCAGCTTATTCATTCTGAAATTTCATAGTGTTTTCATGGCATCACTGTGCAGATTCTTTGTGACAGATGCAAACATTAAATAAATAAAGAGGGGAAGAAAAGCAATTACAAAGTAGCTAGGTTCACCCTCCTCCAGTTTCTGACCAAAAAGTTGTGAACTGTGGTTCATGAACCTCTGGGGTAAAACAAACTTCCTGTCCCTGCTCAATCTTTACTTACCATTAAAATTCAAAACTAGAGAAGCCTCAAATAATTTCCATTAACTATAGAGAATGGACAAGGAATAGTTTACAATAGTGAAGACACACAGAGGCAGGTCTGGATACGGAGAGTGAGAGCGCTGCACAGGAAAAATCCTGATTGAACCACTTTTCTAAGAGCTATATTGAATTCAGAGACCAATCTGCCATGAGGAAAATGAGTGTCCCATAAGAGAATGAGAGGAACAACTCAATGAGAGACTGGGAACATTAAAGACACAAAAGTTCTGGCATCAGAGAGGAGAAGAAGACAAGTAGAGAGAGACTGATGCATGGAGTACAGAAGATTATGGAGTGATGTACAGGAATTTAGTTTAAGAATGTGGTGGTGCTCCTGATACTCCAAGACACTCAATATCACAACTCAGCTATACTGCTAACAAATGTGGTATAAAATAAGAAATATTACAGGACCTTTCTAAAGGGAGATTAATCTTTTAAAAATTGACAAGGAAGCTTCATATAATTAACAAACACAAACGTTTCTGCCTCTCTGCTTGGTAATAAGTGCATATTACGGCTACTTAAATGTCAACAGCTATTTTTTATCATTAACTCACACAAGAGCCAGATGCTAAATAGTTATTTCAGTAGCATAAATGATGGAGCATACTTTTGAGTAGGAAATAAAAATTTTAATACACAAGCAGAATTTTACATCCCTAGTAGCTGGGAGCCATTTGGAGTTGACAGATCAGCTACGTTCTTCAAAACCTTTGCAACAAAGCAATTTACAAAATAAAATGCACAGATAAAACTCATAAAGTGTCACATCCTAGGAGTTTTTGAAACGTGTGCTAGCAGATACATTATTATTGTAAAGGTTAGAAGACCTTCAATATACTAAACTTTTATTTTGTCAGATAGGAAAAGAGAGGTTGAGGAGTCTTGCTTACAGAGATTTACTTTTCACTGTATTTGGATGAAGTATTCATTACAGATTTAACAATTCGTATTTATTTGTCTCTCTAGACTGGCCGTATCCTACTGCAAACCATTATTATTATTTTAACAAAACAGAAACTTTCTCCCTACATTAAGCATTTTGGGAGATAATACTGCTCAGTTTGATACTCCAGTGGATCCTGCTGGACTGTGCACTTTCCTGTGGGCCATGATGTGTTGGGCATCATCAATCCATCAGACCCACCCCAGGTTCTGGAGCTGAATTCACCAATTCTCTTTGACTGCCTCTTGCAACCCCATGAGTCTTCTCCTTTTGACAGGTACATATCACTCCCAGCCAGAACATCCATCCTGACCTGCTCTGTGCCTGCTTTTTGCTCAGGCTCATGGAGAAGCCCCTTAGTCCAGAGAGCTTCTGCTCTGTCAGTCAGCTGTGAAGACACAGAGCAGCAGTTCTGGCAGTGTTAACATCAGACAGAGCAGGAAGAAGAGTTGAGCAAAGCTGCAGCGTGGAGACCCCAACATGTTACTCTGTGATGTGATTAAGGAGTGCTCCACCTCTTGTGACACTAATTCCTGTCTCATTGAATTGGTGCAAGCAGATAAAACACACTCCAGACATGGGATGACAAACTATGGTAGCACAGTTTTGACAGAGAAAACTATTCTGTATGATACCTGCACACAGCTCATCTTAGCTGTAGTGGCAGTCTACTATTCAAGGGCAATTTTAATTAATAACTTCTTTCATTTCCTTATAAGTCCATTTTCCAAATTGAAAATTAATTACAAGCAAGAGTTTATCACATGGAGTTGCTCGTGGTAAATTGTAACCAACTGTGTTCTGCGCAATCCAGGGCTGCTGTAAAGGTCACTAGCAAGTTTGGTTGGTAGTGTTGAGTCCAAGATTTCTGGATATAGTTTTGCATCCATTAGCATTACCAAAAGAACTGTGGATGGCACAGCCATTTCCATTGTTTTTTCTTAATTCTCAGCAGCTTGTAGTCCAAGATGGGGCTGTTTATTGGGGAGTAGATCTGCTGAGTTTCATCAGTCTGTTATTTAATAGGAAAAGAAAGCTTGTTTCCATGGCCATTACTGCAGACTTCTGAGATCCTTTCTATTTCCTGAGTCTGCAGTTCCAGATTTATCTTCTATTTCCTTTGGTAATTAAATCTCTTGGTGGACATTTACAAGTTCATGCTGTTCTATACTGTGTCCCACAATGAAAAGCTTACTTTTCAGTGAAATGCTGAACTTTTTCTCAGGTAGACATATTCAGAAAATACTTTTGAATTTTTTTATACTTCTATGACAAAATGCTGCAGAAAATGTTTTAAAATGAACTTTATAATTACAAATCATTGATCAAACTGTGAAGCACACTGATTTTGACTTAGTGTATTTCTCTTATCATTCAAAGAACACAGCTACATGAGAATTGCTCATGCTGAAGTACAAGAGGAAGGGCAGCAAGGAACATGAGAGCTTAAGATCATGCCTGAGAATAATGAGGGTACTGTAGGAACCTCTCAAGAAAGATTTTTATCAAGAATATCTTTCTTTTTCCTTGTACCTCGGAAGGAAGAGTCAATAATTCCAGGAAGCCCTTTATTTGACCTCATTAAATTACCCAGCTAGTTTGGTCTAATCAAACTACAATTCATAAATTTCATTTCTGAATTACACATATATTCTTCTTATCTCTTTGTTTTTATAGCAGCAAATAATTAACTATCAAACTACATGTCTTGGTCAGTTATGTATTTCTAGCCCTTGCTCTGCAACATCACACACTCTTTTCATTTTGCCCACATTTTTCTTTTTGACTGAGGTTATCTTGATCATTTTCTTATTCTGCTTGCACTGGGGCAAGAAACAGAATCTTTGTGTTTACAAGGAGCAACTGTCACATTATTACCAACCTTAAATTCATGCTTGTATTTTAGTGAAAAGTTTTACTTTATCAGTTTAACCTTGCTGATTATACCTTCTTTAATAACTGATTTAACATTGCTTACTGCTAAACCTGCCCCCTCAAGCCACATACATGTGTTAAATTACCTCATAATGCAGAGAGCTAATAAGTGAAGTTCACTTAAAAAAATCCCTAAGCAATTTAACTGATGGTAATATGTAAATCTCTTTGGAATAAATAGTTTTCCCATCCTAATTGATTTTGGATTGCTTACAGTTGGAACTTCAGATATAAATATTTTCATTAATCAAGTCAGAATAACACTGGAAGAAAATTGATGAGGAGATGGATCAGTTAAATGGAGGGAAAATCCTTTAATCAAGACTGCAAAATATTAATTTTCCAATTCATCTGTACAACGTATCCATTATTTTGACAATCTATCACAACTTGCTTATTCTGCACTATTGCTGTTTAATGGCAGTCACAAGTTCAATTATCTATGTTGACAGATTCAAACCATTTGATTTAACATTCTAAATCAAAATTGTTGGCCTAGCTGATGTCACAAAATTCTGTACCATAAATTCTACTGGTTTACCAAACTATCTTTACGTGACCAAACTACACAAGAACCAAATGAGAAATCACATTCATTTAGAAGGAATCACTATTTTCACTGATTTCCTTTTGTTTAGTGGGGGAAGAGGGGGGAAAGGGATAGGAAGAAAAAACCCAGGCAAATAAATATAATTAAACTGGTTTTTTTTTTCAAGAAGCTGACCAAAACAAGTCCACAAACTGGTTTTTAATTAGAAACTATCAAAAAAGTGTCTTTAAAAATATTTTAAAACAGAATTCAGTTACAATGCAAAAGGTTTGATCTTGGGGAAATAAACTCAGGGAAAAAAATTAACTTTGCCTTTACAATGAATTTTCTTATTTTCTGGATTTTTCTTTAAATGTTTTTCATATCATAAAGTGAAACATTGCATGACAGGAGGACCACTTCAGTCACACTGTCTAACCCATGAGAAGGGATATGAGCATATTTACGGAGTTGTCTGAACACAAATGTGCATGTTGGACACAATCTCTCTTTGCCTTGTTGAAAAACAATTGAACAAACTAACTCTGAAGTTTTTCTTTAGGAAGCAACCTTGAATTTTCAGTTTGGAGATGACAGTTGAAAGAGAAAAGGAAAAAAATGTATGTGTTCCTTAAACTTTGCGTCTATTTTCTGTCTATTTGTTTCACTCAGTGTACTCTTGTATAACTACCTTGCATAACATAGCTCTACTACAGTGCAGTTTTCCTTATTCAGTAAAGTAGCATTATCAGCTTTCGAAACAAGGTTATATTCAGAAATTTTGCTTAATATATTGGTTTTTTGCTTGTTGTCCTAGGTTACAATGTAAAGATGTGCCCAAAAGTATGTATTCTATCACCATCTTCAGGAACTGTTGAAACCAGGAGGGGTGGTATTTTCCTTGTTCCTTCCTCTGGACTATATCCTGTTAATGGACCCATCAATGCCTTGCTGCATGACTCATAGGTAACTCCCTCCTGGAGCCATTTCTGTTTAATGGGGAATCAAAGGCTCACTGCATAGAAGGACATCAGCCCATTATGAGATGCTCTGCCCAGGGGGCAGGAGCCAAGCATACCCACCTGGATATAATCTGGGGTTTGCGACAGAACAAGTAGCCCTTACTCACTGGTTTCTAGAGGACAAAAGCTACCAGACCTTTCTACGGCATCACTACTTCAACAAGACTTCTTCATCTGGACTGCTACCACCACCCTAAATAGTGGAGTGTCAGGTTGTATACTGACTCTATCAGCAGTTTTCCTTTGTACTCTTGCATGCATTTTTGAATCTTTTTTCTCATATTAAATTGTATTTCTGACTGGGAGTCTGTCACTGGTTTTGATTTCAAACCAGTACACTTGTTTAAGGCACATTTTTTGCTCGTTTTGAACTACAGTAGTTCTAAGGTTTTGAAAGATCTGGTAGATTCCAAGAACATAAGTCAAATCCAGAAGCAAGTGCTACCTCTTGTTTTCTTAGCCCTTTGATCCAACACCTTAAATTAAAACCTTTGTCATCCTTTACACTATCATAAAGTATCTTGAGATTACAACTCATGACACAGTTATGCTGCGGGGGGCATGGCCGGAGGGGATGGCCATGTGACCTGCCAGTGGTCACATGGGCAGGGGTCAGGTGACCCCCCAGCAGTCACATGGCTGGGGGCAGGGCCACGTGATATCCCAGTGGTCACGTGACCGGGGGGCAGGCCATGTGACCCCCCTCCATTTCAAAATGCTACACCATACAGATGAAGTGTGAGATGCCAACCAACTAATTGAAAATTTATATAGACAAAGCATGAATAAGTTACAGCAAATAAAAAACATTGGTTTTTTTAAAGAAACTATAACTGACAAGATAGGTGCAAAGATTTGTGGAGTCCAGGTCAGGTATAGAAGCAAAACTCTAATCAGTTTAGCTTCAGACCAAATTTTAACAGAGTCCCCCTTTCTGTGCCCATCCAACAATCTGTTTGGAATGTGTGGAGTGAGAAACATGTTCTGTATACAATATGCTGTGTCTTCACATTCAGCTCAAAGCAGTAAACTTCAGTGTGGATAAGTAGACTTGCCTCCATACCCCACCCATTTCCTCTTCAGAACTCCCCTGCTGTATAATTAAGTTGTCAAACAATCATTAGCCCATTGTAAGTAAAAAGCTTTTTTTCTGGGTGCACAATTTGACAATCCACATTCAGGCTTTTGCAAAGCACATGACTTGACAGCCAGAGATTATTCAATCATATGAATTCAATTAAAACATTCAGCACATTACTGGTTTTTGTTTGTGACCAGACAAAACAGTAGCTTGTGAGCTGGCATTCTAATATAGGGTAAATGGTCTTACCCCATTCTTCTTCATCACCCCATCACTCTGAACCTGATCACCCTCCTACAAATTAATTCAGTTATTCCAAATGTCAGAAAACTACCACATGAGAATTTAATGTGGAAAATTATAAAATTTCTGAGCTTTTTAATAGAATACTCAAAACATTCTTGCTTTTAAAAAATCGTTATAAAATATAATATCCTATAATTGCACAACAGTTTTTAGAGATTGCAAAATAATTACATGAGAGGAAGTAGCAAGTACCAAGATGTTCTGAAAGTTGACAAGCTTAACATTAAAAAGAGATTATTGTGTTCATTCATAAAACAATGTGAGTCCACACCTCAAAAGTTCATATTCTTGTCCTTAGATTGACATTTTTTCTCTTCTTCAACATTGGTTCTTCCAGATGAGTAGCAATGATCTTCTCTAACTTATTTTCAGATATTGTTTTGTGGTTGCTAGACTCAGAGAGTACCCCAGGGATCATTTAAAGTAATGTCCCAACCAAAACCAGGATCATACAGGCGAGCATCCTTTTTAATTTGTACTGTGCCCTGATCTTAACAATTTCTCGTGAAAGCAAATTCTCTGTGTCTTCAGGTTATCCAGTCTTATGCTTCACTATCCTCCCAAGTTTACTAAGCTTTTGCATCCAAAATCGTCATCATCTATGGTGAAAGACAAATTGATTTCTTCAGTCCTAGGAAAACATTTAGTGATCATTGATATTGCAACTACATGTGATCAATGTATGACAATGTACATATGACACCTCTCAGTGAGCCAGGTTCCTCCTAGGTTGTGCTTTCTAAACCCATCATTCAAACTGCTGGATTTTCTTTACTTTGACTTAAAAATGCATTTCCCAAAAGCAATAATATGCATTTCATGGTTTCTCTGGAGTTAAGAGAGAAGTGTAACTAGATGTTTTCTGTACAAACTGCTGCTTCATTAATCTAAAATTAAAGTACTTTCCTACTATATCTTTCTCCACTTTCTTTAAGGAAAGAATATTCTGTTTCAAATTTCAGTTTCTCAGGCACAGAACTTGGTTCACAAACACTTGGCTGGCACCTTTCTAAACACAAGCATTTTTAGCATTTTCCCCAAAACACTTAAAATTCTTTCCCATCTTTACACAGGCTATAAATTAAAATGCATAGTCTCAGTTCACTGTTCACATTTTTCATTAATATACCAAGTAGAATTTGACCAAATGCTTAAGGGGATTTATCAATGTGTCCTCAGTGTTTGATGTGGCTTCACTGATTATGAAGATTTCAACTACTTTTATAGCTACCCAAAGGGAAATCCATGCATTCTATATTTCCTAAACTTACAAGATTCTGATGTTGAAAAAAACTCTTAAGAACACTATCAGAGTTCATTTACGTCTATATTTACTGCTTTCTCCTTTCTACACTAGGCTTCCACCATTCTTAAAGAAAATAATCAGAAAAATTTTATGTGGTTCTTTCTTGGTAGTTCTTTGTTGCCTGATGTTACAACCCTTATATTTTGTAGGTTCTTAAAATTATCTCAATAATTTTTTTGTATTTTTTCCAGGAACTGGAACCAGACTGCTTGATTTATAGTTCTTTGGCTCCTTTTGGAAAAAGTTATGAAAGGTTTTGTTTTTCTTAGTTTTCTATGATCTTTTCTGTCTGCATCTTCCAGGAGATAATCACTAATCATTCAGAGATTACTTTGGCTCATTTCTTGGAATGAATTTCATCAAGTCCTGTGAATTTTAATGTAAAAATTCAACATAAATATTCCCTGAACTGTTCTCTTCTCTGCTCCAGCCTGAATTTTGAGCGACTTGTTAAAATTAATCTGTTAAGGTATCCAGCACAATCTACCTTTTCCACAAAGATTAAAGCATATAATTAATTTCTATTTCCCCTGATGAAAAAAAAATTATTCTTTTTCTCTGTAGAACACTTTGTTCAGTATCTTTCTCCTTCTTTCATCTTATTTCTAATGTATATAAAAGCTATATAAAAGAAAGGTTTCAGATGCATTTATATGCATGAAGCAGTTTAGGAAAAAAAAAAAAAAAAGGAAAAAAGAGAACTAAAGAACTGGACATAAACAGCTATAAAAACACAGTCCCATCACAGGAGTGCTTCTTCCCAGTAGGGCAGACTCCCCTCCAGGGCAATAATTCTGAAAGAATTGGGGAACAAGATGTGGTCTTGACAGTTGTCTTCCCTCCTATGGCTTTTACCCTGGAGACTGGCAGCTTGGTTAACATTAAAGTTATTCTGTTAAACGGAAATAGTGAATGTCTATGGTAAGTAAAATCAATTCTAAATATTCTGACCTTGGTTATGAGGTATAAATTGGAAGGAATTTAATAAAATAAAAAAACCCAATGTTGTTTGCCAGACTGCAAAGGAGCAGCCTCTAGATCAGAGTATGTGACCTGTGCTCCTTTATTTGTCCCTGGCACAAGGGTTTTTATTCTTATACATTATGCTTGTTCCCTTTTGTAGATTATTTGGGCTTGATTAAATTTTTTTTTTTTTGGTTGGCAGCACTTGAAACATGTAAATTACTTTTCTTCTTCAGGAATATTACTTTAATGGGGACCTACAAAAGCTCTGTCCCCTAGCAACAGCTCTCTGCAAGCTCTCCTTATAAATCAATGACAGATAGGTGGAACACATAGAAGAGACAAAGGTATTAAATGGATTTTGTTGGCCAAGGTCACTTTTTTGTCCATGTTGAATTCAACTTGATTCATTAATTAATTTTAAAAATCAAAGCAAAACAGAGGAAAACAATATTTTCCATGTTTGTCAGAAGGTCTGAACAGTTTTGTAATAATGAAATGCTATACAATATTATAGTAAATGACCACATTTTGAAGACTCATGAAATCTTGCAGCAAGTTTCATTTGCAGCAATAATAATGATAGATTATTTCAATAACTGTAAAATTTGCTTATCATGGAGAACTATTATCTATATTTTTAAGTTCCTGTTCGGTGCAGTCCATATAGTTTCCAAATAATTTGAGCAATATATTTCAACCTGTAAGTGTAAGGATAATGCACTTAGTCTGAAAAATTTTGACTTAATTCAAATATCACATTTAAAAATGTTACATTCACAATTGAGAATGTTACATTTTTTCCTTGCTTTCCATACAATGCTCTTTCCTTATGGCAAAAATTATTGTGACAAGGAAAAAGAGCATCTGTAAAAGGAAAATTCATTTTGCCATTACTCAGATGCAAGAATTTAAAGATGAATCAATAAACTAAGAAAAATGAAGAAATGCTTATACTATAGTTGTGCATCTCTCTGCATTTGCACGATTATCAACAAGTGATTATCAAGAGGTGATTACAGCAATTTCAAATGTATTTGCATAGTGAGGATGAAAGAAACTGCTCCAGCTTGACCTTGTTGAACTTCACATTTCTTATCTTAATTCTTGAAGAACCACTCCCTTCAAAATAATTGGAAAAAAAACAACCCACTTTTATGTTTTATTCTTAAAAGTAAACAAGTTGGGGTTTGATCCAACTCTCCAGAAAACCTCTAAGAAACATGCCAGGAACAGAAGGCTTCAGCCCTCAAATGGATGGATAAAACAACAATAAATTCAAAGGTGATGGACAGAAAGAATTGAGTAATAAGCCTCAATGCAGCACTGGATGTAATTTGACTTTAGAATTTGTTGGGCCATCTCTAAGTCATTTAAACTTTGGAAATGTGAAAGAACACAAAGATGGAAGAAGTCTACCATGGAGGAAAGCAAAGTCTGGTCTGAGAAAGTAGCAGGAAATTTTCTAGCACCATAAAGGATCCCATTAACATCTCTATAATTTGATCTTATATCCAATTCTGGAAGAAAGCTGATTACCTATTCTGCACTCCCTACAGCTGTAAATATTTCAAACCTGACTGTTTTATGTTCCTTCCACATAACAAAGTTACAATCTCTAAAATGTTTGTAACTTATGCAGCTTATTGTAAAGGCTGAATGTCCTTGGCTTGAGAAAGAAATTGTACTCAAGAAAACAGCTTTGTTCCATTTTGGCAGATTAAATTCAAAAGAAATACAGTATTAGTATCCAAGCAATGCAGTCTGTCAAAATAAAAGGCAAGCAAGAACTGTTAGAGCTGAAGTAATGGATAATAAAAGCCAAGGGACCAACAGGAAAGTAGCTGTGCTTAATACAAGCAACTTAAGCCATGAGTGTATTTCTGAGCTGGGAAAGGCAAGTCTGTGAGAACCTCCACACTCAGTTGGTGCCAAATGACCCCTTTTATGCCCCATCTTATTCATCACACCAGCAACAGCATTTTTAACAATAGCACTTTTAAATGTTGTTTTTGCCTCTCTAACAATAAAAATTAGGATGGCTGGCCAATAATTTTCCTTGTATTTTCAGTAGTTACAGTAGAAGCAAAGAAAAGATAGGCTCTTATCCCATATCTGTGTGTCAGTCCTTTTAGGGATTGTTTGTAGGCACAAGGAAGGTGATCAGTGTCCAAAGCCAATCAGTCCTTGCCTTACTTGCACAAACAACCATTTCCTTAAGCCACACAGTTTTGGTCTATTGTAGTTTAAGTGACCTCCCTATGCCTATTAATAGCCCACAGAGACATTCAAAACATCTTATATAGATGAAGAGATGAAAATTCAAATCAACACCTGCCTGCAGGACATGTGCATTTGTGTGGAACTGTCTCTGAAATGCACTAAGCAAGAGGGCAACACTTGACTGAAAGAGCAGCTAAGCTGTTGGAGAGCTCTTGCCCAGTCAGCCTGACCTCAGGCAGGGTACAGTCCTTTCCTTGACAGCATAAATTATCCCTGTGGCTTGAGTAAAGTCATCTTAGATGGTTGTGTTTTCTACTACCTCCCACTATTGCCAGCAAGAGTTACCACACGCTTAAAGAATATTACAGGCTTTGGATAATTTCCCCCTCCAAGGTAAAAGCGCAGCAGTGACTCTGTGGTAGGGGTTAGAAGTGAGCTGCAGTTATGAGATTAGATTGTGGAGTTACTGGGTATCAGGGCTGTGCCTGTGGGAATGGCTCAATTTGTTTTTTCCCAGAGGGTTCTGAGAAACCCCCATAGAGTCATATGCAGAGATGGAACAGTGAACTGGTTTGCAGCAGCCAAATAGCTTCAAATTTGGTGATTTGGAGAACTTTGAACCATCTTCATAATTAGAGAGACCTCAGAGGTCTCATCTTTGTAACACAGAGAACTCTAGGGAAAATTATGGGCAGTTCTTGTTATTCCCTCAGGCAGGTCCAGCTGTATAATTTCAGTTTTGTACTCATACGGATGATGATATGCAAACAACTGCCATGACAACATTTACTCAGAAAGTCAAGACACTTTCCCTAAAACTCAAAGCATCATTACTTTCTGGAGCAAGTGAGGGAGGGAGTGGAGCATCAAAGTTACCAATAGTTTGATCATAAGACTATGTTGCGTGAAGAGAAAGTTTTACAGTCCTAGTGGATTGTTGTTAGGCTGCAAACAGAACATCTCATAAAATAATGCTAACATTACTTCTGCAACAACAAGACTTTTTCTAGCAACCATCAAAATATGGAAAACACATTTGCTTCTATAAAAGTGGGAAAAGTATATAATCCTTCATGTAAGGACAATTTGACAGCAAATGAAATTGCGCTATTTTCTGACATTTATCCTCAGCTGAGCTGATGCAGTCCATTAAGACAAGACCTTCAAGCTTTTCCAAAAAATACAAAAAATACAGTAGCTCCTGTTACAATTTTAAAAAAAATAGCCTTTTTGTGCCTTCTGATGCTTCAAAGTATAAAAATTTCAAAATGTTCCCAAGAATATTTTAAGCTCCTCTTTAGAGCTGAATTTTTCCTTTCTGTGCTCTGGACACTGCCTGAACCTATTTTTAACTTTTCTTTCATGTAGTGTGAAGTGAAGGCCACAGTGCCTGGGTGGTCAATTAACCTCAATTGCACTTGCTGGTCCGTGTGCATCAGCGAATGGCAGTCACAGTGACTCCATCCTGCAGACAATTTCTCTTAGAAGGCAGATTCCAAATATTAACTGAGCTGCACGAGCTATCCATGAGCTTAGACATATGATATATAGAACTGTGAATAGGATTTCTCAGCAGAATAAGACAAAAAGACTTCACTATCAGTGCCTTGAGGGGTTGCTGCTGCTGGAGATCCTCAGGGAATATCTGTGAAGGCTCTGGCAAAGCAAGCCATCTATATTCAAGGGACTGCCAAGGCCCTTCACAAGGTTTGGAGACAACCAAATGCAGCTTCTATGCTCTGGCATATCTCTCTGTTCCTCTAAAAACCATTTTCAACTGATTTCTGGTCTCCAGAGCCTTATGGAGGTCTTACAGTACAGAGTTCCAGTGGAATCTCAGGAAAAGGTCAGAAGGGGAGCTATGAAATAGACCCACACATTTTCTACCATAGAGATGTACCCTGACTTCTCCTGAGGGGAATAGCCTTTCAAAGGTAACAGAAGGAAGAAAACTTCAGGATGCAGCAGAGATAGAAGGCTTTGGAAAGGTCATTTCCAACAGCAACTCAGAAAGCCACAGTTCGGTATTGCAAAGTCCTTTGCCTTTTCCAGATGTAGGGCAAATGCCACTTTTAATAGGAATATGGTTGATAAATGGCTGCCTTAAGTTTCTTAGTTGCTTGGGTTTTTTTTGGTTTTTTAGTCATGAAAAACAAACTAAATTAAATATAGTCCTTAATTAAACTTGGATCCCATTAGCCTGCCAACAGTAATAATCGTAAACTATTGATAAGACCTTTGAATCTAACAAAAGCAGAAATAAATGCTTAGACTGCAGCTTCTGGAGGATGGGGATAGAAAAATAGAGGGTTTTGTTGTTTTTTGCTTTAACATTACCTCAAATGAACACATCCTTTCACCTTCCTGAGCAGTTTGGAGCCAGAAGGGGATTTGCACACCCTTACCCAAGTGCTGACCGAGGGCAGAGCTCCTGTCCCTTCCTTGATCCATTTACAGTGAAAATTTGTTTGTGAGAACATTGAGCAGAGCCATACAGTGAAATTCTATTGCTTTCATAGCATCTTCACCATTGTCATTTAAATGATTAGAATAATGTTCACTGGGATTAGACTGAACACTGATAGCTCGAGATATTGATGTATGATTCAATTACAACATAATTAGGTATGCAGCACTTGTTGAACTGTCTGTATTGCAAATCTGAGTCTAGAATGACACAAATGTCTTGTTTAATGCAATATGCTTAGAGTAATGAACTGGGGCTGAAAGAGTGAGGCTGGTTCCTACAGCTGGAAAGGCATTAGTGCAAGTGTTACTGGGTTTATTCTTTTGGTTTTTCTTCTGGGGTTTCTCTCCTACAATTCACAAATGATACATATCGTGAAAAAGGGCATTCTGAAAATTCACAAAAATCCACAGTGTATTTCAATAATTTAAGTATGTTCAGATAAAAAAACACACTGTAAATTTTTTCTCATTGATCTGCTTCATGATTCATTTGATCTTGTGGAAGCTTCAGTATGTGTTCAGAATGCTTCAGCAGTAGCTTGCACCCCTGTTCTGGCAGGGAGCTGTTCTCCTCAATACAGGCACACAAAGATCACCTCCTCACACCACTAACAGGACTGACTTCTTAAAAAAGACTTACTTCAGGTTTTGATAGCTTATGCAAAATATGTCTCCAAATGGATATCAAAAATCAATTGGCTCTTCTATCCTTTATTTCTGTCGCCTGTTTTACACTACCTTCAGTGACTAACAAATTGAAAGCTGTAAGTCATTTGGGCAGAGGTAAAAACTCTTCAAAAAGTGACATACTAATGATTTACACATGAAATTTGAAACATGAAATTAAAACAAGAAAACATATTGCCAAGCAACATTTTTCATTATTTACTTGTTTTGACTTTGCTTTAGAATACTTTTCATTGAAATAAAATTTACACAGAGATTACATACAAATTTTATCTAGGACACTTTGGAGAAAGACTTTTTAAAGTCCAAAATGAAACTGGCAAAGTCATTTGCAAAAAATTTGCACCTTGATGGAGCTTATTAATCTATAGTTTCTGGGCCTTTTTTTTACATTACTCTAGTGTTCTTCCCGTATTAAGGAATAATAAGAGATTTTTATTAGCCCATTATAAGTTTTTCCCTAAATAAGGTAATGGATTCAGTCCTCCTAAATATCATAAAATTCTTTTGTTCATCTTTGTGCTGTGACACTATTCCCACTGAGACTACATGGAAATAGTGTATTTGAAGTGAGCAGAAATGATTGAAATATTCAAAGAGATTTTTTAAAAAACCAAACTGTACCAGAAGAATCCTTTTAGAAAGCAATTAAAACATCAATGAAGTATTTTGGTAGATATATATTAATATCTTCTATTGCCTTTATATGCAGTACCAATCTAACATTTTCATTTGATGTTACCTCTATGTAACTGACATTTTATGAGCAGTAATTAAGGAAAGTCTGTCACAGCTCTTCTAAAGGGTTGCAGACAAGCACCCTGATAGCAGAAATTAAATCTAAAAGTCAGTTTGGGTAATAACCTTATAATCTCAAAATTACAGATAATTTGGACCAAAAATAAATCAAAAACTTTAGCAATCCATGTAGTATTCCTAAGCAATACTAAGTAGACTGGTAACATTTCATACATGAAAAATCTGAAAAAGAGGCAGAGAAAAAAACCATGCACCACATCACCTAGACCACCTATGACAGAGCCAGGGGGAATTTCTGAGACCTAAATCTGATTTGCTTAATCCTGTTGAAGTACTCTATCTGTTTGGCCATAGCAGAACTTTTTTATCTGAGGAAACAAATCAGAACATTTAAAACACAATCTGGCAATGAAATCTCTACAGAGAGAGACCAATGCCCCAGCAGAGATCCACTAGCATAAGTGAATTTGTATACAAGTAAAGGGGGTCTCATTGCAATACCAGCTCTCATTACTTAAATCATAAATCAGTCTTAAACTGAGACATTTGAACATCTTCCCTCATAATCCTGCTAAATGGCAGCTAAATGGAGAGGACATATAATTTCTCCCTTCTTGAACAGGCAAGGATGCAGAGCTTTGAAATCCTAGCAGGTGTGCCTCTTTTATAACTTTGGAATAAGCTGCAGCCATAAACAGACAATGAGTAACCTGTCCTGGCTCAGAACCACCAAATTTGGTCCAACCCTGTACATGATTTTCCAAGCTTGAACAATTTGTGGTAATGAGGAGCAGACATATTCAACTTCAGCAGCACTGTTGCAATTTCTCCTTCAACATTCACCGCTCATTTCAGAATGTCAGAAGTATCTTAACTGGTTACTTCATCAGTCCAGACTTCCATGCTTGAGGAAATGCTTATAAATTATTTGTTCCAGGTATGTTACTCTAGTGACTGGAATCTGTTCTGAGTCAACCAGGAGTGACAGTGCAGAAGAGTAAGTGCTCATGAGGTGAGCAGCTCACAGAACGAAAAGTCTAAGAAATACAGGACTGGTATTTCTTAATGTTTATTTATGATACTTATTCAGAGCACCATCTTTTGAAAGAATATGACAGATATTTCTAGAGCTTAAAGGCTCTCTTATGCCCATGTCTTCCACATGAGAATTTAAGCAGGTCAACTCTGCTACCCTGACCAGTTTTCCTACAGTTTCATCTGTGCTTGTTTCATAGTTGTTTTTTCTAAACCGCCCACATGATCAGATCACCTTTGCTATAAATTCCCAGCATGGTCAGGTCTCTCTTCTATTTAAATTTAGAGTATGTGTGGGCAGGAAAGTGAAAATAGTGCTTATGTACTGGCTGCCTTGGATTTACTGCAGGAGAAGTAGAGGATACTTTATTGTTGGGAAGGCAAGGAAAGGCAAAAGGTCTTAATTTCCCTGTATGCACATAGCTCAGGCCCTAAACTTTCACCCACATCTCTCTTTGCCACTTGGCAACACACAACTAGATACAGCAGATGTACGAATCACAGCCAAAGCTGGTAGCAATTATATGTTTTTATATGATGTCTTTGAAGGAATAGTTTTTAACTTCCAAAAACGCAGTCATTGCAAAGTTTTCTCTAAACATGGTGAGTCTGCAGCGGTACTGGACTCGCATCTGCAGAAACAGTGCTGAAGCACTAACTACTGGAATCCCTCCTGTCCCCTTTCTCTTGAGGAATTTGTTGTAAAGGGAGTGAGATCTGCCTCTGAGAGTTGCCTCTTCATGCTGAGTTCAGGAAGTGAAGATGATGTTTAATTGTTGCCTAATAACAGCTCCTTATTGTTATTTTCACTCCCTAAATTTTCACTCCAAGCAGCAAGCACTGTTTCTTCCAACCACTTGCTTAAAAATTTATCCCTGTAAGCTCTTTCCTTGTAGCTCTAAATTCTTTTTTCCCTCTACTGTGTAGAAGGAAGAAAATGTGTACTTTTGTGAGTGTAAACACATCAGTTGCCATGGGAGCAGGTGCTGGAGCTATGATTATTTGCCTGCAGCTGCCACATTTGCTAGGTGCCCAATTACCTTACCTGGTTACTCTAATTGAAGGGAGAACGAACACAACGCACATAATTCAAACAAAGTGCTTCTTGACTGGAAAGTGCAAGATGAGAGAGTCATGATCTGTGGCTTGGAGCAGTTTGTGTCATGTATTTTCATTACATTCTATGTTACATAAGGAGCAGTTGATTAACAAAGATGAGCACAAAAGCAAAAACAATGATGAAGAAATGTGTTTATAGAATATGAGGTAGCTTTACCACTTGAGATAAAGAGCACTGAAAGTGGTAACAGACAGTCTTTGTTTTGACTGTTAAAAAAATAAAAAAAAAAAAAAAAAAGAGAAAAATAAATTTCTCCTCTAGAACCAAGTAGCTTCAGAAGCAGTTTAAAGCAGTACAAATAAGCACTGGTGTAGGATGTTTGTGGGTGTCAGACCAGACCCTGCCTTCCCCTAACCCTCCTTCTCCCTTTCCTCAATTTGAAATCCATTTTTTTCTATTGTAAAAATTTTCACACAAGGCTGAACCTACTCCAATTAGCTGACACATTACAGCCCAAAATCCAAAATAGAGATCTATGAAGGGTTTATCTGAGTTGAGAGATTTACTGTATGCATCAGCCAGAGTAAGAACTAACAGAGAAAGCAGAGGGCCAACAAGAAAGAATGAGCTGCACTCACAGAAAGAAAAGAGAAAAAGCTTTAGAATCAAGTTTTTGGCAAGGCCTTGAAAGTATAAGCATGTACCATCTTGGTTTTCTCTGAACAGAACAGTAAGAAGAATTCCAGGTCTTCTCTTTGTATAAGTGCAGAGCTGTATGAAATAAATTACTCCACCAAATGTTTGTTTTCTATACAAAATTAATCCCTCTAGACACCAAGGTCTGACTAGCAAAAGGTCTACAGTGCCAATGTAAATTAATGTTAAACAGGTCAGTGTGCAAGAACTGAGAGTCTGGAATTTTTTCCAATTCATCTGTGAAAAGCAAAGGACCACTTCTGAGCTGCTGCACTCCTGCTCTTGCTGATCCTGACATCAGTCATCCTGCCATCAGTCCTGGCAAGGCACATCTTAGAGGTTTAATCCTTTCCAGCAGGTCTTGTCCATTCAGTCGGCTTTGAAGACTTGTTACTTTAAACACACATGGACAACTTAGATGAAACAAATTGCATGGTGATTGTAAGTGATTTAGGCTCTTATAGAGTGTGCAGTCATTATTAATATGTGCACTTAGATATTAAAGAGCATCCCTGAAGGTTAAACGTGCTTAGGGCATTGCCAGATTGGGACAGCAGTTTGTACATATTTCTGAGGTGCGAGCAAAAGTGTATAAATTAAAAAATAAAAAAATGTGAACATCATTCTATGGATTTGTCTACTTTAACTTATTTAGGAAATAAATTATACCTTCCTATTTTAGGACACTTGCTATCCAGAATATTCCTTCTTTTATTTCTTGGTTTTTAAAAGTCTATAATATACCAAATTGAAAAGCTAAAGTGAAACTCTGAATATACACAATATAAAATGTATACATTCAAATATCTCTATCACTGAGGGCACAAAGAAATATCCATCAATATTTTTAGCCAACACACAGAAAAGTTAGGAAAGTAAATCTGGGATGTGAATGCAAAACTAATACCTAAGTATGTATCAAAGCCACCTTCGATATTAGGCAATTAATTTATATTATAAAGAGCAGCAGAGCTCTCTAAGGCCAATATTGAAGGCATATTGGTGATATAAGGTAAGTCTCTGTGCTTGGAATATGATTTCATGTGGTAGAACATTTACTACAATAAATCCTTTGTATTTTTTCAAGTAACTGAACTCACAAAACATTTTTTAAAACAAAACAATGCATATTTTATTGTTCTTAACACAGTAAAATAGTTACAATATATTCAAACCCGCATTTCAGAAAAAAAAATAAATTCTTTCATATGCTTCTAATTTAAATAATATCAACATATAGTACCTAAGTAATTAGCTTGGAAAGGAGCTGGGTTAATTTAATCTGAGATAGATGCAATAAAATTTAAGTTTTCCCTAATTATTTTATCAGAGAACTGGAATTAGTTTTAAAACAAATATGAAAAAGGTCTTTGAATCCCAGGAAAATATTTTGAATATGCTCTATTTCTAAAGCTGTGCAAATCACAACAGCTATAGTGGGAAATCTGTAGTCCTTGTCAAACAGCGATTACTCATTTAGAGCTTGGACTTACTTCTGTTTTACCTTTTTTCACTAATTAATCATTCAGGCATTTTTCTCGGCAAGGGAGATAAATCTGAATGCCAACTTTAGAACAAAATTCTAATGTATTAGATATTTATTTTTGTTGTAAATATGAGTTAAGTTTGTGTTTTTCAGTCTCTGCTGTACAGAATACCTTAGTTTCATCCTTATTTTTTTTACCTGACTTTTGTGGAATTTTTTGACTGAATGGGTGCTGCTGATGTTTTCCCCAGAATGCAGCTTCCATGTACCTTAGACCCAGAACTGCCAGTGTGGAGTCCTGCACTCCCAGGCATGGTTTGCACAGCTTCTGCTTTCCTGCCCTTATCTGTTACCCACCACACTCCGCACGCATTTCCTCACAGTGGGTGGATCTGGGAGGAAAACAGCCAGCAGGGACTGACTGCAGCACTCTGCTGGCAAGAGCACGGCAGTAGGGAACAAATTGAACTAAATCAACCACCCAAGATCAATTTACAACACTTGCTTTCTAACCTCAAGTTCCCCAGCCCTACCATGTGCAAATATATGTTCATTAACCTCCAGAGCTGAGAGCTCAGCTTGTTTTGGCTGTTTCCTCTTTCTCACAGTTGTGCACAGCTAGAAGGTAAAGCATTTCATTTAATCTCAAGAACTTCTACAGAACATTCAGCAGCACTTTATTCCTTCTCACCACTCAGCAACAGATTGCATATTGCTCTGATTACAACAAAAGTAGAAATCATCTCAAATTGTTTAATCAGACGCATCCATAGAGTGGTTTTTGCAGACTCCTTTCGAGTGATATCACTGCTTTCACATTCAGCTGTGTAATCACAAAGCTGATTTCAAATCCTACTATCAACCCAATAATGGAAACCAACTGAAAATTAAGAAGTCGTTTAATTGGCTGAAAGCAATTGAGAGCTACCTGTTACCAAGGCAATGCAAAGCTTCTGTGCCTGAAAAATTGCATGATATTGTGATTCTTCAATCACCAAAAGTTTATTGTACCTCATGTCCAACTACCACCTAAATCAAGATTTATTTTTTTAATATTTTAAATGCCTGGCTGTATCAGCACACATGTATTGATGAGATATTTTTTTGCAGGTATTAAAGGAGATATTTTTAAAACATTGGCTTGAAATACAAGGGAACTGAGATTTGGTATCCTGTGTTTTTCCCATGTTATCTTGGGAAGTTCCCTGACAACCACAACAACAGTATCTGACATTTAAAGATGCAGGCAGATGCCTGTGAGGTTTGCAAAAGCTTCCATATTGGGTGCATAACTTCCATAAACTTTTTTTTACTTCAGCAGGCATTGGAATCAATGGACAGCATCCCTCCAACCTCAGTGGATTTTAAGTCTTTGCTTTCCTTGCCTATCCAGAAAAAACAAAAGAAGAAAAGGTCTCCATTTGGGCTGGTTACCCCACTGCACTATACCAATTAAACAACTGTGATTCACATGAAATTTATTACTTCAGTGATCCCAAATAAGTGAAGGTAATTGCAAGCAGGCAGCAGGAGGGAATAACACATTATCTTTTGCACTGTGCAATTCACAGCAAAGAGAATGGGCTCCTAATAAACTGTGGTTGAAATGGCTCGTACTTGGGGAGAAGGACATATTAAAATCATTTGGTTAACATCTCAGCATTAAGTGTACACTAAAATTTACCTGTTTGAGCTAATATAGCCCTGGTAGTTCCTTTGACTATCTCCTCATTAAAAAATCCTTTTGTACTGTACCTGTTGAGTTCTGAATTATTTGTCTGACCAATGTCAACAGGAATTCAAAGTGGAAGGAGTTCACTGCAAGCAGAAAGAGTGATTATGAAAAATATCTTTTATATAGCAAGTCCTATTCACCGTTCTTTGGCAAAGGACAGGGTTCCCAGGCTCTAAACCCATCGATATTCTCCTAAGTGGACAGTTTTTAATTTCTACAAAAGTGGTATTTAACTATGGAGGCCTTCAGTTCTGACCAATTCATTTTGGTTTAAACCATGCTGCACACCAAGGCGCCTGTTGAATCAAATTGTTTCCCTTTCACAGGTTTGCAAATAGGAATCTACTTTTATTTAAACTTGTCTTATGCTCCCCCATTTCTTACATTTATGACCTTTTTTTTTCTTCCTTCACTAGATGTAAAAGGGAGAAATGTGCAGTCTTTTCAATTCCTCAGGTTTGCTATAGTGCCAGGTTTTCTATTTGGCACTTACAGTGATTGTAGAAAACAGAAAATGAAGTTCTCTATCTGGACACTAAAAAGAAGTGGAAGCAAGAAACATTCACCAGAAAATCTTATTTCTGTTCAAGTACCTGCTGAATTGTGTTTTCTCTATGATCTGGTAAGTTCTTGAGACAAAATCCTGTCTTTTCTATCATCCTCCAAGGTCCACAAGAAATTAGCCAGGAGTAACCTTTCTACCACAGGCTCCCCTGCACTGTTTGCCAGGAAGAGGAAAACCATTTCCTGCCACTCTTCCTGCAGCCTAGCCCACACTTTTGGGAAAGACAGAAGCTTAAAGAAGTTATGTCATTCCAATTCCACCTGGTATCCCTTGGCAATTAAACCAAGTCATGGGAGGGAGGTGGAAGGATGAGACCAGAAGAAGATCCAAGCTACGTCCCACTATGTCCCTGTATCCAAACTTGTGATATTTTTCCCTTCAGTGAAGTTTTTCCAGTGTATATCTAATTTTAAAACTGGATCATATGCCATTTTTAATGAAAATACTCTGCATTTTTCAGACCTTTTCATGGAAGTAACAAAGTATTTTGTTTGGGATTTAAAATATCTTCCTCAAACTGAGCAATGACATTTTCACAGGCCTTTTCTTAGAAAACTAGAAGCAGGTTACATGAGGACAAACTCTGTAAGATGATTCAGACACCTACTGCTTCTCCTCATCTGACATCTAGCAGCCTGTCTTCTTGGGGTTTTTTTTCCAGACTTATCTATGCAATACAAAATTTTCTTTAAAAACTTCCAACAAACAAAAAGTTTCCATTACTAACACAAGCTCATCTGAAACATCTTAGAAAATTAGGAGTGAGGGGTTTCATGTGTGGTTTTTCAGTGCTGCAAAGAAATTTGGTTGCAACTGAATTTATATAGTGATATGCAAGTGATCTAGGAAATTGAAATCCTGACTATACAACACTTTCTAACATCAAAAAAGTCTTCACATTTTAAGGTGTCTTGGTACCACTATAAAATTCTGCTTCTGTTACCAGGAATGGACAACATCTCTGAGAGCCATATCAGAGCGAAATCCACTCAGTGTAGCTGGTACTGCCTCTGTCTCCTTCCCATTGCTGATGGACCAACATTTCCCAGAAATCTTTTTTTAAAAGAGCTGTATTAGGAGAAACTCATTTTGCCCCTTACTCGAAGAAACTAACTGTTATCATATTTTCATGGTAATCCCTAGATGTCTGGAACAGAAAGTCTTTCTTTTTTTCTTTCACTTTCATCTGTCATAGCCCTCACACTCCTCTTAAAAAAGCTTCTTTTGAAGATCCACAAGTGATTTCTTTGTACCACTGCATGGGCACAATTGTTCATGGTGGATGCACAGATTACAAGAAACATATTTATACTGTTTCTCTCTCTTTCTGATTTTAAAGAAGAAATAAAAACATTTTGAAAGCCTAAATTTCACCTACTTTTGGACAAAGTAATTCTTAGGATGAAAGGGATTGAAGTAGGAACTTTCCAGATCGAAACTGTCAGAAACACTGGATTTAGACAGTAAGGTAGAATTTGGGCTGACTGAATATGGCAAATAATCTTCAGCAATATAAAACGATTCTTACAAGCTAACTAAGCCCTAAATCACCAGCAATGTGTTCTCAGTGATAAAAGAGTAAGATTAAATGTTTCCCGCATGCCAATAAAATTCAGCTGACATTTTAAATATAAACTAGAATGAAGATTAAATCTACAAGGCTTGAAAGCCAGATCACCTGTGCAGGCATATTACTCTATGCACAGCCAATGCTCAGATGATGAATTTTGTAACTGAATGTCTCTCCTGTGCTCAGCCCATCAATCCTGCTCCATCCAGATTATTCTGAGCACTGCAGCCCCTGAGCAGCTCTTAAAAACTACTTCAAAATAACACCTAACTTCCAGATAAACTTTCCAAAACAAATATTGATTTGAGGCATGGCACTGAGTATCATGTAGGTCTTCTGTACCCAAACAAGGGTATTTAAGCCTGGAAAAGTCTTTACACACCCGAGGTAGAAGGGGATGAGCCAGCTTGACGTTGAGACACAGAGCACCGAAGGTTTTAGTTTGAACGTTTTCAGATGTGACATTAAGTGACTACAGGAAGAACAGTTCCCCTGGGGAGTTCCAAAACCCCTCAAAAGCTTGTTTCACTCTCAGTGGTGTCTGTGCAGCTCTAACAGGAAGACCAACAACCAAGATGTCTTTACCATGAAAATTATTCATAGTACTGTCAAAAAACACCCTTGAAAACCTGTTGGCAATGAATACATGATGCAATAACACTTCCACCTTCTGAAAACCCTGATTTTAAATTTCTCACTGATAACAAAACTACCCATACAGAAGCTGGTCAAACTTTAACAAGACTGTCACACAAAATTGTCAGCAGCGATAGATGTGAGGCATAATCATAAAAGGTCCCACCACTCATTATTACTTGATTTTTTAAGGTGGGCTTTTAAAGGAAAGAGCAATTTGGATCAAAGAGAAATGAAGAACAAATACATGGCCTCTCCCATCTGGACTAAGTACAACAGGGAAATTATTGATTGGTTACTCCAAGATTTACTTTCTGGATGCTTGACACAAAAATAAACCCTAATGAAAAGCCTTGAAAAATAAATGCCTGAATCTGGATTTTGCTTTGGCAGTTATTTAAGCTCCCAGCAGTTTACCTGTGTGTTTTCCTTTCCCCAGTGGCATCACACCAACGTTTTACTCAGTATCTGCAGCAGACCCAGCACAGGGGACTGCAGGGAAGGGGGAGATAAGAAAAGCTTCACTGACCAGCAGCTGACCCAGCAGGATGAGATACTGGAGGTGCTGAGGCTGCTGTCCAGCTTTACAGCTTTACAGGGAAAAAACTCATTCAGTGCTGGAAGTCATTTAAAACTGGGTACTTAATGCAAGAACCAGGAAAAACACACACAGCTTTATACTGCAGTGAACGTCATCAGGCCTGTTTTGAATAATTTTGCATATCCTTGTTGGGGTGTATCCTGAATGGAGCAGGGGCTTTGTTCAATCTGCATTGTCTTCATCTGGTTTTAACGGTGTCCACCGCTCTTCTTTTCTGAGAGGACACTTAGTTTAGCTCAGGCACCATTTATGATCTTACTTACAAACTTCTGTTTATAGTATTTTCAATGTTAGTACCAACAGCAATATTAAGAGGGCCAAAAATAACAACTTCATGGCAAATCAACACAGTAATATACCTTTGTAGCTAGTTAAAATTTAGCAAAATGTACATAGTAATGTAACTTTTCAGTTTGTTAAAATCTGTTCTTCTTTCCTAACAACCGTCTACAGTGCAGAGACTACAGTTTGAGTGGAGTAAGTAAACTAGAGTTCTGCTTAGCCTATGAGAGTCTGTCAATAATCCTGCTGTCATTTTTTTTCTCAGAAATATTTATGAGATACAACTTCATGCCGTGATAGTGCTGCAATCAATGGCAGCCTGCTCATGGGCTCCAGTAAGGTCAATGTCTCTTGTTCACCTTATGATGAATGGTTACCCTGGGTTAAAGGGACAAGGGGAAAAGTCTCATCTATTTAACTAGCTCCTCGTGCTTTCCTTGCCTTTTAATAACAACTCTTCCATAACCATAGTATAATTTTAAAAGTGAGTGTGGCAGTGCTTTATTTGATCCAGCTGTCAGCTATTTGTGTACTCCTACACAGTGACCAGGTAAAATTTTTATCTGAATGTTTCATGGGGGCTGGGTTTTGCTTTTGTCAGGAATTATTTTTCCCCTGGAAGTAAATAAACTAATTAGCTGCTCTTTTACAGGAATTCCAGCATGCAAAGATATGATACTGCAGCACTAAGTGCTTTGTTATTTTTTTTCTAATTTAATTGTCTTTTGTGCCCTCCATTACAGAACTCCATTACAGAGATCAGAAAAGCTATTAGCAGCACTTACCCAGCGTCATGCACATTGTTTGAGAGTGCATTGGTCATTGCTGATGTTGCCACTAAATGTGTGCTTTGGTACCTTGCTGAAGAGGAAAGGAATTACTCATCTTTCAGAATTAAGCGCACCAGGAGCTCCTGTGGCATAGCAGGTCCTTCTCTTACCTGCAGAGATGCCGTAGTTATTATTTTCTTTCAGCCACTTTAGCAGCTACAAACCTACTCTTTAAGGAGCTGAATATTTCAACACACCAAGCAGCCTGGGCCTTCTGTGATTTTGAGTTTGGCTCTGCAAGATGTCTGGATGCCAGCTGTGCCTTGCTAGGAAATCACCAGCCAGTGTAGGCTTCATCTTGTCCAGCTCAGCCATCTACAATGTTTATGTCTTCATTTTTACTGAGATTCCTTAGAGAATCTCAGTAGAGAAACAAGGATATCTAAGCAGTCACTGGATCCATGAATACAGGCACACAGCCCTACACTGCTGCTCCTATGAAATAAAAGTGTTTAATGTGTACCTCTAGTTAATTCTACACCAGACACACAAATATCTAAAATACTAAAGTATTTTCTTCCTCATAAATCAGTGTATTCCTAGTAAGCAGCTTGTCTTCTTCAAACCCGTCCATGTGCATTTTATTTCTACTGCAGCTGAAATAAGGATCTGAGACGCCAAAACACTTTCCCCTACTACCAGATAAATCACAGGACAAAGGCAATAAGTCTGTTTTCCGAAATCGCTATCAGAGCACAGATCATCATCTGCATAGCACTTGTACTAGTACACCAGAAAGGCCCAGGTCCACAGGTAGCCCCACAAAGTGTCTCATCACTGTCAGTTCTCATCATAGCCAACATGGGAAGAAAACCAAAATGTTTGGCATTGAGTAGATCATCCACGTTCCTCCTTTAAAGGCATGCCAAGGGAACTTGGCATCTAAACAGCATTTTGGCCTTTAATGCTTCTTCTGTAGATGCGAGCTATTATCTTAATATCACAAGTGGATTTATGGATAATTATTTTTTTAATGGATTCAGATTATGAAGTGGCTGAGATTGCTTACATATTTGTCTGTTTATTTTTTTTGAGAATACCTGGAATTTTAAAAGCTATAGTCTTTAAGATTTCTTTCAAAAACTTATCATTCCAAGACTCACTGGAGCTACCTAGGAGAGAAGTTCTCCATAAACAATTAAAGTTTGGTGTATCTGACTCGGGCAATCGCTTGTGCTACACTAGATATGTGCTACACTGATTTTGTATTATCCATACTTCTCAATAACCAGGTCAAACAACCCTGCAGCAGCCCTGGTATAGGGACACAATTATTTCTATGAAATAAGTCATAATAAAAGATGTCAACTTAATTGAGTCACATGAGATCAGTTGTTCATGAGTTCATATCGATCGACATTAATTATACTATTTTTACTTAAATATGTTATGAAACCATTCCATTATTTTAACTGACACTACATCAAATTGACTATAATGAGCCACTTATCCCTTTAATGCTCTTATATTTTGACATCAGCTTCAAACCTTCTAGAACAACCCCTGTATTTCAGTGGAGTTGAATCAGTGCTCACTGTCATGCTTTAGCCCTAGCAGGCAGCCAAGCACCACTCAGGTTTTGTCCCTGCTCACTTTTAGGGCACTGGGAGGAGCAGAAAAGTCCTTGACACTGTGTAAGCACCGCTTTGGTCAAGGTCAGCACTAACTAAACCTTGTTTATCAAGGAGAGATTTTTACTTCAGAGTAGCAAGTTTGATAATTTTATATTTGTGATAGATTTGGGGTTTTTTAATTATTCCATGTATATTTAACTTCTGAGAGAAGATTCGGTGACAATACAGGGACTGAATTTTACTTAAGGTTAGCAATATAGTACATGCAGAAACACTGAAATTTAAGTTATGGTTATGGTTAAAAAATAGGATATATAATCAGAACCCATCTGTGCTTAAGCCTCTGCTTCACAAACACCTCTAAAAAATAAGCAGATTTAGTCCAAAAGTAAGATTAATTATTTTATAGGCTAATCAGTATAGAAAATATAATTCTAATTTTGTTATTAAAAATTCTGTTCTGTTTTATTATCATTTTGGAATCAATTTTGTTGCAATGAAACTAATTTAGATCTTCTATACAATTATTAATGTATTTCTGTGTTACAAAAATGAAATCAGCATGGAAACAGAGTTTCCTGTATTAGCTGACTTCACAGCATTGTTGTTTACACAGTAACATTAGTAACATTTGTTTTGGATCTCTAAGTAATAATTTGGTTTTTCTCACTCTGGCCATCTATATTTTCAAAAACACCTAAATACTATAGAAGCAGCTCACATTGTCAATTCATCTGACTTCTGAATGCAGACAGCCCATGGATCTGTTAATAATATATTTCTGTCAAAACCAGGACATCATCACTTTTGTTTCAATGCAAGTCATTGTCTTCCATTTTTAAAAGCATAACATCTCAGTTTCCCTAATGATCTGTTGAAATACAATGAAGATTGATTGGTTTTGAGATATAAATTGGGCCCTTAAGTATTTCTATTTCTATTCTCAAAAAAATCTGTCCTTTCCAGGAACCTTTCTGATCGGCCCCCTGACTTAGGAACTCATCTTCAGACCTCTCTTAATGTTATGGAAAATGTAAGAGAAAAATTAAGGGGCAATACGTGGCACAGGCCTCTTAATAGCAAATGTAGCACAACAGAACAAGCTCATCCAAATTCTTAGTTTGCAATGAATACAACAAATTTGAGCTTAGGGAAGAATAGAAGGATATCAAAAAGGCAGTGTGGAAGGTAATTTTGCAAAATGAAACAGAAGAGGTGATGAGACCTGAGCAGGAATTGTTGATGGAGTTAGAGAAAGACATGAGTTAATTGGAGGTGATTTTATTCAACAAAATTTTCCATTACATATACACCTGAAGAAAAGAAAAAGAACCAGTGTTTTGATATATTCATCACCATTAGTTTCAACCAAGGAAGGTAAGAGTATTTGGAAAAATATTTCAGTTTGTCCAGTCTTTAAAGGATAAAAACAAAACAATGGCATGGTAAAAAATAACATTTCTTAGTGTGTGCTCAGATAATATTCTCTATATATCTATTTCAAACACATACTTTTCCATTTCTGACTGGAGCTAACATGCAAAAATATAAAGGGTTAAAATCAGTCTTCTGTGCATGCCCTCCTGGGAAATTTTCAATGAGAAATAAACAGTATTCAGTTGCTGTCTCCCTTGTATTTTGTATTCACTTCCCCACATTATTAAGGGATACTGAGTCTAAGAATCTGTAAAATGATTCCTTTGTCAGTGGTTCTAGGGGAAAAAAAAGATGAAATAGCATTAAAAATTTTATCACTAGAGTTGAAAAATATCTCATAAAATATGCAGCAGCATTTCTTTCACTTTTGATATTCAGATGGCTTCTGACAAACCTTATTAAATCTTTAAAATATTTGTGAGATGGTGAGTTTGTCTGGAAGAGCTCATACGAATGTGTGTGGTTATTCCCATTCCAGCAGTGATCTGCCTTGAAACCTCTTCCAGGGCACCTTGTCTCTTTGAACTCCCTGTCTTTGATGCAGAAAGAACATATGCTAAAAATCCAGAGCAGAAAGGTTCTCAGACAGAATTTTTACCAGATTTTTCCCTGTTAGTGGGCACATCTGGTTCATTCTTGGGGAAATCTGAGTTCTCTGGGGACAAAAGCCATTCACTTCTCATTCTGTAGGGAATGAGGGAACTAGATTTGAGCTCCACAGCAACTCACTGGCTCTAAGCAACATTTCAGCTGTGCTGCTCCTGTTCCACTCATGCATAAAGTTCTGTAGGACCAACCTGGCTCTGGGAACAATCACATTGCATTTGTGAGTACAGCAGAGAACACAAAATAATGTGGCATTTTTTTTATTATTTTTCAACAGATTTTTCTCACTTAGGACTCCCTGCTTCAGTGAGGCATTTTAAGTAATCCCCATAGGGATTTTTTTGTGTTCGTTCCCATTTCAACAGGAAAGGAACTGTGAGTTCATGAAAGTCCATCTTTGTAAGGATATAAAGTTTCCACAGTGTCATACTTCTATGCCTGGCATTTTGTGCACAATATAGTCTGCAAGAGTTAAAGTTAAGGATGGACTAACATCACAAGAAGCCTTTTTCAACCTGTTCATAGATTTTGAGAGACATTTCCTTTTCAGTTCATTCTTTCCTGGGAAAGATAATTTCAAAGGAAGCAAGAAAAAACTTTCTGAAGTTTTGCTGTTTGTTTTGTTATGGTAGTTATTACAATAGCAATTGTTGTTGCATTAATAGTATTATAAATATTTACAGTAGTGGGAGTAGCAATAATACGAAGACTTATCTCACAATTATTTTTGCTGTCCCATAATGTGATAAAAGCAAATCTTTGCATTTTGGTCAACCTGATACTGTATGGATTAATTTAGCACTAAGAATCCCATATTATGTGAAAATCAATAAGATTTCATCACCCCTCTGTAAGATTTCACATGCAACATACTCAGGTAGGTGTCAGGTGAGAACATGGATCCTGTTTACCATTCTGCAGGGCTGGCTGTCTTGAGATCACCTGCAAGCAGATAGCAGGGCCCAGGAACTACAGTAAGTGAAAAAACACAACAGAATGTGAAATGACTGGAGACAAGAGTGCAATCTGTTCTTAAAAATCCACTGTCAGGACTGTCAGAGTCCTGAAACATCCCCAAGGGTAATCCAAAATGCAAATTACTTCAGGAGTTTTTTTATATTTCAAATATTTGTGACAAAAGTTTTGTTTATCCCAAAATTTTACTTATAATTGAAAAGAAGGGGAATTGTCCTTAATTTTTAAAAAAATTAGTCCAACATGCTCAAACTTTTTGTACAGCGCTGTCTCCTTGCACAAATTTTGTAAGAGAAAAATATCTATGCCTAAGTCCTGCTCCAAGCTCAGTGGGAGAGAGGCTCCCTCCTGTGGAATATGAAGTCTCCATAATTTTCACTTACATTCAAAATCCCCTAAGGAAGTAAGCCGTGCTTAATTTAGGTATAAATTAGTTAAATTTTGAAGGCAACCAAGAAAATAGGGCATTTAGACAAAAAGCTATTATCAAATTTTTGAGATTAAAAGATTTGGGTATTAAACTCTCAGTGAAATCTAAGCAGAATCTCTTGCTGAATTTTCTCCACAGAGCTGAAATTTCTTTTTTTATTTGAAAAATTTGGTCTGGAACTCGTACTAAAGCTCAGTGCTTTCAAATTTCTAAGAGAAGGTTAATTAGATTTGAAAAAAACCATGAAAAACCAGAGTGATGATGGAATTTCCATTTAAGAAAAACCATTGAGTAGTCAGGCAAAATAACTCAAAGAATGTCAGAAAGTTCCCCTGATGGCATCCTCTGTTCTTCTCTTCCGTTTAAAGAAAAGAAAGCTGTAGAGTTTGTGCATTTAAGACCTGCAAAAATCATTTGCAGATGGATTATGCTGACTTAAGTTCAAATTTTCTCATTTTTTTCAGGGAAAAAGACTTTTGCTTAAATAAGGAATATTTCCTAGGAATACATCTAAAGCACTATATTAGGGGTTTTTTTAACTTACTATAAAAATTTTATAGATTAAAATGAATATTCAATAGCATTTCTCTTCATTTTCTTCCTTTTATCCTCATACACCTGAGCAAATGATGTTGGAATAATACCATTAAATACTGCATTTTTGAAACATTTTGCTTTTGGTTATTTTTTGGTGCTTCTTAAGGAATGGTACATATGCAATAGCATTGTTACATTTCCAGTACTCCATTTATTAAAGTGAATCACATTTTTAAAGAGCCTAGTGTGTTCCAGTTACATAAAATAATCAGAAAATTCAATCAAGGAGAAATACTTGTCAGAGTTTTTCATAAGTATCATTAGAAATTTTTTTGTGTGTTTCATTGCAAGATTACTTAGACATTAAAATACAAAAAAAAATACAAAAAAACCCCACAACACAACAAATAAACAAGATGGTACATCCCTTATATTGTTTCAATTCTTAACCACATATTTCAGCTTACATGAGCAAATTTCTGTGCATTTTATCTTAGATAAATAGGAGCAACCATAACATAAGCAAAGCACTTTCTTTCAGCAGGGATAGAATTTATCAATAATTGTAGACAATGGGTAATTTTTTACAGAAGGCTTGTAAAGAACTGGTTTAGCAATTTGAAATAAATAAACTACAGTGGATCTTGCTTTTGAAAGTTGATTAATTGCTTTCATCCCCAGGCCATTTGCTGTTTCTGAATAGGCTGGTTGTGTTCAGGTTTTCTTGGTTTATAGAACAAACACTCCCCTGGACAGTAAGTTCAGTTTCTAATCTCGGTGGCTCTGTTCCATTAATTTCATCACTGGTGCACAGTAGGCACTGGACAATTTATTCTTAAACTAGAGAATTACATCTTAATAAAGTAATCATACTGCATTTTGTTTCTCAGCCAGGATGAGTGGGAAATGTGCAAGGGGGGAGAATGGAGCCTCCACTCTGAGCTTCGCTGGGCTGCTCTCAAGCAGCTCATCCAACATTTCCTTCATTCTTTTCCTTTCCACCACAGCAATTTTATCAAAACACATCTCCATCTGCTGGGATGTCCGTCTTGTTCTGCAGGTTGAGGTTGATGTGTTAATTAGGAGCCCTTTTTGCGATTTTTCAGAGCTTTTAATTTCTATTTATTGCTTTGATTGTAAGAAAATTTCTAGTTTATTGAACTAGAAAAATCTATTTTTGTCTTCAGATAAAGGGCTGAACCTCGTTCATTTTGGCAAGTCACATCTTATTTTTAAATCATTAAGTCTTCTAATGAAATAGACATAAACAAACTGTTGCATTTGTACAAGCACACCATTTCCTTACATGAAATATAATGAACCTATCCCCACTGATTTCCATCTTCTTGCAATTGCTAAATGTCCTTTTTTTTAAAGTGGACAGATATTTCTCCATTTGCCTAGCATAAGCCAGCGGCACACATATATATTCATAGAATAACTATTCTAATGCTATTCAGAGAAAGGACAGTAACTTAACCAAGTATATGTTTCTAACATAGCAATCTCCTCAGCTGAAATTTCATCTTTCCATGGTAAAGTGGCAAATTATCTCACTCTTGACCAAAATGACTCTTGAAAGTCTCAGTAATCACACACAACATAAATAATTTCATTTTAGAAACTGCAAGAAGATGAGCATCCAAGTATTAAAATCCAATACTGGGAAATCAGATGCAGCTGTAAAATTAGAACTTAAGTAAATAATCTGCTCAGTGTAGCAGATCTGACTGCAAGCATAATTATTCCTCTTGTAATTAATTTTAATTAGATGAGAAGAAAATAGGTAGATCAGTTTAGCAAACAAATCTTAATAAACATAATTAAGAATGGCATTGCATCAAAATCTCCTGATAGCACTTTCTTTTCTACTACTAGGTACTTACATTCATTTATTTTTCTTAAAGTACATATATTTAATTGAGTTTCTGCAAGAATAAAAGTGTTTGCAAAATGTGATTTGTGTTACAGACCTAACTTTTTTTAATTATTATTGCAATATGAATTTTCCCATGCCTTAAACAGGTGGATCAGAAATTAAATTACAGACTGGTTACATCTAGAAATCAGACAATATTATTTCAATTACATTTTGGAGTTTGACCTGGACAGTCTCATGGAATAGTTGAGATGGAAAGAGATCTTGGGAGGCCATCTAGTCCAAGCCCTTGCTCAGACCGTTAGCCAAAGCAGGTTGTTCAGGGCTATGTCAAGCCAAGTTTTGTGTATCCCCAAGGATGGACACCCCTCAAGACCTCTGGGCAACTTGTTCCAGTGGATGATCACCTTTTCCCCTTAAATTAGCCCATGTTCCCTTTCCTTTTCCCTTTAAATTAGCCCATGTTTTATTCATGGAGCAGATGATTATTTGTGCTCAAACAATAGATCACTCTTGGAAAATACAATCCATAGTGAAATAAGGGACAGGAATAGCTCACAAATTTGATGAAAGACCATATCCAACTGGGTCGACAAAAATCAAAGGCAGGCTTGATACAATGGCGGAAAATGTCTGTCCAGACTGCACGCATTTACTCACAAATGAATGCTAAGCCAATTTGGAAGTTGCATTTTTGAGCCCTAGGGAGCTCTGCTTTACTTACTCAGGTGAGAAACATTTGAGAAAATGTATCAATCCTGGTATCAGCTAATACTTCTAGGCAACGTGAAGCTGGGTTTATCTGATCATTGAAATTTTGTGATATTCATTTTTCCAGTTTTTCATGGCAGTGATGAGAAGTTTGGTTCCAAAGAAAAAAATGTAAATAGAACTGCAATGGTTCATTGTATTTTCCGTGTCTGCTGAGGATGAAAGCAAAGGTCACTTAAAATGATTTGTGAAAATCATTTTAATTGAAAATTGGCCTCTTGGCCTCACCTTATCTCACACAAACAGCCCAATACAGAGTGATAAATTCCAGACCCTGGGAGTCATCCAGCATTGGGATTTTAACAGAGGTTATAAATTCCTTAAATTTTTGGCCCTAGACAGCTTTGATTTCCCCTTCTTTTGCCTCATGACAGTCACCACAGCTTGGAGGATACATGAAATATCTCCAACTCTTGACTCAGCATCTAGAACAGCAAAAATTAAAGTCCTTACCTCAGCCTTGGCCATCTCCTTGCTTTACCTCAGATATAAGATGGAACATCTGGGGTGTCCTTTTTGGAAAGTCTGTGGTAGTAGAGCTGTGACTGACTTTTGAGCCTCAAAAGTATCTATATCATCTTTTTTTACTCTACCCTTGGACAGCAAATGACAATTATTTCACCGGTCTTAAAACTTCCATGGGAAAAAAAATATTTAAAAGGGTTGCACAGAGGAATCTTGACAACCATTTACCCCTTCCTCCAGAGCACCTTTTGTGTCACGTTCACCATATAGACTGGTATTGACTAAAAAAGCCGTTCTCCTTTGCTCAGGACTACATTGCTTGTTGGAGGATTTTTTTTACTACAGTTTTGTTGACAACCACAGCATACATGTGTCAACCAAACTCTGTGACAGCTAATTGCGATTTTTTTATTAGCATGTTTTCGGATTGTATGCCTCAGCTCTTTTTTACTTGAAATTTATGAAGTTAATTAAATAACTGAACACAATTAAAAATTCTAACTTGGCAACCTATTAATTGATACCAGTTTATACATCCCATGTAATATTTGTAAAATGCCAATTTATTTGTCAACTGCATGGAAGTTAGAGTAATTTGTTTGTCAGATGATGGTTTAATAAACTTTGAGCATGAGAAAAATTGCTGTTAAATCAGTCATGTTTTGGTTTGGTTTTTTAATGCAGTGCCATTTATCTTTCTCAACAAATGTTTTCCTGTGTAGGTTTGAAACACAAATCAATTTTAAAAAATAGTACAAAGATGGCTTCAGAAATATGTAATTTAACCTAGGACTTAGGATTTAACTACATACATCCACACAAGTAATATATGGTAGGAAAAGCCTATTTTTATAAGATACCTGGTTTTTCTGCCTTCTCAAGTTTTCTTATGTTCATCACTCAGGTATGTGCTTCAGCTCTGGGACAAAAAGTATTCCCTGCTTTACAATCATAAAAGCTTTGGCAGAGTACACACCACTGCTCATACTCAAGGCAGAAGAGGAAGAGGAAGAGGAAGAGGAAGGAAGGAAGAGAAGAGGAGAGGAAGAGGAAGAAAAAGAAAAGAGAGAAAGTGAGAGAAAGAGAGAGAGAGAAAAAGAGAGAAAAGAGAAAGAAAGAGAAAAGACAAAAATAAAGAGGAAAGAAAAAGAGGAAAAAAAAGAAAAGAAAAAGAAAGAAAGAAAAAGAAAAAGAAAAAGAAAAGAAAAAAAAAGAAAAAGAAAAAGAAAAAGAAAAAAAAAAGAGAAAAAACATATGGCTGCAGCAGTCTCTTAATTTTATCATTCATCCTCACAATGACTCCTATCAAAATTAATCTGAAAGAGAGATAATATATTTCTCTTGCTGTCTTTAAAAGACCAAAGGATTCAACTATCCTTCAAAACTATAGTGCATACTATTGGAAGAAGGAGAAAACAATCATTCATCTGATGTCAAAAGAAAGCCCTAAGTTATCAATGTTCAAAACACTATGAATCTTCTGAAATTTAAAAAAAAAACCCTGCATGTTTTTCGGCTGTAAATCAGAGTATAAAGGCAGAGCTGACAATGGAAGAGTGGCTGAAGATGAGAAGTCTTATTTCAGCTAATATCACCATCCAACCAGACAAACAAATGAAAGAGTTGTACTAAGACTGCTGCTTGCACATGTTGAGAAAGAAAGAATGTAGGTAAATGACCTCCTTTTAGCACTGCTCCTAGTAAATGTTATATACAATATTGACATTTTTGTGCACACTCTATAGAAACGACTTCTTTAAGATTTCACACATATGGGAATACAGAATTATGTCTCCATTTTATATTTAATTCCCAAAACAATGCTGTGGGACCCATAGAATAATTCTGTGTTTTATACTTTCTAGTTGATGGCCAAGGCAGATACTGAGAAAAGCCCCTTGGGCAGTCTGTTACCTCCAGATGACATGGAAAATACACACAGACTGTTCATTCTCAGCATTTTTTGGCAAAGTCATTTAATTCTCCAATTTCAATTTTTCATATTATAGTTTATTTTCTTTCTTTCTAGTTTCATTTGGGGAATAAAAATATGCTTGCAAGATCAATATCACAGCATTAAAATCTTATTTCCAAAAGAAACTGGAGTTTATTGCTAAAATTGGCGAATCCTTTATTTGAGTCATTTTGAAAATTCAGTTTAATGCAGCCAGGTTCATATAAAGTTCCTTCAGTGTATTTAATGATCAAATTCTAAAGTTCTTATCATATCAAAAGGCATTTAAACAACAGATGACTCATTTCCCATTTGTTTACTCTGACCCTTTCCACTGCAAACTTTCCTGTGCATTATTTCTTGCCAGATTTGTGCTGACCAGGCTGCAACTGTACATATTCTATGTGTGTCTTAATTCTCACATTTCCTGAACTCAAAATCCTTTACTTCATAACCTTGGTGTTCTCTTCTTGAGGTTATCTTAATTAAAGCTGCAAGTTTTAATTTATATTGAGTGTCAGTGGTTTGAGAACTTTTATGCCAGGTACTCATTTCCAGGGAAAGAACCTCTCAGTGATGGCAACTGTGTTATGTGATTGGATACAGAGATTTCAGGTCCTCTCTCCCCTGAAAGATTCACAGAAAAGTAAAATCCACTCGGTGTGATTATTCTTTTGTTTCTTCTTTTCCTTCAGCAGATGGCAAGTGCATGGCTAATAAACACCAGCACATGTGCCCAACCAGCCATTCCTCGCAGTCCCATCGCTCTGTTCCTCACTCCGATGCTTCACATCCTTGCTGGTCTTCCTCCAACAAAATAAAGCCACTGAAATCACTGCATCCTGGCCTTGTGGTTTGATACAGACCTTCAAAGATAGAAGAGTTGCATGCAAGCTATGCAATATTCTTTTGAAATGCACTGAACACACAGAGGAGAAAATATTCAATAGCCTGTAAGAACTTGCTTTCCTGCATTGCTTTTCTGGGAAGTTCAGGGGAATGTTATCCTCTTGTTGACTTTGTACAGACTGGAGAGGGGTACAATCTGACAAAAGATAGCTGGTCAACAACTCCCAAGGAAGAAATTTTATTTTCCATAAAGATCCAAGAGAGGGGAGAAAATCACTCAGGCACTGTGCAGCAGCACAGGAAGAACGAAGTGCACCAGAGCAGAAGGTCCTGGGGGACATCTGTGTACACAACACTACTACTCCAGATTTAAAATATTTGCATGATGGTTTAACCTGTTTCTTCTTAAGTGTGCTTGACAATAATGCAGTAGTTCCTCTGGCAGGGAGGAAGGACTCTGAGCAGGAGGCAGGACTCTGAGCAACCAGATCAAGGTGAAGATGTCCCTGTTCATTGTAGGGAGGCAGGGAGGTTGGACTAGGTGCTCTTTAAAGGTCATTTCCAGCACAAATTCTATGATTATTTTTCAGGATTCCTTCAATTATCTGAAATGGGGTCTTCCATATTTCCCATCTCACAAAAGGCAGTACCTCCCAATCTTGAAAGATACAATTGACTTAGCTTAATTTAGGTTACCTCTGGCACAAAACAGGTTATTTATGTGAAATGAAGCATCTCTGACAGATGAATGACCAAAGAGATCCTTTCATTTTTCTCTGTAGGAGATTTTTTAACTGCCAGTGATTATCACATCTTGAATGCATCTCATAGAGGCTAAATTTAAAGCTAAAAGCTCTCCTGATGGTCATAGTTAAAGTTCACACCTTTCAATACACAATTTTGTTTGACATGCAAGAAATGTCTTTATTTCAGACATTACTTATCACTGCTATTTCAATGTAAAATTAAAAAAAAAGAAAAACAAAAAAAACCCCAAATGTGATATTGTTGCTCAAAATAAGTCTTTCCAACTTCAGTGGCCTCTGGCCAACTTCAGCCATCGCATTTTACCCTTGTTTCTCCTAAAGTGTTTTGCTTGTGCAAATATCACTTTCTAGAGCTCTAAGGTGCTGGATGGGTTATAATATCTTTGAGTGTAATTGTCTTTTTTTAATCTCCATGTCATTTCAAAAAGATACTGCATTCTATCTATTCTTCAGGCCTCAACCCATAGTGTATCAACAGGTAAACTTGCAATTCCTTATGTACATCATGTCAGTTTGGTCCCAGCAGGAGAGAATATCCCACGATGTAGCCTTCACTTTCTGCAGAATATAATATGATGTGTACGAAACATGCAGACTCATTAGTACTTTATGAATCTCGATTTCAGATTACGGTGTGATAATTTCAGCCCACTCTTCCTTCTCTCTTACATAAAAAAACTTTCTTAAAACTTTTACTGGACTGTGTGACCAAACAGAAATAGTCATTTTTTCTTTATTACTTGTCTCAGTAAAAAGTTTAGAAGTATAAATTAGAAAATAAATTACCCACATTTTTAATGAGGCATTTTATGACATTCCAACATATTTTGCTTTCAGAAAATTATTTTACATTTTCAGATGTATGTTTATTACAACAATTTAGTATATTTATAGTCTCATTACTATGCTTTTTATAACATGTAACTCTCCTATATTTCCAATCTTTTATTATTTTCCATTAAAAAGACACTAACAATACAGAGACACAATTCAAAGTTCATTAAAGTTTGGAGCAGATTGATTCAACCCCAAGTTCAAATGCTTTCTTGCTGTTATTACTCAATTCATGAAGGCTCTATTTTCAGTGTGAATAAATCTAACACCATCTCTTTTTATTATTCTTTCTTCATAATTTCCTACTTCTTTCGTCTTGATGAAAACAGACAATGTTGCTATTTCCCCATTTCTGTGCTGGAAGCAGATTTCTCCTTGCTCAAGGTAAGCCATAGATCCTATCTTTACATCCCCGTCTTTGCTTCTGTCTGGCAAACACTTCCTGCAAAGACCTTAATTTACACATGAAGAAAGCAAAGAGTTCAGTGAGTCTCACAAAACTTAATTGCAATGTTTTATGTGACTTTGAAGTCAAGTATTATATAAGCACATTTTCTTATAACTCCATCAAAATTGTCTTTAGCTATATTTCAAGTAACTTTTTACTAAGTTTGAAAAAGAAAAATAAACAACAATTTGAGCAATTACAACTTTAATTGGAAATTTAATTCGAAGACTAATCTCTATTCTTTTTAATTTATTTATCAGTAGGCTACAAGATTATATAATTTCTGAAAAGGAATAACACTGTGTAGGAAAAGTGGCAGACAAGTGCAGTCACACTCTTCTTCTACATACAATAACCAAGAAATAATGTCAGTAATTAAAACCAGCTTTTGAAAAAGAACACAGACAAGACCTTCAGTTCGACAAATATAGTTAAGTTTAAGCAAAACAGCCTGTGTTTGATACACTGATTTTTTCTTAATCGCTTTTATTTCACACTGAAGCCCATAATAATATATAGCTATCCTTTGTAACATGGAATACAAATATAAAATTTGTCTTTTTGAGCACTTCTCCTTCTGGAAGAGATAAAAACAGGGATAGAAGACTCTTAACTACCTGAACAGCATTATTATCATCTGATGATTAATTCAAGAGAAATGGCTCAAAGAACCATTAAATTCATAATTAGAACAAACAAATTGTCAGCAGAAGGGTCAAAGTCCTGGACTGGATCTCAGGATTCAAGACCTGTGTGACTTTAGGCAAAGTGAAGTAGGAGATCTCCTGGGGTTTTCTATTGTCTCCATTTTCCAACAGGTAAGCTCGGATTTGTCGTGCAGCTTTTTGCTGCCCTGTTAGCCCACAGTAACCCCACCTTTTTACTCCCCCTTGTCACACCTTGAATTTCAAAGGAAAGAAGTGTGGCTACACGAAGCCAAACATATAGTGCAGCCACATTATTTTAGGCTAAATTCCCGTGAATACGATCAGGACACAAGGCAGAGGCCCAAGGCACTTTTGTCCCCCACTTCTATTGCTGACAACAACCCATGAAAAGATACAATGAGCTCTCTACTGACACAGCTTGGGGAATATGCTGATGAAAAAGGGTCAAACTTCTACTCTGGTTTGGACGAAACGTGCATTCCTTAGTCCCATATATAACCACTGAATTCACAGACCTCTTCATGTTCTAAGTTATTTGTTCTTTGGTTTTTTGTCCATGTGGAATTACAACTGATTAAAACCTCAACATCCCTAGAAAACAATTTGCAGTCCTATTTCATAGCTGTGAGTAGACGAGGAATCCAGAGTTTCTTCCTCTCCAGTGAGCTCCCCTGGATATAAGAATGAGAGCATTAGTCTGTGCTTGTCTGTGCATTCCTCTGTGTGCTCATACACAAAAAATGAAGAACCACATCACCCGTTACTAATAGACTGCCAAACCTCAGAGCAGAACACAGCCCAGCACTGAACAGGAGTTCAAAAAGCTCAGAGCAGCTTTCACAATGGGGTAGGAGAGGGAGCTGAGGAAAAATACAGTCCTAGAAAGCTGATACAACACAAGGAGATCTCTATTAACAGTGTTCAATTTTCTTGATTATAAGTATTGCCAAGGTGTTGTTTCAGAGCTGTGGCAGCATAGAAGACAGAGCCTTTTTTCAACCATGTGCCTATGATGGAGAAAAAAGGAGCTGAATTGCTCAGACCAGGAGGGAATAAACAAACTGATACTGATGAATCCCGGTAGTGAGAGGAAAGCTAATGGAAAGTAGCTCATGCATGTTTTCCAACTGACTGTAAGTTCTAAAACACAAATTTTCATGTTCTTTTCCATCTAAAATGCATAAAATTGAATGTATGTATTTTACATGTATGTTTGCCTATATATCTTTGATGAAACAACTTAATTTCCTTTCCATACAGTGGATTTTTATAATTGGCCTCTTGCAAGAGAACAAGGTCTGTCTTATCTGGGCCACTGCACTCTGAATTATACTGAACTCTTTGGAGAGAGGTAGAAGGGAGAAAAAGGCATAAAGCAGTGACAGGGGAGACACTCAAGAGAAGTGAGGGGCAGCCTGCAAGAGAGAACAGATCTGTTCCACTTGAGTCACCTGCCAGCTGCTGCCAGAAGATTTGGTGCTGCTCCTTCACCTGCCAGTGTCACAGAAAGCCAACCCAATAAAACAGAAATTTCTAGTTTTGCAGCAGCTGCAGCTAGGCAAGCCTGGAACCTTACCCTGTGACCAAGTTGCTGCTACACCCACCACAAAGGAAAGAACAAAAGTGCCAAGGAAGAAGTGGAACCTATCATTTTGGCAGCAAACTATGTGAAAGTTGGCACTGCACAATACCCTGAGACAGGCACTTCCCTAGCAAACCAGAAGAGGCTGTAGGGTCTCTGCAATGCCCTCTTGATGAGCAAGGAGAAACCAACAGACCTGCAAGGATCAGGTGGTCAGAGAGGAGATTTATTATAGTTCATCCATTTTAACTGTAAAAATGTCTTTAAAAACTGTGATGCCTGAATTGACTAATTTATATTCTAAATGAAACAGTGATTTAACAACTGAAAGCCTTTGGTGCTCCTTCCATGTTAAAAAAAACAGATTTTGGGGAAGAAATTTCAATCTTTCTCTACAGGTCTAATGGGGAAAACCTTCAGCAGGGCTTTCAGAGAGGCTGGAAAGGAGTCTGTCAGTAACAGAAGATATCCACAGTGATTTTCCAGTTAAATTACTGGCCACTGCACATTGAGCAGTCCCTTCTTTCAAATAAGATCTAGACAAAACAGAAATGTCCTTGTCAGCTTAGACTGCTTTTGGGTTGAATATTCCATTTTAAATTGCTTGTTGAGATACAGGGTTTTTTTCAGCAAATCAATTAGAATCAACAGCATGTCTAGAGATCAATTAATTTTCATCAATGTCAAAAAAAGTACAACTTGAACAAGATCAGCCAGACTGGATTCAGATTGTGGAGACACTGACATATTAAGCTAAAAAAAATCTCAAGTGTGTTGCCAAAACCAAATGAAACAGATTCAGTGGAGGCCAAGACAATATTAATCCATGCTGTATCTGCATTACTGACGGTGGCTTCACATCAGGGACATATTTGGAAGCATTACTTCAGATTTTCAGGAAGCACTTTGTCCTGTTCTCCCATTTGGAATTATTGCCTGGAGTTGCTGAAGCAGAGTGAAATACAGTATCTGCTGGCACAGAGAAGGAAATTCCTAGTCACAGTCTTCATGAATCTAAAAGTGAAACAGGATACTACAGAGACCACAAGGGGTCTGCACATATTTCCATAATTTATCTAGAAGACTCTACAAACTGGCAAAATAAGCAGCAGCATCCAAATCTCCTGCTGACATTAAAATGAGTTGACTTCAGGAGACACGGCAGATAGCAACGAACAACTGACTGGCACAGAGAACATCCACTGTCCAGATTTAACATCTGGATTAACAGATGGCAGGTGCTGTGAAATGGATAAGTACACATAAATTTATTATGCAACAAGGGAGCAAAGGGTAGGCATGAGAGTATTTGAGTATATTGATCAAGCCACAGCTAGAGAATGCTCGTAAGAGCCCCTCCAAGGCTTCATCTCATTTTGCAGATGGCTAGAGGGCCCTAGGTGTCAAACTGTCTGTTTGGGTGATGCTGACAAGTTTGGTTCATGAATACAAGAGAAACATTTTGCAGTCTTTGGAACAAATAAAGCAATTTAAACTTGAGTTTTGTCCATTTCTTACTCTCTACAAGTTAGAAATGTGTTTCTAACAAATATTTTGGTTGACTCCTTTAGACCTTCACAGTTTTAAACTGTTTACACACCTGACTTTCATCATTAAAGATAATGTGTATTCTGAAGCCCCCCAGACATCTTGCAGGACCACCAAAACTACAGCAGTGGTTTGGTGACCAACTGCAAATCTCAAATCTCATACAGATGTGTCAGGCAAAATATTTAAAAGCAACTCTCAAAGCAAAGTCTACACATTAGCACTAATCCAGGTCAAGATCAGGACAGTTAACCACAGTGTCAAACCAGGGAAAAATCCCTTTCAGAGACTCTGCCAGGACTGGAAATACCACAATAATAGTAGAATTTAATTACTGCTATGTAGATTCAAATGTCACTGTGGTATTTTTAGACACTCTACAGGAATGTTTCATGGATAAGCTAGTCAGGCAACTCAACGGGGAGTGTCTGGTTTTGACTCTCTTCCCAGTGGCATTTTTGGCTCATGTCACAAGGTTACTATCAAGGACTACCTCTGTAAAACCACTAAAATGTGTTTATATTCAACATTCTTCAAGGAATGTGAAGGTCAAAAAAATTCCTCTGCATTAGTGTTTGACTTCTGATGTCAGTTTAGAAGCAGACAAAAAATGCTAACTGAACATAAAGGAATTATTAGGCGCAGAATAGGCAAGAAAAGAAAGGAAATAACATGTAAGTCCAAGGTGTCTCGGCACCTAAAATACTGTGTGCATTTTTGGTATCCCATCTTAAAAATTGTGGAGTTGAGCAAGCAAAATGAAGGCTAATAAAGGTGACCTACAGTCTGAACGAATTTGCACAGAAAGGGAGATGAAAAGATTAGGACTGGAAAACCAATTTCAGAGAAACATAATAGTGAACTGTATAATCTGTAGCACAGAGAGGATGAATAAGAAATTCTTTTCTTTTCTTTTCTTTTTCATAATACCAAAAATAGATTACATCAAATGAAATTATCACCCAGTATTTTGGAACAACACAAAAGGGAATGTATCTTCTCATACCCTGTAATTAAGTTGTATAACCTATGACAAGGGGCAATAGTCATGCAAAAAGGCATCATTCAAATGGGGGAAAATCATTAAGACAATTAAACACAAAGGTACTGCCTCTGGCTGGAGATATGCCTGAACTGCACATTGCTGTAAGCTGCAGAAGGATATTCAGGGATTACAGTTCCACCTTTGCACTGTTTTTATACCAGACATCCACTGGCCACCATGGCAGCATGGTAGGCTACCTTAGGGCAGCCATGTTTCTTGTGCACTCCCTAAACCATGCTGGAAATGCCTAGGATATTATTTTTTTCATTGTATTGTACCCACCACTCTTTGTGCTAACAGCAAAACCTAAAAAGAGTTATAAACCTTAACAATTTTAGGAAACCAGGCAGCTTTTTACACTGCAAACCTGTTTGAATTTATTTTGAGCCAGGATCAGATTGGACTGTACTTTTCCTGACCTCACTTACAAAAAACGTGCCCATAAAATGCGAATCAACCTGGCTGACCCAAAAGAAACCCACCCCCAAAAAAACCTCCCTAAACTGTTGGGAAATCATAGTGTTCATGGAGCAGCCCTCAACAGCAGTCCTAGCTGGCTAGCTGGACCTGCTGGATTTACACACAGATTGCTCATAAACCCTTCTGGCAAGTGGAGTCTGACTGAGACTTTCCTTCCCCAAGGAAAGAGGCCAGCCAGCTTTGTGACTGCTTTGTGCAGTTAAGAACTCCAAAATGAACATGCATATACACTTCAGTTTCCTTCCAGCTTCATCTCCTGTAAGTTTTAGCACATTCTGTCATTTTCTTATGGTGACAGGGTAGGATGCATCACCTGGCATTATGCAGATGAGTCTCTAACAGATCTTTCATGTATGCATCCTCAGGTTGTAGATAAACAGATTGATACAGAAATAGTCTCCCATCATGCATTAAATATGTTAAAAGCAGATTAGGAAGATATCTGTGTGATTTTAGATACAGTTAATCCTGTTTTATAGCAGAAAATTAGTAGATATACTCCTCAAGCCCCCTTATCACTGATTTCCATAACTTCACTAAATTTAATAGGAAAATAAATTAGGATTTTTAAATGAAAATAGGAATTTTCATTTTGTCTGAAAGACAGGTGTTGACAGTTCTTATTTTTAAAAAAATGTAGTTTTATCTCAAAGTTTTATCATCTTATTGAGGGGGAAATATGACCAATAGAAACTCTTCTGCTAACCCTATGGAAAAAAAGTGTTTTAAAATGTATTTTCCTCAACAACCATATCTCATATACTTCAAAATTAGGATCCAAAAAATAAGAGATGTTTTTCAAATTCTGGTATACCACATTTCTCCATCCCTGACTTGTACATAAAGATGAGACACCAGTCATTTGGATGATATTTTTTCCTTGTAGCACAAGGTGAAGTCAAGAAATGTCACACTTGCAGCCCTCAATGAAAGAGGACCTTGATAAAATTCAGAGCCTCTAGGTGCTAGTGCATGCAATAACAGCTCAAATAAACACAAATAAACTCCAGTGTCCTCACTTTCAGAATACTAATACCTCCACCTACATATACAGCACATTCTTTCACTACAGTGACCGAAACGTTGATGCCTGGGAAAGTATCCAGACCTGAGACAACAGAATAAGTGTGTTACCCAAAGCAGTGATTGTAGCTTCCTGAAATTAGCTCCACTTCATTCCTTTCATTCCAAACCTTGCAGACGAGTCACGTTGCATTGCTGCTCTTTATAGCACTGTATCTAGTGAGACCATTTGAATATGTCTTCCTAGATCTTTCCTGGCTGTCTTCCCTGCACCCGGATGACTCAAGAACTGTCAGATACAGGGCTTAACCTTTGTTCTAAAAACTGCTTATGTGCATCTCTGAGACTGGAAAAGGAGAAAGAAAAAAAAAAACCACACACTTTTAAAATATTACACTTGATTGTCAAAGTGAGAGTCTAAAAATTATAGGATAAAACAGAGCACAGGGATTTGGAAAGAAAAGAAATGAGGACAAGAAAAGAAGACTTAGGCACAGACAATTGCTTGAGCCAGCAGGAAAACAGTCCAACACATGGACAGGGCCATGCTGTTACTTTATTGATGCTTAAATGCAGCATTACCAGCTTTGCCCATATTTCCCTGCTGCTCAGTTTTGTCTGCTTTGCCAGCAAGCCTTGAGCCTGCTGTGATAAACTGGGTAGGAAGAGCGCAGTCAGGGGAAGGTTATCCACAAGATATTGAGTGACTGGGACAGAAAGGGTTTGCCACCTTCCCCCAGAACTTGCTGACCACCCCATTTCCAGTTCACAATATGCAGGTGATCCTGCCAAACACTGGGAGATGGAAAATTTAGATTAATGCTGTCTCCTCCATTCTTAATCTCTGAAAAATATCTTCCCAATGGGGTTGTGCAAACAGACTGTTCCCTACCCACAGCATAGAGAAGCCTACTCTCAAGTAAAACATTCCCAAGATCTATCTGAGGATTCTCCACAGAAATTATTCACAGTCTGGTGTATTTAAAAACTTTATCTCAGTTCCCTCTGTTCCTGCTGTCTCCTTCATTGTGACAAAACCCTTTTACATCATCACAGAGGACAGATGTCATTGTACACAGGGCAGCCACATCAACACATCCCCCTTTCTCTTGGACACTGCTCTGTTTAGCAGAGTACAATCTAACCCCACAGCTTGTGTTGGGCACAGCTTTCAAAACCATCCCTTGGCTGAATGCATCCCTGCAAAGATGTCACACAGATCTCTGGCAGGATCGCCCCATTCCCATCACCTCAAGCACTGTGTGGCAGTGACACCACGCAAAACTGCCCCTCAGACTGTGGCTCAGGCAGAGATTCTACCTGAGGGATACAGCACTGGCCAGCATCAGCTGCCAGCCTGCTCCAGCTGGTTAGACACCAACACCTCCAGCTGCAGGGAGAAACAAACTGAGGCCTGACTGATGAACAGGGCTTTGTTAACAAGGTCAGAATGCAGGCGAGTCCTGTCCTACTACACAATAAAATAAAAAGCCTGAGGAGCCACTGTTATCTGCAGTCCTTGACTCTCTTGAGACATAAGGCCAAGCCCATGGCCATACAGCAGTTTTGGTATGACATTGCTCAAGTCATTTAGTCAGCTCTAGGCTATGGCTTGGATTTTCCAGCAGTTCCACACTCACCTCATCAGAGTGAGTGAAGGTTTGTGACGTCTCAATGAGAATAATTTTCATCATGTGTAAGTGTGTGTGTGTGACTGTGGTTTTCCTTTCCTCAGGCAATTTGCTGCTCCCTTGAGCTCTGTCTAGATAAGGGAGAGAGTCTCAATCACAGCCCTTACTTTATTTATTGCAGTATCTCTTTTTGGCAGAGAACTGCTATCACACTCATTTTACCAACATAAAAAAGCACTATTCCTTTAGGCGTCTTAGGAAAAAAAGTATTTACTTTAAATTATCCTAGAGGAGCAAATAGAGAATCTCCTGCTTCTCTGTTTCCAAAAACGATGATAGAGTGAAAACAAAAAAGCAAACAAATTAACAAAAACAAACAAAAAAATCAACCAACGGCAAGGAAAAAAGAAAAAAAAAAAAACCACCACCAAACCAAACCAAAAAAGGCTACAGGAAGATAATACAACCAAAAATGCAATCAAATACAGATCTCAGGTTTTAAAGCACACAGTTAATCCTTTTGTATTGTTATAAGTGCATAACATATTGTTAGCTTTTTGCAACTATTGAGATAAATGCTATATGTATAATACTAAAATAGCTTTTCTGCATGAATATAGGGTTTTTTTCTTTGTTCTAATAACAAAAGTTAGACATAATTTTTTAGAAATAGTATGCTTAAACTACTCGCCTAATTAAAATAAAAGCCTTAAATGTGTGATGGGGACCCTGCAGCTAACACAAAAATTATCCACACTCATCAACTACAAAAAGCCAAAACCACCACCCAAATTAAAATAAATAATAAAAAGAAAAAGAAATAAAAATGAAATTAAAACCACAAACCATGCTTTAAAAAAGCAAACCCAAAAAGTAGCCATGCTAAATAACTCCCCAAAAAAATTTTACTATACAAAAAAACACCTAAAAATATACAACAAATTAATGTATTGTAAAGTGTATTTTGAAAAACGTTCCCGAAGCAACCGTGCCGCTCCGGCAAGGGGACACGCGGTGGCACTGCCGCCTCTCGCTCCTCCAAGGGCTTGTCCTGCCGGGGAGGAGCCGCTTCCCTTCCCCCTCCGAGGGATCAAATCCAGCCAGAGGGAAGAGGACACGTGCAGGAAAAACGTCCTGCTCTTCCTGCCTAGCCTGCACTTAGGTGTAACACCTTCAGCCAGGGGATCTGAAACAAAAAGGGAGGGAAACCAAACCCTGAGTGAATGGCACTTGGCTTTCTGTGTGCTCCTAGAGATTCACACACGTTGTTTCTGGGTGTATTTAAGATGCTGCTTCACATTGAAACTGAACACATCAGTGTTCATACTTACACCAGTTCTTCCTGCAGCTGAAAATCACCTGTTTCCAGGGTACAAACCCAGCTGGTTCCTTAAGTCCTGACAGAGAGGGAGGGGGACTGGGAAGGGAAAAAAGAGTGAAACAACGAATCACCACAACTTTCATATAAAAAGTTTTGTGGTTTAGGCCAAGCACATCTGGTAAGAATAAGAAATACATAGTATTAAAAAAAAAAAAATTGGTTTCCTGGTCTGCTTGACTGCATCAGACACTGGGCTGAAAGCAAATGTTTTTATATGTGATTCTACATCTCTTAATGTGCATATGCTTTGTAATTAATTCTCTTTTTCAAAAGTCTAATGAGCAAACATGTATCACAAGTTGCAATATTTTACAGATAACCCCAGCTATTTTGCTTTCCCTCTGCAAATGACACTGCTAAAGTATTTCACTCTCAAAAGACTTGGGGCTTTTTTTTTATTCAGTTGAGGTGGGATATTAATCCAAAATAAACCATCTTCAAGGAATTGCTGTTGATGGGGCAATCAGTTACATGATACTTGTTTATTTTCTTCAGCTAAGAAAAAACAATTCATTTCTATTTCAGATCTTGGTTAAGCATTTTCTGAATTGCTGTGCAGGCAAAATTCTTTCTTTCTCCTCTCTCCCCCCACCCCCAACTTTCCAGTCACCACTCCTAGTTACAAGGAGAGAAATCCATCTCAGAAATCCAATTAAAATTTTAAAGCCCAGAGCAAACTGCTATTTTTTGCCACAGATCTCACAAGCAAAAATAAGTGTACATGCTTGCTAAACAAAGTTAATAACAATTCAATAGTTCTTCGAACAGAGGCAGTGCCAATGTGCCAAGAACTTGTAAATCTCTGTGTGGTGTCAGTGACATCCAAGGACACCCTGCACAAGAGTATTTTCTAATTATTAAATCCATTTCAGGCACATTTTTTTGTGTTAAACCAAATTGGTTTTGACTATAAAAACTATCCAGAATTTGTGTTTGTGCTGGAGTTAGAGAATGGAGAAGAGGGCAGGGAAAAGGAGGAGGGGAGGAAATGTTTCACATTTTTTAGACTATTTCTAATCTCCTCACTCGTACTGCCTGAGAATGAAGTATCTATTGTTTACTGGAAATGCTTTTGTGACTGTCTGCATGTCAGAAAAAGGGTCTAACATAGCTTCTGACATAGTTTACATTCCTTTCTAGCTGTGATGTGTCTTCCCTATTGTTTTTCCTACCCTATCCTGTCCATTTTTTTTTTATCCTTGTACTTTTCTGTTACAATTATTTCCTGCCCATCCCAATTCTGCCAATATTCATGTGATAGACTGATGAGATGAACACAGCTTTATTAACAGGTCAGGGTGCAAATTAATCCTGTCCTACTGCACAACAACAACAAAAAAGCTGTATGCCGGAGGAATCACTGTTATCTGCAGTTCTGCCACATACCTCCAATTTCTTCCTCTCCACAAATTCCTGCTCCTCTTTCCCAGCTGGTTCCCCCCTACACCCCACCATCTGCAAACTTTCTGCTCCAATATTTAACTTTCTCCCATTTATAAGGACAGAAGAAGTGTGTCACTCATTTCCCTTCAACCAGTGAAACTATTCTCATGCACCACTCTCTTGTGGGTGCCACATTAGAACAAAGGGGACAGACTTTAGTCCAAGTGATGAGAAGGGCCAGAGCTCCCTCCCCGTATTAGTGAACAACCAGGAGAGAGACAAAGAGTAAAAAAAAGAGGGGTAAAAGGATTCTGGACTCATGTGGAGCCAGTTCTTCCTCCCCATCCTGAGTTTTGTGAGAAGGTGCCCAGTTTCTTATGTTACAGTGCACCCTAAGTCAAAAGTATCACCCCAGTTCCTCCCCAGCCATCTGTACCCTCACAGCTGTCTGAAACTTGGTTTTAAAAAAGTTTCAATGGCTTGTTTTGAGTCCCAGCATGTTTCTGAAATAGCAATATGTGAAGTTGAAAGCCACATTAGTTTTCATTCGCTTTTAAGAATCAGCGGGTTTTCTGTTGAAATACCTACATGTAGGTTGGTGAAATTTGGGTTGGTTTTTTTTTGTGCAACCCTGGATCACAGTTCTTTTTCTAAAACCTGCATTTTCCTTTTCCCAACACACTGTATGTTCCCTTGTTCCTCCCCTTTCAACCGTGAGCCGAGTGTTTGAACACGGACTCCAGGCTGTGTCCTGAGATCCTGGGAGAACTTCAGCTTTCTCGCAGCTGTGCTTCAGGGAGCAAAACCCGCTCACGACAGCAAGGGCAGAGTCAGTCGGGGTTTTTCCAAGCTGTAATTGCGCAATTCCCTCATCACCTCTTTACCATTAAACGGAGAGAAGGCTGCTGCAACTCATCTCTCTGCAATCCCTTAGGGCAGCCTGGAAAAAAACCAGACAGCAGGAAAAGCTCCTAAACCAGCAGCCCTATAACCATCCCGCCTGGAAGTTTGTTCTTCCAAGCACCGCGCTTAGAACACCTTCTATTTCCAGGCTGAAACTTCCGTACAAAATGTGTAAACGCGTAAGAATACAGAATTATCTTATAAATACCGAGATGCAAAGCATCTATGAGGGACGGCACGTGAGGACAGCGCATGTTTGTATGTTTAAAACGGGTCCGTGTGTTTGTTCACGAGCGAGGACGCGTGCCAGGGGAAGCCGGTGTCCCGGCGGGGGCGGCACGAACACAAACAAACACAAACACAAACACACAAACACAGTAACACTAGCACACACACACCAAACGCACGATCGCGGCCCCGGGAGCTCAGCCCCGGACTGCCCCGGCGGAGGATGGGCACAGGCGGCGCCCGGCGCTCCCGGAGGCGGCGGCCGCTCCCCGCTGGGCTGGGCTGGGCTGGGCTGGGCTGAGCTAAGCTGAACTGAGCTGAGCTGGGCTGGGCTGGGGGGCCGGGCAGCCCCGCCGGACCCTCGCCTGCGGCGGGCAGGGCAGGGGAGCGGAATAGGGCCGAGGGCCCGAGCAGGGGAGGGAGGGCAGTGCCGTGGGCCGGGCCGGTGCCGTGGGCCGGGCCTGGCACCTGTGCGGCGGGCGGGGCGCGGCTCGGCCCCGGCGCTGGGGAAGCGGCGGAGGCGCAACAGGTCTGCGGAGCCGAGCTGAGCCCGGCCGTGCCCATGGCCGGCCGCGGGCCCGAGCAGGGCTACATCCGCACCGTGCTGGGCCAGCAGATCCTGGGCGAGCTGGACAGCTCCAGCCTGGCGCTGCCCTCCGAGGAGCGGCTCAAGCTGTCGGGAGATCGCGCCGGGGAGGAGAAAGCGCTGCGGATCCACCGGCAGGTCCAGCAGACGCTGGCCAGGAAGAGCCGGGGCTCGCTGTACAATGGTGAGTGCCTGCCCCGCCCCGTGTGCTCTCCAGGAGGGGACCCGGGACACGGCTCCGGGCTGGAGCCCGGCTGGCCCCGTGTCCGCGGCTTCCCGGGCCTCTGTCGCCTCTCCTTTTACTCTTTCCCACCGCCGCCAGTCAGAAGTTCCTCGCTTGCAGCCTCCGCCGTGTCTCGGTGCGTGGCCGCTCCAGGCTCTCCGCTGCCCGGGAGGGGAACCGAGCCGAAATTCTCCAAATCCAGCAACCGCTTCGTGTGCTTATTTTAATGCCTTTAGCTTTACACACTGCTCCTGTTTGCCAAGTGAAATGGAAGAATCGTAGGGAAAATTTTGCTTGTTTAATCGTGAGATTTAAAAAAAAAAAAAAAAAAGCAACAAAAAACAAACTAAAAGTTTGGAAAAGTAACTCTAGGGAAAGGCATGAATGGGAAGCACAGAGTAATGCTATCACGCGTTATTACCAGTTCTTTGACGTGCGTGATACAAATTGACGTCTGTCATCGCTCGCTTCCAAGATCTTGTAGCCAGGAGGGCAGAGCCGTCAGGAAATCTGCAGCCACACCTTGTGCCCCAGGAAGAGCCCGAACAAGGTGACTGTGCCACAAGGTGACTGCCAGGTGCTGAGGGTTAAAGGCAAGGTGCTCGAGGGGATTGGTCTTAACTATTCATGAAGACTTTATATACCATGAGACTTTAATTTTGTTTTTTAATGGGAAGATAGGACTGACTTTCAGGCTACATGCCCTGTTGCTCCTTTGTCCTTGAAGAAGCTGTCACCTTTCATTTGCTAAAAGCTGTGACACAAAAATCTTTGTAACCATGCTTCACTTTTCTATCTTAACAGTTAGGCAGACAAATATTTTCTTGTTCTTTGTCTGCCTCTATTTAAAAAAAACAACTCATGGCAAAAATGGACATATTCTGCTTGTAGAAATCAGTTGTACAAATCATATAACGGGTGTACAATGTGCAGATAAACATGCAAGTCCTTAGTTTGGCTGCTGCCATTAAAATACGGTTTCTAAACTCTTTTAGAGTAGCGTGATTTCTTCTCTCAGCAGACAGCCTGCAAAAAGCTTTTTAAGCAGTAGCTTATAAATGATACGGTGTTATGAAGCTGAGCTCATGTCTCTAAACCATGCATAAAACACTATGAAATCACAGTTCCCATGCTGTCAAGTCATCCTGGCTTTTCTGGAATACATTAACAGATCTGATGCATTTGGGGATAGTTATCTTGGTTTGCTTTGTTTTTCTAAAGGTCAGGTATTTGATGCCCTTGCATTTCTGAGACACCAAAACTTTTAAACTTCAGGATGAGGGGTGGAAAATGACATGTAGCATGTCTTGTTCATGCAAAAAATGAACTTTTCTTCTTTGAAACATATTTCTATGGGCAAGTTACTGTACAATTTTTAGTCCCACTGCAAAACTCAGAAAAAATTAATTAAAACTGAAATGCATTCCATGAATTTATACATGTATAATACATGTATATCTGTCAAGGATATATAATGTGAATCGTAGCCAATCTTGCACTTATCATGTTCACTTTCCTGCAAAATATGTGCGTATTTGCATGTGTGTCCCCATGTGGTTTCTGTACAGACTTGCTCAAAACTGGACCATAGTTTGAGAAACATTTAAATTCTGATGTGTAGGGAACTTTTAAAAATTATGCCCTCTTTTACATGCAAAAGCATCTCTTTCTGTGTACTATAGCCCTTTTCTGGCTACATTCATCAAGGTTCCTATATTGTTTGCAGTTGCAGAAGGGATTACAAAGATTTAGAGGGGGCAGGAGCAGTCCCCTGTGATATAACTATCCTGCCTATAGGAGTGTGTCAGGCTCTGCTCAGCAAGGTACTTAGTGCATACCTAACCACAGTGTTCACATGCATGCCTAAAATTAGCCAAGCACATAACCACTGGGTATGAAAAATCAGTGCTAGGAAAGGTCTTGCCCAGTGTCATCGGTGCACACCCATTTTCTACTGGCTGTGCTGGAAACTTGGAAGCCACAAGAAGCAGTTTGTCGGCCACCATAATTTCTCCTTAGAGTTTCAAATTAGAGGTGTCTGCTTGGCCTTCAGCACTACTTTTATATGGAAAAACTTAGGTTTTTCCTCCTACCCCCATACTGTTTCCTGCCGTTTTCTCCCTTTTGGAAGGTGTTTCTTTCTGATAGAAATTCAGTAAAGTTCAGATTTGAGGATTCCACCTGCTGCCAAAAGATTGAACTTACATATGTCCTCAGCTCTTTTCAAGATGTTGTCAAGCATTGTTAATAGCTTTTCAAGCAGTTCAACAACAGCTGCAACTTGTCCATTTTATTCATTGCCGAGCCTTTGTAAATTAAAGACTGGACTGCCCTTAAAAGTTTTGAACAACAAGCAGTCATATCAAATTTCTGTATGCTATTTAAGGATGGAAATACAATGCTAGGTAGTTCTACCTTATCAAAGTGAAAGTGGCCTTTGGAATCACAGACTTTAATGACTGGTGTTTTGTCACACATGCTGTTTTTATTTTATGTACATTTTAGGAATTTTTTAAACTTCATTCTGTGTATGAGTCCACTTGCCTCTGATCTTGTTCCTTTTTGGAGTTTGATTGGCTTTTCAAGGCATCCTCATCAGATCCTCGCTGTAAAATCAGGGGCAGAATTGAGTAATGTATCATAGAAAATCAAATGCCTAGTGAACTGCTGGCTGTGTACTTATTCTTTTTCTAACAAGTTCTATAAACACAGTGTGTTTAACAAAAACAAACCAACCAAACAACAAAAGAATAAAAGCAGAATTCAATCTTATGTGATTTCCAAATAAACAGCATCAGTATAAGATGGTAGAAATCAGAGATTTATTTCCTCATATTTATTAATTTCTAAAATTATTAGTATTTTGTTTTTACAATTGCTTTTAGGAACTCAGGGCACTTTTCTATCCTCAGCTTTCTATTTTGCAGTATGCTGGCATGTTAACTGTTGCATAGTAATTTTCTGTTTCTATCTTTCTGAAATAAGGAAGTAGAAAAAATATCCGTGTTGACTTTCAATTTTTGTTGGTTTTGTTACATTCCTTGCCTTTGCTTCCGGAGCCAGAAGAAATCTTTTTCTTAAATTTGAACCCTTTATAAATGTCCTAACCAATACAAAATGTTAGAAAAACTCCTTTGGGACCAGGCATGTGCTGGCAGAGTGATGAAGGAGCACAATCAAAAGGAAGGCTCTTTGATCTTGAGATGAAGGGATTCAGTGATGGTTTTGATATGCCATTATTGAATGTCATCATCTCAGTCCATCCCGAGTGCTGGAGTATAGAAAAGGATGAAAGGGTGCCAGTCCAGGAATCCCCATGGCGAGGTGACCACCCAGGGGCTCTGAGCAGGAGTGGACAATAAGCATTGGGCAGGGGGGCACTGTAGGTGTGTGACAGTCCCTCAGTTCCTGTTACACTGGTGTGTGCAGGCACAGCTGCACTGATGACTGCCCTGAGAGGTTCAAAGCCAAAATTTGGCTTTCATGATATCTATTCAAATGCAAAAGCTGGAGAAGACTCAGAACGGAGTTACAACTGTACATGATTTAAGGGGATTTGATACACCCAGCTCTTTGGCAGAGATAAGTCTTTTTCATCTACCAGTATCTTGGAGATGCCTCTTGTCATTGTTGTTTTTGAAAGCAAAGCAAACATTAGGTTGGTCTGTCTGCAGCCATAGGCAGTGATTGCTGGGGAGAAATTTCCAAGCCTCGGGAGGTATCGGGCTTGTCACATCCAGGGGAGCAAAGGGGCCTTGAGAAGAGTCTCTGTGGAGACAGATGGGATTTCTGCTCAGTCATCTGTACAGCCTACTGCCTTCTGATACTGTAGTTTTTTATGGTTTCAGAATTTTCTTGTATCTGTTGCAATATCAGGTGACTTGAGCACAGCTTTTATTTTAGGCTTGGAGAAGAGCGAAGGGGGTTCCGTTTGCCTCCTTTGCTGACCACATCCAAGCTGTTCCTCAGCTGTTTTAGTTCATATTGACAAGGGAGAGGGAACTGATAAGCAGTTGCCCACACATGGTGTCTGGTGCTGTCTGAGATGCCTGAGTTGTCCAAAATACCCTTATGGGATGACAGACATGATGCAGGGCCTGCAGCAAACCCATTTTTTCCTGACTGGATGCTGGAAATCAAGTGTGGTGTCCTATGGCCTCTCAAATAGTGTTTGTCCTCTGTGGATGAGTAACTGAATCATGTGCTTATTTCCTGAGCAGAGAGTTCTTGTGAGACTTTAAACACTGAGAATCACAGTGAGATTCTCCTAACAGTATTAGTCCTAACAGTAAATATTAGTCCTAACAGTATTAGTCCTAGCAGTAAATGAGAACACATTATAAATTTAAAAAATAATAATTCATGGCTTTTTAAAACCAAACAACAAAACAGTGCACTGGGTGTGTAAAGTTTTTGTGGTACAGTGAAAATAAACTGAAGGCAGCCTCGCTGGCACAGGCATGTTCTGATCAGGTCACCAATTCTGCATCTCATAACTGTTGGAAAGGCACAGCATTTCAGTTCCTACTTCTTCCTTTACCACGCTGACTTTTGGCACAAGTAACCAGCACACAGTAAAAAGACATGCCTTTTATGTCTACCTAATAAATCTACAGGTAAAAGGCCAACAAAATAATTTACTGATGTGATAAGAGCAAGCAAGAGATAACTGCAAAGTGAAATTCCACAGGTTGACATATTCTGTGTTTGTCTCTGAAAGGGAAATTTCTACTGATGGATAATTTCATAGGGAGACTGAAGGTGAAAAAAGGGGACTGGTTGAAAGACAACTGCACAGTACAATTTTTGATTGACTGTATTTTCTTTTTGCCAGGAGGGAACTGTTAGATGTGTATTTTATCCTCAACCAGTTCATGGATGACCTTGTTGTTTTTAACTTATCCTCTTTTCTGTATTTTTATTTTTGATAAAGGCAACCTTAGAGTTGCCTAAAATACACAAAAATTACTTGCTGAAAGGACCTTTATGGCCTAAGTAGATAACTGAGAATACTTTCTCACTAAGTAAACAGGGAAAAAAAATACTAACTGTAAAGAAACAGAAATTTATGGGTATTTATATTTCAAGATTTATTTATTAAAGTCCTTTAATATGCAGCAATTAAGAAGGTGAATCTTACTGGGCATCTGAAATAGTATGTTGCTATGTGAAGTACATGACACAAATGAGACATCCATATAGATTTGTAGATTTGGAATGATGGTGCACATTTCTGGGAATTTTTTGCAGTATAAGAGAACAATTTCCTCTTGCCTCGTTCTCATATACTCAGGTAACCCTTGGGCTGTGGTAACCTTGTAATGTCAGGAAAGAATTACTACAATCCAATCATGGGTTTGACCAAGCTGCACCATTCCACTCTCATGACATGAAGTTACTGTGAATGTGTCCTAACAAATCACCTCATACGTGTTTAGGTCTACCAAAATGAGAGAAATAGAAGTATGATTATGCAAGCAAAATAATTGCATTTATTATTGAATTAGACCTCAAATTGTCACAGTCTGCCATTATACGGTTTGGTGTTTTACTGTATTATCAGATACACAAATCTGGTCTTCAGCAGTTTGGGCAAGTCAGTGATTGGTTCTTTAGATTTCTTTTCTGTAGTATCTCAGGTAATATTTGCTATTTTGAAAATTGATGGCTAGTTAACTTTTTATTGACCACTCTTACCTCTTCAGCCCATTTATGACTGATTTGAGGTCTTACTTTCAACTTCTATTTCACCTCTTTAAAGCTGTGTTATTTATATTCCTATATGCAGATTCTCATAGTGACATGGGAGTCTCATGAATTATTATTTCATTAATATCTGTGCTTTTAAAAGTTTCATTAATAGAAGCACTCACTCTTTGAAAATGCATTCTGTAAGTGAAAAAAAGGAACAGCCTGAAGGTTTTGTTGGACTCTGGGGTTTTTAATGGAAGAAAGAATCACAGTGCGCTGCTCTATTTTCAGAGCTGGGTCATGGACAAAAAGAATCAGAGCAGATAAACTGTGGATCTTTGACATTATTTGTAGGATTAGTGAACCTTTCAGGTGCAGATTTGAAGTGTCACTGGACAGCCCAACTTTGCAGCACCATGAGCACTAGAGTTTGTTCTCAGACTCTTTGGGCTGTTTGGGTGCAGCACTGAGATTAGTGAAGCATTATTTGTTCCCATACATTGTCATTAAATTAGCACCTGGGGGAGAAGAAACAGCAGCAGTTGAGATAGACAGCTGTGAAATAAACACTAAAGTCTACACTCAGTGTGTGCTGGTTGTTTACAATTATACATGGTGAAAATCTGCATCTCTAGGGTGCACAGTAACAGATACAGACATCAACCCATGTTTCTCAGCTCCAATCTACAGCTGCAATATTTTCATCTCTTGTGTACTTTGCATGTCATAGTCAGCTAGAGTAAACCATGCATTTATATATTTGCATATACATCCAAAGTGGTTACAATGAAAAATAAGTGTTCTTAGTTCAGGGATGCTGTTTCTCAGCACTTAATCAGCTCGTTATCTGGGTTATTTATAATATCAACTTTCTTTGCTAAAACATTTTTCATAGCTACATGAATCACTAGACTCCTAAAAGCTAAAAATAACTTGTGAGTAAAGTATATTGGGGAACTGAAAAAAATGGCTTGTATCCTCAGGAAAATGCAAATATCCCTCCATCATTTTCCTGTTCAATTTTCAGCTTGTAGAAATGTCAGTGCTGGCTGCTACCTTTCAGTAGTGCTGTGTATCATCCTCTATAACAATGCCATGTTTTGTTATGATCTTACTAATTTCAGTCTTTGGTTCCAGGCAGCCTGCACCGAGCATCCAGTGTACCAGAGCGTGTCTATAACATGGGAATCACCGAAAATGATTTTGCACCAAGGTCTCCCTACAGTTTCTCATATTACCAGGCAAACCAGGTGAGGGAAGGAAGACAATGAGTAGAAATAAATATAGTATCACACACATAGTTTGTTCATTTTGTTGCCACAAAATAATAGCATTTAGATGGTGTTTGCTTGTTTGTTTTCTTCTTAAAACCTGATTTTTAGAAAAGGAGGGTTTTACAATGAAACCTCTTAATGTTCTCCCTTCCAGTGACTTCAGAGCCCAGTAGCCAAATTCTAGTCAGTCAAACAGATGGGCTGTTTCCAGTCCTGTTGGGTTTGTGAGAATTGGCATCAGGGAAGAAAATGAAAAATCATATTTACACTCCACTAATGCAAAGGGTGTGACAAATCAGATCTTCATCCCTCCCACCAGACAGCAGCTCAGTCAGCCTGTCCATACCTCAGGGTGGCCAGAGGCCATGTTGCCCAGGCAAACAGAATTAAACCCCAAAACCAAAGGAAAACAGAGCTAGTTTCACAAATACTCTTGTTTACACAAGGTAGAATGGTTTCTTATCATTTAAATACTCCTGTTGTAACCTGTTTTATCATAACAAGAATTCCGGCAGTACAGTCCTTGCAGTACAATGATGTTTCTAAACCATATAATCATAAATTGGTCTTGTTATTTTGACCAGCTTTTCTTGGGGTCATGGCTTGAATGCTGAGATTAATAATTGGTTTTCTGCAAGGTTTTTGACACAGCTCAAAACTGGTTTTGAACCTATTTGAAGGAGCAGCTGGGAAATCAACAGAGCTCAGTAGCAATGCTCCTGCACGATCAATTTGGTAAACCAAATACATTTTGGCTTGAGAACAGAAACATTTATTTACTAAATGACTGTGTATGAAGGGGGAATTCCTTTGTAATTTTAGCTTACTCGAGAATGGCTTTTTGTCGTTAAAAGTAATAGGCCACCTTTTGACCAGTGAGTGAAGCAGCTCTGACTCTGTATAGGGAGAGACAGATGCATTTACCGAAACACATTTCATTCTCTGTCTTCCCATCCTCTATTCTCACCTGTCCTGCAGTCCATAATATTTGACCTAAATCCATTCCTTCCATAGGAGAGCAACAAGAGGAAAACTGGAGGTGACATAGGAATCACAAGAAATTATTTAATACAGTTTACCAGGCAGGGGGTGGGGAGAAAAGAGAAAAAAGTGTAAAACCTGGGAAAAGCCACAAGGTCTAGTACTTCACAAAAACATTAATTATCCCCAAACAACAGGTAAAGATATCCTTGCATAACTTCTGTAGAGCAAAGAGATATATCCAATGATCTTTGCCGGAGCCCTGCTAGTTTCTATAGCCTTTACTCCTTTTGTGAGTAGACTGTCACCCTCAGGATCTCCTCAACAGTGAAATTAAGGGAATTCAGTCTGGCATCTATCTGCTAAGCACTGTTTTCTTCAATTAAAAGCTTGTGTAAAACTTCTCAGTTTACCTTTAAAAATTGTCTTTAATATTTCTAAATTTTAACACAGTGTGGAAGTGGAAAATATGGAGCATTCTTTTATGGTTGTATGCCCTATGCCTACTGCTTTTTTAAAAATTGGTCCATGACTCCTCCTATTTCAAGGGCCAGATAGTGTCCCAAGCTGATTTAGTTCTGGAAGGCTCTGAATTGAATATACAGTCCAATAGAGAGTACAAGAAAGAAGGTATGAGAATCCAGAGACCTCAATGCTTGCTACCTAACAGTAAGAATCTTGAAGGTGGATTCTACAAAGAAGGTTAACAGCAGTGGATTTGTTTGGTTTAGGAAAGAGAAAGTTTTAAAGCAAGATGGTGATCCAGTGCAGACTGTCACCATTATGTAAAGGAAGACAAAATAATCTTAAATTGCAACTGTGAAATTAGGGAAGTCATTGAGATGGTGAAATGGTCATTTTAATTTTCTTGGAATGTTATACAATCTCCTTAATTTTTAAGAGGCTAGAGAAACAGGCACTATCTCTTTTTACTAGCTCTTATCATAAATGAACATATGCTAAATATAATGTTAAATAACTTTATAGTAGAAAGGTTATTATCAACATTCATACACTTCAGTGTAATATTTTTTATATCTGAATGATTAATTTTCTTCTGTCTATTAGACAGCCTTGAGTTTAGTTTTAGTAGCAGATGTCGGTGTTAATCCCCAAGGAGTTTCAAATGAAAAATTTCCTTTAATAATCACTCTGTTCATTACCTGGCATAATTGACTTCTGCAACTATTCTGAGTTCAGAAGATTGGATGCTTAGACTTTGTCTCCTGATATTTAGACTGTAGTTCTTCCTGCCTTCATGAGGGAGGCCCAAAAAAGTATGGCAGAGTCTCATTTAATGCACAACTTTGGCGATGTTCATGGGGTTTTTTTGTGATTCTGAGAGCAGACTGTAGAATTTTTGTCTTTACTTTGTTTGGCTTGGTTTCTTTACTGTGGCTTCTGTTGTTCCATCCCCCCTGGAGCAGGTTGCCTCCCCATCCTCTTACACAAATGGCTGGGGGACAAGGATTGCCTACAGGACGATGGAAGAGAGAGCTCAAAGGCAGCCTCTGAAGAGACTGGAGGTTTCGCCCCAACGAAATCCGGAAAGATTGGCATACATTTCCAACGATTTTCACTATGGTGGAGGGATTTCAGCTGGCTTCTCCATGAGGCATGGCGACAGCCTGAGGTCCAGCGCGACTGTGCCGCCAAGATACGCTCGCTCCGAGATTGTTGGTTACAACCTTCACGACTCCGTGCACAGGGGACGATCCTTCAAGAGACAATCCCGCCTGGGCACTGTCAGTGATGCTGTCTTTGATGGTGCCTACCCCAGCCCTGCTGTCCCTCTGTACCACCAGCCTGGCGGCAGCCGCAGCATGACCAACCTTCTGGAGAAGGAAAACTACCCTGGCCTCAGAGAGCGCGATGGGACAAGTGAGGTCCCCGACTGCGTCCCGTTTGTCTCAGAACAGGCAATCTGTGAGGTCCAGCTTCTACCAAACCGCCTTCAGAAACACACAGAGCAGGAGGGAAGTTTCCCAGGCAGCTTCCACAGCCAGTGTCACTGCAGAAACAGATGGGAAGAGGATGCCAGTGACAGCTGCTGTGGCCGCAGCAGGGAGAAATGGTTTCCTGCAGAGCGAGCAAGTGACTCTCAATGGATCTCAGCTCGGGTAAGCACAGTGCAGGACCTGCTTTGGCTCTGCTGAAAGGAACGTGTTTGTTAGAGGGTAAACTGATAGCTTGTGGTTCAGCAGCCAGCACCAAGTATGAAATATCAGTGCAGAGGAGGCAAAAAGTAGATTGGCCTTTAAAAATCCACATCCAGTGCAGCAGAGGAGAGGGGAGAAAAAACGTGTGTGTATGTACAGTGCAGGGTCTACACCTCCTGCTGAAATTTGGGACCCCCTTTTGCCAAGAATTAATTTTATCAGGAGACATGTAGCCACTGAGTAATTTACAACCTAAGTCACAATACTCAAAATTGTATTGGCAAATTTTGTGCTCAAGAGAGCCCATACGATATCAGCACAGGTTCTCACAAGAACTGGTCAGAAATGTACCAGTGGAACAGCTTTTGGCAGATTGACAATTTCCACTTAAAAATCATTCATGATTTCAAGGACATCTCTTAGGTTTTATAAACTTCAGGTAAAAGACAGGCAGAAATTTCTCTTAGCTCTGTAGCACCATGAATCCCTATTACAAATACAGACTGCTTTGAATCCCAAGACCCCAGAGCTTCTCACTACCATGAGATCCTACATGCTCTGAGGGAGTTATCTTAATTTGAAACTCTGTTAGCTCCATGCCAAAAACTCCCAAATCTGCCCCCCCCCACTTAATGAAAATTGTTTAAAATACTGGAAAAGGTTGTTTGGGATTTTTCCAAAATTACTTCCCCCACCAAAAATTCCTTTCCAGAGAAGATTTCAGACTATTTAAAAAATCTGTTCCATTTTCAAAAGATAAATTTTATTATTTCTGATTTCCCCCTCAGGAGTGAACATCTTTTCATTTTAGAACAGTTCTGAATCTTTCCAGAGCTGTTGTGTTTCAGTGGACAGAACAAGCCACTTTGTATACAGGAGATGGTTACATGCATGTTTATTCTGGTTTTTGTTGTTTCATAATTCAAAGAGGATCCTAAAATTTCTGTTTAAGTTAATCATAGTGTAATTTACAGCAGTGTTATTAAGAAATGGCTTTTTTTCCCGTAACTGTGTAGCTGTTAAGTTCATTTTTCCAAAGATGTATCTTTCTTCTTTTTCTGAGGTTCTTATTGTGTGAGAAAAAGGCTTTACCTGATATCACTGCTATGTGCAGATCAAGTATTTTTTGTTGTCAACTACATGCTGTGTGTTATGATTGTATTTGCAAAGATATATAGTATTATGCTCACTTCTGGTCTGGATTGAAATTTTCATCTCTGGATGAGGCAGGACTTAAGAGATCTGACATTAACTATGTTAACTTTTAAGTATTCAGACTTTGCAGCTAGTAAGTCCAAAAAGACCAGCTGAGAACTCACAACAACTAAAGATTTTGGAGTAGTAATACTGAAAATTGGTACTTGGTTTTGTTTTTCAGTAGGGAGGACTTTGATTTTCAGTAAGACAATTTACAAACCTGTATTCCGTTGATTTAATAATCTGCTTAAATTTTGGCGCATTCTTGAATGCATTTCTGAGCCACAACCAGCAATTTTTATCTTGAATTACATGTAGGGGCAATTTTGGCTTTTCTTTTGCTGGTGCAGACACTGGAGTCTGGTTGTCTGTCTGTAAAGGCATCAGCTGCAGATATAAAAATCAGTCTTAAATTGTTCTGCAAGTGCCTTAATTGTGACCATGTTGACTCAGATGGAAGATTTTTGATCTATTGGAAATCTTTGTGATGGCATAATTTCTGAAGTGCCAGGTTTTAGGTTCAGTGTTTTCAGTGCCAGAAGTTTTCTCAGCTCAAGGAGTTTGTAGACACTCTCAGTTTTCCTGTTATTTCTCGTTCTCTTCTTTTAGAGTTGCATTTATCTGACATACTGCTACCTTACTTGTTGCTCCCTTAGTAATGTAAAGCGGGGAAAAAAATATAAACTTGGTTTTGGAGTAATTTAATTTTTCCAGAAATCTGTACCTTTTTTTTAATTCAGGTCACAATTTGTCTTTTCAAGTGAATTAAGAGAATGTAAATAGTTGTGTAAGGTCAAAGAGAAGAAGTGGACCAGCTGTGTACAGCATTTGAAACATATCTAAAAGCATTTTCAAACTTCCTGTAAAAGAATTAGCTCATGCTATGAAAGCAAAGTAGAAGAATGAGAGTACAGAGATGCATCTCTGTGTCTTCTGGTGCAGTTAAGAGCATCCTTATGATTAAGAGCTTAGAAAAGAGAGAGACAACCTGAAGCTGTCTGAGAAATGGCAGCTTGCAGAACCTGACCACTAAGTGTGCTGAGAGCTGCCACAAAATGATTATGTGTGTATTTGTCTCAAAACTGGTATATTTTGGCAGTCAAGATGAAGTCAGAATCTGTCAAGTCATGGTTCTGTTTAACAGCCTGTGCCTGGCTGGCCATTTGTTTGGTGTCACTTCATGGGCTAGTCAGCCACAGAGCCAATTAAGTTTGCCTGTAAATACTTCAAGGGTGGGAATGGCATCTTTGCATCAAATTCTATTTTGACAAGAGTTAGGGTGCTGCAGTTTTATTGAGGGTCAGAGATGGTATTTCATCCCTTATTGCTGCCAGATAAAACATTAGGGAATGTTGTTTTTACAACAGAAGGTGACTGAATTTGGTCAAAACACTCCAAAATTGTTGCTGTGTCCGATGGATAGACGTGGTCACCTGTGCATGTTTATTACATGGTCTCAAAACCTTTGCTAATTTAAGAAATTTAACTAAAACCAAAGTTTGGAAAGCCTTGTTTTCAGTTCCCCTACAGAGTAAAAGAAGAAATATTATCTGGCTGATTTTCCATATTCCACTTTTCTGAGCATAGTTATTATTTAATATTTCTGCTTAGTTTAAAGAAAAAAATAAAGTTTTAACTTTAGTTAATATATTTACCAGGTGCTCATTTTAATTTGGGTTAAAATGTCTAATTGCAGATTCATTTACTGGGATAATTATCAAGTAAATCATTCAGATTCCAGTAGCTGGGCAGTAGGGAGTTACTGCCAATTACTGCTTGTTTCACTGTGGGTCACAGACTGCCCTCTCATCCCTTTCTGGCGGGTGGCACATCTGCTACTACAAAACTATCTGGATTTGAAAAAAAAAAAAAAAACAGAATGCTCACATTCTTGTCAGTTTTCCTCTCTCCATTTTATTTATCTGGATGCAGTGTAAATAAAACATCTGGGGAGCAGTACCACCTGTCCCAGAGCTAATGCACCTGATTGTGCCATTAAATGTTTTATGTTCCATTTATTGGGGGAAAAATGTGTTTGGTGACCTGTCTTTCCATTTTTTTATATGGCTGTCTAACACAATCATCATTTAAGCAAGCATGCTGGAAGTTGGAAAGGAAGTGGCAGCACATATTTCTGATACTCTCTACATTAGCTCTCTACCACAGCATCTCTACATACTCAGTTTAATTTTTATTTTTCCCACCTGAAAAAGGGCTTTGCCCATCTATTTCAAACAAGAACAACTTCCTTTTTTGAAAAAAAGGAGATTCTGAGTCCTGCATAGATGTAGTGTGGGAACTAAGACACTGATGAAAGGCATAAAATACAAAAAAATCAATCATCACACTATTGAGGAAAACATCAAGGTATCTTCACAGCCAGTAATAGTCACTCTGACACAGTGATGGCCTTCTTTTGATCCTCATCCACTTCTTCATGCTTCCTTTCACATTCTTCGTTCATCCATTGGATGGAAACACTGATAGAAAAATCTACTGATATTTCCATTTTGTTGTTATAACTTACAGCATGACTTGCTTTCTCCATAACCACACTTACGATTTTCTCGTCTCCCCAAATATCAGTATCTCTTAAAGCCATTATGGTATTTTCTGCTATTGGAAAGGAAAAAAAAAGTATCTCTAAGAAAAGCTAGACTTACACGAAAAATACAAAAATCCTAGTTTTACAAGACTGATAATTTTCCTGCAGTCTCTCCTCACTAGATCTCTCTGTCTGTAATTTTAAGGAGCCCAGAAGTGGAGATGACACTGGAGCGTGCAGTGAACATACTGAAGAGTGAAAATACTCAGTCGACCCCCAGGATCCTTGCTGCAGTGACTTTCATACAGCATGAGTGCTTCCAAAAAGCAGATGCCAGGAGAAAAGTAAGCAATTATTTTTTTGCCACTTACAATCAGGTAGAGAAAATAAGGTTCTATACTTTATGGCACTGTATGCCAGCATGAAATAAAGAAGGCAGTCTGAGTAACCTTATAGGATACTGATGTTGGATATTTTCCCTGAAATGCATTTATGTGTTTTGCTGCAGATTCTTTTGAGCCCACTCAGTGTATACCCACTCAATTTGCTCTTTTCTGACCAAACAAACTTAATTCTTTCAGCCCTTGTAAATCATGGAGTCTAAACATTTTATCAGTATAGTTGCTCCTGTCTCTCATTTTTACTTGAATGCAGAAATATCCCAAAAAAGAAAATTCTGAGTACAATGCAAATTTATCCAAGCTTCAGGGTTTGTTAGGACTTCACAAATGTGTTTTAAAATGTACATGGATTAGCAAAAATATTAAGGGCTCGCTGGAACTATGCACATGCATTAGTACGTTGTTTAGATTAACCAAATTTTCAAGTCTCTTACAAGAAACTTCTAAAGTCTCTTACAAGTTTTTCATAAGGGTATATTAAAAATACTCTCTTTTTCCTTTTCTTTAAATGTCACCACTGAACACAAATATGTCTCTCCTGCTGAGCAGTTCTGTACATTAAAGTGTAAGATGATTGTTTATTTTAACCATTAAAAAACATTATTACACCTGCTTTGGTTTGTAATATGCTCAGTAATTCCAGCCTTACCTCCATAATCATGTGCATACAGGCCAGTTCAGTGACCACCAAACATGTCTCAGTCCTTTTGACTTGCTTTAGGGTATGTCAGAGTCAGTTTTGGGAGAAAATAACAGTACAGGTGGCAACCTTAACTTCAAACTGAGGACAGAGCTTCAGAATTGAATGTTTGAAAGTGGATTATTATCCACACCTCTCTCAGGCAGCTTCCCAGCAAAACAAGTGGCTGATTAGGGTTCAGATTGGAGCAGTCAGCCTGAAGTCACCTTCTCTTTTCCTGTCCATACCACATATCCTATAATGAGCTTTCCTGTTTGGTGCCTGTCAGACTTGTTCACATCAGCATGGTCTTGTGTCTCCTTTTAGCCTTTCAGCCTACAGTTTGTCTATTGTTCCTTGGTATTTGAGAGTTTGTGGGTCTAGTGGTTTTTCTGTTTCTGTGAACTTCTCAGTATTCTGGTGAATTTTGTTTACTAATGAAAGTTTAGAAGGACCGGTTAATAGCTGTTGTAAATTCTCGGCAAATCATGTTGAAATAGCACCCCTTTTGCAAGAGCTATAAATGCCTTAAAATTACTGACAGAGAGTCTGCATAAATATTTTTAGAAAACCAGACAACTACAGGATTGGTGTCAGAAGGGCTGATCTAGTGCAGTAAAACAGATTGATGTGCCTTCAGCGTGCTCTATGCACCACTGCCTCATGTTACATGTTCCTGTATTCCATTCTGCTGGCATTCAGGTGATTGCTGAATGATTGCAGGGGGAATCAGGTCAGCAGAGCAGGCTAAAGAAACTGTGCCTTTTGTACAGGTGGATCAGAGGAGAGGCTGCCAGGCTGTGTAGTTTACTCCATGAAGGACAAAAGGCTTTGTTAACATTCCATTTCTTCGTGTTGCCAACACCTGCCAGATGTACAGAATTCTTTTTATCATTAAACTCAGGACTATTTAAGACACTTGTGTCAGATTTCTGAGTCATTCACGTGCTGTTGGTTCTGCACAAGGGTGAGTTTGTATGGCATTTTGAGGTGCTGGAGGAGACCACTGGCAATCGTACATTAATGTAAGGTACTTTCCATAGGAAATTAATTCCTGAGTCAGTTCAGGCTTGCTGTGTCATATCCCAGTTCATTATATGGGATTCCTCTTTCACCACAACAAACTATTTGTTTCCATACAGCTACTGTAAAATAACTTCTTTTATATCCTTCATTCGTTTTGGGCCAAAACTCATTTTCTGAAGGTTTAAACACTGAAAAGTTGTCTTTGCTAAATGTGAGTAGTTTGGAAGATAGCTGGCCAGCAATGGTTAATACTCTACATTATGATGCTCACTTTTACTATTTCCTCTGTGTGGCACAGTTTAAGAAGGATTGGTATAATATATTGGTTTTTAATACTCTGCATTGGGAAGAACACTGTCTTTTCATCAGGCTGGTTGCTGAGGGAAAACAAACAAATGTTTCCAGAATCAAATCTCAAATATTCATTTCACCAACATGGAAACTAAAAAGCAGAGTGATTAAATGTCTTGTCAGAGAGTACAAATCTGTGGCAAAGCAGGAAGAGATGTAGTATCATTCTCTAATATTAATTATGAAAACATGTTGCCTCTCCTAGTTGTGGATTTTAAGTATTAGTCATACAAAAGCCCAGAAGTTAATAGTCATGTCCAAGTGATTAATGATCTGTGCTTCAAGTCTCTCAAATAGCAGCCAATGGAAAGAGTTCATGTAACTATTTAAACATTTGCTGGGGCAGGGGGAGAATGGTATTTTTCATTTACAGCATCTGACTGTTCTCTGCTATGTTTTGTTTTCCTCACAGGTTTTCTCACTTAGTGGTATCCCCAGACTTTTACAGCTCCTTGAGGTTCAGAATGAAGACATTCAGCGGGCAGCGTGTGGTGCTCTGAGAAACTTGGTGTTTGAGGACAATGACAACAAACTGGAGGTGTCAGAGCAGAAAGGGATCCCACTCCTGCTCCGCCTGCTGCGGCACACCAGGGACATAGAGACTAAGAAGCAAATCACAGGTAGTGTTTTCTCTGCAGTCAAGCATGAAGTGCTTTAAGTAGTGCAAAAGCTTTCAGGGAGAGGTACATGATTGTTTGCTTAAGCCTGTGTTTAGTGACTAAATACAAAAACATTGTCACCAACTCCAAGCAATTCCAGTAGGGTAAAATTCCAAGGTCCTTACTCAAGACCAGTCTTTCAGTCAATAACAAGAGATTAGGAGCTGCAACCTCCCCTCTTAAAACTTCTTCAGAAGTTAAGTGAGTCTGCTTGCAGGAAGCTTAAAGTCCTTGATATTCCAGAAAAGAAAGTCAGACACCCTAGGGGTGCCTGGGACCATAATTAATGCCTGCTACTTACACAGAAGCTCAGCTTCTATTTTTTGACTCTGTGCTGAGAGTGCCTACTGGGAGTTCCTTGTTGAAGACTATCACCCAGAACTGTCATGTGCCATGGACAGAAAGTGGTTCTATTCCCCACCAACTCCACTGCCCCAGATTCCTATTTCATCCCTGCAGCCCCACGTGTCTATAGCATGTCACTTGGAATTCCATTGCTTGTGACCCACATTCTTTCTAATAAGCATGCAAAGGAAGAACAGGCTTATATTTTATAAATGGAAAACATGAAAAAATTAATGGGGATTTATTTCAAATTATCTTTAAGGACACCAGGAACAAAATCTAGGAAGACAACAGTGTGTGAAAAGATACTAAAGTTGTCAAGCAGCCCTGTCCTGAAGCAAAAACATGTCAGGACCTTCTGTAATTCTGCATTCTTTAAAGTATTTGAAATACTCTGCTCCCTAAGCTGGAGAACAAAGCTTTGTATTGTTGGCTCTTTTTTAGCCAAGTTCTGCAACTCTACAACATTAAAATGTTTTAGAGTTTTTCACACACATGGGTTGCAGAATTAGGTCACAAAGTAATTTACTGTATAGTGCCTTAACTCTCAGTGCTGTTACAGACCAGTGAGGGAAGCAGCGAAAATGGTGGTGGAGTGGCCAGAAAACCAATGCTCTTTCCTTGGTAGCAGTTTCATAATTTTGACAAAAATGTTGACTGTACCTGATAACTCGCATGTATATTGTGAATATCACTGTCTTCCTTGTAACCAATGTGGAAATGGATAAAGGGAGATCCTCTTTCAGCAATTGCTGCTGTCACTGAACATGAATATTTATTCACAAAACAAAGAAGAGACAAAAAAATATTTGTGCCAAGCAGGATGATGTCGTTTGTGTAAAGCAAAATATTGTTATGTGCTTTCATGCCTATCAGTTGCAAAGGATAGCTTTAATAATACACCAAGAGAGAAGTATTCCTTCCTTTGTTCAAGACCAAATGTGCAGCCAGGAGAAAATGCACTGGGTATCTTAGTGAAAATGCCACTGGGGCATACTTTTTGCCATCACTTCAACAATTCTTCCAGCTCCCTAGCAAGCTATAAGGAGCCTACAAGAGCAAAGGGCAGTCTGGATAAATGAAATTCACCTCTTTGATTGCCTTTGACTTCATACAGGACTAGTGGAATATCATATCCATGCAAGCAATCTCTGAAGTGCGCGCTTCCAGGAAAAGGTGAATGTGAGACATTTGGTCTTAGACCAGTCAGCGCCAGAAGTCCATTTGTCTTTCCACATCATGCATATTACTTGCCTATTTTGACTGTAAATTAGGGACTTCTAAATGTATGGCATCATATTCAGCTAAATGTCTTTCCCCATAAGAGATTAGTCGAATCATCTTGGTACCTGATAATACCTCATTGAACTGAAGTGAAAGACTCGTGGCCAAGGATTGAATTATGAAATATTAATTCATAAAGATGTCTAAGCTCAGCAGAGGGAAGTTTTTTGTTTCTACTGCTGTTTGGGAAGCATGGTACCAAAGGACTCCACTTGACAAAACTATACAAAGATAAGGAAGTTTTAGGAGAGAAAGGAGTTAAAACTCTGAGTCAGAAGTCTTCTGATACTGTGCTTCATTACCTGTCTGAAATATAGTACTTGTGTGCATGAGATAAGTAAATCTCGGCCTTAGAAGCTTATCTTTAAAGGTCACTGGTTTATTAGGACCATCAGTGTTAATACAGACAAGCACTTGCTTAACATTAATCCATATTTTATCTTATGTTCTCAAAAAATACTTTGATGGCCTGTATCTTCTTCAAGACCCATGCTTAGAAATACAGACTGAGCCCAGTCATGCACTGTGCCTTGTGTTGTGCAGTGAAAGGACCGAGAGCAGCCAAAGTGTGTGGAGATAAATGCTGATTACAGAACATGCTATGACTGCCTCACAGTCTATGAACACACAAAAAACACCAAACCACTGCTCCCAACAAAGCAGCTTTGTGCTGATGCAGGGGTTTGAAAGCTGCTGGGGACCAGTGTGCCTAATGCCCCTGTGCAGAAAAGAGCTGCCCAGTTTCTTTGCAATTTCTGTGCTCGTACGATCTCTTCACAGGGGGAATCAGACTTGCCCAAGATCACTGAATTTCACTGAATTTGCTAGTTTCACAAAAGCATTGATGCAGATGAAGTAAACAGAAGCTTTGTCCTTTCTTTGTCATACAAGCTACTTAAAAATCTAAGGAAAGGAGTGAGGTTTCTCCTAAATTGTAGGAGAGGATGTCATTTGGAGACAGCGCAGGACCTAAGACAGGATTGGAGTTTTGTAGTATTTGGAGAGCATACCAAGAAACAGAAAGTAAAATGGCTGTGGCATGAAAGAACTAAAATATTTTTGCTTTTGAAGGTAAGCCAGATGGGCCTCCAGGGAGTAGCTAACCTCCTGATCTTGTTATCGTGCAGCATAAATATAAGAAATGAAAGACAGTTTTTCCTGCGGGGAAGATTACAGCACAAGCAGAACTGTCATTAAAAGAAATGTAAATTCAAAAGCAGACCCCACCCATTTTTCCAAATAACCATCTAAGGGAAAACTATGCTCCTAAGAATATAGCATAGGTGCAAGGAAACAATCCACTCCTAAAGACATTTTCTATGTGCACAAATTCATCCACACCCAGAATACCACTGAGAGAATCCTTCTGAGCCCAGAGACAGTGCCTGGGGGTAAAGGTAGGTTTTTTGTCGGGAATTTACTGTGAGAGCAGTATCTCAAATTCTCTTCTGACAGTTCTAAGTGTCTGCCTGTAATTCCGAATGTATTTGTTCTTTTTAAAAGTATATTCTGTCCTTGTGCCATTTCTTGCATTTGTGCCCTTCTGTGTTAACCTGCTTCGCTTACCAATGCCCTTTGGACTGCTTGTCTGATTTCCTGTAAGCCTTACCTATCCTTCAGAAAAGTACATTCTTCTTTTATCCCCTGATTCAGAGGCTGAAGAGCTGATCCCAGAAGAAGCAATGGGCTGCTTCTGGCTGGCTTTTGTTTTGATTTTACTGTTGCTCACAATACCTGAAATTAAATTCAAAGTGTAAGGAGATACAAAAGAAACATTTTGCTGTTGTTGTTGTGAGCTGATGAAAGGAACATTCACTAATACTGTGCCAGTGTGTAGACGAGGAGGTCTGTGAAACTTAGAGCAGCAAACTGGAAGAACAATGAATGTCTTTGTAGTTAAAAGCAGAAATACGTGTCATTTTCCAGTGGAAGAGTACTTTAAAAAGAATTGTTGTCTGTTGGAATAGAACACAATGGAACCTGATAAGTTCTACAAGATTTTATTTGAAATTTGTTTCGAAGATTGCGAATAGATGAGGTTTGTAGCATTACTTTATGATTTGTTTAATGATTAATGTCTAGACAATAGCAGCCAACCAGTGTTAACAGCTTTTCCTCTTAGGAGAAATTTTGGTATCAGATGTTAGAGAAACTTGGTAGTGGGCATCTCCTGTCTTCCCACAGGTTTCCTAAACCCTCTGCACCTCCCACCTATCCCTTTTGTGAATTTGTTTTCCCCTAGCTTGTGCTGCTTTGGTAACAGAGAAGGTAATTGTGGCAGACGGCAATGCAGAGCCATGGAAAATGGCACTTCCTGGCTGGGCATTAGACTGACTATGTAAGAGATTTTACTTCATTCACATGGATAACTGTGCCCCCTTTTCTGCCCTGTTTCCATGTCCCTGAATCAGGGCTGGCAAACACTTAAAAATTCCTTCTGCTTCTCTTCAGATTATCAGCGCCAGGCAGGCTCTTCCCTCATTAACATCAAGGGCTATGAGATTAAGTCTTTCAAAGTCCTGAGGAATCTTTCTGCCTCTCTGAGTTTATTGTGGATATTACAGGTTTGTTGTGGAATCTGTCCTCCAATGACCAGCTGAAGCACCTGTTGGTTAGAGAAGCCCTGCAAACCCTGACTGAAGCTGTCCTCATCCCCTACTCAGGCTGGCCAGACAGAGATTACCCAAAATCAAGTGTTCTGCCCGACCCTGATATCTTCTACAATGCCACAGGATGCCTGAGGTGAGCACTCCATCTACAACTACCCAAAGCAATAGTGATGAAAAAACAGGTCTGCACAATTATTTCTGCATAAATACACAGAGTTCATCTCAAGCCACAATCACTTCTCTAAGACATCAATAGATGACTTAAAAAGGGGACAGTGGTACCTACAAGCACATAAAAGTGTTCTGTTTCCAGCTGCTACCAAAGATGCTTATTTGAATATACTGTAATCTGTGCCTAAACTGAATAGAAAGTGATTCAGATTAAACTAGGGAAAAGCTATTTTTTAAACCACAGTAAGCCCTGTCCAGCCTTTTGCACATGTTCAAGCAAGTTGCACCATGGGGCGGAGGAATAGATTTATAGTTGTGTATTTAGTGTACTGCAATCTGCTAATTGACTCATGGACACAGCAGCAGTTACTATAGATAAACACCAAAGGCCTCAGAGAGCACACCCCTAAGTGGCTGAAGTATAAGAATCACATCTTCAATAAAAACACCTTTAACAGTCTATAAAATGGGGGCCCTTTGAGAGTTCAAAGTCATTGCACATTAAGTAAGTTTACACATATAAAAAATGCACAAAAGGACATCGTTTGAACTGACTAAGGAGTAATGTATGACTGCAAAGGCATGCCCTGAGGTTTAAACTCCTCAAGGAATTGAGTCTGGAGTTTGGAGGCTGGGAAACTGCCTATTTTGCGTCACACATACCTGCTATGCTGACATCCTATAGCAGAGTAGTTGTATGTGTATGGCATTGATTTTTCCTGTGCTGACAGCTCTGTATCTGACTCATGTGGTTTCAGAAGACAAATTAATTGTAAGCTATACAAAATACTCAACAATAATCACCTTTTTCTGCAGGAACTCCTGTCAGCCCACTAGCTACTAATTAACTTCATCCCCAACTAATAATTAACTTTTATTTACTCTGATGACTCAAAAACAAATACAAAGAAACATTAACCACCCATAATAAAACCTATCTAGCTAATGCATGGTGCTGTTGTCTAGGAAATGAAGGAAGTTGTCTTTTTTCCTATTAATTAGCCCAAGCTGCATTTGTGCAGAAACCAGTCTGGCTGCTCCTCTCTTGGTGTTTGGACTCTGGAATTTTCTCTTCCCTATGAGGCAGCCAATGAGGGTACAGATCATTCTTGGGTTTAGCTTGTTGTTGCTCTTCCTGAGTTTGTTTCAGCAGATTGACACAACTTTTAATGTGACAAATAAGGTATAACAGTACCTGAGTTCTTTTAAATGGAAGTAGATTCCTGGGTTAACCTTACTCTGGACACAAAGGCAGTGCTTGGGGCTGTTCCAGCGTTGCTGTGAGCTCTCCAGCCTTAATTAAAAGTCTCTAAAACTGCCCTTATGTAGGTGCTTAAGGATACATTACCTATTTTAAAAATATTATTCCATATTTTCAGTCTATATTATAGTCCTCCTCATTTTTAAGAGCTTCAACACTAAAAATTAGAAATAGGAAAAGAAGGGCTTGAAAATTCCCAGCTAGAGATGATCTGCAGGATTGCTGCATACTTTCTAGTACAGAGTCATTTTTAATAAGGCTTACCCATTTGTACAGGCTAAACAGCTGAGATTTTTAAGACTAATCAGTTTGCATCTCTTCTCTGGAAACTGACTCCCCTCCCAGATTCGGTCACTAGAAGTATTCCTTCTAGTGTCATTCCTTAATGACAAAAGATCTCTGCATCAATAAAAAGAAGAGCACATCACGGAGCAATAAAAAGTGTGCACTGAGGGAATGATGTTACTTATGAATATGTTGAAAGAGTCTACTTGTTTGCCAGAATATAAACCTGTAATTAGTCCTCCCTTTTGTAATGCTAACATGTTTGTTGGGCATGTTGATAAAGTCTATAGCCTGCAGCTTCTATTAGAGGGTAAAAATAGTACTTTGAAGTGCAATACATTATGCATAGTACTGTACTTAGTTACAGGAGAATTCCAGAACTTCTTTTCAAAAATTTCCATACAACTGTTGACTGAAAGGGACAACCACAGCCCAAACCCAATACTAACATCTGGTGGGGGCATATGCACTGCACCACACCATTACCAAATTACAAATTAAAGCTTCCTTCATCCTCTTTGAGAAAGAAGCAGCAGGAGAAGTGAATCCACATCTAGCAGATAATATTGCAGGTACTTCCAAGCACTGGAATGAGTGCATGACCAGACCAGTCCCTAGTTATTGCCAGAAGTATTGTGGGGTCCTGAATATCGGCGCCTGTGTATGCAGTGTATGCAGTCACTGATAAGGAAGTCTGACATTACAAGGATTTGTCAGTCCCATTCTCTAGGTCTGTGTTTTGTCTTAAAACCCTGTGAGAAGCAAGGCTTTACAGAAACCACAAACTTCATGTAACAAAAAGAAGCTGTGTGCACCACGGAATTCTGCATTGGCAGCTAAGTAATAGTGTTGTTTAGTTGTGAATTATGATGAAAAGCACTCTGCCTTGAGCCACAGAGCAAGCCAAATCAACAGACTTCACTGGTTGCCTGACAGTAGCTGAAAAAGTAAAATTGATGTATTAAACTATCTAGAGGAGTGTTACAGATATTTGTAGACAAGTCCTGTAGGATTTTAAAGGTAAAGTCACTTTTTCTTGGCCTGAAAGTCCTACACATAAAAGTTCTGCTTCCAGTTCCAATACAAAGGATAAAAATCTTCAAGATAATTTCCCCATACTCCTCTGAGTCTGAGAGGATAAGATCCCAGCAGCATATAGAATCCATGTTTTTGAATATTATTTATACACATGTGAACCTCTGGCATGACTTTTCCACTGAAAAGAAGGCTTAGTGGAAGGCTGTTTGTACCACACCTTGAAAGCTGATAATAAACTGGTTCAATTTTTATCTTTAAATACCTTTTCCCAGAACTTCTGCAATGCTGGACTTTCCCAAATTTATACACAATTACCACATTTTCCCCTGCAAACATTTAAGTGCTGAAACTGCTGTAGCTGACTACAGAGACTTCCTTTTTAACTGCCCTGTGACTGAAGCATCCTGTCCCGCTATGTGTTCTAGGTTTTCAAAACTTTCTAGACAACTATTTCTAGGATAGTCAGCTAACCTTCTTTTTTTCAGTCAGTAAGTAAAAATCATCCTTCCTTTTTCATTATTATTTTTCACAGTTTGTCTGTCCCAGTTTCTGTCTGAGCTTCTTGTGAATTACACAGTGAGCCACAAGGACAGTGGAAAGCTGTATTTGGAGGAAATTCTATCATTGCACTTGAGCCCAGGAGGCTGCATAAACATCTGCTTCCATTTACTCTGGAGAGAAGAGAAGCCAAAGCTCTCCCCGTGTGTTGAAAAGCTTGGACTCATAATGGCAGCTTCTAAGAGAGAACGTAAAACAAATGACTGATGATAATAAGTCTTTGAACCAAGGCCTCTTGCATAGCATTGCCATTCCTTTAAGATTATTTCCATCCTTCTTATCTCCTCTTGCCTCCTCTTCAGTTTATCTGCTCCCCCAATTCCTGAAAGGAATTCTGTTACTTCCAAGACGCAGCTTGAAGCCTGGCACATCTGGTTACTAAGTACATCCCAGATACCTTTCCCCGCTTCGTGACTTTTTGAACTGTGCAAGGCATGAAGGGAAAAGAATTTTCCAAAATGTTGTCTGGTAATTGAATTAAATTCACATTACCAGTTCTTGCAGAATGAGTCCCAGGAGCAAAATCCTTCTTTTTATCAGTTACTGGACCATTCACAGCAGTTCAAGAACCTTTTCCAACAGTCAGTGCATGACTCAGTGTTGGCTTAGAGGGAGTATCCCTTTCATTTCGGTGCCATTTATCAGCTAATTGAACATTTATTATCATCGTTCTGTTTCTTTCAAAGTCACTGCTTGGTTTTACTGTGTTGAATGTCTTTGTATTTACCTCAGAACTCTGGAATAAAATAGTATTTCCCAACAGGAAATTAGCTGTTCATCGCCACATGCCACAGGACTGTGGGCAAAGAGCTCTTTTGATTATAGATGTAGTTGCACCATGCATGGGTGCAGGAGGGGACAGAAGCAGCAAATGCAAGATGAGATAAATGAGGCGTGTAGACAGATAGAGTGCATCCACATCAGCAAATGGCACAGTTTGAGCCTGTCACCAGGACGACCACAGCTAAGAATGCCAGAAGTCAGGGATTTTTCATAGGGAGGAGCTGCCAGATTGTAAATTCTGAGTCATTTAGAGGACAGCATTCCCACCAGCAGCAATCTCCCTAAGGCAATGTTATCCTTATGTTGCAAGCACTGAGTATTTCAGGGCCTCCTGGAACTCCACTACAATAAAGTCCAGCTCCTGAGCTCAGAGGCATTTCAGTTGTCAGGAGCCTCAAATCTTAGGAAGGCAAGATGAAGTCAGTTCTGAAATTCTCGGAGCAAAATGTCTCCATTGTTTAAAAAAACACATTTAAATTTACATTTCTGTGATGCTTCTCAGAAATATTTTTTTTTAAATCTATCTAATAACATTTTTATCTCCTGGAATTTCTTAAGCTTCAATCAGCTAACAAATTTAAGCAGTCAGCTAACATTTTGCCTGAAATACTCTTCTCTGACCCTGTTTTGAGTGAGGTGGTTGCAGCAGTGTTTGGATGAGTGGGAGAGCAGGAGCTCTTCCCTTCCCAGTCCATGTTGCCATGCTGAGGAAGCAGGGAAAGGTGGAGAAAGGAGTAACCATGTGTATACAGGCGTGCACATGGACACACACTGATATCTGTCTGTGGATGAGCATCAACTTCTTGATGAAACAGAGCCCAGTAATTAATTTCCCTTGCAGACCAGGACACTGCCCCTAATTCAGGCTCTTCTCTGCCTCCTGAGCTATAAAAGCTCTTTACTTGACTCTGTTCATGATGACAGCAAGGCCAGGGCATGGCCTCTCCTTGCAAAAGCATTCAGCAGCATCAGTTGTAAAAAGTTGAGGAAATTTTAGAAAATGTACTGGGACAAAACAAAACACTGCATCAGCTGAAGTGCCTTTGGTGAGGGAAATTCCACACTTATCTTTGGCAGTATTTTTAGTCTGTGCACCCCAGAAGCTATTTTAGTTATGCACCAGGAGGGCTGTAACATGTAACACTTCTGTCAGCATAAGCATAGAAGAGGGTGACATGCCTTGAATGTGACATATATAGGTAAAATTAAATTCCAAAGGGATTTCTATAGTAGGCCATGTTGTGAGATCTGAATATTGATTCTGTGATATATAATTCCATTAGAGAATGAATGAGAGACATCATACATAAAGACATCATTAACATCATGACCTAAAGTAAAATTGTAATTTCAGTGCTTAGTATTTAATCTGAATATGTACTTCCCAGAGGAAAAAAATAGAGTAGAAGTGAAATGAGAGTGTATAAAATACTACCTCCGTTTTACAGTCATAAGCCACAAGAAAGTTTAAACCTTACTGGCTTTGTCATTAATAAAATTGTAAACATTGTAATTTTTGGTGGGCAAAGTAAGCTTGCAAAATAAGCAACCTGAAACTATCTAAAGGAACATGTCCCTCTGTGTTTTCATGGATGCTAAGACTGGGTAATATTTAATGTCATTTCAAACAAAGAAGCTTGAATGTGCAGTCTTTTGTCCAGCAAAGCTGCAGGAGTAAAAAAAAGTAAGGCTTGGATTTAATTCCAGTATTCACAATTCAGACTTTATTAAGTTGTAAAAATAATGATACCCCAAAATCATAAGTGTTGTTTCTTCTGTGAAAATCAGTAGCTTGTTTAGAGCCAAGCAGCTTCAAGCAGCAAGTGTATGTTTGGTTTTTCAAGAGGTTTTAAATCAGTTTTATCATTCATTTGCAAGTTATACTTGGTTTACTACAAAGCACAGCAAATGTTGCATGAAAGAGTGGGTGTTTGCATGTGAATGTGGAGATGTTGCTGAAACTCTCAGATCATGTGCCTGCTGATAGGTCATCTTGGATCAAGAACCAGCTCAGTGTAAGTAAATTAACTCTAAAGGACATCTGTGTGCATGGAAATTTTTACAAGTATCTCTCTTCTGATATTTTCGCCACCCTAAATATTAAAATTATAACTGAAAATGGAATAGCGAAAAGAAGTCCAAGGGGGTTTTTTTGACTGCTTAAAAAGGATTAACTCAACTTCCAGATGAAAATTTGAGTCAGGTCTTACCTTATCTGTCCAAACACAGCAGTCTGTTTCCCTGGAGTATTTCTTTTTGTCTGGGAATGAAAGTTTTATCTGGAAGAGGCTCAGATTGTCTTACACCTCTGAAGAAAAGAAGCAGTCAAGCTGAACTTCAGTATCTTTAAGATTTAGCTGGAAAAGTTTGTCAGAGGAGTACAAGAAGATACCTTTGACTAAATCTCTTCTCCCCAACACTTTCTTTCCTGCACAGAAACATGAGCTCTGCTGGCCCAGAAGGAAGGAAGAAGATGAGAGAATGTGAGGGCTTAATTGATTCTCTTGTGTATTATATCCAAGGAGCTATTGCAGACCATGAGCCCAATGACAAGGTACTCTTTGAGATGAAAAGTGTTTGCCTAGGGGAAATTGCCAAGTGAACATTTTTCTGTTTTTGTTTAGAAATCAGTGTTCAGAAACAGCTGTGATGTAACTGCAAAAATTTTTTCCAGGGCTTTTAAAACTGACACCAAAGGTGAAAGTCCAGTAAGAAGCTTTTTGAAGTGTTTTTATCCTGCAATCTAAAAGAATAGTATAATTTAGCACTGGGAAAACAATTTCAGAATCACTAGAGAGAAAGGTAGAAATTTCTGTCTTAGTTTTTTTAAAAAGTGAGATAAAACCACAGCTTTCAGAAATACTGAAACACAGAAGAGTCAGATGTTGCCTTTTTGTTGTCTCAAGGTCCTAGCTAGCTAGAAGCCTAAAAAATTAATCTGGTTGTCTGCTGTATATTTAATGCTACATACCCCTTAGGAGATGAAGAACCTATATCTCTTTGGGTGGCAGTGTGATTAAGGAGCTCGCATCATTTAGAACTAATTTTCCTAGGTTTTTTAAGAAAAAAGAAAGCTCCACTTTTTTCCTTGCTGCCTAACCTAAGCCAGTAACTACAAGGACATGCTCACCTCCAGATGCCAGTTTCTCTCACTCTTTCTCCCACCACTGAGTGCAGGTGAACCCTGAACACAGACTCTTGGAGTAGAGGCTTTTCTTTCAGCTGGGTGAAGCTGGGTGAGAAGAGCAGCTGTCACTTAGGTTAGCTGCAGCCTGTGAGGCACTTCTGGTGGGCCTGCTATAACTCGTGCTGTATAGTGGTAATTACTGCACATTTATAGCTCTGTTCTAGGATTAGTTACTTGAGCTTCCCATCTCCCTGTATCCAGTGCCATTAGCTTCAGGGAGAATCCAGCACATTACACGTGTGCCAGTAGCTCCCTGCTGCATTTTGTCTTAAAACCACTCATTCCTTTTTGACTTCCAAAAAAGGAGGACTGGTAACAAAGCTATCTGTCACTAGACTCATCACACCAAAATTGTAGATCTCATCTTAGCAATTTTCAGGAAGGAATGTCGTATTTTAAAAAGCATTCTACCACAGAAAAATGCTTCCTCCTTGGGGAAGATAAAAAGCTTTCCTCTTGCTGATGCTATAGTGAGGTGTGTACATGATCATCTTTACTCCTAAGCCCTTAAACATTTCTTGGCACCCTTCTGGCCTGTGTCAAGTAGCACTCGCCCAAACAATTCCCAGGCACAGTTCAGGAATTATAATGTCCCAGAACCTTTTCCAGCAGGCACAAACCCCATTCTGAATGCAGTCCCCTGTGCCAGCTGGCCTCTGTGCTCGGGAACATCCCAGGACATGTTTCATTTATCAGTGTAAAGGCATGAAGCCTGGCTCTTCCATGAGGCGTTAGAAACACTACAGTCAATTACTGAAGATCCAGAAATGAAATCTTCTCCCATGTCTATACAAGTCCCTTCAATACATGCCAAAGCTTTCAATTTCTGTTCTTTTTATTATTTTAGGCCACAGAGAACTGTGTGTGCATTCTTCACAATCTTTCTTACCAACTAGAGATAGAGCTCCCTGAGAGCTATGCACAGAGCATGTATATGCAAAGAAGAAATATTTCTAACAATGATAAAACACCAGGCTGTTTTGGAACACGGAGCAGAAAAGTGAAAGAGGTAAAGTACATGATTAGTTACATCTCATTTGGTTAATAACCTGTAGCAACCTCTAGGGAATAAGGCTGATATCTCATTAAAAGTTTGATGTGTCTGGTAGGGTGACAATTCCTTGCCCCAAAAGTGCAAATTTATTGATAGTCCTTCTTGACACCAATTCTCTCATTCAGCTGCTGCTGATGACAGTGACATAGCAAATGTTTTGTTAGTTGAGGAATACCCTACTGGATGGACTGGCCACTATCTTTAAATACCGAATTTTTGCACATGTTTATTTGAGCTCAGAACTTGACAGTCTCCAAATAACCTGGTCAGAGAGAGTTACAAAACTGCTAGTTCAGTTTGTGATGCATTTAGCTATAGAGGTCACTGTTTCTAAAGGGTTGATCTGTTTACATGTTTAGAAGCTGCAGGACACCCCTCTACCTGAGGAAAAGAGCAGTCCCAAAGGTGTTGAATCACTCTGGCATTCTACACTGATTAGGATATACCTCTCCTTAATAGCAAAGAGTACCAGAAACTACACCCAGGAAGCATCCCTGGGAGCTCTTCAGAACCTCACAGCTGGCACTGGACCAGTAAGTCAGCTTTTTTTCCTTTTCTTCTCATTTAGTTCTTGATGTGAATGCATAGAGTTCAGGATTGCAGTGCAGCTGAGCCCAGATAACCACTGACAAGTCACTGGCTCAATGGCATGGTGAAGGAAAATGAAGAACATTGAAGGCAAAGACATAACCAGCAGTGCAGCTTTTCCTTGCTTGGCACATCATGGGGTCTGCTTCTTCTCCCTGTTTGTACATCTCCATGTGTGGAGTTTGCTAATTCATTGCACAATCAGGGATGAGCAGATGTGAAAAGCACTAAAAATGTCATTTTGTGTAAGATAGTCCTGTTGTGAGAGGAGGGCTCTGGCACAACAGCAGATCAATTGTGTTGAAGAAACTAATGATACCTGTCTGAGGAACTAGCCAAAGAGCACCTGGGAGAAAGAGGGCTTGAAACTCCTTATATATCACCTTCCTGTTGCAACTCATGTAGCTCTGGCTTAAAACTATTGCCAATATGCTTGAACTGGTGCAGAGAACTGGCTGTGTGTGGCTTTTTCTGAGGCTGTGCATTCATGGTAATGACACAGAGCTGCCTCTCCACAGATGCCATTCGCAGTGGCCCGGACTGTTGTTCAAAAGGCAAATGGCCTCCCAGGCATCCGAGCTATGCTGCACGTCAGCCAGCCTGCAGTGAAGAAAACAGCGGTCTCACTGCTCAGGAACCTGTCTCGAAACACCTCCCTGCAAAATGACATAGGTGAGCAAAGACCTAAGAGAGCTTGCTCTGCTCTCTTCACGTTAAAGTTTCATGCTTTGAAAAAAAAAATTGAAATGTGCAAAAAAACCCTGATCTGTGAGTGTTGTAGATTTTCCACCAGATAGTTGCAGTCACTGCGCAGGGCTTAAAACAGAGTTTCCCCTAAACAACATTTTTAATTGGGTATTCCTCTTCAGATACTTCCATTTGTGTTAGTTTCAAAAATACACAATTGAAGTAAAGTCTACACATATTTAGAGAGGGAGTTTTTCTTCTGCTTAAAATAGGGTAAAGGAAGGTGAGTGCTGAGTTCTGTGCTGTCACAGCTGCATAATGCTTTGCAACAAATCACAGAACATCTCTAATTCTTCTAGCAAAGATCAGACTCTCTTTTATTAGACACAAAGCTTTAGAAGTTTGCAGCCCACACCATTTTACTACAAAATTTTTTTGAGAATGGAAGCTATAAGATGCTATAGAAAAAATAGTTCATTCTTTTTAAATTATCTCATTTCTAAATTTAAAGCCACTTCTATTCTGAGTATTCTCATTTCAATTTATTGTGTATTTCAGACTTTTTCCTACAGACAGGATAAAATGTATGCATATAATTTGTTGTCCTTTTTTGTGTTCCCACCAAGGGGGAAAGGGGAAATTCCAGGTATACAGATGGCCCATGGAGCAGATTAACCCCCAGAATTCTGCAGAATAGTCTCCTGGGCCTAGATTAATCCTTAGAGATCATTCCATATTAATGACAATATTGTAACATATCGGTGGGCTGATTTCAAAGGGATAATCCATATGGTGTTAACAATTAGAGGTGGTGAATCCCCCTGAAAGAGAAAAAATTAAATTGATAAGAAGTTGGGATTTTATCAGGAAAAAACAATTTATGAGAGTGTGGGAAAGACAGAATAGCACAACTTATCAAGCAAAATGAACCTCCATATCAAATGGAGATAAATTTAATATAAAACATCTCTTAAAAGGGAAGTGGCAGCCTGCAGCTGGCACATACCTGGTGAGTTCAGTCCAGCACATGAGCTATTAATGGAATGTGCATGAGGTAAGTTACAGGCTGTCCAGTGTAGTGAGGATGCAGCTTCACCTGAACTGTGGGGATGTAATGCAGGAAGGAAGCCACGAGTGTGTGGTGGGAGCACTCAGCTCCCTGATGAGGGAGAATGGGAGGAATAAGGTAAATCTGCACCTGTTGTGCTTGTCTCTCTTCTAACTTGCAGCCAGGGAAGTTCTGCCTGATCTGGTGTCAATCCTGCCCGAGTGTGTGCCAGGGTGTGACATTGCCTGTGAAACCACAGCGTCCATCTGCTACACCCTGTTCAACCTGACCCAGAGCAGCTCGCACAACGCCAGGCTGCTCCTCAGCGCCCACGGCCTGCCCAAGGTCATTGCCATCAGCATGAATGACAGGTAGGGAGCTCCACAAGTCTCACTCTTTCCCCAGGCAAAGAAGAAATTGCAGGCTCTGCCACCTGGGGAGAAAAAACGCTTTATCTCGAGGTACAGGACAGCCCAGACAAGTGATGTGAATAGAATTGCACTGATTGGGGAATACAGAAAGGTGTCTTACAACAGCTCTCCCATCCATAGCTAAATTCACCAGGTTCCAGCATTTTAAACAGCTCCTCTGAAGATAACTGCACAATATTATCTGTATTCTGATATATATGTAGTGACTGATCATCATATCTCATCTGTACCCAAAATGTCTGTCCATTGTAGCACAATGTTTATTGTAGCACAGCCCTGATAAACTTTAGCAATAAAGTGCTGAAGTTTATGTGAAGGTTAACATTTTATAGAACTTACAGTTCTGTACTTAAGAATAATATATTGCCATTTTAGAGAACAGATTCAAAATTTAATAATTCTTTAATACTGCATGTGCAATCAGTATTTACTCAAAAGATAATTTATGCTTTGTAAATATGAATAATTATTCCGTTTGCCTTGCTCTCTCTTGGCAAAATGAAAGAGGAAATCAGTATCAGTAAAGGAGGCCTCATGAGGCCGTTAATAGTTTAAATCCTAACTAACCAGAGATTTTACCTGCTGGAAAGATTTTTTCAAATGTTTGTTGTGCTGAGGGTATTTTCCTCTGCTGAAAATGCACAATATGACAGCTGCTCTAAGATGTAGGCTACAGAGCACTTGAAGAATGAGTGAAGCAGGGAGGCATGTTTCATTTATTTCAGTAATAAGGACAGCCTGAAACATGCTACAGTACCTAAAGGGTGGCAAACCAGCACTTAGGATAAAGAGAGATAAAACAAATGCTATGAGGTTACCTTTTCTGAAGTCTGTACATGCACTGTGATTATGATGCGGGAATTTAAATATGTTTTACCATTCTTTTTGCAAAATGGCAGCAATATGTTCAGCAAAGCCAGCAGGGCTGCTTCAGTCCTCCTCTACTCCCTGTGGTCACACACTGATCTCCACAGTGCTTACAAAAAGGTAAGCACAAATCAAAATAATCTGTTCTTTCAGACCTAGAACCCTTTCATTTGTCCTCTGTGGCCCTTAGCGTTCCTGTACATTTAAGAATTAACCTGTGATAGGATTCAAGTGGTCTCTGAATTTAGTTTTCTTATTTACTTGTATGTAAGCCTGCGTAAGTAATGCATGGCCTTAATTTTTGCTCATATGTTTTTATGTTCTCTCCCTCTGTGATTTTATATCTGCTGGCAAAGCTTATGAAAAGTGCTGCTGCCTGCCAGAAGTGTCAGGTGGTGAGGAGTGACGCAGAGTAGGTGACCATGCACACTGGCTGAACCAGCCTGGCACAGAGGAACTACAGTGCCAGCAAAAACAGAGGCAGGGCGAGGCAGCTTCCTGCTTTAAAACCAGAGCAGTTTTGTTCTCCTCGTTGTTTGCACGGCCTGGTAGCCCAGGTGTCAGACAAAACCTAGGGAAAGGTTTGGCAAACACTTAACTGCCACAGTCAGAGCAAACAAAAAATGACCAGCATGAGTCTGCCACAAACCAGTTTGGCTTTTTTGAAGCTCTGTGCCTGCTTTTTCAACAGACAGCTGAGTTAATTTCCACCTCCCTACCTTCACCCTGCATTGAAAACTGTTTTCAATCCTTGTGCGTTTGCAGTTTAGAATTTGTCACTTCAAATTCCCTATAACCTGTTCCAAGTTCTCAAGGAAGCTGTTAGCATTTATTTTTCAGCTGTTTCTCTTTGTAGATTTTTTTGGTTGAAATTTGCTCCAGAAAGGTTTCTTAGCATAAACTTTAACAGTGTTGCATCACACTCAACAGGTACTGCCCCACAACCCAGAAATCTGTGTTCAAGAATAAGGCTATGTGCCATATAAATTCTTAACTAGCTTTTTGTTATCTCTCTTTTTTTACAACTGCATTCCTGACTTTCCCATACAGCAATATCTCTGATGGCATGAATTTTATTAATTTACTGGTAGTTTTGGAAAGCCTGTAAGACACGTTTGTCAGACCTGATTGTAAAAAATGCTGATAAGTTGCTTTTCCTATGCAAATCAGATCCCCTAGAGACACCAGGTATGGCACTGGGAACTTCAGAACCTTCTAATGCCTTGACATTTTTGAAACTTTAGTCTGATAAACCACAGAAATCACTTGATCAAATCAAACTGATAAAATCCTGAGTCATTTTGGCATTGCCCTGTGTTCTTTGTTCTGACAGGGTTAATCTCAGCTAGGTTAATATCAGCTATTAGTCACCTAAAAGTTGGGAGCCTGAGCTACAACAGGCTGCTGGTAGAGTCAGTGGAGAGAGTTCAGCAATTCCAGTTATCCTCTCATCTAGCTTGGACTGAATGAGAACTGCCTGTTCTGTCTCTGTGACTGCACAGGACTCTGCCTAGACCCCGACCTGGCTCCTCATTCAGCTTTTAGGCAGCTAGACCCACTCTTCCCTTGCAGAATCAGCCCTGAAGATAATGAATTGTTCTGTCTCTCCCATTCCAAAGGCTGACTTTAAGAAGGCGGATTTCATCAACAGCCGGACCACAAAAGCCTATAACTCACTAAAGGACTGAATCAGAGCACCCCACCACGAAGACAGAGATCATGCAGCAGCTGATGTAACCATCTCCACACAGTTGGTGTTGCCATCACGAACCATGAAGCATCTCAGAAAAAAAGGGGCTGATTTTCTATAAAGATTTAGGTGGCCAGAGAGTAGCTTTTTTTGAATTTTTAATCCTAATCACCTTGTTGTTACTGTATATATCAATAGAAGAATAACCAAAGACAGATTCTCCAGGATGTCTGAGGTGAAGTTTCATCCAGATTTACCACAAGTCAGAGCTCCAGATGGCTGCCTTTGTTCCAGACAGAGGAGTTTGAAACACTGGTTGGCAGCAAATTCGTTTCAGACTGTTTTATACCAAAAGTTTTCTACAGTGGATAAGCATCAAGTGCACTGCTCAGAATTTAGTAGTTTTTCACTCTTTTGTTTCTTCACACAGCTAAATAAGAATCTCCAGACTCTATGAGTATGCACAAGAAGCTGTTTCACTACCTGCATTATAAAAGCACAAATGAAGTTAAAATTCCTATTTTTGTATTGTTTGTTTTCGTGGGCTCACTGGTTCTTAAGCCTCTTTCCTTTGAGATTTCATCAGCAACAGCAGCAAAATTGATTTTACATAGGTCTTATCATCCCTTGCTCCTCTCATCCTCCCTCATGTGGCTGTTGCATTTTACAGCTGTGTCCAGAAAGGATTTTAACTAGAACCATTAGGTTTAAGGCACTATGTTTTAGACACTTTGGTCTAAACTTAAGCTCATCATTCTTGGCTAGTTGATAGAGAAATTATTTGTGGGTAATTCAGTGATTATTTTAAGAAAATTGCAATTTCAAAACAATTCTGTTGATAATCTATATATAATAAAGAGAGTGGAGTCTTGCCTTTATTTTTGAAGTAAGTGACACACACAAGAGGCCGGGCTCTGTGCTGATTAAGGAATTAATCTGATCCTGCTTCATATTCTCTTACTTGAAATGATCATCCTCCCTGCAGCTATTACATGCAATGTGATAACTTTAGGACTATGCCTGCACATGTTGGAATCAGTAACAGGAGGGGAAAAAAATCCTGAGGACCTGAAGGCTCAGGTTTTCATGATACGATGCTTAAGATGGTAAAGAAGCACTTTAAAAAAACCCCATCTGCTACATTTTGTAAGTCAGATTTTTCTCAAAAAAAAAACAAACCAGGGGTTAGATTGTCCATTAAACCAGTAGGAAATTCTTATATAAATATTGGATTATCAGCAGACGTGATCTGGAATTACTCTTCTGAAATCAGGGGAGGTGAGCTACCTTTATGGCAATGGATGTTTTGTCATGTGTATTTACAACCCCTGCTGCTCCAACAGAGCCCATCCTGTACTCTCACTGCTGAACACTGTTCTTGTCCAGAAGGAGATCCAAAATCCTTGAAGTAGAGACCTCACAGGGGACGTCACCAGTCTCTGCATCTCAACACTCCTGGCTAAAGGTCTGGCTCCTAACAGAAATTTAGAACCAGCAGGTTGTACCACTGCACGGTGTCCAAACAAATTTCTGGATATCTGGGAGCTAAATTCTGCTGGCAGAGGCACATAGTTCTCCAAGGAGTCCCAGAAAGTCCCACACGTGCACACAGAACAGAACAGAACAGAACGTGCCCCGGGGAGGGAAGCAAACAACACTGCTTTCCTGTCACAGATTATTTTCAGAGGGCTGTTAGTCCTCCACATTTGCTTTGAATAACTCAAATCAAACACACTCCAGTAGGAGGTTTTAAAAATACTATTATTTTTTGTAAGATGTCATACTCAAAATACTGCAGGTCCAAAAACAACACAGGGAAAGGGAACTTACAGCACCGCATGTTGAGGGAATTGTTTTTATAACTTTTTCCAATATGATAGAAAACAGACAATTAAAATCCAACTTCCTCTTCTAACTTGTTAACCCAAGTCAGTCTGCTTGTGCCATGAAAGAATGAATACCAGGAAACCTGGACAGGTCTACTTTTACTGCCTAAAAGAACTGGTAAACTAATATAGAAAGAGTAAAGTTGAATACAGAGTAGCATAGGAGTGAAGAATTGCAGTCTAAAAGATCAAGAAGGAAGCTTTTAGAAATACTCATGCTTTTAGTTTTATTAAACTCACATGCTGTTTAAGAAACAAACAACGGTGCTGGGTACTTTTAAATATATGTGTACCTCTCAGTAAGATGTCCTTATAAAGGAAATGCAGAGTTTTTGGGTTGTTTCCATTGATGCAGTGATTTTAAAGATCTGTTTCATCCAAAATGAATCTATGATAGTGCCCCTTTAAAATCAAAACAGTGTTCAAAAGTCACAAAGAAATATCTCAGACCTGGCAGCAACATGAGAAACATGAGATACGCCTTTTTACAATTGATCTCCTATTTGTATGCAATCAAAAATTTTTCAGCAGGACTCCAAAGAAAACAAAGCAGAGAAATAATAAAGTGCTCTCTCTAATGCAAAAAATCTGTCTTTGGTCTTCTTGTTATTAGTGAACCTGCTTGGCTGGGATGCAGCAAATGTATTTTTAAGCCTTAGCCCTTCCTTCAAAAGAGAAAACTAATTTTTAAATTAAATCTGGGTATAGAGACTTGAACTTTCCTGTAACAGCACAGTGTTACTGAAGGCAAGCTGTGTAATGCTCCTGTTGGCATCACAGTCCTCCTGCAAGTAAGTTCTTTGTCTGGTTTTGCTGACCTGTCAAACCACCCAGAATCTGCTGTTTTCACCTCACTTTAATTGGTATTTGCTAGTAAACTTCACCATGGGCCACTGGAGGTCTCAAAAATAATTAGAATTATCTTCACCATAGTCTTGGACTAGGGAAATAGAATATTCCCACTTGATCTGTTCCTGAGAGGAGATAAGAAACCTTGAATTTAAGCATGCTGAGCAGTGCCCAAAGAATTTTTGGCTGAACAAGGAACTTACCCAGGTCCTGTTGTCTTGTGTCTTAACCACAATCCAGTACAACCATCTTTCATGGAATTGTTTCAGTAGAAACTCTTAAATAGTACAGATAATTTTCTAGTCGATTAAAGACATTGCCAGAGTAATTCCTTTCCTCATTTTATCTTCCTAACATATTTTCTACTGTCACTGCTCCTAAACATTAGTGCCTTTTCTTCTCCCTCCTTTCCTAAATAGAATTAAACTATGTAAAATATTGTATTATATTGTGCATGGGCATGGGGTTTGGGTTACTTGTCTGTTTTGTGGAGTTTTTCTTTTGAGAAAGAACATGCTCTCTATTAAGAGAGGTTCAACCTCCCCTTCTGGGCCCATAAAAGAACTTCAGGTGAAATGAGCTGGCACCATCAAAGGCCACACACAAGAACCCCAGCCGTCCCCTGGCCCCTGTTTAGCCTGGCAGTCCATGCCCACGGAAGCTGAGGGCAGTCAGGCTGCTTGTTTGGTTGGTTTTTTATATGCTACCATGCTTAGCCCTTAGGTTCCAGCCTGACAGAAGCATCAACATTTTCCTGTCTTTAGTTTTCAGGGCCGAAAAGCCCTACAGTGTCACTTCACAGCCCTCTTGGGGGATGCTTCATGAGCTAGCCTGATGAGCAGTCACACAGTGAATCATGTACAAGTTATGCAAAGTGTTGAGAACTCCGTGCTTCCCAAGCTATTCCAACTCCAGCAGCTGTTCTTCCATTCCTTTACTTAAACTGCTGCTGATTAAAATCTCACTTTACATTTCTAACTCATACTCCAGACCCATCCCAGGGGGAAGATAACACAACCTTAAGGCATCATCTGAAACAAAACTAAGATCTGGAAAAAGAAATCAGACTGGAGGAAATGCATATTTGAGCTCAACATCACAGCACACTAAAGACAAGCCCTGAAACATCAGATATTGGTGCAACCACGTGAGTTATGTCTGGCATATTGGTTTAGAAGTTGCACAGCCCGCTGGAAACCCAGCAGGGAGATTTGCTAAAAATATAAATACAAAAGACAAAAAGGGCTTTAGTGCAGACATTGTACACAGATCAGGAGTTTGCCTTTCTCTATAGGCTTACTTTGAATATATTAATAGGTTTGCATATAAAGGGGAAATAAATTCATTTTACCATTATTTTACCATGTTCAGAGCTAAAAACATGCTAAAATACGCATTCTGTGCATTGTAGGTTTAGGATCAGAAATTGGAATTTGCCTGCATCCTTCCTTCAGCTGCATCTTCCAGTGCCGTATGCGTGTGGCTGTAAATAATTCAAGTCTAGGAACTTGACATTTCTTTAACAATTTTCCAATTACTCAACCGAAGCTCCCGTTCTCTTATTTGTATCTTGTTATTCTTAGTCCTCTCTCAGAACCTAAATATGCAGATACAGAAAAGAGAAAGCAAGCATGTCCTGAGAGCTGCAATTCAGAGACAATCCTGCAAATACCTCCACGGTATTGGAGGTTTCTGAAGAAGCCCCTGGTCACAGAGCAACCCAGAAACAGAGACACACTGCAAATCCAGTGCTCATCATCAGGCTTTTTTTTTCCAGTGCTGACCACATATTCCCTCCAAATCTGCACAAGGCTCTCTCTTACGTACACCTTTGTTTTGAACACTCTAATTTGTGATCAGCTGTAGGACTATGAGTCAAATTAGCACCACTCACAACTTGAAAGGTGCTGGGTCCCCAAAATCCCCACCCTGCTCTTTTTTCTGGGGTTCAGGACACCACTACTACCTCGACTGTACTTAAACATCTGGGTCCTACTGAACTTCAATAAGAGACTTAAGGTCTTCCTCAGTTTAGAGAAATTTAAAGGCATTTTTTGACCCTTGATAATACATCCTTGTTGTGTTTTCACCAGAGAAGGGAAATAGCCATGTCTGAGCCACAGAAAAATAATAGTGATAGGCCAAGGAGGGTAAAATATTTCAGAAAGTTCAGAAACTTTCTGAAGCCCATAAGAAAATGGGTTCCAGCCAGAATAGCTGTGTTTGGCTTGGAATAACAACAAAATAAATCAGTAATACTGTAGTATCAGTGTTGAACTCTGCCTGGAAAGCACACTGTGCCTTAGGATGCATGAGAATGCTTGAGTTTTGACTGAAAACTCTGGGCTTAGCCCCATTACAAACTGTGTATGAGTTTAAACCCTGCACAATTCTTAAAGACTGGAGAACCTCAGCAACCTTTGCATTGCAATTACAACCCAGCAGCAGACAGGATGCTGCAGTGAGACCAGTGGAGGTACTATGTCTTTCTGAAAATTAAAATAGGGATCCTTAAGGAGTTTTTTCTTTCCTGATGCTGAGAAAAAGAAGTGCTCTAAACATATGATACACATAGCCTTGAAATACTATTTTTATAACAGGATATTTGTTATATTGAAAGCATATGGACAAAAGGGAAGAGTTTTTAACATAAAGGGAGGCTGGGATGAGATACTCGGGTCTGATGGTATATATACATGGTGATAAAAAGGAGAATCTACAAATCAATATTTGTACCAGCATTGTATGGAGTTTTTGTGGTTTGGTTTGGTTTTAGTGGACTACTACTCAACCTGAAATTACTTAAAACCTGTAAGTCAAAAAGTGGTGCCTTGCATAGAAGTAATATTCCTGCAAAAGTGTTATTACAGAAGATTTGGCACAGTTTAAATGACACAAAGAAGATTGTCTTCTGATGTGAAAGATTGGAGCAGAGGCCTTTGAAAGAATTCCTCCTGAGTACACAGTATGAATTACCCATCCTCCAAGGACAGGTTTCCTGAACACATCAGTTATTTTCTGCTCTTTTGAAGAGAGGTGGACAAATTCATCGTTACCTCAAGGTTGTAATTACCTTATTTGGAGGGTTATTATGGTTAATAAATAGGCCACAATGAATTCTAGTCTATAATAAGCTTACCTTTAAAGAAGAGGTATTTAGTGCATCTGAAAGGCATGGACATCTGTTTTACAAAGCAACCTCATGTTCTTCAATCCACTGTAATGGCTACAGATATAGATTGGTTAAATAGGCATTAAAAAAAAGAGAGAGAAAAAAGCCACTAAAGTCAGCAAACAGCAGTGAGCTGATTCCCAGGCAGGAAAGAAAACCAAGGTAATGAAGGTGTTGCCTCGGTCAGTGGTCCCTGGTCTCTCACATGTTCATACTAGTCACCTATGGCAAATGCATATTTTGCTCTGTCACTGTTGCAACTCTGCAGTCAGGCAGTAGGACCTTGGCTAGAATTTTTTTTTCTCAGTACACACAAAGCAAAAATAAAATTAAAAACCAGTGTAACATCTCAAGCCTGAAAAATACCACAATCTAGTAAAACATGAAACTCTTGTTAAGTGCTCATGGCCCTGTGGTTTGGGCTGCTGGCAGCAGCATCACCAAAAGGACAGCAAATAGCCCATAGTTTACACTGGCTTATGCTGTTGTCCTTTAAGCAGAGGCACCTTTCTGAAAGAGGACAATTTAATTTTAACATGCATGTTGCTGTGTTAGAAAGAGGAAAAGAGGAGAGTTTCTGTGAAGATCTTGCCAACATTCTTTCTCTTTCTGGGCTGTAACAATAACTCTTCTCCTAAACTAAGAAAAATATGATTCTTCCCCACCCTCTTCCAAGATAAATCAATTACTGTTTTTTTGGGATGTCCTGTGTACAATAGGCGTGCTGATATGTGCATGCATGCCGTTTTTGCTCTACTTAGGAGACAATCTCTGAAAGTGACAAAGTTGAGACCAGAAATAATCCAGCAGTCCCATCTCTGCCCCACATTAAAGTCAGTTCCAGCTCCTGTAAATTGAGCAGTGAAGTCATGGTAACACGTTGCTTACCTCCATAAAACCCAAAACCTCAGACTCAGGAAAGTCGACATGAGGTTGAGGGAAAGGAGGGTCTCAAAACAAAGGATGTTTCACGTGTGGCTTGATGATTCTCTTGCCAAAACCAAGTGAGATACATCTCTGTGTCCTTCTTCATTTCAACAGTAGCTGTGTTGATACTGTACTGGCTCCCAGGGCTACTTCAGCAGATTCAGCCTTGCTCTCTGAAACTTTGTTCACATGGAAGGTAAGTTCTGAAGGGCCAGGAGAGCCATGACTAAGGTCATGTACTTATTTATTATTCATTACTCCCTAAAGATTTTTGATGACAAGCATCTTCAGTAATATTATTCCAGTTGTTGGAGTCCTCTAATTACGCAAACATTCTTCTCAGAAACTGTACCCTAGTGGTTGGTGGAAAGAGCCTAGTTCCAGCATTTCTGAGTAAACTGCTATTTGACAGCCCTGCATGCTCCTATTCCCTCCTGACAACAGGTCACTCACCTGCCGCTGGCTTTCACCCATGGCTGAATTTAGCAGACTATTCCCATGCTGCATTATTTGCCATCTGCTCCTTCTTGCTATCACTTTTTCAAACCCGTGTGCCTCTGACTCTTGGAATTTCCAGAGAAGGAGGCAGATAAGCTTTCTCACACCTGTGCTGTGAAGTTCTTTGCATCTGTCTAGTTACTGCATGCACTATAAGTCTGTTTGGAGTATTTCTTTTAAAAGTCTGCTGATACGAGACATCTGTCCCCATAGATAGCTCTTTACTCTTAAGAGCTTTTAATGGTGAGGTGGATGATTTGATAATGAGGAAGATGGATATTTTCTGTGAAAGCTGAGCTTGAAGTTTTCTACAAACAATGACATGGCAAAATTTCAAGTTAAAAAAAAAAAAAAAAGTTAAATCACCCCTCCTTGGATTTTCAAATTCTATTAAAGGACTTCCAGGACTGAAACTGTAACTCATATTCTTCCTCAGAAATAAAGTAGCATAGCTTTCAAAATTCTTCATGTTCATTGGGCTGTACTTTTTAAGTGCTTGGCAGGGATGTAAAGCAACCTACAAATACTTGCAACTAAGCCCCAGAGATCACTGAACCAAATTTGTTCCAGTAGAGAAAGGGGGTAAAGCAAGGGGCAACAGGCCAATAGCACCATGCTGAGGTGTGGGAGATTCAGGCTGGGCATCAGGAAAAAAGTTCTTACCAGCACAGTGATGTCATGCTAGAAACATCTATCCAGAGAGGTCAGAGATGCTCCATTCCTACCATTTTGGAAGACTTGGCAAAATAAAAGCAGCCTGGCAACTCAGTATTTCCTATTCTGTGCACAGTGCAAGTGGTTACAGCTCCCTTTTAGTACAAATTCTTTAGGATTTTAAAATTTCTTGTCATAAAGTGAAACCAATTTTGGCTTATGGGGACAGAAAAAAAAATCTTTGAGGTAACTTTAACTGGAGACTGGTAAATATTTTCCCCTTGAAGGCAAACTCATCCCCTGGTTGGGAATTCAAACTCCAAGTGGCCCTTTCTAGCTACATGAAGCAGACAGAGCAACATTAGCTCCAATTAACATTAGCATTAACTGAGTTTGGCCAATGACACCAGAACAAGATGTTTGCTTGGTCCCTTTCTCATTCCCCAGCACAAAGCTTAGTTTCATAGCAAAGCAGATAGATTTTTCACAAGTTTTGAATGCTTCTGTACTTCTATGTTGTTGTTGTTGTTCTAATCAAGCCAACAGTTCTGCTTCCAAAAAATTTCATATAACCCATACCTGAAAGGAAATACACAAGTCTGACAGAAAAAACAATTGCTTACAGACTTTGTTGAAGTGGGTCTCAAAATCACCACTCTAAAAAAGCTCCCCCATATCTGTTTTCATTATCTACTGTACTTTTACTTGAGCTTTGATTTTCCCTAATGGTGACAGTTTCCTTCACCATAGTTATTATCCTTTTATGCTCTCCTTTCAGTGGAGCTCTCACATTACAGCTGTAATAGTCACCATCAGCAAGACCAGGCCAGCTCTGAAAATTCCTTTAATCAGCTCCCTGATCAGTTGCTTATATGTGAGCCCCACATAAAGCAGCAGTCACATAGTCACACCTCCCTTAAGAGATAACTTAAAGGATGTTGGGTCTTGCCCAGCTGATGAGTGAGCAACCCAGTCAGCTGTGAAGAAGGTCTCAGACACAAGGAGGAAACTTGACCTTGTTTTTTAACTCTTTCCACCAGCTATAATCCATATGAATTCAAATCTTGGTCTCCAGTGCAAATATTTGCATAATGTGGAACTTATTTTTCTCATTAAAGTTATCATGTTAGTTTTAATTGAGCATTTTAAGAAGTAAATATTACAAGTTATCATTAAACTGTCCAATTACAGATTCATTTTCTTATATGGGTCTGCATTTTTTTTCTTTTTTTTCTCCTTAAAAAAAGACTAAAATTAAAGGTAAAGGGAAGAAGAATAAAAATGTAGTGTTTGAACTTTAGGAGCTTCTTTTGTAATGAATATGATAACTTAGAAATTGGTTTAATTCTGCTGACTTTTATTTTTTTAAACAGCCTGAGTTAGAGGTCCTAGTTCACCTGGGAACCTAGATAAAAACAAGCAATGTGTTAAAGTGCCATGGGAGACTGAGAACATATTTTTACACCTATTTAGAGTATATTTTTAAACCTTGTTCCTGCTTAAGTAAGGAGAATGGAGAAAGACCTGGGACACACCAGTGGATAGCAGTTAATGGATGAGTAAAGTATCTGTCATTTAGTAAATGCTGAACAAAGAGAAAGGAAAAGACATCATATAACTTAGGAAGGAAGAGCCCAAAATTGCAAAGAAAGAACTTCATACTGAAATAATTTACTTGTGATGCCTCCAAGGCAGAATGCTGCAGCAATCTGCTATTCTAACAGCAGCAATAAAGTTGGAGATGGTTTGTTCACAAGATAAATCCCGTGTTTCCTCCTTAGTTTATGTAAAATTTAAGGAGTATCTGCTAAAAGCCCCAGGTCTCAGCAACTATGCTGTATTGACCAGCCTCAGTTGAAGTTCTTTGACAATACATAAACTAATCAGCAGTACTAATAGAGGAGTTAGTGCTGCCCTTACAAACCTGAGAGGTGAGCAGCCCTGAGAGCCCAGGCACTGAGTCCAGACACAAGGCTCTGAGTAAGCCAAATTAAGTGGTTTAGGAACCATCAAAAGCCTTGTCATAAGAGAAAACTTTAGCCTGGATTCTTCCTTTCAGGATGTTTGAAGCCTTAAGAATCCTAGTTGCCATCATGAGTTGCATATAAAAATTGGGATTTTTTTTTTTCCTAAAACATACAAGCACTTTAAGAAAAAAGAATATAATGCCACTTGTCTACAGAACTCTCCTATAATATTGCACATCTAAGCCTCTGCTCACAAAGTACAAAAGTAAGAGGAAATAACAACCTGAACAGCGTGTTTAAACTTCATTCTCTGTATAAATGCTACGGTTCAGAATGTACTGCAGGAAGAGAACAACAAGTTTTACCTGTTCTTGAGAAGTTTACTGGATTCCCACACCCAAAGGTATTTTGTTTATTGTTGCTCACCTGTCAGATCAATGAAAGCATCGGGGCATCCATGAAATCTGTGAACAGGGTGACCTTCAAAACAAACAGTTTTCTCTGGTATCAGCAACCAGAGCTGAGTTAACCTCACCTTTTCCATCTCAAACACATAGGGACATAGCTCCATTCCTTCAAATACCCACCTGAGATCATTTCCCAGGGATGATCCAAGCCACTTCCTCAGCAAAGCATTGATGTGGTAATTTGTTGTTTGCTGTTGTTGTTGCTTTTTAATGCTTTGTGTTTTCCAGGAGCCCACAAGTATGTGAAATGATGATGTGCTGCCCTTCAAGGGTGGCAACCAGCAGATGCACTAGCCTGGCTTGTTTTTGGAAACAATGATTATATGTATATGTATATGTATATGTATATGTATATGTATATGTATATGTATATGTATATGTATATGTATATGTATATGTATATGTATATGTATATGTATATGTATGTGTAGTGACATGAATTGAAAGTACCTGTTTCAGATGAAGTGTTTTATTTTGTTGCTTCCTGGTAAATTGCTTTTGATAGCTGTTGAAAAAACCTGATATCAAAAAGCATGAATTCTCAGAGCAGAACTAGCAGCGTTCACAAGCATTCAGACTGCAATATGCACAGCAGGTTCAGGAGTTGGTTGGGTGTTATTTCATCTTCAAGATTAACTATCCATTTATCAAGATTTTTTTTCTTTTTTTTGAGATTTACTGCTCCTGACAGACAAATGTAGATTAAATATATTCAGCAACTCCCACACATATTTATTTTAAGAGCTTCCTCATTCAAATATGATACCTCAAGGGCATTCTTTTGCCCAGAGAGCTTTCATATCACCTAGGTTATTTCTGGAAAAGTGTGTAATCTATTCAAGCACACCAAATTCCAATGTCTCTCTCAATACACCTGTGTGTTTAAGTGTATCTATACCAATTTGTGTGCAAGGGTTATAATAAAAATGAGGAGGAAAAAAAAAAAAAGCTAAGTATTGAAAGTTAAGAAGGACCAATAGTAAAATCACATTTTTTAGTCTGTCCTCTCATGTTTCCAGAGATGCTGTGTATTGGAACACAGAGAAAGAGTCTGATCTTGAAATTAAGTTACAATCTCAATGACAGTCTAATGTCTGTGTTCAGAAGTCACATTACTTCAAAAGTAACTCAGCCTGCGTTGGCAACAGCAATTTTTGACCCAGCCTTACTGCTCACAAAGACTTCATCTGGGTGAAATGCTCAGATGCCCTCAGATGCCAGCTGCATGTTGGCAACAGAATGTAGCTCTAAAAATTAGTGTATCTTTTTTTTATTTTTTTTTTTTCTCAGAAGTATTAAAAACCACACAGTATAATTACAACAGTTCTGCAACCCAGGCAGAACACTGAACCTGCCTGAGCCATTCTCTTACTTGAAAGTGACACACCAATTACGAGTTTCATTTGGCTGGGGGCTTTAATTTACTACATTTAAACATTCTGCTGAAGATGTACTTTTGTTTCCCACTGCACAGACCATCTCATGCCAAGACAGGGCCAGATGCAGAGATAACACTGAGCAGAATTTATTTGGCAACTCACACCCACAATCCTGGAAGGAAGATTTAGGTGCCAAGTTTAGACAGAAGCTTTTGCTACATTCTGACTACTGCCATTAAAGCACGTCTGCAGTGCATGTAGGACCACAAAGTGAGGCCCCATGACAAAAGCTAACTGCAGAAATGTGAGAAAGCAGCATATTGACAATATTAATTTTAAATGCACTCTGCACGGACAGAAGCAAGTGATTTATCTGTCAACTGTCTCTGCAAATTCACCCTGCTGTTAATACATAAAATGCAGAAAAGCTACGGTTTCTCCCTCACATTGCAAAGGAGATTTAGAAGGGCAAATAGCTCAGGTAAACTAGAACAGCTGGTTTTTCTAGCCCAGTTTAGGCAATCCCTTTGTATTTCAGAGTACCCTTCTCATAATGCTAATAATAAAAGCACAGTCTTCCAAAACATTTCTGCCAGAATCAGAAAAAAAAAAAAAAAAATACAAGCACACATAGCCCAAGAAGATCTGCCTGCCAGGGAGGACAGGATCCAACAGCTCTTTTTAAGAACTGTTTGAAGATCCTGAGTGCAAAGTCTCAGTTTATACTCAGAATTTATTAAGGCTTGTGCAAACGTAGTTCCTTTAATGCCACTACTAAAACCATCTTCTAAGCATTGAAAAAATCTACATTTCTAGCTTGGTCGGAATGGAAGAAGACAGCTTAATTAGAACAACCAGATTTTCAGACAGAGCATAACATTTGGTATATCAGCTCTGTGGCTTTATAGCTCTGCAGAAATTACCTTGCAGAAGTTGAGATCTGCTCAGATTTCTCCTTAAGTTAATAAGCTTCCTTTCACAGGGAATGCTTACCTTGTGTTTATGTTAATAAAATCATTCCTCATTATTCCACCTGTGTTGCATTTTCTCTTCCATTTCTAAATTATGAAGACCAACAGAAAAAATTATTTCAGCAAGGCCAGCAGCATGTCCAGCCAAGAAACCAGCAAGAGAAGTCTGAACTGTGCTAATTGCAGTGGCTGAAATGCTTTCTTGTTAGTCTTGTACAGCATCAGAATTGGCCAAGTCAAAAGCATGAGACCATTTCCAACTTCTCCCATAGGCTCAGTGCTCTAAGAGGATGAAAAATCCTACATGAATCATCTCACGGGGTAAAGGGCATGGATGAAACAAGACAGACTGGATTGAAAATAAGTTAATCGCTAATCTAATAAAATATATTTTTCAGTTGTTGGCTTTGATAGAATACATTCTAGAACGTGTAAACTGCCATAATCTCTGGAAATAATCAGTTATCTCCAGCAGAAGTGGTGAGGTTCCAAAAGGCCACAGGATGGTAAGCACAGGACTTATCCTTAGAGAGGGTAAAAAGCTGGTCAGTAATTTAGAGATCAGTCAAACCAACTTGACCTCTGGGATGGTATATTAATCTCCATTCTGACAATAAATAAGGACTGAAAGTGCTTCATTCATTGCCTGCTAAGTGTAACCCAGATTTGAAAAATGCTTCTCCCATTGAAATTCAGCAATGGTACACAAGTAGATTTCCAGGTTCACCCTCACCACTGCATCTTCTCATAAACTCAACAAAAGACTGGCATCAAACAGAAAGATGGCTGTGATTTAAGCTGAGATTTAATTGACTGTGGACTGAAATTAAAGAGGAAAAAAAACGGATGAAACCAAAGAGTGATAGTCGCAAGGTATTACAAACCACCAGCTAATTGCACTTACAATGTCTTTGTGAAGAACACCTTCCAGTTTGATACCCTAAATGACTACTTTTCAACTTGTGGCTAATGGCCAGTACTTGCAATGCTTCCCTAGTGAGGTTAATCAACACATGGTCATTCAGCATGTGGAGCACTTAGAAGCTCAAATCTTGCTAAAAGATATTTACTGTGGAAAAAGTAAAGGCAGGTAGCCATCACAGCTGCCTGCATCACACAGGACACAGAAATCTTATTGCTCAATCTGGATGTCACCCAGAGTGTGGTTTTGTATTAGTTTAAACCAACTGAAATGGTTGCTTTTCCTCCCTCATGACTATACTTTCCTTCTGACTCCCTTTACATTAATTCTGGCATTTATCTGACGTCTCCTTCTGTATTTTCTCCTTTGCTGAGGTTTCTTTGAGCCTATAGCTCTACAGCCAGCTTGCCTGGGTCTCAGGCATGTGTGGCATTCACCAGGGCAGGCACACACAGCCAGGGACAGGCAGAGGCTCTGCCTGCAGACACCCCTGCCCATTTTGCTTGGGCATGTCACCAGACTTGACCATGACTAACACGTGTGACCTCATGGGCACCTTACTCTTCAGAGGAGGGAGACTCTTGCTGCCATCCGCAGGAGAAATCAAGACTACAATGACAGTAACTGGATCTCTTAGATATCTTCTTTCTTGCTATTATTTCCTGCAATTGATTGATATCAAGTAGTTTTCAGTGAGGTTGCCAAGTCCCGTCACAGGTCTCCAGGCAGTCAGATCACTGGCCAGACTGTGATGCCACACCTTCAGGTTAAGGCTTTCAAGGAATGATAGCGAGCCAGATTCCATAAAACCTGATGTTAGCTGATCAGAAGAGAAGCACTCCAGGAAAAAAGTCTCCAGTGTTTGCATGCATGCCTGCCATGCTAGGCCATTGTGCTGCATTCATGCAGTGAGCCAGGAGAGTCGGTCTCAACCTTTAATAGTACTCTGGAAAGGGCTTCTCCCTTCCTCTTTCCTTCAGAGGACAAGTCATCCTTTTCAAGTCTTCTCTTGCTCAAAGCCATTTGACTTAAGTCCCAGACCTGCACCTCCTGCCTAGGGAGATGAGAAAAACCAGAAACTTTGTTGCTCACATTGCTTCATGATCATGGATGATGTTAATTGCCCCCAAAGCAATTAATTTCAGGAAGCATTCTCTTGCCCACTGAGTCAGGAAAACAACCACTAAACAAGACCTAAAGGTACTTATCATAGCCCATTATTTCACTAATCTCAGAAGAGCTGCAGTAGCATGTCTTACGTGTGAGTCACAAGCCCACATCGTTTGGATTCTACCCAGTAACTTAAAGCCTTCTGAAATACTGTCCAAGGATTCTCCTCTGCATTAGCTGAGGACTTGCATCCTAAATATTGCAGGCTCAGACCTCCAAGGGGGTTCAGGTGGACCATGCACTGATAGTCCCAAAACAGAGCAGTCAGCCTACAAGAGGCAGATTTAGGGAAGGCACTGACTGACTGTAGTGAGGCTTGAGCAAAGTGGAGGTGCCCAGGTAAAAGGCTGACCTTGTAAAGGAGAGACCTCATCAGCAACTGAGAGGACTTGGGTAGTTTCTGTGGAAAAACATGGAACAATAAATTGATCTTTAACAAAAGGAAGTGGTCTGTGTCAGGTTGCTTTCCCCTCACCTCTACCTGCCAGTCAGGAGAAAAGCTGAATTCTGTTCCTCAGAATACCACTAACTAGTGCTGGCAGACCTCCCTGCTGCCTCCTCAGCCTTCCTGAACAAGAGAAAGGAAAAAGAAAAGAAAAGGCAGCCAAATGGGAGTGTGCCCCAGCTGTGCAGGTTGCAGCTGCTCCCGATGCGGGATGGGAATAGGGCTGCAGGTCTCTAAGTGCCACTCTCAGGAAGGTGCTCCCCTTGCTCCAAGGCTGCTGAGTGCAGAGGAGGTAAACGATCAGGGTGGGGTCATGTAGACGAGTTTGGTCTGTGCCGTATGTGCTCAGCCAGGAACTGACTGACGCAGTTTCCCTCCCCGTGGGTCCTTTGTCTATGGCTATGATTTAGCACTGCAAACCACAGCTGGACAACTGAACTCCAGACTGGAAAGGCACACCCATCCTCAGTTCTGGTTTAAATTTGTTATTCTGATTTTTCACAGGTAATTTCCACTGAAAGCCTCTCTGGTGCATCATGCAGCCACAGAGAAATCAGTGAATCCATGTGAATTCCCAGCTGTAGAGGAAACCACCCTGCAAACAGAGGAGAGTGCTGTCCCACTCCTGCCAGCCCAGCCCCACCTGGCACAGCCCTTCCCTGCTGCTGGGACCGACCATGAAGTTTGCTGGAAGCCAGTCCAGGACAGGAACAATGGGAAGGCGTTGGCCTCTGCCTGGGAAGTGCCAGCACAGCCCCTCTGGTGACTAACCTGGCACTGCCACACCGGGCAGCCTGAGGGTTTGTTAAGTGGGAAATTATTTCCAGTGAAGTCATTGATGCCAGGATCCAGCCTTGCTCCTGGGACCTTGCACTGCTGCCACCTCACCAACCGTGGCAGGACAGCAAAGCCAGGTGCAAGGGCTGAGTGTGAGGAACAGCAAAATGGAACAGACCAAAGCCTCCTGTTCTGCTGTGCCCTGTCTGCCCAGCAGACGGGCTGCAGAGGAGGTACAGCTTCAGAAACCTTGAAAAAGTTTCAATTAAGATTTATAAGAAAAGAGAAACCATCTTATTTTAAGGAGGAAAAGAAAAAAAGACATTTTGGACTGAGCATAGTATTTCCTACTTCTAGATTTTACTTTTTCTTTTTGTATTACCAAAAGCAAAGGGAAGTGGAGGACACAAAAAATAAAATTCACCAGTGACCTCAGAAATAACACAGCCCAGAGGTGGGAGATCCCCAGTTAACCCTGTGTCCCTTCCCACCCAAAGAACTCACAGAGCACACAACAGCGTGTCCCCTCCCTAGGACCAGCCAATCACTCTTCCATAGATGGTGCCACAAGTATTTAGGCTCAAGGTAACAAAACACAGCAGGACCACATGCTTCCAGGTAGGAGGGATCAGGCAGTCCAGGTTCTTCCATGAAGATGTAACATAATTCTTCCAGGAGCAATTTGCCAGGAGTAATCAATCAGAATTCCTGTACTGCTGAATAGCAAATTTTCAGAGATAATGGCTTCCTACTCATGCCTCATCCCAGGAAACACTCAAGGCCAGGTTGCATGGGACTCGCAACAATCTGATCTAGTTGAAGATATCTCCCCTTGCTGCAGTGGGATTGGACTAGATGGCTTTTAAAAGGTCTCTTCCAACTCAAATCTTTCTGTGATCCTCATTAAATCCTTTTGGTTAAAAATTTTAATAGCCCCACCCCTTCTTGTAAATCCTAAGGGTAGACTCGTGTGCTTTCCTAATCACCAACATATTAATCACTTTTCCAGGAATTTAGCAGGAGGAGACTTTGTAACATAAAGCAGATTTAGTTAACATAAACTGGAGCCAAGAGTATTTTGACATCAAGGTTAGCAGCCTTGAAATAATGGAATTAAATTTTTAAAGTTTTAAAAGCATTTAGGGTGTGGATGTAACTTGAAACATATTTAGGAAATCAAATCTGACAGGCTACCACATTACAAAGTAAGAACATTGTTTTGGAATCTTGTAGGGCCCCTGATTCTGATAAGAAGGCATCCAAGTAAAACAAGAATTATGAGAGTAAAATCAATGTATACCCATCAAAGGTTAAAAACTAATACCTGCAGTTGCATGTGCAAGCACTCCTATTCCAGCTGTAAAAAGAATCATAAATTTATGTTTTTTAAAGCCTGATGGTGTAAACACACTTTTAACCAAATACTTACTCCTTTTTATCATATACCACCTTTGATAGGTGAAATTCCTCTGTGACAGGGCTATTGGATGGTGTTCAGCAATTGAGATTCTGTGGGGAAACAGAGATGCTGCTGTTGGAACATGCTCTTGTTTCCTACAAAAGAAGCATGCACAAATGATGAGAGGAAGGAATTAAGCCAGAAAAAGTCACTTTTGACCCAGTTGATCTATTTAACTTGCAATATTACTGCTGAGGATGTAAAAACAGTTTAACTACAAACTCTGCCATGCCAGCAACTGGGCTTTTAAAGGCATGATTTTAGTGCCTTGTACAGTTCTCTGAGAGTCCCTTTGTAGTCACCTTATGTTGGTGAAGACAAGTTGGCTTGGGCTCATGCTGTGGAAAAGGAGCAGCCAACCAGTTACTGGGAAGGGCATTACTCCCAGCACAAGTGCTGTAATGTCTTCAGAGACAGAAGGTAAATAAATCACATTTCAGATGACAGGAATGCTGTAAAAAAAAAAGGCAGGGAACAGTGGAAGGCTAAGTAGGGAGCTGCCTGTTTAGCACTCCCCAAGTGTGAGAGGACAGCTTGAGGCTGGGCCCTTCACCAGCAGTCCTGAGGCAATGCATTTATGGCACTTAAAGGATAATAGTCCTGGGGGTCACCCACACAGGAGACCTGGGAAGAAGCAGAGTGCTGGAATGAAAACCACATTCCATTAAGAAACCTGCCTCTGCAGTTGTTCCCTCTGTGTCTCAGACTGAACTGCATTTCTGTATTTTTGCCAAGTAGCTTCACCTGTATCATAAATCTTTGGGTTAGCCAGACAAAGGGGAAGTAATAAATTGGAGCATATAGAACAAGATAATAAAATGAAGTTTTATACTGCTGTCCCATCAGCCTGAGAAAATATATGAGATCTTGGCTCTAGCAGTGATCAAGAAACACATTAAGCAACATTAATTGCTCTAAGTGCTTTCTTGAAAAACAACTTCTCTATCTTAGCCCCAAAGTTACCTCTGTTCCATGCAAATTTCTGCCTTAGTCCCAGCAGAAGGATAGATAAGATTTCAGTAGTAAAAAATTATTTGCAGAGGCAATAAACCTATTGTAACTGAAATGACTGATGAACCCACTAATCTCAAAGGGAGGAAATTCACAAAACTTAAATTTTCCATTTTATTCATTTTTATGCATCTCTTCAGCAGTTCAGCCCACATTAGCAGAGACAGTGGGGTCACAACAGGTTCAAGGTACATTTACACCATTATCTGAACAAGGTTTTTTGTGCTGTAAAATCTGTTTCCTATCTGGATTACAGGAGGAAACATGACCTGCACAACTAGTGCTTCTAAAATTGGTTTTATATGCAGCCCAGTAAACGATTTATCTATCTTTGATTTAATAAAAAAATTATTTCCACTAAGAACTTGCCTCTGCCTCTTCTGGTTGAAACATCTGGGCTACAAGATCCTGCAAGGAAGTCTATTGAAATCACAGCTAAAATTTCAGCCAGGTAGGCACAAGCAGGCATTGAATGAGAGCCATGGATGTGATTTGTGTCAGGGGAGTGTCACTGTCAGTGTGCCAGGGCTAACTCAATAGAAGCTGATGTACTGCCCTGCCTTGAGAAACTGCTGCTGGCTCTGACCCCCAGCACACTTTAGCTCCTCATGCCCCAGCACAAGGACTATGCAAGCCCAAAAAGAGCAGCATAAGGCCTTTTACAATTCAGTGTGCACAGACAATCCTGAAAATCTCTCCACAAAAATGAGCAAGCCCTTCCCAGGCAGGGGCAACCCACCAGCTCTGTTGGTTCCCCTCAATTGTTCCCAAAATTGGTCTCTATTTATTGCAACGAGCTGGCTGGCAGGTCAGTACTTCCAGTGTTGACTCTGCCATTCTGTTAAACACAGCTCAGACAAGGAGATCTGTCGTTTTAATACAATAAACAAAAATGTCAGTTTTCACTCTCTCAAGGCCTGTGTGAAACAAGCACGCAGTAAAAATATTGTTTGCATGGGCCACTGTGCACACTTAAAAGCCAACTGTATCATCAATATTGAAAATTTATATAGATTTCATTTGCCTTTTTTGCTGTACCTGAGAAACAGTAATGGGACACTCCCCAGGGCTAATTTAATATACTTTTGTGAACAAAGCATCTGCTTCGTATCTCCAAGCAAATGAGTTTGAAGTCTTATACAGAGTGGATTGCATTAACCTTTCTAATTATTTTTCTCCTGAGAAAGCACTTCCAGATTTCTCCTGACAAAACATATTTCACTCCTGAAGTATATTTACTGACAATAATTAAAACAAAAATATAGCTAATGCACACACACTCCTGTAAAACAGGCATCCCAGCAGCAGAACCACCAAGGCTAAAGAGCCTTTACAGCTCCATAAAGCCTTGGAGCCTCCTGTAAACACAGCTGATAACAAATTCCATCAGCACAAAACACATGCTAGGTACAGATTAAACAACCAAACTCCTGGAAGTTAAGGTCTGACACCAGGAGTGTGTTTAGTCCTCTCATTTGAAAAGTCCTATGTTTGTGTTAAATGCAGAGGCCTGACATGCTCCAGCAGAACGTGTCTGTGCATTCCAGCATGGCAAAGGATCAGTGTTTAACATCAAAACAACACCAGGAACATCCATGGGGTCTTTAAATGACAGAAAACAGAATGTGTGTCCTCCCTTTCTCTCCCTACCCCAAATTGTGCACAGCTCTGTGTGATGTTACTCCACAGGACAGCTGAGACACCGGATGGTGTTTTCCTTTGACAAACAGGCACATTTATTGGGAACTCAGCACATTCATAAAAATGAAATGAACCGAAGCAAAAGTGCAGTGACTCACCAGTGGCTGGGCCCTTTGAAGGGAAATGGAAATCAGAGATGGCACACTAGAAAGGATCACCTTTCCTCTGCCTCTGTCAATGCCATTTACATGACACTTGCATTTGTAGCTCAAATCTACAAAGGAAAAAAAAGTATTTCATAATGGTTGCATTGAGCTCATAAACAATGGAAAATTGCTGATTTGATTCTATTTAAAAGAAACACAGAATTACTTTGGACTAGGCACAATAACACTAAGTTCTGTTATAACTTGGTATAATTACAACTGGCCATTCATATGCTGAACTGACATCAAAGAACAATTTAGTTTGAGTAATAGTCCATAATTCACCCTAACATATGTAAAAAGAAATGAAATTTAATATGTGCCCAGGCTACTGAGAGAGAATGGGAAGTGCAGACTTTTGAATTCATACTGTGTAGGATCTGCTTAAAAATATGACAGCTAAAGATTAATCACCCATCACTGTGCAAAAGATCAGGTAATATTAAACAGCTAAACAAAAATCAAGCTGCTGAGCACAAAGGAAACCCATTGTAAACACAGTGGAAATTATACATGCCAAAGGTAAATTAATTCCTGGTATAACTCAACTTTTATGAGAAGAAAAAATAAAGAAAAAATATGAAAAAGGGACTTGGGCCTCTGTTTGTGCAGCATGTGGAAGTCCTGAATACAGACTGATTAGAAATAGCCATCCAGCTTCCCAGGACTGCAGCCCTGGAGCAGGAGCCTCCCACCAGGGTGGGAACGAGCAGGGTGGCCACATCCCCAGATGACTGAGCAGCTGCCCAGCTGCAGGAGCCTCCAGTGAGTCCTGAGGGGTCTCAGCTGAGCCAGTGGCAATTGCTTGGGCTACAGTAATCCCCTGGGGAGGCTTTCCAGGGCTCCTGGACCTGTCCTGCTGCCGCTTTTCACGTCATGGCTAACACGGTGACACAACATCTGCATTTCTCCAGTTAAACCCTCCCCCCCTTGGTCTTTCCCCCTGCCAGTGTTTACACATAGTGGTCATGTCCTTTAGGCAAGCACTAAAGGGCCACACTATAATGTGCCAGGCAGACAACAAAAATAATAAATAATTTCAAAATGCTGATGTGAAAACCTCTATGTAAACTGGAAAGAGTGAGTGGAGTGCAAAAAGTGAAAAAGCTTTTTACTGTTAAATTGCTGTCTTATGAAAAAAACCTGCTGCCTGTAAAATACAGTGACTTATCTGCTTCAAATAAAATAAATGAAGCAGAAATGCCACTGTGATAAAACATGTATATCATGCAGCACACGGAGAACAGGTAAAACTCATGGCTAATGACTCACCACCTTTCTAAGTACTGCTGCACATTTTCTTGAGCTGATGTCTCACTAAAGCTTTTGTAACTGATTGATAGTGTAATAATTCTGATTGCATTTAATGAATTTATCACTTACCTTTGAATGGCTGCATTGAAATCTTTTTTATCCTGACCACTTCTCAATGTATTCTGTGATTCTGCCTTGCTCCACCTGTCACATCAACACTGAAACTGGGCTTCAAGAAGAAAGCAGGGGGTACCTTTTATGCCCTGAGACAAAAATGCTGTTTTACTGAGGCATTCAGGCAAGGGAGTACAGTGAACAGAAAGATTTCCCTTCGGGTTTAAATGTTGGGTTTGGAGGTTTTTTGACTAGGCTGTTATGCACTCTTTCTGTTCTCCAGCTCTGAACTTGCTGGTTCCCAGGACTTGTCAACAGCTCAAGCTGAAACAATACCTTGTGGAGGGCATGTGGCTCTGAGCATCTCCATTTGCTGCAGCTAGGAAGAGAGAGCTTTTCTGAGGCGTTTGTGACAGGAGATATGGGGTGGGAAGCTCCAAAGAACCAAATGCAGTAAGTCACAAAAGGTAAAAAGGAGGACCCTAGTAAACATCTCAATATAGTTTGGAGGTAACCAACAGTTGCTGTGGATTACTGAACTTTCTGTAGCACTCAAAGTATCATCAAAGAAGCTGCCAAAGCTGCCTCTGCTTAGTGTAGGGACCACACTTCTGGGTCTTTTGGTTTGATTTATTTTTAAAAGTTGGCTTCTGAAGTTACTTCTGCTCTTCCTCTTTGCTCAGATGCATTTGACCCAACAAATGTCAGCAGGCAATGATCTGATTCTGTGGAAAACAGATAGCAAGAGCCAGCTTGCATTGGTTGTAGCCGGGGTGACTTCCCTGTGCTCTGCTCTTCCCTCTTCATATGAGTTTCTGTGAACTTTAACAGAACTACAGGGCTGTATTAATGTACATGTCTCTATGCATATATAGTACAATCTGTTATATAATCATAGGTCATATAGTAATATATAGTATGGGTTATATAGCAATAATAAATATTAATAACGATCCATTGGTTGTACATAAACACAATATCAAGGCCACACACGCAAGAGGCTCCTTAACCATGCTACCAAAACTGCTATTTATAGAAGATGTGTTTGTTTGTGTGCCCATGATAAAGATTGAGTAATGAATTCTTCAGGGTTATTTCAGGTTCACACACATACAAAAATTTAAAGTGCTTACACAGCTGCACCTGGACTTTTTCCCTTCTATTTGGCAGCCAAGAGTTACCCTGGTCTCTGGAATAGCTTCTCTTGTTTAACATTAAGCAATGTAAATAACTAATAATATCCCATTGTTAGCCATAATGCCAAGATACACATAGGATTGAGGAACCCTCACTCTCCTTATTTGCAAGGATAATTAAGCAATTGTAGACAGGGACATACAGGGCTATTGTTTGCCTGGTTTTCAGGTCACTGGAATCCCGCAGAAATACGGAAGACTGGCCATTGCTAGGTCCATTTCAATAGGTTGAGGAAATTTCTAAGTCTCCATTACCCAAATCACAACTAAGCAGCTTCAATTTCCACAGGCATCTCCCAGCCTGCAGCTGATGCACAGGGATGGATTGGCAAAGTGAAGGCAAGTAATGGTACAAACACCACTACTTAACATCTCTGGAGACCACAGACTTACTTTCAGCTTATAATGAGAATGAGCATTGAGCTGATCTAAGGGGCTTTAGCAGACACTGCATCCAGTTCACTCCTGGCATGGATTGAATCACCATGGAGAAGCTGGTATTTCAGACTGCTCTTCCGTCTCTGCTGGTCTGGCCTGCCCAACATTGTAATTTCACAGCTAAAACAACACTTCTGGGTTGACAGACACTTCACCCATACTCTCCCTGAAGCTCACAGCCAACAAAAGCCACTGCTTCTTATAAAGTTCAAGATTCTCGGCTATTTTTACCAGTGTCACACAGAAGTGCTGATGTGTCCTTGCAGTGTTAATAGCCCCAGCTGGAATGCAGCTAAACCTTGTGGACATTGTAATAGCTGCCTCTTAAGGGTGAGGGGTGATATTTAGGAACAGGCTCATACCGAGAGCTGCAGGTGAAGGTAGGCACTTTTCAGGAAAGACAAAATAAAGCCCACCCTTTCTGAGACACCTGGCACCCCCAGACATCCTGTATTTTCTCTTAGTGAATCCTGCTTTAGAAATTTATTTAGGATCTCAATACACAGCAAACATCTGAACCTGATTAGGTTTGAGTACCATGTCATTGGGAGCTGATAACATCCCCTCCTCAACAACCATTCACTAACCAACTACTTGCCCACATTGTTTATAGGTATTTCAAACAGCACTGATCTTAACGTTGATCTGTAAAGGATTCCAGTTGGTAATCCCCCTCTATTGTGAAAAACAAACATTTTTCTCTATCTTTTATTGGTATTTGCAGTTTGCCTAATCAGGAATTTGAAGAAGTCTGTGACATGCTGGGGAAATGTGAAACTTTAATCCAATTAAAATCCTTACATTGCGGAAGAAAGGTAAACAAAGAGCGAGGAGAAGACTCTAAGGATATGAAAGGCTGAAAAAAAAAATATGGGAAAATTCCAAAAGTGAAAACACTAGAAGTGAATGGGATGACAGAAGTGCAGGGAAATGGACCAAAGCTTGCCTAAATAATCCTCATTGAATTTACAAGATTTCATTCCCTTTCTTGAAATCAGAGAACAAAGTCTAACAAACACTCTGGAAAGGAGATACAAAGAAAAAAAACCTAGAAAATTAGGAACTCGGGTGAATATAACAAAATAGACTTTGACGAAATGAAGGGCAGTTTAAAAGAGCATAACTTGACAAAATTACTTCAAATAAAATCCTGAAATCACAGAAGAAAGGTAAACAAAGAGTGTACAGAAAACACTAAGGAAATGAAATACTAAAAGAAAAAAGGGGAAATTCCGAAGCCAAGTGAAAAACTAAAAGTGAGTGGCACAAGAAGAAGTGCAGGGAACTGGACCGAAGCTTGCCCAAATAATCCTCATTGAAATCACAAGATTTATTTCCCTTTCCGGAATGAAGGAAACTTTCTCCTCACTCTTTGTAAGTAGTTGATTGCCGAGATGTGGAAACAGCCTTACCTGCCCAATGAGGATGGGTGTTACAGAAGAGTGGGATAGAGTAAGATGCAGTTGGAGCTTGAGCGAAGAAATGATAAGTTTTTAATATGGGACTGGTGATGGTGTCAGTCGTGTCTGTCTTGACAACTGCAATACCTTTCTTCCCCATTGTCAGGATTTCAATTGGATTAAATATGCAGTTTTGGTCCTTTTCACTGCCCCTCATTTCATCTCACTCCATTTGCAGTCACTCAATTTCCAGATTTTGTGGGTTTTTTCCATTGCATTTTAATGTATCATATCTCCTTTCCAGAGCATTTGTTAGACTTTGTCTTCTGATTTCAGGATTTCATTCCCTTTCCTGACCAACCCAGAATGAACACTGACAGTGTTGTCTATGTCAGGAACGTCATTTCATGTCTTGCTTAATTGGTCATCAGGTTCCAAGGTTCCGTTTCTTTGGCTGAAGTATATACTAAACAGTTTAAATCAGCATCACAAGAGCAATACAACAAATGTTCAGTATCCATTTCAGGATAAATATGAGAAAAACAAGCTACATGATAAGAGAAAACACAGCGCTGTCATAATTTTTCTGGAATAAAAATACATGGTGTGTAGTCCCTCTCCTTAGTACTGTACTTTCAGGCTAGTGGTCACATTCTGTTTCTCTTTTCCCTTTCAAATTCTCCCTTCCCAGAGGCACATGTTATTCTGTACAATCATATTGTCAGGGTAATGTCCAAAACCCATGGATTAATAAAAGTGTGAAATTATTTAACACCACAGAACAATTTAGGTGGACAGAAATATTATCCTATCAACTCAATACTGAGTTGAGTTATCCTTCTGCTGGTACAACCAGTTACTTCTTATCTCTGAAAAATGGCTGCCATTGGAATCTCTATGCCTAGCATCTTGCTCACAAGCTGGTGATTGTAACTGGGGAAAGCTGCAAGGAAAAAGCAGTAGCCATCCAGTTCCTAAGACATCATGTCCCCCAAAGCTCACATTTCTTCAATCATCAGACAGATTCTCAAAGGTTTTTCTTATGTAACCTGCCAGGAGTATGGCCTGAGGCTGTCGAGTATCTGAGCAAGAAAGCTGAGATGTGCATGCAAACAACCTCAAGAAGAGGCTTTGGGGATCCTGCATGTTTTCTCAGGAGAAATCTGTTGTTATCAGCTCTGAAGACAAAGTTTGTTTATCAACTGTCTAAGCAGGCTGCTTGATGTTAACAGATAGGGTTAGAGATCCTTTTGAAAGGCACCTGGGCTGTGGTGTATCTGCTCCTGCCAACTACAGGTCTCCCTTTCTGCAATTTCTGTCACCTGTTAAATCCCATGGTCATCATTGTGCAGAGGGTAAATCAGCCCAATCAGCTTTCCTTCAAGCTTTAATAGATGTGAATCTTGAATTCTGAGGGGACAAGGGCACACATGTGCCAGTGCCCCTGGTCCAGCAAAGTAGGGGCAATCATTGCCTGTGCAGAAGAGCTTTGTGTTATTTGAAATACAAGGCAGTCCCAGCACTTCTGACAGACTGAATACCCAACTCACAGACAGAATTTTATCTCAAATCTTTCTTAGGGAAGTTGCCTTCTCAAAAAGTTATTTGCTCTTTCAAGGCTTCCTAGTATGTTCATCTCCTTACACTGCTATTTATTTACTAAACCACAAACTTGCATGTACCTGAAAGACATATTTGCTAACAGACTTCACAGTGCATTGTCTGATTGAAAGTAGGATTTCCCATAAAGTACTCAGAGAAAAACTGTTTCCATGTCAGGAAAAGACAGCTTGCTGTTGGTACTTTCATGTGAAGTAACAAAAATGCATGTCTGTAATTTCTCTATGTTCAAATAAACACTGTGGTGAATATAGTGATATGAGACATCTGCCAAGTCCACAATTCATTTCTTATGCTAGAAGCTTTTTAGTCTGTCTGAATGAGGAAACAGAGAACTCCACCTTCTGAAAAGCTGCAGCACTGACTGCTACTGAAAGAGATAGTGTCAAAATAGAAAATGTCTTAAAATACCTTCTCCATTACAGTGGGTGGAAAACTAGTCCTTGAAAGCACAGGATGTCATTACTTTCTCTAATGCCTGAAAATGAGAAGAAAGGATGAAAAAGACTGGAAGTTAACTATTTCCACCTGACACCAGTGTTGAATGTTCTTGTAAGGCAAAAAAACAGCCATGCTGAGAAGTGAATCAAAAACCTGGATGAAAAGGCAGACTTTAATGTTGTGAAGCAATGCATCTGGGAGTTCCACACACATGAGGTGTTCAGGTTTTATTGGGCTTTAGGAAGGTCAGAAGTTAAAGCCAGGAGAAAACTCACAGCAGGACAGCTGTATGTCACCAGTGTATCCCCTTTCTTAAGATATTTTCTTTTAACGGCAGCTGAGTTCCTTGAATAACATCTCTCATCCACTACCGAGCCACTTAAATAAAGATATCAATTATTAGCCACATAAAAGGCTTCAATCATTGATTCAGAAAATCAGCTTCGTCTCCCCTGGCTTTTGCATGAAGTCAATTATGCAGATGTGGAGCACGTATTACACCCTGGCGGAGAAAGCCAAACTGCAGAAACACTGTAAATATTTTTCCTTAGCTAATATCCCAATGCTACGAACACCACCAAAATTCAGCGTATCAAGTCCTTGTACTGCCACCTCATGGTTGATGCACGTATAACTTGGCTTTACCGGGAGGAGAGCAGCTAAGGATAAGGGGAAAAATGCTGGCATAAATCGAAGTAGAGTTTTAAAGTGAATTACATATAATAATGATATTTTGCATTGGAATGAGGATCTTCTCTGAAGGAAGAATGTTAATCAAATACTGGGTGAAAACTCAGGCATGAAGTGGAAACTTAAGTGAACACTTCATCCAAGATGCATCAGCTCCCTCAGACTGGCAGGACACAAAAGACAACAGTGCCACTAAGTGACTTCACAATTATTCCAGTCAAGTAACCCGTCTGGGAAATTCTTGTAATAGTTTCCAAGGACCCTGGGTGATTTGATATTCAATGGAGATGGAGAGAGTTGTGGTTTATAAGAAATGTTACCTTTCTCTGAGAATTAGATCGATCCCACAATACTATAAGGGTTGACTTTGAATAGGTCTGCATCTATTTGACTATAATGAGGGCAAAAGACCTATGGGTCCAATGAAGAACAAAGAGGAAAATACAAGTGGAGGGGTGCCTACCATTGGAAGTGACATCAACTACTGCCCAGAGAACTGTGTGCCTGCTCCCCAGGCTTCACCCAGGGCCTTTCATACCAGCATTTTACATTTACTTTAATTTCACATAGCAGTTCCCTGAACTCTCCAAGTAATTTCCTTCAAACCACCTGGAAGTTTATACACCTGCACTGGAAAGCAGAGGGAGTTTCAGCTTTCGTATTTACTTTTATATTTTCTGAAAGCATAATGGTTTTCTCCTTTCCATCAGCATCATCCAGAAGTCAGGCAGCCAGGATGGAGGATTCATCCTTAACAACTAAATTAGAACAAGAAACATTCTTATTTTCATTATCTCTTGTTTGTTTTTGTTCTAATCTGTGTTATTTTTCCAGTACATTGCCATGAAAATAATGATTCTTTCATGACTATTCTATTTATCATAATGGAAGCTAAGCCTTTACTATTTCTTGTGTGCAAATGCTTTCAAAATGCCTGCAAAAATCATATCCTTACAAGGCTAAAATAAATTGCTTTATGATTTACAGGAAGACAATCACACATAAAGACTGATGACTTATAATGCAAAGACTAAGCACCTTAATCATCTCTAACTGAATCCACATTTCTTCTAATTAGGCTTAGCTGTCTCCTAATAGGATTTAGTCCTGAACACTTCCTACTTTCCCCAGTTACATTACTGGTATCCCATTATACAGCCAAGAGAGATCATTCTTGGCTTTGCCTTAATCTCTTAAGTGATTGGTTCTCAGAACAAATCATTTGACCATTACAGTATGGCAGGGTGACAAAATAGTCACTAAAGTTTTCTCGGTTGTGCTACAAGCAAATAATTTGTGAGCGATACCAACCCGTAAGCTTTGGGGTGTGCCTATACACATTGCGTAATTATCTAGATTTCATGGGAGATGCAGTACTTTCTTCCCAAGACTTTCATCTAATTTGAAAATTAAGTTTATGCATGACTGTTTTTTGAGAATGGTGAGATTTTGGACTTAAGATACTGTCATGTCTAAAAAAGCTGTGTAAAAAAGAGTAATTTCTGAAAGCTAACAAGACACAAGTAACACCATTTTCACAACAGTATTCTAAAAATCATGGAGATTTTCATGGTTGATTCTGGGTTTGCAACTGTATTAGAAAAACCAAGTATTGAAACTGAACTTGATGGAGTCTAAAGTGAAGGACAAAAGCAGCTATCAGCACATAGTCTGCAAACCTGGGTCACTGTAAAATCAGCAAAATGATTTAGCATGGAAAAATACGAAAACATATTCCATATTAATTGGTCTGATGTTTAAAAGATGGACATCAAGTTTAAATCTGAAACCAGATCAATAAGACACAAAGACCAATTAAACACAGATATGCACCTATCAGAGGACATAATAAGAGAACCATGAAAAGGAAACAAAATTAAACAGCCAATTACAACAGAGAAAGACAAGGAGAAAGGAACACACAAGCACCAAATACCCCTAGGTGGAGAGAGACGAGGAAACAGGGAACTAATTATTTCTCAGCTGAAAAATATAGAAAAAAAATATATACTGAAAAATAAAACAAATGAAATAAAATAAATGTGAGAGAGGACAATAAACCACATCAAAGGAAAACTACTCATTCAAATGCTCTGATTAATCTGAGATAAAAGCTGCAGGGGAATTAAGGACTGCAGAAAATAACCACTGCCCTCTTGCCTACAGACACCACAGAGTCAGGCACAACTACCCCTTAGATGCACATTGAGAGCAAGTGCTTTTCCACCCCTAGGCATCATAAAGAAACAAAACCCTTAGAGTACAGCATAAGCAATAAATAAGAAAAGCAATAACAATGTGTATTGGTATGAGGTGTGCTTCTGGAAGGGAGCAGGAATAACCATCTGCCATCACAAGGTGATCATCCCAGCACCAGGGAATTTACTGTAGAGGGGCTGGGGGAGATGTATTCTAAAGCTCATGTTGCCTTCCTGGAGCTTTATGCTGATTCACCATCCCAGCAGGCACAGACTGTCCCTGTGTAATGAAAACAAAGTACAGGAAACATGAACAAAGAACAGAATGGCAAAAATCAGCTCTGTAACATAATTAACTGGTTCATTGCAAAGGGAGGAATGCTAACAACACAGCATCTCAAGATTTCAAAGAAGTAAACTTCTGGTCCTTCACCAGCTCCATCGCCCTTCTCCAGACATGCTCCAGCATATCTTCATGTCTTTTGTGTCATGAAGGGCCCAAAATTGGACATAGGATTTGAGGTGTGGCCTCACCAGTGCTGAGTAGAGGCACAATCACTGCCCTGGTCCTGCTGGCCCCACTATTGCTGACACAGGCCAGGTGCCATTGGCCTTCTTGGCTACCTGGGCCCACTCCTGGCTCATGTTCAGCCATCCTCAACCAGCAGCCCCAGGATGATTTTCCCCAGGTAGCTTTCCAGTCACTCTTCTCCCAGCCTGTAGCATTGCAGGGGGTTGTTGTGAGCCAACAAGGGAAGAGCAAGGGATTGTCTGAAGTCAATGGCCCCTTCCAGCACAAAGCAATTGAACCTTCCACTCGAAGTAGGCATTTACCTGAACCTACAGCAAGTAAAAAACTGCCATAGTAATTGTTTTTGCTAACACTTAAATGTGCTAGAGAATAGGAATTTCAGCTGATTGTGAAAGTGGTACATAGAGAACATTACCAGGCCCTTTACAAGATAATGGCTATTTTTTGGGATCTAATGAATCAGAACAAGATACTCCCTTCTTGTTAGTATTATTTGGAGAGTTAATACTTTTCTAATTCTGCAGAGTACTTCCATTTATTGATCTTCCCATTGTATTATCACCTCTACATATTAGTTGTAACACAGAATGGCAATGATTTTGGCCATGTCTATAAAGTGCTTGTTATTGTCTCAAAGGTAACAAGGTTTTTAGCACCATGCTTCGACGAACTGAGCCCCTTTTCCAGTCACTGGGAACTTCACCAGACTGCCACAGCTCCTCAAATATCATAGAAAGTGGCTTAGACATTTCATCCACCAGTCCCCTCAGGTCCCATGGATGCATCTCATCATGTCCTACACATTTGTGTGTCTGCAGGTTCCTTAGGCAGGTTCAAACCCTATCTTCTCCTACAGCAGGTGGTACATTCTCCTCATTGCTACCTTTCCTTCTGCAACTCTGCTGGGGTGCTCGGAACACTTGCCACTGAAGACTGAGGCAAAAAGATCATTGCATACTTCGGTGTTCTGCATACCCCAGGTGCTCTATTTCCTCGTAGAAAGCCCATGTTTGCTCAGTCTTCCTTTTCTCACCCACGTGCCCCCAGCTGCACACCTCTATCTATACTTTGAGTCACCTCTTCTCATGCATTCAAGACATGCAACATAGCTAAAAATGTCTAGCAATATAGCTACCACATTCTAGTAAAATAGGTAATAAATTCTAGGGTCTGTAAGTTCTGTATCCCCGGTGTGACTAACTCAGACACGTGGTACCCGCTCTGCCAGGCGCCCTAAAGGGCTGATTTCCAGGGCCTGACAGCCCTTGAAATCCGGTATTCCGGGCTGGGAAAAGAACAGGGGAGAAGGAGCCCACACACGCCGGTTTTGCCGCATCTTTAACGCCGCCGCTCCGGACAGCCCACGCCCCCCCGCTCCTCCCGCGTATCCCACGCCGGCTCCCGGTTCCGGGGCGGTCCCAGCGCGCGGCCCCGCCCCCGCGGCAGTCCCGGCGTGCCCCGCGCGCGATGGCGGCGCCCGCGCTGTGCCGGCGCTGCGGGCGGCCGGCGGGGCTGTGGGGCCTGGCCCGGGCCCGGCTGCCGCCGCCGCCCCGCCGCCGGGCCCACGAGCAGGCGCGGCGGGCGCGGGGCGCGGCGGGGCTGCTGGCGGCGCAGTGCGAGCGCGGGCTGTTCCAGGAGGTGTTCCCGGCGCAGAGCGCGGAGGAGCAGCTGCCGGCGCTGCTGGAGCCGGGCCGGCCGCCGCTGGCCGCCTACTGCGGGTTCGACCCCACGGCGGACTCCCTGCACGTGGGGCACCTGCTGCCCGTCATGGCGCTGCTGCACTTCCAGCGCGCGGGCCACGACGTCATCGCCGTGGTGGGCGGGGCCACGGCGCGGCTCGGGGACCCCAGCGGGCGGGAGCGCGCGCGGGAGCCGCTGCCGGCCGGGCAGGTGCGCGCGCAGGCGCGGGCGCTGCGCGCGGGGCTGGCGCGGCTGTTCGGGAACCACCGGGAGCTGTTCTGGGAGCCGGGAGCCGGGCGGCTCGGCCGCGCCGCGCTGCTGGACAACGCCCGCTGGCTCGGCCGGGAGCCGCTGCTCCGCTTCCTCGGCGGCGCGGGCGGGCGCCTCCGCATGGGCACGCTGCTGAGCCGGCAGAGCTGCCAGGCGCGGCTCCGCAGCGCCGAGGGCATGAGCCTGGCCGAATTCCTGTACCCCGCGCTGCAGGCGTACGACTTCCTGCACCTCCACCAGCACCACGGCTGCCGCATCCAGCTGGGGGGCCACGACCAGATGGGAAACATCATGTCCGGATACGAGCTTGTCACCAAGTACGGCGGGAGCGCGGTGCGGGCGGTGATGCGCAGGGTCCGGGTATCGGGCAGCCTGTGTCAGCACTAGTGTGGGCAGCAGGACCGGGGGTGTCACTGTCACCCTGCGCTGGGCACTGGTGGTGCCGCACCTCGAGCGCTCTGTCCAGTCAGAAGGACATTGAGGGTCTGGAGCAAGTGCGGAGAAGGGCAGCGATGGAATGGACTGCCCAGGGAGGTGGTGCAGTCGCTGTCCCTGATGGTGTGTAAGGAAAGAGTGCACTTAGTGCCATGCTCTAGCTGTCATGGTGATGCTCGGTCACAGGTTGGACTCGATGGTCTCAGAGGGCTTGCCCAGCCTCACCAATTCTGTGATTCCATGACAGAATGCTGTGTGACTTGACTGCCTCTAAAGCATCGGGAGCAGAAGTTGGCACTCCAGGGATTTGGCCACACACAAATCTCTGTGATTTGAGAGGAACAATTAATTGCCCTGACCATTAACTTGCTACATACGTACATACGTACATTTTGACCAGGTTTATATGAACTTTTAAGAAAAATAGTAAGTTCTTGTATTAGTGAATCCAAGAACCAAAATCAAACACGCTGAAGCATGGGACAAAACAAAGTCTGCCAGCACATATATCCTGGTGTAATCACACCACTGTAGAGGCAGTTGTGGTATATAACATATAAACTTCTTATATTACGTAAATGTCTTTGATACGTACAAAAGAACTTTAAAAATTAGGGTGCTGGGTTTTTCCCTAAAGCCCTCTTCACAGAACAGTGTTCTGGCATCTTTTTGCCCATCACCCCCAGCTTTATATCAAGGATAGAGTCTTGGAGAATGTTTGTATTTTAGTCAGCTTTACCAAGATATGATTCTTTTTTTTTTTACCATGCAGTGACTCTTCTTTTTCAGGATGACAGGAACAGATGTGTTTGGAATTACTGTACCTCTTATTACCAGTACTACTGGCGATAAACTGGGAAAGACTGCTGGAAATGCAGTTTGGCTGAACAGAGATAAGACTTCTCCATTTGAGCTGTATCAGTTTTTTGTCAGACAGCAGGATAACGTAGTTGAAAAGTAAGTTTTTCTCCATCTTGCTTTTTGTCTTTGCTGATAAAAGCTGATTCTAACTGTTCACTGTAACTGCTTCATTTAATTATGTGCAACACAAACTCCTGTACAAGTATGTCTTAATTACAACTGTTCATGAAATAAACAGGCATGACTGGTTCCTAAGTAGACAGGATAGTGGAACTTCCATATGCTGAAATACAGAAGGTTAGAAGGTGGATGACAAATGAGTGAAGCATAATGCATTTTGTTCTGCCAGTGGGTTGACTCTTACAGGGCATATTAGGTTCAGTACTGTAGCATTACAGTTTTTTTAAGTACACTACATTACTGTATTGATTTTAATAAGTTGCTCTATGTTCTTTTCTAAGTCTGTTCTACTTTAAGCATCAATAGCTACTTCCTTCTCATATTGGGATCTAACTCATAACTGACATCTCTCAAAGGTTTATCCCCTGGTAATTCAAATCCATGTTCTGATCCCCAGCACCTTTCAGACTGAAAAGAAGGGTATGTGGGCACTAACACTAAAATATTTCAGCCATTCAGACTTTTTACCAGTAAAGGTATCTTTAATATACTGCATGGGACTGAAAGCTCATTAAAATTGACTTTGTTGTAAAGAGTAGGCTTAGGGATTCACCTTTAAATTCTTGATTATCCTGAATAATCTTCCTTCTGAGATATTTGCCAATGCAAGTATGGTTCTGTCCCGTGCTGGCCACAGACTGACAGTGGCATTTTGCATTAGCATATTGTGGCTCTCCTGAGATAAATACAAAACCCTGTTAGTTGACACACTATTCCAGTAAGTCCTGTAAAAATTTCAAGAGGAAACTAAATTTTTGATTGGAGTACAATCTTCATAAAAGCATCTGACACTATCTTATGCCTGAAGACTTTACCCCAGGCAGGATATTAAGCAAAATATGAGTTTTAAAGATTTGATTGAAAGGACAGAGTATTTTAATATGTGTTTCTTTAATTGACTAAAAATCATTTTAATGCAGTTACTGAAGTTTGAATGACAAAGGCAGAAAATCTGTAATGATGGCTATATAGACAAAGTATTTTTTCTGTGCTCACAGATACCTGAAATTATTCACCTTCCTTCCTCTTGAGGAGATTGCCCACATCATGGAAATGCATGCTAAAGCACCTGAGAAATGGGGCCCTCAGAAACGATTGGCTGCAGAAGTAACTAAGCTTGTCCATGGTAAAGAGGGGCTGGAATCTGCTAAGAGGTAAAGTTTGATTTTTCAAGCAGTTGTGTCTCAGATTTATTCTACGTAATTCTCCATAACTTTTCAGGGACTGTTTTAATCTGTTAAGTTGTTGCTTCAGTGTTAAAAGAGAAAAATGTAATAATCCTATAGACTTAAAAATACAGTAGTTTCACGAATACAAGCCGCACGGATTATAAGCCGCACCCCCAGTGCCTCGACAATGTTGCTGTCTTTGTCAATAGATAAGCCGCACCCCGAATATTAGCCGCACTTTCGTTCGTCGTGAGAATCTGTGCGCAGCTTTCACAAATTGGCCAATTAGTAACAGGATCGCGGCAAAGCGGGCTTTACTGGCTCGGGGCGGGGCCAGGAAGGCTCGGCCCGCTCATAGTGGCCGACGGGGGCGGGTGGCCCAGCTCAGCGCCACGGCTCGGCGGGGCTGGCTGGGTGGTACTGCCGCCGCCGCCGGGCTCGCTGGCCCCCCTCTCCCGTCAGCACCGCCCCGCTGCCGCGTTCGCTAGCCCCGCCGGCGGGCTCGCCGGCCGCGGCGCGCCGCGTTCCCTAGCCCCGCCGCCGGGCTCGCCGCGTTCCCTAGCCCCGCCGCCGGGCTCGCCGGCCGCCCCCTCCCGTCTGCACCACCGCCGCGTTTCCTCGCCCTGGCCGGCACTGCAGGCCCCCACACCGCCGGGCTCCCCCACGCTGCTGGCCCTGATTCTGCTGGGCTTCCCCCGCTGCCAGGCAGCCCCACCCGCCGGCCTTCCTGCTTCTGCCATGCTCCCCTGCACTGCTAGCCCCAGTTCTCCCGGGCTCCCCCGCCCTGCTGGCTCAGGCTCTGCCGCCCCCCTGCCCCGCCCTGCTGGCTCAGGCTCTGCCGCCCGCCCCCCACACTGCTGGCCCCGCCTCTGCCAGGCTTTCCCACCTCAGCCGGGGCCGGCCGGGCTCCAGCTTGGCTTGGGGCTGCCGCGGGCTCTCACTTCCGTGTTGGCAGCTTTTAGAATTTTGTTAATGTATTAGCCGCCCCGGAATATTGGCCGCACTTCCGGGTTTCCACCAAAATTTTGGTCAAATTGGTGCGGCTTGTATTCGTGAAATTACTGTACACTGAAGATTGCAGGGCAGTAGGGTACAATAAAAAATGGGGGCGTATTTAAAGTATTTCTGTTAGTTTGTGGACTCTGAAAAGAAACTGGGGAGGGGAATCTGACAAGTTGAGTAGCACTTTGTTTGAAGACTAGCTCTCTGTTTTGAAAGTTCTTTGTTCTCACAGGTGCACTAAGGCCCTTTATCACAGCAGTGTGGAGGCACTGGAAGAAATGTCTGACCAAGAGTTAGAGGAACTTTTCAGACAAGCTACTTCTGCTGAATTGATGCTTGAACCTGGGATGACTGTTCTTGACTTGTGCCGCAAAGCAAATGCCATTCCAGACGGACCTAGTGGGTAAGTTCTCACCTGTGCTCGTGGGTAATACTCAAAGCAGTACTGGAGTAGTAGTGGCTAAGTTAATTTCAGTCACTGTTGGCCTGGACTGAAAGTGAATTGCAGGAGAATTGAAATGTATTCAATTATGCATCCAACAAAAAACCTCAAAAAACAACAACAAAAAAACCCCATCAAACCCTAAGTGAACTTTCAATTCTTAATAAACAGCTTTCTCTTGCAATTAACAATGGTTTCTGTTCCATTTTTAAGGTACCGGAAAATTACAGATGGAGGTGTTTCAATAAATGGGAATCGTGTAACTGATCCTGAGACTGTTCTTATTCTTGGACAGCATATTCTGAAGAATGGAGTATCATTACTTAGGGTTGGAAAGAAAAATTACTACATTATAAAATGGCTGCAGTTGTGACAACAGACTATCTCCCTCAAATGACGTCTAACTCTGCTGCTTGAAGATGTACTTGAAAATATTTCTGTACTGTGCAGCTCACAGACTGACTTTTTCAAAATGCGCCAGAGTGCAAATAAAGGAGCTGAGTTACACCACTGAAGAGATGGTGGATACTCTGCCTTATTCAAAGCACCAGTCATAAGGATCTGCCCAAGAAGAAAATGAAAAGATTAATTTCAAAGTCCAGCAATGGAGATGTGCTTCCCCTCCTTTAACAGCCTTTGGTGTTGAACAGTTATTCTACAGGATAGCCCAGAGGAAAATGATCCAAAGCAAACTCAAACCCACTCCTTACAGCCAGTGTGTGCTCATGTAACCAAGAAACCTTGCTGGGGGCAAAGACAACCACGGGCATGTTTCTCTGAACAGGTTTGCTTTGAAAGAAGCTGCAGAAAATTCATAATAAAGGAGTACATGATTAATCACTGATGTAAGTCGGTTCTTGGTTATGTATGGGGACATATTGCACCAAAGCTTTCTCGCTTTCATGTGGGAATACACAGCAAATTCACTTGAAATCTGAAAGTACAGAGCTTTTCAAAGCTTTAATCTACCTAATGAATACCTTTGAGGCCTTCTGTGTGCTGTGACTTACAAAGAAAGTGGCAGTTGTTCACTTCTTTGGTCCTGTGAATGACATAAATACATCCATGCCATCCAGCATTCCTTGTTGAAGGAATATCCTGGTACTAGTTCTGTAGGCTCTGCAGTCAGCTGGAAGATAGCACATTATACCAGAAGATTTGGAGCATGTACATGAAAGGATTTTTTTAATGTTAACTGCCCAGGAGTTATGAGTGAACAGCACAAGGATCTCTGGACAAGGAAACACGAGGGAAGCTGAAATACTTTGCAGTGTTGCTTTCAAGGACCAAGCCTCACTCTTAGGCCACAGAGAATAATTTCGTGGTTCATGAATTCTTCAATACAAATTTGCAGTAACAGCAGCCACAAAGGGGGAAGCCTTAATCTTAGCTTCTTGAATGTGGTATATATTCCAGAGTTAGGTGGGAAGTTGGTTATTGTTTTAGTTATCTTTTTAAAATTTATTTTTAGTTGATAAACTTGATCTTGATTTCATTTGCACCGTGACTCAAGATTTCAACAGCAATAAAATAATAGTGACTTGCTTGTTAGAGATGACAGTTTCTTCTGGCAAAAAAATTGAAATATGGTACTTTCAGAAGCTCACCATGTTCTTGGTGTTAATTTCAGTTTCCAGATCCTACTTAACTGTCTCATAATAGGACATCTCTAGCCTAATCTCTATTACAATCTCTATTATATAACAATGAAAAGCAGTTGAGTCACTTCTACCTCAAAGAAAGCCACAAGGAAGGGAAAGCAAGGGAAAAGTTCATCCACCTAACACAGCCATCTTGTTCCTTAAATGAGAAGTATTAGAGTAAATCAGAAACATGCACCTGGGACCAAAAAACTCCAGTACACATCCAAGGTTACTTCCAGAAAAATGCAACAGAGCCCATTTGAGAGTTTCTGGTTACAGGAAAAACTCCCAGGAATAAATATTGTTTCACATCTGATCTCTTTCCTGCCTGTTTTTTGTCATTGCCAAATGGTGCAGACGCACATATTTACACTATAGACTTCTAATAAATTAGTGAATTTATTTTATAGAAAAATGACACAAAATAAAGTTCTTTGCATGCAAGGTTTCTAATGAAACTGATAAGCCCCAAGAAATTTAGTCCATGCTTGCCTTTGACCAAGTCCTAGCAACCCAAACCTTTCCCTGACTTCCCAGAGAAACAGCTGGATACAACCACTACTTGCCATGACCACACAGGGCCATCACAACTGAGCATTTGAACACTTGGGTCAAGGATCAACAAAAATCAACTATTCCTTCTTATCCTGGTCTTATTTCTTACATACAGGTATATTCAGATAATCAGAAAGAGATTACCCAAACTTGTTCAAATGTGAACAAGGAGTAATTAATATTGAAGTATTTAACATGGCTACAAATGCATGATTTAAAAGTGCCAAAAAAAAGTAATTACTTGGGCAAAATATTTTTAAAAACCTAAACCAAACAAACTAAAAAAGCTCCCCCAAAAACATTTGTACAGCACAACCTGGAAGACTTGAATTTAACCTGATTGTGGCAGCTAGCAGTCAAGAGGTAAAGGGTAAAAGGGCATGCAGCAGGTAAACTCAAAACTGGGAGCATGAAAGCACCTTCACTAGTTTAAAAAGTGTCACTGAGCACAAAACCATATTCGAGGGGTATTAAACTTTGAGGAACCAATCCTCTAGCTCTCACCTCAAAGCACAGTTTAATTAGCAACAAAATGCAAATACAGTGGAGATCTTCAGTAATTACAGAAAACACCAGCTACCCATTGCTCTCACAGCTGAAGGAGAAAACTACAGAAAAAAAAATTACTCAGGTCAGTTCAATTCAAGCTCCCAAGAGCGGCACAACAAAGTGGCAAGTTGTTTCTTTCCCCTGCTGTGGTCCACAAAGCAGAGACCCGAGTCTGACCTATCCAATCTGGCATCCATCATTCATCCACAAAGCAAGTGTAACACAAGGTCTGCTCCGTTAATTTCAGAGTAAGGTCTGAAGCACACAAACATCACCACCCCCTTTACCCATTTGTTTCACTAAGTAAAATTTGAATCTGACTACTCAATATAAACTGTTCACATCAGGATACTGTATTTTAGTTACAGCAGTACCACACAACAGCTCAGGTAACAATGTCAGACATTTACTAATCTGAACTTGGCTACAAGGAGTTTTCCCCTCCCATGATTCTCTCCCCACTGGAGAGCACGCTAGCTAAAACTTGTGCATTGATGACAAAATTATTTCAAATTTAAATTGAAATTAAACAAGGTAATCCAGAAGACAGTTGTAAACCATTGGTCTAATCCGGAAATTTTTCAGTTGCTGCCCTCATTAGGCTTTTTTTCCCACAGCTTCCCCATAATTTCTTTTCATGCTGGTAGCAATAGTGGGCATTTGAAGCATTTTTAGCTCCGTTCCAGAACACAGCTTGTTTCAAACCTATCAGCAGGCATGAGCAGCCTGTCTACATTATGAGTTATGGAAATATTCAAGAATGCAGAAGTGAGTGAGAACAAGTGAAATCATAACTAAGGCTGTACACATACAGGTACTTATATTACTAACTTACAAATGCATGTAAGTCCTGCCACCAGAACTACAAGTCAGTCCAAAACTATTTCTGGCATAATTAATTTTGTGTATTATCTGTTTATTAAATAACAGGATTGTTACAGCATGGACCTTCAAAGTCTTGCATTAAAGATTACAAATCAAGTTCATTTCTTGGCACTCAAACAATACCAAATTGAAACTTTTTAGGAAACTTAAACAAAAAAAGTTGTAACATTTCAGAAACCAAATTAACACTGGAAATTTCACATGACATTGCAGAGCCAGGTATCACTTGCAAGAATTTCTTCAACAGTTGAAATTCATTTTGCTCGATGCAGCATTTCAAAACTTTACAAATCAGAGTATTTCTTCACAAAGAGACTGTTGACTAAACTTTGGGAGTTAAAGCTTAGGTAGCAGATCACTTATGGACGGCACTACTTCGTTGAAAACTTCTTGGATGTTCAAAGCAAAAGGGAGAGAGGTGTCAGGTGAATTCCAAACAGAAATGTAATGCTTTTCACAAAACTTAAAAGCTTTCACTGATCACCAAACTGATTTAAAAAGTGGTTTGCACTTCAGTCACATTTCTTAAATCTGAGAACTACCATCCATGGAGACAATGCAAGATACAAGTATCTCCTTTTGTCTTCATTACATGTAATGCATACACCATGACTTTTTAGGCTGTTTAACAATACACAGTATATATTTCTGTGTTCTGCATGAATTACCTCAGATCCTACATGAAGTATCCAAAAGTTGCATCTGTCAGACTTAACTCTTTGTCTCACATTGATGCCAAACTGAAGATTACCATGAGAAAAATACATTTTTAAATAGAGCTTCTTATAAACTGAACTTTTAAATTTTCAATCTTTAGCAGATTACCAAAGGAATTCCATTTTTGCTGATTTCAGGGGGAAGGAACTGCATATGGTAATAAAAACCTCACCATCTTGGCTCAATAGTATAAAATCAAGCCACGAAGGTTAACACCAGCATCCTATTTTTCATGCAAGTTGTGTTAAAGAAAAAGTATCAGCAACACTATAGTGAACATTTTCACTTTATACAAAAAGAGTGAGTCTGCTTGAAAAGTACATGCAAGTATACTGGCTGGAGTTTAAATAAATTTTTATTCATAAAAATTAAAATGTTTACTTTTTCAAGGCTAGTGTGATCAATCGTTATCTGTATGAATTATAATCAGAAAAAAAAAAACAAACCATCAACTTAATTTCCAACCTAAAATGTCATAATTTTACGATTGTCCTCAAAAGAAAGCTACTTACAGCACTATAAAATTTCCTCAAAAGAAACTGTAATCTCTGATATAAATATTCCAATTCCACACACTTTCTTTCATGCTGTCATACATTCCAAGATTTGCAGAAGTTGTGGGCTTCCCCTTCTACCTGGCCAACTTAATCTGTTTGTAAAAGAAACGCTTATTATCCCATTACATTTTTGAAATCCAGTTTTATTCTTCAGTTCTGCCAGAGTAAATTTACTATCAGATGGTCCAGGGGCTTGGTCCCAGGGGGGAAGGAGGGGAAGGTGTCCTTGTGCCTGATTATAAACCCCAACATTCATACACAAGCTCCAGTGCACGTGAATAACTCTGCAGCCACTTTTTAGTAGGCTGTTCTTGTTCGCAAGCTCCAGGTTAATTCTTCCTACATGATACTCCATAAAAATCAAGTCTGAAGTTCTGTCTGCCATTGAAAGATTTGGGGACAAAGAGAAAAAAAAAGGGAACACACATACATAGTAATACGCTCGACATCTCTACTGTGCTATAAAATGGAGACCTCCATCTGTCACAGTGCATGCAATATATTCATGAAAGAAAATACTCGGTGCTCTCTTTTCTTCACAGTATTGAAACTTCTACTGGAAAAGCAGCTTAAAACTATGCCACAAGACTACACCGGCCGTCTTAACCACAGGCAACCAGTTCAGCAAGTCAGGCACTGGAACTTGAACATTTTTCCCCAAGTTCAAATGAGACTGTCACTGAGACAGAAGACTTGGTCTGCTATAATTTGCACCAGAAACCTGGTAAGGAAACATTTAGAGCCATTTATTATATGGATTAAATACGACTTCTTTTGCAAAATACAGCATATTTTTCTGTTTGCAAATCAAACCAACTGTCCTTACATGAGCAGATTTACACAGTTGCAGTACACAGATAAGAAGAGTTCATAAATAAAAATTCTACTCCGTATACCATGCCTAGCAATTGTCAAGCCAATGTAACCTCCAATGCATATAAATAGTGTGGCTGATACAGTCTTCACCAAAGATGTGTCTCACGGATCTCTGCAATGATCTGGCTGGCTCGCTGCAGGGCCTGCACACAGGAACACACAAAAGCCACAGTTAGTTATGCTGGAGAGATTTCCCAGGAACATAACAGCAGCAGGCTTGGAAGTGCAAAGCTAAAAATTAAATCACAGCTAATCAGCGTTATTACAAAACAAGTGGCAACCCATTAAATTCTCAAGAAGGGCAGACTTGTTCACCATACACGGTTTTAATGCTGTAAAGCTTAAAAATAAAAGAGAAACTGCACCTACTTTTTACCTAGCCTGCTAAACAGCAGATTTAAAAGCTGGTAAGTACTCCTTTCTGGTCATGTATTGGTTTTAATGCCTCTAGCAGAGAAAAGCATAGTCTTAAAAAGCAGAAGAAGAAAAAGGAAGACAAGTCTTCCAAAAGTATCCCACTGAGATGGCTAACTGCACCCATGAGTTCCTGATCACTTCATTACCTTTAGCATGTCAGCTGCCTCTTTCCTGCGCTGTGCCATGTCCTCAGACTCCGTGAGAAGGTCATCCAACAACAGGGATTTGTACAGCTGGCCCACCAACTCACTCTGGAGAGTGTCCTTCACATGGTTCACCAGAAAATGCATCACTGCCTTTGGCACACTGCAAGCACAGAAACATTGTTTCTTTTAAATAATTGTTCCAAACCAGGTCTGTTCCAGACTGAAGAATGCACAATGAGGGCAAGCAGCTACACACAGCCTTGGCTCAAACTATCTATCACTACTATATATAAAAGCTCTCTCAATTAAAAGTAGTATCATGTACAATATTAGAGTAGAACTAATTCATATAACATTAATTTCTTCCAAATAGAGAAGCTGCATTGTAGAAAAACATGAATAGTATCAAACACAAAATAAAAACAAATACCTTTGTTCATTATATATCAACCTATCTCTACTGCACTAGGGATGACACACATTGAAGTATGTCAACCTTAAAACCAAATTTTATGTGTAAATGGGAAGGGAAAGAGGCAAAGAAATAATTCATATCTCTGATATTACATAGTACGAACAGTGCAGTAAAGTCAAGATAAACAAAGCACTCCCCTGACATGAAAGGCTAAAAATTATATTGAAGGTTTAGTTTAGTTTTAGGAAGTCCTGTACTTCCCCCCCAGACTTCCCACATATGTAAAAATATAAATATTTGAAGTTAGACCTTTCCACAAAGACATAAGCAAAAAAACTTTTACAGAGTTCCTCTTTAAAGTATGACATTTTAAAGCAAAAACTTTAAAGGCATTTTCCACAGTAGAAAGAACTTTTTCATGCTGTTCCCATTCCTTTTCTAGCTAAGTGCTAGAAAACTGAGCCACACTCACTAGCTCCTATTTGACCTTCCCATTTGAAGTAACAGGATGGCAAAGCTGAATTCTGTTGGGGTACACAGCACCTAGAGTTTATTCCAGTTATCCGCTGAAAATCTTCCATCTGAATTGAAGCATCCTCCAGAAAAGCAGGTGTCTCCTAAATAATTAAACCTTTTACTTAATATTATACAGAACTTGAAACCATTAGAGAAAACAAGTGCTTCTTCAAGCTGCTTCATTCTGTGAAGGGTCAAGTTTTACTGCTGCTGGTCCCTTCTAAAAGATAAATGTACTTTCTCTCTTCTTACAAACATAAAAACATGATAAAAATAACATGATCATATATATGATTCTTGAAATATCACAATATTTGCATGGTTTAAATATTCCAAGGAAGTTTGGGTTTACCTGTCCTGAATGTTCTTCCTGACAATAAGGAAGTAAGATTTAATAAGTCGTTCAATCACTTCACAATCTCGTTGTTCACGGGCAGAAAGTTTGCGTGCAACAGGTACAGGCTGTGTGAGGAAAAAAAAAAACCAAAACCCCTCAGCTTACCAATTCTGCTCATTTGCATTTGTAAATAAAACTCAAAACTGTAAGTACTGCTCTTTTAGCCTGAGTCTGATAGATGTAACCCATCTTGCAACAAACCTATAATTCATCAGAAATAAAATTAGAGACGTATCAAAATCCACACGTGTGAAACAAAGGTCAGAGGGTACCACTGCATTTTTTCTAAAGCTTTTCAAATACTTCAAATATCTCTGTCTGTTTTTAATTTAAGTGGGTTTTGTCTTTAATGATTCTTCTCCTCTAATATGAACATTAAAATTCAGCAGAAGAAGAGCAGGAATTTGAGTTGAATTGAGATTTGTTTCTGTACCAACAGCTATCTAGATAAAGAGTTCACTTGCACAGGAATTTGTGAAAGGAAGCCAGTTATCCCAATCACAGTTTGAAACTGGAGCAGGCAGGGAGGCTGCAGGAAGACTGAAATCGGGCAAGGAGCGCAGCAGAAGAGACTGGCTGCAGCTCCCTGTTGCTATAGTGGGAATTATTTACAAAGATACCACATATTAGCAGCAAAGTTACAAGATCTGGAATTCAGATGTTTTCTTCCCTGAGCCTGAGCTATAAAGAAAAGGAATTTGTCTTCCAAGACTCACCACATCTAATAGGTTTACAGCATGTCCTTTTTGAGGACTGGCAGGTAGGGCTGCAGGTGGCTTGGATTTCTCCTCTGCTGATGCCTCTTCTGCTTTGGAGGGTTTCAGCATTCCTCTCCAGCTGCCTGTTGCAGACTCCTGAGACGCATCAGATCCTACAGAAGAAGTCTGCACAAACAGCACATTGAAAAAACATGGCAGAACTGGAACCTGAGGACTGTAGAGAATCATCTGATCAAATCACTACAGGCAAAACTCACTAAAAACCAAGATTTTCATAGGTATATTCCCTTCATTCTGTTCTTCACATTCCCCACATTTATCCTCCCTTTGCTGATTACAGCTCACAAAAGGTACCAGCAAAATGAAAGCTTTTAAAATTCATACTCAACTTAATAAAGGGTATGAAAATGCCTCACATGGAGAAGCTCCACAGCATTTTAAGGGTCTACATACCACTTCTGAAATATGGGGTGATTTTTCTAAGTCATTTGGTTTTGACCATTCTATACAATTAGCATCATTCTGAAAGTGTATTTTGAAGATCACCACAGCTCTTGCAATACTCAAATTTAAATTCTTCAAGTTTTATTTAAATACAAACTAAAGTTTCTTGCAGTAACACCTAAACAATATGCACATTTCTGTTTTAAGGTACCACAGCTATGATGATATTTGTGCTGTCAGAATTTATGGAAGGCTTTTTTGTAACAAATCAAACCAAAAATCTTCATCCTCTGGAAGTGAAGATGAGAGATTCTGGAGAGTTCCAGAGAAAGAATGACTCAAAAATCCTCTGCGAAAAAGATTAACACCCAACTCTTAAGTATCACGCATCACTGGACAACAGAAATATTAGTGGATGGTATCCACCAAATGCTAACCAGTGTTAAAAACCTCAAGTTTATTTTGATATAGAACAGGGGCAATTTTTATTTTGTACCTTTCCACAAAAATAATATCTCTTCTGTTTACTCTGTGATTTAAAATCTACTCCTGTTTGAAACATTCAAGGCTTCACATATAGGAGTTTAAAAGCTACATTTATCCATTGTGTTTACAATTAAACACCACAGGCTGATCTGAAATCTAAAAAAATAGTCAGAAACAAAGCATAGCAAATAGAATACCAGCGGTAGCATACAGGAGGAAACCCAGCTAACCTGTGCACATCAAAAATTTTATTTAAATTGCACAACTGCTCAGAGGCATTGTAGAACACACTAGGAATTCAAATCAAACTCTGTTAATAAGAAAAAATTATTGTTAAGGAAAGCTCCACTGCATGATTTCTGACTGCAAGACAGCTGTTCAAAATGACAAAAACTCCCCTCTCCTTCTGTGTTACTGTGTAGCCTGCTCTGCCTTCAAAGTACTTTCAGAATCAAAGGTACACAAGAGAGTATGAAATGTATCACACCTCACAGAGGACAGGGAAATGCAAGCCAAATCTGGCAGCTTCCTGCAACTTCCTAAATCACAACACTATCTCCACAGCGGTTCTTGATTTCTTTTTCATTTTTGCAGCATATCAAACCTCTAAAACATTGATGAAAGTAACAGTTAAAATTCTACTACTGACTAGATATTAACTTTAACCACTTTGTTCAAGACAGAAGTGGAAACTTTTCATTAAAATTTGAATTTCCAATAAAGCAGAAAGTCTGAGTCCCCTTGGTACTCCTAGTACACAAACTTGTGACTTCTCATCTTTTCTGACTACAAGCAAGAGCAATTAGCAGAAAAGCCTTCAGAGTTATTTTAACACAAGACAGCACACTTAACATGTAAAAAAACACTTTTCACAAATATTAGTAGAACACATTTCAGAAATTTAAGTAAACCAGGATTCAATAACTACGTGAAACAACACAAAGGAGGTTCAGGTTGAACGAAGCCTGTAAAGATTCCCTGCAGGAAGCAGGAAACTCACATTTTAGCATATCTTCTGTCCTCCTTCTTTAACTGTCAACACATTAAAAACATGCAGTTTAACAGCCATGCTGAAAGACTTTTGATCACAATACTGTTGCACTCAACAATCTATTGACAGTTTGAGGAAAATTAGGTGCTTATTTGCACCACAATACATTGTAAACAAGAGTTCAAAGAGAAAGCAGTGACTTGGCTACCTCATGGCATGTCTTGACATGCCATTGCACATAAAACCAGTAGTGCCAAGTAATCCACACTGGGGAGGACATCCAGACTGGGTGTGAGACACTGTTGGTGACAGAATACTAGAGACAAACTGCTTTCCTTACACCTGTGGGGCACCACAACAGAAACGTGCATGCAGTGCTTAGAGGAAAAATCAAGACAGACCTTGCCATCAGCCTCAGCAGAAGCAGCAGAAACAGTCTCCTGGGAAGCAGGTGCCAATGCACCTGGAGCTTTAGTAGACTAAGGAAGGTAAAAAATGCGGGGAGGGAAAAAAAAAATTCAACTGAAGACCACCAAATTTACCTAGCAAATTTCATACACTTTTACCTACTAGCATCTTTCAAAATCCAGAAAAGAAGTATTTTGAATTTGCAAGAAAAACAGTAATAGAAGCAAAAAAAAAAGAAGAAAGAAAAGACAAGGAAAATAAAAAAAAAGAAAAACAAAAAGCATCTCCAAAACAGTTATTTTGGATTATCTGAACTTCAACTTCATTTAAGCTCCTACACTGATGATTTAACTATGAAATCAATAAAATGATGGATCAAAGAGCACTGAAAGCAACCTCTAGACAGCTATTGTAAATTCCCAGTTCATCCTTCAGTTGTCTTAGACTGATTAAAGGCAGCAGTATTAGATCTACTCTGGGACTTTGTCTCACTTTTTAAGGTAATGAACTTAGTGAACAGATTTCTATCAGCTGTAGAAACTCCTGTTACAACCTCATTAGGATCCTAAACTTTAGTCTCTATCTTTGAATTCTTAATAATTCACATAGTATTAAATAACTGTCCAAAGTTCCAGCTTAGTGTCAGACTCTTTTGTTCTTCAGCCAGACAATAGTTTCCATGACACTTGGTTGGTTCTTCCACCCCTGTCACTGCACTAATCCCAAAACCTGGTAAAATTAAGCAAGCTCCAGAGACAGAATTGGATTATGAACAACCAAAAAAGTCACCTCCAACATCTGCTCCCAAAGAAAGTAGGACTGCAATAAACTGCAGCTTTAAGAGTGACTTAACAAAAACCAACCACAAGTCACTGTGTTGACACTGGATATTTTAAATCACTTGTTTATCTTTTGAAATCAGTGTGCCTCAGCTATAAATATAAGCATGAAAGTTCTGAGTCGATCTTCAATATCTGCAGGCATTTCATATCTTACCTGAGATGACATTCAAGTAATAAGTGTAATATTACATTTATAGACAAGTCTTCTGAAATATCAGATTTAAAAACCTCCCAAAACCTGCATCTTTCTAAGAAAATGAAAGGAAAAAACTCAATACCTGGAAGCTCCCAAGACTGTTACTAGGGCAGCATATCAGAATTTCCAATACTTAGATGGGATCTAGGAGAATGCATTAAAGCTTTCTACAAGAAATAAAATCAAACATTACTTACCTTGTCTCGGGGTACAGCAGAAGGCAATTCCCGGGCTAACCTGTTCCGCCTTTGTTCCTTTAAAAAAATGGAGCAAGACCTCAATTATGTATTACTCTGTATCAACACATAGGCAAGATTCACATTTTACAGGTGACTTCCATTTTAGATACAAACACGGTAATTTCATCTCATCCTGTGCCACGCTAATATTGTGGTCTATGAAACCCTTGATTATTTGGATATTTGGATTACCTGGTCAAAATTCTCAATATAAGAAGTTTGCAAAGTTTTTTTTGCACCGCACTCCCTAATCAAAACCTGAGCCTTTAAAAAACAACATCAAAGCTCTATAATTTGGCTCATCACAGATACCCTACAGCCCTCATTAAGCTATAAATCCTCCAAGTAATCAAAAGGATTTGATTCTGTGGCCAGCACACGATTAACCCCAAAATGAAGGAGGCAGAATTTCCTTCATAGCAAAATAGAATTTGAAGCATTCAAAGAAATATCTGATTTTGCTTGAAATTAGCAACTGACTGTCCACCAAATAAGGCTTGGGTTTACATGGTTTGGGTCTTCAAAAATTTCAATGTCCTGTTTAGGAAAACATTAGGAAAGAACCACTTTAAGTAACACATGATGATACAATTTTGTATGTTCAGCTTCACAAAGTCTTAATTTCTGTACTCACAGCAGTTTCCAAACACATTGTTTTTGAACTAGATTAAAGAGCAGTCTACCAAGGCAAATTCAAATGCATACCTCATCAGTACAAAATATATGCATAGAAGGAAGTAAAAGGTTAAAACTAGAGTAGAAATTGTAATGTAAGCATTTAAAAAAGGAACACTACAAGAGCATGTAGCTGCAGGACAAGGGGAATGGTTTCAAACTCAAAGAGAGTAAATTCAAATTACATATTCCATAGGAATAAATTCTTTATTGTGAAGGTGGTGAGGCAGTGGCACAGGTTGCCCAGAGAAGCTGTGGATGCCCCATCCCTGGAAGTATTTAAAGCCAGGTTGGATGGGGCTCTGAGTAACCTGGTCTAGATGAATGGGTAACTGCACATAGCAGGGTGGTTGGAATGAGACGACCTTCCAAGCCAAGCCATTCTATGATTCTGTGATGAATGAAAATGACGTGGGTAAACACAAGGGTATTAACAAGCTCTTAGCCAGAGAGATGAAGTACTGCAACAACACCAGAGTGATTCTTCCAGTCTAGCAGACTGGCTGCTGAACTGCTTTCACAGGATGATGGCAGCAACAAGTATTATCAATCAGAGTTGGGCTTGATAAACACAAGATTACTGATGGGAGACTGACTGATGGAGAGAATATCTCAGGGAGACAAGCGTGGAAGCACAGAGATTAAAGAACACTGCCAAAAGCAAGCAGAAATTATAACCTGAACGGAGGAAACAATACTTGTACTACCCTTTCGTGAATGACAGGAATAGTATACATAGATTGTGTCAGAGACTAAATGCAGTTACTTCAACATGAAATGCCATTTCACAACTACATATTTAAATTTCCCTTTAAAAATATCATTTCATAGGTAATACTTAATTAGATGCCCATCTTATTTTCCAGACTGAAAAACAGGCAGAATCCTTTCAGTGAAGTATCAACTAGTGATTTGAAATGTGATATGCAATAGAAATTAACAAATCCACAAGAGTATACACCATATTCATAATTCATCACATTTCTAATGCCTCAAAATGTAGAAATGTGTTTCAAGGAAAGAAGTTGAAGCATTTGTTACTTTATCAACTTTACTTTTGCTTAAAAAGACAAGAAACTTTTTTAAGATAATACCCTTTCTTACCTCTATGTTGTTATTCATTAACCCACAGGCATCAGCGAAGTCTGGATGTTTGGTATTGATATAAGCTAACTCAATGGCCACCAGATTATGAACCTGCAATGCAAAACATTCCCAGATCAAAAATTCAGGGAGTAAACCTAATGCCAATGCAGAGCAATGACCTACAATGCTGGCAAGCACAGCCTAACTGCCCACAGCAAAAGACCACTCAGCCACAAACCACCTACAATATGTGAGCCAGGGGGAGATGGCTTACCAGGACAGTGAGTATACAAAATTTTTGCTTTTCACATCAAATGCAGAGTCAAATACTGAAACAATCTTTACTCCCCAACACACAGTCAAATCAGACTTTCATATTAAAACATTTACTTAAAGGTATGAGTTAAACTTTTAGTGTTCACTAGCTGAAGGGCATTACAAGCCTCTGAAACACACAGAATAAGGACTGCAATTTAATTTTCATCACTGCATCCCAAACTCTACAGTAAATGCAGCTTCTGTTACAAGGGAGGGAAACAGCCTATATGAGGAAGACTAGAAAATGTTAAATTGAAATTTTACAAAATTATTCTGGGAAATTAAAACATAGGGAACAATATGTTTAACTCTAATCCCACCACCTTGTTTTACATGTATCTATATTCTAATATAAAGAAGATTCAAAATGTGTACATATTAAAGAACTATCAATTTAACAAGTTAAGATTCCTTTAATAACTTGGGTTCCTGAATCTACAAACAGAAGTATCAAGTGTCCAGAAAACATGCACTTTTACCAGTAGAGTTACAGTAGATGGAATCTCACCATTTCATTTGTGACAGGAAGTCTCCTACGCAAAAGACAGGTTACTACTTCAACTATGGCATCATGCAATTTAGGAAACCTCAGTAATTCCTAAAAACAAACCAAAATTTTACTGGTGAGACTTCGAGAAGTTTTGAAGCAAGCAATGACACCCACACACACACATCAGTAATTACAAACCCAATTCTAAAGCATGTACTTTTACCTGTGTACTGTAATTACTACAATGCTGGATAATCCTCTGCATTTCCTCATGAACCAGCTCCACACAGCGCAAGCTCGGTTCTTCCAAACGTTTGATTTGCCTTTTTACCAGCAACTCAAAGGAAACTTCAGGAACAAACAAGGCAGGACGGGGACCCTGGTGCAAAAGGAGGAAAGAGGCTGCTAAATTGTGCATAAAATAAGATGCATTTCTAAGTAGTAGTATCTGATGAGGCCCAGAAAAAAATCAGGTCACAGCGATCACGCATGACATTCAGAACAGGTCTCAAGAATAAAATATGCTAAAGAATATTTAAAAATAAAAGCTATGAAGTGCTATCTGTAAGACAAACTGTATTAAACAATGATCGACCAGCATCCTTATAGAATCTTGGAGATTTCTACCTACTCATCACTTATGGCTTACAAATCTGAACAATGCTTTTTCACATTTGTGGATACAGATTTAGATGAAATCTATTATAAAGGCAAAGGTATTTTCTTTCAAATTTCAGAGATAAAAACTGCCATTATTTATTGGACAATCTTGGGCATATAAAATACCATACCAAAAGGATAGGTGGGTCTCAGCGTTTGGAGTAATGTCATTTACCACCATAAGGACCAATGCTTAGCTACACATAAAACATTTTTTACCTGAAATATGACATCGTCACTAAATCCTGTTTTTACATTTCACATTTACAAGAGAATAGAACATACACACAGATTATTGCTACGGAGTACTTCATGCTCCAAGACCAGGCAGAAACCTGCCTGTCTGTCCACACAAAACAGGCACAGTACAAAAGCAGACTGACATGTCAGCCAAGCTTGAAGGACTGAATATTTTATTATATACTGCAAAATTTAAAAGTGGTCTTACTCTGTTAATTCTCAGCAACACTATTTCCCACATTAGCAAGAACCCAAATCTGAAATGGTTCCGTATTTTCCTGACAAAGCTGTGACCCTTAGATTCCTATCTAATATACAGCCACAGCACTCAGAAATACAGAAGAACACTCACAGTGGCATTTCTAATGGCAGTCAGAATGTCAATTGTGTTAAGGCCACCCAGAGGGTCAACAGATTCTAAAGTTCTTCCAAAAGTCTCATGAAAAATATAACAGATTCTGGCTCCACCACATCTGAAAGAAGAAAATAACAACTGAAGTAGCAAATAAGAAGAAAAAAGCTAACATTGAAAACATTTTCATAGTTGCTTGGATTCAAACACTTTTTAGTATGTTATAGTCCAGTGTAGTAATAATGCCAGTGAGAGCCACTGGGTCAACCTAACCACTCAGTCAATATTCCAGGAAAACATTTGTACTTACAGCTCCGAAGTCTCTATGTATTTCGCTGTTCCTTCAATAGTGTTACAATATTCTGTGGCAAATTTGGTGATCAACTGTAATAAAGTAGCACTTTTGTCTTCAACAGGTTCTCCATAGCTGTTCAGTAGAGACTGGTACTGGGCAGCTAAAACATTAATTCGGGTTTTCAGTTCCGGCAAGCAATCCCTGATATGATGCATCAGCAATCTAAAAATATAAAACAGTCTCTTCATTAGAAGGGAGGAAAAGTTTCAACATTTACTACAGTAAATTCAGAGTTTGCAATCAGAGTTTTCTTTAGTGTATAACTGTACAGCACCAAAAGAGACACTAAGGGTAAAAAGAAAGGTTTGCACATGTCTAACACATCAGTTTAAATCTTCAAGTAATACCTGTTCAGTGTCCTAGCAAGATACTTGGTTCCATTTCGATTGGCGAGGGAAGGATATTTCTTTTGAAGAAACCCATACTCATCACGAATTGAATCAGCCACACTCTTTTTATTGTTAATATCCAACTGACTCCTGAAGGCAAAAGGCAGAATTACATGCCAGTTAATGGATGCAAAGTAAAAGTAATTTACACTTCTGCTTTTCTGGACAGAACATTTAATAACTGGGTTTTGCTTTACACATAACTTACCTTCCTCAGACTTCAAAGGTTTTTATTTGTTTCTACATGCAGGATAGTATGGATATTGATAGCAACTATACACAGAGTAAGCGATGCTCTTATCAAAAACTACATGAGATTTGACCTAAGTAATGTAAAAAAATACAGCAAACAGTGCTACAGCCATATGCAGTCAGGACTAATATACATAGGACCTGTGCTGGATCAGAGCTAACGTGAATAGGTGACCAGAAGCACCCTTCAAGCTGAGGGACACCAGCAGAAGTGGTGACTCTACAGTTCTTTCTGAAGTGTCTCTACTCCTCTCTGCATTAGCAGCTGGCTGAATGGAAGAACAAAGGCTTCTGAGAAGTGAGCAATAAGCTTCTCACTTGCTTATTCAGAAGCTTATTTCAACATTGTCACCTTATTCTTAAAACTATATTCATGGTTAAAAGAGCAGAAGCATTACTTCATATTAACGCAGTTTTAAAAATAGCACTAGTGTGCCCACACAGACCTATTCACTACTCCAATGATGCCAAGTTTGACTGGAATCACTCTTCCCATGAGCACATCCATAGCATCAGTGCCAGCATCCATGAGATCCAGCTTTGTGATAACAGCAAGGGTTCTTCGACCTACCAAAAGGAAAACACTCACAGGGATGTTCTGATTTGATCAGAGTAACTAAAACTCATAATTCAGCAAAGTGGAGAATTAGTGACCTAAATTCATTAAATAAATAAATATTGCCCATCTAAACCAGTAGGCTAATACACACAGGATTTGTCTAGGACCTTTATATTTCCTGAGCTCTTGGTCTGAAACAAAAATGTGCCAAGAACTTATTCTTTAAATATAAAATACTTTTGGAATCTAAAAACATAAACCAGTATCTAAGTAAATCAGTAAGTTCTTGGGTCTTGAAATTTTCATGTGAGTGTAGCTACTTTAGTACTTTAGGTTCCCACTATATAGCATTACTCCTGCAGAACTCCTGCAGCATGATCTGCAACTCTAGACCTTTAAGTTTCAAAATTTTGGGAAGTGATCAAAAAGACACTGCCAATCATTTTTACAGGAGTAAAATAAAAGGGGTCTGATATCTTGAACCAGGACAGTTTAACTGAGCAGACTGCCAGAAGAGGTTTTCCCTCAAGGTTATGTGGCAGACAAGCCAAAGCAGACTTAGAGTTTGAAAACAATCAAGAAATGTTAGATTTTATGGAAAGAAAAATTTGAGGGTACCAACATTAAATTTTAGCCTAATTTCTGTATGCTTGTTTTCCAAGTGTATTAATCCACGTACTTTCAAATCACAGAGTGCCATTTGTTAGTCAATGGTACTGACAACATTCTGCAAAAGCAATAAGCAGACTTAGGTAAATATCAAATTATAATCTTCCTACTTCATTAACTCAGTCAGTTCTCCCCCATAAATACAGGGCACCAAAAGTCATCCTTACTAAAATTCACTAAACTTACAGCTAAGACAGTCTAGACCAGCCTCAGGGTGGCATATATTCCCTACTGAAGGAAACAATGCAGGACAATAAAGCATGAAGTTGCCCTAACAGACCACTGTGAACTCCTGAAACTCTGAAAATCCCCAACATTCTTAACATCATTTTGCTGCTGTGAAAACAGAAGTGACTCCATGACTATTAGAATAGTTACTTGCTGGCAAGCCAGAAATCTATCAGTTATTGATTTACCCCAGCATTTTCTTGAGTTGCAAAGACCGCAGCAAGAAGTCTTTAAGCAAATATAAAACTTACATTTTCTAGGAAATGTGGTGACATTTACTTATCTTACTACATTTTGCTCAAACAGCATCAGTTTTATTTTAGGACTGAGTTTTAAAAAGCAGTTCAATTACAGCATCCAGTTAGCCTTGGTGCTTACCATCTGGATCCACCTCCCGAGCTATTTTCAGTGCTTCAGAAGTGGCCATGTCTGTGTTAGCAGCCGTGACTGCCAGGATAATGGAATTAGGGTTGCTGATGAACTGAAGGATGAGCTCTCTTATTTGAAGTTCAATGTCTTTAGGCTGATCACCAACAGGCACCTAGAGAAAAAACCAATATGGAACTGTTCAAAATTGTGTCTTTATGCCTGCATGAGGCTTGGTGTGCAAGAACAACCTGCACAAGTGGCAGAGTGGGGTGTGTATGTGTGCACGGGCAGGGAAAGAAGTCATCTTGTCTTCTTCATGTCTCAGAAAATCATTCCATATATAGCCTGAACAAGCAGGATCTGAACACTTCTCTTAGGATAGCCTCACTTTACACAGCCTCTTACACAAAATACACATAGTCACTCCCAGAGAAGCAATGAGGAAAACATTTTCCAAGTTGCCAAATACTCATCTATCTGCAGGTACAGCTCTGAGATCTGGAATGCTACCTCTTCTATAGAAAGGAACACGCAGCCCACACACCTACTATCACTTATATGTAGAAAGAGGAAAAGCATAAGGAAATCTATCTCTGACATCAGCAAAGTTCATCAGAAACCCAAATCTTACCGCAGAAAACAGTGACAGGTCAAATTTCTGAAACACTGCTTAACCCCAGGAAAGCACTTTATGTAACAATGCAGAACAATGACAAAGAGTGAACAGGCACACCTTGTTCAAAAATACACACTGAGTCAGAAGAGGAGCAGTCTGCATCTTACCTTTGTCATTCCAGGTAAATCCACAAGAGTCAGATTTACAACATTAGATGAAAAAATCTTAAGATGAATTGGTTCAGGGCTGATCCCCTAGAAATACATTAATAAGAAATAACAATCACTGCCCTGTATTATTTAAATACATCATTTGAAAATCCAAAGGCTGTAGTTTCATACTACAAAGACTTTCTTTCACCACATATCTTAAAATATATAAAACAAGGAAAAAAAGCCAAACACATCTGTCAGCCAATCCTTTTGTCTTTGGCAGCAGCCAATTTTGTAATTACACATAAAGTCAAGTATATACAAGAATGAAAGCAAGTTTAATTGAAAGTTTATTTTTGCACTTTTATTACAGAACCTTTAAGGAAAGCAACAATTCTGTCTTTTAGCTGAAGTAATTTACTTCATGAACACAGTGAAAAAAATCTCAAGATAGCAAGCAGTATTCCTGTGTTCTTCGTTGGAACAGTTAAGTGCTTTTCACTGCTAGCTGCCAAAACTCTTTAAGAAAGGTTTAAGCAAGAAAATCAATAGCAAGACAACAGATGGACAGTACAGGTTTTACCTTATTGTTTCCCGAAATCCTCTCCGTTTCATTTTCTATCTCCTGGCGAATTTCATCAAAATCTGTATAGATCTGAAGGAGGAAAAAAAACCTTAAAAATCAAAGACAGCAGTCGCTTACTTAGCTGCAAAATAATGCTCTCTTCTCCAATGGATGGTGAAAAACTCTCAAAGTATAGAGAATATGAAAAAAAAATTAATTACTATTAGCCCTTAAGCTGATGCTAACAAGATTCATCAGTGCTAAAAATTACAGAAATTGATATTTATTCTGTAAGATGGCAGTTACTAGCACTTATAACCAGTCAGACACAAGTTACTAATTTGTGTCCACCTACAGAAAATTCCAAACACTTAATTCCATTTTGAGTCTTGTTGTAATCCTTCGAAGTTAATAAGCAATATGTAGCCTAAACCACTTCTCATCTTGAAGAGGACAAAGGGCAGTTTCATTTTCAAATCTTTCCACCCTTGTAAAAACTGTTCTCCTGTCACCAATGCAAAAAAGGTTAGCACAGAGCTACCCTTGCACTGGTTCCTTCTATATTCCTCTCTAGCTCTCCTTCAATTCCTAGCACTGCCTAGAAGGTGAGGAAATCATTTTAGAGTAATAAACACTTATGTAATTTATCTATGAACAAAAATATTACTTTTTTCAAGTCAGAATTAAGCTTTCACTCTCTTCCTGAAGTGCTAGGTCATCTCAGTTTCTGCTCCCTGACCCTGATGCACATGAGGCTCTTGTGTCTTTTTCACAGCGTTCTAATTAACCTCTGAAGTAGCCAATTCTTCAATGGACTGAAATGACTTGTGCTTACACTTATCCTTGTCTTTGTGATGTCCCTTCTAACTTTGGCAATGCACAAAATAGAATAATCAACAAAATTACCCCAAAAGGACTATGATAACTCAGCAGAATCAATGAACCACACAACAGACATTTTATGTTTTCAGAAGTTTTCTACTCACAAAAGGCAAAACACGAAATCCTCAATATTCTGCCATATAGTACAGCAGGTATAATGCCAATAAACATCTTTTTTTCATGAAAGTCAAGGGAAGAGATAACAGAATTAAGTACATATATGTTAACATATTTATGACTGCTACTACATCAAGAGAGAAAACATACCTTATTTTTGGTATGAAGAAATTTACCCCATTCTGCAGCATCAACCTCTGAAAACAAAAATGGATACATGAGAAAGAAGTATATGTTTCACTAACATTTTTCCAAGGCCTGCTCATTGAAAATGAAGAGATTTTTTTTTTTCAAGCAGCAAAAGAAGAATTAGTTACCTTTCTACAGTTAGATGTTAAATAGCTCAGTATAAATAGATTTATGATTCTGTCTATTGAAACACTGCACCTCACTACTACGTCTAATTTGTCTCACACAAGGTCCACCCCCTATCTGTGACTGAGCCAATCACCTATCCTACAATCTTTCAGAAATGGTCTTGTTCACTAAATGCCAGCTTGTAACAGAAAACAAAAGAATTATTACCAATAGCTTAAAAACCTGGGGGAAAAAAAGCTAGCTTTCAGCATCTTTTTTTAAACCATGCAAGTGAGATCAAATTACAGCTGAAAGAAAAAGTTAGAAAAATCTGTAGGACTAAAAGCAAGCAAACAGAAAATAAGTAAGAATTCTGCATAACGAAGAAGCCTTAGGAGAACATATCTCTTCCCAAATCTGTCAAGGACCACACGTCTTCACTCTTGTCAGACACCACTGAGGTCCAGAGTTACTTGGGGACTATGCAAGGGCAGTCCCACAAACAGCAAAGGAGGTTTTGTTCAATTCCTGTTTTGTAGCACAGGAAGCAGTTTGAGTCACACTGCAAGATTCACACTTTCACTATTAGGTTTCTAAGTAATAGTGGCAAGCTCCATTTCCAATTTTTTGATTGCACTAATTTCCTCTGTGCTCCCTGACACAGCAATCTGCTCCACAAGAATTGTCTACAAGAAATCTGGCCTTTTGGAAAACACATGGTTTACCTATAATCAAGTAATCTTTCAAAACATTTTTTTCACTTAAGCTGAAATTTAAGAAAGTTGAGTGACTAAGTTTTTTTGGGGTTTTTTGGGTTTTTTTTAAGGATTTGGGAATTAAAAGTGCAGGAAGTTCTATGAAGCACCAACAGCACAGAAGAAAAGCAAAAATCATCTTGTTTGAATGCAAAAAGGTCAGAAAACTGAAAATCAATCAGATCACAAGACAGCAAAATAATCACCACAGTAGCTGAAGAGTAAAAGGAAAAGTGTAATCAACAATTATGTGGCATGAAATGTATGCAATTAGTGTATATAAGCATGCACTTCAGGTGTAGGGAGAAAAAGCAAGTGGATAAAGGCAACCTTTAGCAAGGTGTCTTGGATTTTTCCATGTAGCAGGGTCTGCAGTTAAAGAGAAACAGCATTGAATGGCGTTTAACATTTTTAACCACATTTAATATAGCATTTTATTCACTTTCAGTACCAGATTCTATCACAAAGAGGACAAATGCATGCAGACAGATGTGCATGCTATTCTAGTATTGATGAGAGTGTTTAACATATTACCAATATGCACAGAAATAAGACCTCAACTAAACACATATAAATGATGCCTATTAATCAGATATGTCATCTAACAAAGTTTGTTTGATGATGACTATTATTGCCATTAATCTAATTCCAACAGCTCACAGTATTTTCTTATTTAAGCACAGAAAACAGCACCACTGGGTTCCACAAAGCTGAACTTCTTTGGCAAAACATGTTTCCTCATTATTTACTCGTGGCAAGAACCAGAAAGAGTAAAGAAACGTTTATAATGTCATTGGAAGTAGTGTTACTGTATGGGAAGGAAATCTGAAGCTGTGCATCAGTATTTGGAAGACTCAATTAAAGAATAACATCAGTTTTAAGACAGATTTAAGAAGAGATAACATATGCATTACCCTTCTCCACTTTTATTTTTTTCAATTTATGGAAATTTCATTACAAAAAAACCCAACTTCTAATTTAGGGTTTGATGAATTTACAGCTGTATTTTCCTGTGATCTCTGTACAACACCCTGAAAGTGCAATCAGCAAAACAAACTGATGAAGATATTCTTGGTTTGTGCCTGTTTGGTACAAAATTCAGGTTGAACAACAATCATCCAGTCCTCTGTTTGAAAAGCTTAGTTCATCTGGGGAGTTGATGTTTTGCACAGTTAAAGGTGTGTGTATCATCAACAGAAATACGATTTAGATGGACTGGATGTGTTAAGGAAAAAATTTTAAAACCAAACTTTCATCTGCATTGCTCTGCAGGGACGTGAGCTATGAAGAAAACATCATTAGGAAAAGTTTTCATTTGTATTGGTCAGTAACTAGGCAAAATTACATACCAGTCTCCATAATAAGTACAAAATGAAAGGGTTCCTCCATTCCAGGTTACTGAACAGGTTTTATTTACTGTTCAGAGGAAATAAAGTAAAATGCACATAAAGGAAGAAACTACAGTATGTTCAGTATTGTATTGCTCATCTCCTCTTGAAAATTGACTCTAAGGGAGTAAAGAGACGCCTAAAGCCCGGAATAAAAATATACAGCAAGATACTGCCACTGTTACATTTGGAAGATATGGACCAAGCATTCTCTGGTTATGTCCCTCCTTGGGAGACGATTTCCTTCACAGACATTGTTTTAGTCTTAAATTATTCTCCTTGTGGTGGCATGGGAATTTGCAGCAAGGTACTAGGCTTAGTTCTATGTAGAAATAATTTTTTTTCAGTATTATCTATAAGCTGTTTAAATTTTAAAAAGACACACTTGGGTCAGAGACACTGCATTTTAACTTGCTAACACCTATGGAAAAGTTTCCCAATAGATCTAATTTAATGGAGTTTTTTTAGGACAGAAGGAAGGAATTGCATTTTTCTAAATGTAACAATGCTCAAGGCAAGAAGAAAGTGGTTTTAATTAGCCCACACTCAGCAACCCACTGGTTTCCACATGGAATTTTTTAAATCATTCATTTAACTAGTAAATCAGTCTTCCCTTAGTTATGTTATTTTTGGAAGCTTTTCAGGCAATACCTTCAGAAGAATTAATCACCTGATTATATTACAGATTAAACGCTAGATAAAGGTGTGAGGAAATGACATTTTGGTCATGATTTTTATAACAAATTACTAAAACAACAGCTATTAAGAACAAACAGAGCCTGATTTTCCAAAAAAATCCCCGCCACAACTCATGAATAAAGCAGCAGACTGTATTTTTCTGGCTTTCCATATCCTGTAGTTAGTCCTGAAAACCTTAATTAATACATAGGAAAAGCACACATATTACTTATTTTGCTCAGAACTGCCTTCCACCAAATTGTACTTTTTATGTCCTACTCTATAACACTCCTTTAAGAAGATCAATACAATACAAAGATTACTAACTTCAGTTATTCATGTATCTCCTCTCCCTTTTTAAAGCAATAGAAATGTTATTAATTTCCAATGGCAGAAGTTACTGGGAGTCATAAAAGGCCACCACCATAGAGAATTTCCTGCAGCATGGCAATGAGAATTTCCCAAGTACTAACTGCTGTACCATTTTTCCCATCCTTGACACCAACTACACTGCAAGCACTTTTGAGGGAAAGCTCTTTTTCTCTTGTGCTTCTACAAAGCCAAGCCCAGTAAAGCAGGCCACACTGTTTGGGAACTAGGAGTAGGAAGAGATTCCTATTTGAAGTAGAGAGCAAAAGGCTAACAAAACAGTGTTGATTTATTATCTGCATTAATCATTCCTCTGTTCTGTATCAATTCTGTCTGTTCAGAATTTGAACAATGTTCAGTTTCCTATCTTGGAACAAATGAGAAAAAGGAAAAAAAGGAACATATAAGCATTTACTACTTTGGCCACTGGTACGTTCTCTCTGATTTTCCATTCCTGAATTACCATTATAGGTCTTCACTGCAAGGCCAATTTAATATTTCACAAGACTAGGTCCAGCTCTCTGATAAGCCCTGCTTCTCTTCCAATTTGATCAGTGAGTACCACAGCGTGATATCATTGCTTCAAACACACCATATGTGCTGAATCACTAGAGGCCAACAATAAACAGCGAAAGCATGGTGAGAACATTTCCTTCACATCAAATTACATACATTCTCTGTAGAATATACAGATCAGTCTGTTATAAACCTCACATTTAACTTATCTTTAGTATTTTCTGATTCTCTTGATTTATTGCAGTGATCACAGCACAGCAGTCAAAAGTGCTTTGTGTTCAAAACTGGGAAGTTTTCTGGATGCCAACACGCCAACAGAGGTAAAATTAAAGCTTGTAAGTAGCTATTTTCAAATGGTTGTGATAATATAAAATACCAGTAGAGAAAGCATTAGGATGGACATGGGACAGTCACAAAACAGAAGACATAAGAGAAGAGAGAGTTGTATAAAATTACCTGTGTGCACAGAGAGTTCAATGCCAGCATTCAGAAAGTAGCATGCCAAGACTGATACTCTCTTGTAAAGAAGAAATCCCTCATCTGGATAAAATCCTTTTCTGCAAGATTATTTCCCTCTGCAAGACTGTATCACAAATCCATATTCAACCCTACCTCAACATCTACCTCATTACAAATAAAATTACCTCTAAAAATAGGCCTCTAATGGCACTTACTACAACATTACACAACACAGCCAAGATAAGAGGTTTTTTCTTTCCCAAGCTACTTGATCCCATCTTCTCCTACAATTGTAACACCACAATCTGAACATAAGCTAAACATCAGTGACACCACTTAGATCACAATTTGCTTGAATTTTAGAGAGAAGAGGTATTTCAAACTCAATTGGTAAATCGTAATTTCTGTTCTTATCAAATCTCTGTTCTTATTAAACAAGCCCACATCTCTCTCAGAAGAACAAGATGAGATTATAACATTTACATCTTACATATTGTTTGTTTTCCCCCCCCAAAAAAAATCTAAGTGGGCATCATAAAAAATAATTTAGTCCAACATCCCTATGAATTTTAAATTTAAAATCCAAATCCCCAAACCAAATGCAACCTAAAACAAAAAAGCTCTGCCTTGACTCAGAATACTCCAATTACAAAACCTCCTTTTACGCCTGTTAAGTTGCAAAGAAAAACAAAAGAGTATTTTACCCTACAACTCAAAATGCAAGCATTCTGAGAAGTTCCAGAAATACAAACTATACAATACACAGTAGAAGTAATGTAAAACTGCATTTAAAGACACCAAATGTGCCATTTCTAAAAGTTGCATGGAGATTGAATTCTCCATCCTTCAGGTTTTTCAGACCCAAGCAGATAATGACCAAAGAAACCTGGTCATGCCTTCTGAGTTGGCCCCATTTTGAGTAGATTGGACTTGAGGTCTCCTGACATTATTTCCAGCCTGAATCGTCCCTACAATTTCTTATATGGTTTGCATGCTAATTGTTATGAACCCTGTTCTTGCTTATGACAATAACTAAGATTGGAGCTTAAACCTTTCAAACAGCACAATATGAGTAACTGTCCTTCAGAAATCAAAGGCCATACATGTTACAGGAAAACAAATACTCTAAAGAATTTCTGATACCTTGACTGATTACTGACTTACTGGTAGAAGCAAATTAAGAAAAATTTGAACACAATGAGAATAAACATTTATAGTCCCAAGTTTATCATGCCAACAAAAGCCTGGGCAATTGTTAGTGTCTACATAAGAAACCGAGTATTTATCTTACAATCACAAGGTAGATATGCCCCTGGCTGCTCCTTCCTAAGATCAGGAGCATTAGTTGGTATAAAATGAGCATTGAAACTCCCAAGGAACAACTGAGATCACTCTCCTGATCTGCTGAAGGACAAAATAGAAGCAGTACAGAAGACAAGTTTCAGAGTAAACAGCTACAGAACATTTAAATCGCTGTGTCTGATGCACTTGGGAGTCTCTCAATGCAGCCCAGGAGGGTGGGATCTGTAAGCTACAGAACATGTCAATTCAATCATTTGTGTCTACTACAAGTTTCTTTTCATTTCTCCTCCTTCCTCTTCATTCAGAAAACATTCTAAAAACTCTCATACTCATCACCCCCTCAATCAAATACCTTATTTATACAGCAAAAGGGGAGGGGTTGAAAAATACACAAGAAAATCATGTTCTCTACACTCCAGACAATTATCTTCACTGAAATGCTTTCTTTGGCCTGTTTTTCTCAAAAGAAATTCCCAAGAATAGGAAAGCTTAAAACATTAAAGGTATTTTGAATATCCAAAAGATTTTTATTTCATGACATTTGCTAAATGGAAAAACTTCTTAAAAGTATACTAGCATTTTAAGATTACAGCAACTGATTCTTCATTTAGAAGGACAAGAAAGATTCGAGTTCTCTTTCCAAAAGGCAAAACACATTCTTGGCTCACACTTACCATTTTCATCTCCAGCCCCTTTCCGACCATCCTCAGGGGAAACGTGCACCAGCTGCAGAATAAGGGGTCTCCGGGTGACAACTCCAGTACCTCGTGGGAGCAGATCCCTCCCCACAAGACTTTCCAACACGGAACTCTTTCCACTGCTCTGAAAAGTGGAATACAGCTACATTACTTCCTGAAACATAAAAATACTGTGATATTTTAGATTGCTGTCATCTGGTTTGCACACAGCACTCTGTTTTGTCTTCTGCTACAGAGTGCCTGAAGGAGCATATGACAGACTCCTTGCAGACACAGCAGAGCCACTGCACAGGCACTGAAGGACACAGGTCTGCTACAAGCCAGTAACCATCCAAAACTGCTTGGGATACTCGTAACAGATTTGTATCTACATGGTTTTTACCTCTTGAGGTTAAACTAAACTCATAATAGGTTTCAGAAAAATTAATTTCCTATATAAGAGTTTCTACCACAAGCATCAAACTCTCCAGAAACAAGTCTGGCAAAAAATGCTTTTCCTTATAATACTCAGAAAGAAATTCAATGTCTTCTACCACGTCATTTTCTAACATCTTGTAGTAAAACTGCTTTGTAAACTGAGGAATTTAGTCCTATTTGTCAGAATTAACATGGGTTGGCTGTATTGATACCAACAGCACCCAATAAACATACCTTAACTATGCATACTTGAGTACATTAGGCTGCTACAATGTTATATTCCTCTCAGTTTGAGGTTTGCTTAGGTAGGGTTTTTTTGTTTGATTGGTTTTTGGGTTTGTCTTTTTTTGTATAATGTAATGGATCAGCTTGGTAAGTACAGACATTGTTTTATACCCTAAACATAGAAACAAACACTGTTTCATGGCATCCCACATACTCAATCCATATATATATATATTGAAGTATTTATGTAACAACAAACAGTAAAAAATTGAGAAATACTGAAAGACTGTGAAATTATAAATAGTCTTTGAGAGACTACAATTAAAATGTTCTCCTGCAGAACGTTTGTATAAGATTCACAACTGCTCCAACAAGCAGCTGTGAAAACCTGTGTTTTAAAAGTGATTCCAGACAAATAACATATTAAAACCAACAACAAAAAATATGCCCAGCTATGTCAACATAATACTCCATCTGATTGAGAAGAATTTGTCTTTTTAATTATACTGTATTAAACTCTTACAGTTTTCTGCAGCTCGAAGTCTACATAGTGATGCCATGAGAAAGCCTGTTCTGGCAGTCACTGTTACCATCTAGGAAATGTTTCTGTATTAATGCAACTACCAAACAATTCTCTTGTAAAAAAACACACAAACAAGAAAGCAAAACCAAAAAAAAGGAAACCAACAGATGCTTCTGACAGCTGGAATGTGCATTATGTAACAGCTACAGAACCTCCATTCAGTCTACCAGTTCTGAAGTAACAGATTTGTGACTTCAAGCAAATTACAAGTACATAACCTAGAATAACATGATATAAAAGAAGTGATGAATATCCTTAAATCTCACAAATTTAGTGACATTAGGTGACTTGTCTAAAACTGAAAAATAGATCAGAGGTTAAAACCTATAGAAATATGGTTTATATGCAGAATGACAAAGTAAGTACTAAAACACAAGAAAGTTTGAACAGCAACAAATGAAAGCCTTCTTTTATTGTACCACTTTATTGTATGTGCTTTATGGCACAGAAAAAGAGATGTTTTATCAAAAGTATCATTTGTCTTAATAGGCAAATAACACTCCAGTGTAGACTATGTATATTTTTCAAAGTAAATCTAAATCACATATGGCAGCAGTAAGATCCATGGTCTAGACAGACTTGGAAAAAGAACAGGGTCAAACAGAAATACAGCCTTATGAAGATTTGGTTTTCCTTCAAAAGACTCCCCTAGAAAGTTATTAATAATTTTCTTCACCTGTCCTTCTCCAAACCAACTTTGGACACCTCCCTGCAAGCAGCTTGTAACAGACCCCTAGGCACTGAACTCTTACCAAATAACTTAAGAACAACCTGACCAAAGCATGAACTAGGTCTGCAAGCCTCCCTGAGACAGTTCCTGTTCTGGCCCACTTCTGAGGAACTACTGACATTACAGACTGTGAAAAAACAAACTTCACAGAGACAAATAAAAAACCACCTCTCAACAAACTTACTTAACACAAGTGAAATGCCTAACTAAAAGAATGAGAAATGATAAATGTTAATCTGTTGCATTGGAAAAAATCCCAAAGAATACCAGTGTTTCATTTATTAAAAAGATTTCAAACATTAAGAGGCATCTGGATGTGGTACTTCAGGATATATTTACGGGTGATTATGCTGGGTTGATGGTTAGACTGGATGATCTTGAAGGTCTCTTCCAATCTTACTGATTCTGTGGTCTCTTGAGCAAGATTTTCTTAGGCATGGGAAAAATGATCACTCAGTCTCAGAAGGCTAGAGATCAGACTCAGATGAAGTGGCTTCTCATAAACATATAATCCAACACATACGGGATAGTAACAAACAGATGGAATCCTTATCAAGAACCTCACCACGAAAGGAAACCAAAATCCATGGGACAAGCTGCTGCTCACTGCTGCTCTTAAGTCTCTCCAAAGGAGTGGTAACGCAGGAAGCTAAAATCGGCACACCAAACTATGTATAGAAGCAAACCACTGTGTCTTAGACCACTCCCAGCTACCTCTGGATAAGGAAGGAATGATCTGGAGCCTTTGCAAACACACTAAATGGAACGTTACAGTACCCCATGCATCAGGAAATTCTTTCAAATTGCATTACACTCCCAACTAAAGCAATCTGTTGCTGGAATACAATTATCTAATGACGCACTTCTTAATCTGGACTCCTCAGCATCCCTTACCAAGAATTGTCTGGGAACATGGTGAGGAAGGCAGTAAACACAAAGCTGATCTTGTTCTGCCAGTGGGAGGAAGCAAGGGATATGGGTCTGATAAGAATACAAAGTCAGTTCAGCCAGTTCTTCATATAACAGATGTCGACAGACACTAATATTGATAACCAAAGGAATTTTAAGGAATAAGTCTGCAAAAGTGTAACACTGGTTTTGTCATTTCATTGAAACGTTTGTCGCAATTTCAAGCATGGACTGAAATCCATAAATTCATTTCATGATGGGTCAAAAAAAGCACTAACAAACTAACTTTTCATAGATGATGAGGCAGATTTTCCCTCTGAACGCTAATACATTATCCTAATTTGAAATATCTATTAGCTGGGATATCTAGAGGAACTTAATAGAGGTTGCTCAGGAAAAAAAAGGGGGGGGTGGGAAATACAGGAACATCTTGTGCCACTCCTTTAACCTCTGTGTCAAACTACCATGGCTGAGTGTTTTACACTCTGCTCTGTCAACCCCCATTAATCTCACAGAGACACACCTGAGTCTGGTGGATGGCAAAGCCCATTTTCACCCAAAGTACTAAGACACAAAGAGACTTCAGTATTTTACGTCATATATACTGTCAGAGTATGTTGAAGCCTTATCAGCATTCTCACTGCATCTGTAACACCTGTATGTTCATCTTTGGTTTAGATTAATCTGAAGATGATGTTGACAATAAGGGATTAAGGACAGTCACTGGAAACAATTGTGCACTTACCCTCCCAAATTAAAAAGCTGCAATCTTTAAGAAATGTGATCCACTCCAAAAAAACCAGCACCTCTACTTTTAACAGTCCTCATGAGGTTGCTTCCCTATCCTTCATTTCTTCTTTACTTGTCCCTGCATGTTTCAACTGTGTGCACTTAAGTATCAAAAAGCATTTGATCCCATCCATTACACTAATTCTTAAGAGAAAATGTGGGTTACAGTATGCTGCATTACAAACCACAGTTTTAGTAATTCAGAAGCAGCACGCAGCAAGTGCATGATTTTATAATTGTTCAGCTTCATTAACAGTCAGAGATGTTATTTTCAAAAATACTTTAGGGCTGTTGACAAGTCAGATGGAAGAGACTCCATCTTGAAAATGCTGAAGTAACACTATGAACAATCACTCACATTCATCCCATCCATTTACTTCATTGGCTTTTTTTATTCTATTTCCACACCCTCCATTAGCATTACCATTTTAGGACTCTTGTGCCCTACACCAAACAGAACGCAAAGATGTTTTCTCTGTATCAAAAACAGAACCCTGACCCAACCCTCTTGCACCACTGAGTTATTCTCCACTTTTCACCCAGTATATAGAGACAAAGGCCTAGAAGACCCTGATGGAGAAGAGCAGGGTAAAGAAAGATCAAGCACCTCAGCCTTGTCCATATTCACTGCCCCTAGATCGCCTGTCACAGTCAGCAGCAAGCCTGTATTTCCCTCATTTCTCTTTTTCCTTAACTCCTAAGGCAGTGCTGGAAGTTCCTGCTGCCTTTGATGCCCCTACCAGTAGCAGTGGCTTTCTCAATACCATCTCTGCCTATGCAGGCAGGATTTTTATAACCCTGAGCAAGCTTGTTCTCATTTCTACCTCCTGCATGAGTCTGCTGTGCTGACACTGTCATCAGTTCCCTCAGTACTGCTCTCCTTAGACCTCCACTCATTTTCCCAAGCAGGTGTATGGACTATTGCTTTCTGCTCCATGAGGCTGTGCTTTAAGGAATGCCAGGTCCATTGTGATTCACTGTCCTTTAGCTCACGGGGTCTCACCAATCAGCTCAGTAAATAAGCAAAGTCTGCTCTTACTCATGAAGTCCATGAAGCATGATGGCAAATTAACAGAAGGCTCACCTGGAGTCTCAGAGATGTACAAGAACCATCAAATTTCTTACAGTCACATGCCCAGATTGTTGACTGTTGTGTATTTCAAGTATTATTAAAATGATAATTGACTTGAATCAGCTGCAACAAATTTCAAGTCATCTTATAAGCATCCCCTGTCTATCTCTGTCTATCTTTAGCCTTCATAATGCCTTTATGGAACCAACACATGCCACATCATCTGTGGGAAAAAAGCCTTGTTAAGGAAACGTTCAATAAACTACTGGGAAACTTCTAAAATAAAGATTAGTTGAAAGGAGTGTAAAATTTAGCTCATTGCTTTTGAACAGGGCAAACTGCTAAGTTTTTTTAAATATTTCATCCAATAGGGGAAAAAAAATGCAAAGAACTCCTGCAACACAACACAGGCTTATTACAGGACAGCACAAGAAAACAGAGGCAGCGATGTCAGAATTGTCTATGACTTTTGGAGTGACAAAAATACAAATATTCAAGAATGACACTAAAGAACTGTGAAGAGACTTCTCAAGGAGACATAATGATTCCTGAAGAGTTCTATTAAGCAAAGCAATGCATCTGGTTTTGACAGTTGAGATGAAATGGTGGCAATTTTGCAGTTTCTGTCATAGAAGAAGTATAGAAGTCCTGCTGGTAAATCCCACTCTTGGCGATATATACATATAGAATTCCCTAAATTTTCCTTCTATCATTGGGAAATAAAAGCTAATGTACTTGTGCTGTGATCTCATCCACAGGAATATTACTCACATCAGTGCTTTAAAAGGTTATTTGCAATAGCCATCCCAGAGGAGTTCAGCCCACTGTAACTAAAGAGCAACAGTATTTTTTCTTTCCTTATTTTGCAAATACAAATTATTCTAGAATAAAAGGTGAGTATACATGCAATTTCAGAGCAGTTCCATAAAGGAACTGCTTTGGTTGGGACAGCTATTATAATAAAATTTTCCTATTCAAACTAGGCATGTCCCAAGCTAGGCTGGTTCTAACAGCTAACAAATTTTAAAATTTATTTACTAATCAAAAAAGAACGTGAAAGCTATAAGCAGGCTAAATGAATTATTTTAAGACATTGTTTGAAACAAAATAACACTTCTAAAAGATGCAAAAGATACAACAGGCTGTTCCCCCACTTGAGAAAGCAGTAAAACCAGCATAATGCATTACTCGTTGCAAAATGCATGCAAGATCTTGTCCAGACTACAAGACTGTTGTTCCTGCAGGGCATTCCCTATTTACTTGAATAGAGAGCTCTCCTGAATAAGTCAGGGAGAGACTCAAAGTAACATGAACTACCTCCACATAAAACAGCTTATAGCAGTAAGGAATGCCAGCACTGGCACAGCTCAGTCAAAATTCTTCAGAAATGCCTCATTTACACCATAACTGTAGACACATGCCAAACAACTGAATGTAGCAATGATCTGCAGATGTTTTCTTCCTCAGTACATCAATTCCCAAAGCACTCCAATAATTCACTTAAGAAAAAAAAAGCCTCATCTAAATAGAAACAACTTACAGACTCTCAGTTACATCATGGAACTATGGCATTTGAAGATTGACATTTGCAAGCCAGATATCCTGACCTCACATAGTATTGTGCATACTCCTATAGTCATGACTTGCAGTAAAGCAAATCAACAGAAAGCCAACTTGCATATTCAAATTTTAAAAGTTCTAAACAACAGTACTATTAAAACAAACCCAAAGCCCAAATCTCTAAGTTAGTCAACCTTCTGGCTACCACACAAACAAATCTTTTCCAAGAACTACACAGTCATTTTCTCTCCAGATTGTGAAAAACAAATGCCTGTGCTGTCTGTTGTGCTCCTCCCCTCCATCTTCCTGAAGATATGTTTTCTTTGCACTGTGCCCCCTGGACAACATACAAGATTCACCTGGTCTAATTAAAACACCAGTTTTCCAAAAAACCACACATGCCAATCACAAGACAAACAGGATCCTTGCAGTAAAGCATCAAAACAAAACAAAGCATAAAAACAAAACAAAAAAAGAGAAGCACAAGACTTCTTTATCCACATCATTCTACAATTGTGAATTCTGTGCAGACTCTCCACTCTTCCAAAATAACCAGACATTTCAAACAATAAAATTAGTATCTTCTTCTAAATGGTGTTTAATAATGCTTTCATATAAATAATCATAAAACGCTAAAATGCAGGATCAAGTTATTAGACCTATCATTTTATTTTAATTCATATGAAGTCTACAGATAGAAACAGTGAAAATGCCATCCCTTCCATCACAGAAACCTTCAGGACCCAAAAATTTCAGTTGCTCAGAAACACAGGGAACCCATCAGAGATAAGAAAAAGCAGAACACTAAATGCTGTTTGCACTATATCATATCAGCAACAGCATTTATATTATGTCTGGTCAATGTAAACAGCTAATTAATGTCAGTCTCACTTTGCTGCTTGTCTGAAACAAACAGCAGAACAGTCAGGGCATGACTTGACAGGAGCAAAGGATGGCAAAAAGGAAAACAGTTACACCCAAAACCAGAGACATGTCAGATATGCAAACAAAGAGAAAAAAAAGGAAATCAGGTAGTTTAGAAAACATTTGGGAGCAAAACCAAACTGTGCCCAGCCAGCATGGAAGCAATGATCTGGTTACATCCTCTATTCAAATGTAGATAAAAATGAATTTTTGGATCTGCTTGAATTGCCAGGAAAGATCCTTGGACAAAACAACAACAAAAAAACCCAAAGAAAAATCAAAACAAACAAAGACAAACTCATAAAAATCAAACCAACAACTCAGGAAGAGAGGAGGGAGGAAAACACGGTTGTGCTTGGCATGGGGTCTTCCTGGTTGCTTGGTACAAACTGGAGTTTCCTTCACCTCAAGCTGGCTTTTTGCCACACAATGTAGGCTATACTGAATGAGTTAAGTGGCTTAAATTTCTGTTCCCCTGCCAGGGAAAGTCACCTGAAATTTCAGACCAAGGCACCAGTCTGTCTCAGATGGGATGCTTTGATAGCATCTGCTGGATTCATCTCCTTATCCCACTAGCCAGGGCTGTACATTACCTTCCCATTGCTGTCAACTTCCTGACAGCCAAATTAGCATTCCAACTATTTATCTTACCAGAGTATAAACTTATACATATTCAAGTGCTCAGACTGTGACTTCAGATCAAGAAACTTTCCACCTTACAATAAAAAATGGTTTACCATTAGCAAAACATGATACTTACAGCAAACAGTAAAAAAAATAAAAATAAATGTAATGCTCATCTATGAGCCAATCCCAGAGGAACATCCAACAGAAGTCTACACTAAATACTGCAAATTACATCTCCCCATTTAAAGTCTCAAAATTGACAGAAGACTGAACAAAAGTACTCCATAAATGTACACATGAAAGGTCACTCTCACCTGGGAGCTCCATCAATTTCACTACGATGTCTCTACTTCAGTTAACACTACCAAATGCAAATAAAGCCCAAAAGGTGCTTTTATAATGTTTATAGTTAAAAGAATTTTGCTACAAAGCTGACACTAAAGTTTGTACATAACTAGGTTGATAAACTCCAAACTTATTCCAAGAACTAATGGCACATAAAATAAAGACAATTCATTTTTACCTACTTCTAGGCAAATATTTTGTTGTCTGGCTGGTTTTCTTCAATTTATTCTAAATCTTTTGCCCGCTTTGGTAGTGTAGGCATTTAATTTTTGTGATACCACCAATCCACACAAAAGGCCATAATTAACCAAATTACTTTTCTCCCCCTTACCTCCTTTTACTGTAGTTTTAATGTATTTGATTGAGGCACGTCAATACCACCTTGTTACCCCATACAAATACAGTGCACAAAGCATTTGTATAAACCAGAACACTGAGTATTACAGTGCATTATTGAACAATTATTTTTTATATTATATTCCTAACCTGGACACCTTTCTTTTTTTTTTTTGCTATTCAGTCATACAGTTCTAAAAATGGAACTGGAATACTGAATTGGGGTAAAAATAGAACACCTATCCAGGAATGGCAGCAAAACCCTGAAACAGTGAAGAAAAATTGGCAGTCAGAAGGTGTCCTCTGCGTTCTATCAGCACAGTCCCCAGTTTTCTCAAATGACCCTGTACTAGGATACAGAAATTTGCACAATATTTATGGGGAGAATGAGAAGGAATTCTCATATGACTGAGTGGCAGGAAAGCCCCTACAAGTCCAAGAGGGCATCTAAATGTGCAAAATTTACTGAGAAACAGTTTGCAATTAGCAACAAAATGTATCTAGAAAAAGGAAAAATTACATTATTTCAATTGCTCAGGGTACAAAGGAGGTAAGAAATGTATCCCAAGCAACAGAGGTGGGGGAAAGGGAACAGGGGAAACAGAAAATATTCACAGCTGAATTATACTCTAGAAAAGAAAGAATTCACTTAATGCACAGAATGAGAAGCAGAGAAAGATATAAGCACAAAAAACCAAAAGGGTAGACGAGAGAGAAAAATAAACAGAAAACCACTTCAAACAGCATTTTTGCTGAATATGTAAAAAGGTCATTTAAAAAAAGTAACTGACAAATTGGAAGGAAAAAGCGTAACTCAACAGAGAATTACAGAAACCTTAACTGGTAGCATTTGCTTCCTACAAGAAAAATGGAGGTGAAAAATTCAAGACTGTTTATTGTGAATATTATTCAAAGATGAAAAAGCAGAGACAGCATATGCCAGTGGGGTACAGATACATCAGCTCTGTGAGCAAACTTAAAGGCCACACAGCACTTCACAAAGAAACAATACTGTCTGAAAGGCACATGTCAAAAAAAAGGAGCCAAGCTACCAGCAGCAAAACTATCAGCCCTAAGGCCATATGATGTCTCCAGAAATATGGTCTCTAAACTAACTTCAAATTAATAGATTAATAACATTTTATTTAAACTAAAACCAATTGCATTAAATAACCATCCATGTAATTACTATGTCAGTAAAGGCAATTTTTTCTTCCAACAACCCTGACTAAAACCAAAAAAACCCAAGATACAGCTTGCTAGATATTTTATACATTTTTTTCTGTAGTCCATAAAGGACTTTGTTTTGGTATTATAGGAAATTTCATGCTGATTCATGGGGGTTCATAAATATTGTGGTTAGAGCACTGAATAGATATTGATACTGATGTGGAGATTACTGTTTTAACTCACAGTATTTACTTGGGGAAAGTATTTACAACTAGGAAAAGATAACTGGGACAGAGATGTTTAAAAGTATTTTTTAAAAATGCCCCATCAATGTATTTCATAAAGTAAAATCAGAAAAAATACTTTTTTAGTCTCACATAGAAAAATGTCATTGCATTTACATACACGGTTGGTATTTTAGTAAAAGTCCTGAGTAGAGAGTACTTGGTATTAAAGTCCTTGGTAAGCAAGCTATTGTCAAGGAGCACAGCACATTCAATAGATATTTAAATTCACAAAAACAAATGAGAGATCCATTAGCTTCAAGTTTCACTTCTGTTGAACACTTCATCTTCTACTCCCTTGTGACTGCTGCAGTTCCAGTCAGGCATGTTCAGCTGCCAAAAGTTCTGCTGAGGAGCAGTATCCCATTTGAATAGATATGAAAGGATCTGAGCTATCTTCGAGCCCAGGGGCATTACCGAGCTCACACGCACGTGTAGCAACTGTAGCAGCCAACAGTCGCTGGCCTCGCCTCTCACCTTCACTCCCCATCACCAGCTAAGACAAAGAGTCCAACGGCACAAGAACTCGTGGGAAAGGACAACCACCAACGCCTGCAAGATGCCGTCCTGCCACCACATCCCTTTTATTCGGCCCCCGCTGTCGAAGCAGGGAAACCACGGACCGAGCAGCGATGGCGGTCACGCTGACGCACCGGGGCGGCTGCCGCTCCACGAGTCCCCCGGCGCCAGCCGCGCCCCCGGTGTGCGGGCCGGAGCCACGGCAGCCCTGCGGAGCTGCCGGGCCGCTCGCACCGCTCCGGAGGAGCGCCGAAGGGCGGGCGGGCGGCGCACGAGGCGCTCCCAGCGGAGCCGGGGTGAGGCAGCGGAGCCGCGGAGGGCGTGCGGGGGGGACGCGGGCACCGCGGGCGTCCCGCCCGCCCTCGCCTGCCGCGTCCCCCCGTGCCCTTGGCGGAGGCAGCCCCGGCTCTGCAGCGGCGGAAGCGCAATGGACACCCCGACCTTGCCCTCCCAGCCCGGCCCGCCTCACCTGCGTGCCCACCACCACGATCTGCGGCAGCTGGATGATATCGGCCCCCACCGTGTTGAACACGTCCTGCAGCTTGTTAATGACGGGGATCAGCGCCTCCATTGCGGCGGGCGAAGGGACAGGGCGGGCGAGGCGTCGGCGGTCGATGGACGCGACGGGTACCGGCGGCTCCCTCAGCCGCCCCCTGCGCCTGCCGCCATCGGCGCCGGCCCCCGCGCACGGCCCGGCCCCCGGCAGCCTCTGCGCGCCCGCCTCGCGCACGGCGCCACCGCCGGGCACCATGGGAGTTGTAGGCCCTGCGGGTGCCGGGGCTCCTCCCGGGCCGCCCCCTGTGTGCGGGGCGTCACTGTGGTCTTGTATCACAAGGCATTGCGGGTTTTATTACACAGAATCACAGAATCAGTGAGGCTGGAAAAGGCCTCTGAGATCGTTGGGTCCAGCCTGTGGTTGAACATCCCCGTGTCAAGTAGAGCAAGGCACTGAGTGCCACGTCCAGGCCTTCCTTGAACACCTCCAGGCACCGTGACTCCACCACCTCCCTGGGCAGCCCGCTCCAATGCCCAATCACTCTTTCTGTGAAGAAATTACTACTAATGTCCAACCTCAGTCTCCCCTGGCGCAGTTTAAGACAATGTGCTCTTGTCCTGTAGCTGTCACCTGGGAAAAGAGCCAGACTGCCCGCCTGGCTCCAGCCTCCTTTCAGAGGTTGTAGAGAGCGAACAGGTTCCCCCCGAGCCTCCAGGCTGGACACCCCCAGCTCCCTCACTGCTCCTCGCAGGATCTGTGCTCCAGACCCTTCCCCAGCTCCACTGCCCTCCCTGGGTGCCTCAGGTGTCCCATGTGGGCAGGCAGGCCTCATTCTGCCCAGACATCACCAAGGAAAGGTGCTGAATGGTAAATCACCAGCGCTTCTGCTGTCACAAAGCCAACAGAGCAGGAGAACGAGGCTGCTGGGGCAGGGAAGAAACATAATGGAGATCATTTCTCAGGGAAAACAGGACTGGAGATCTGCTCCTACAGACTGCACAGTGAAAGGAATATTCTTCTCTTTCTGTTCACATATTGAGAATTGCAATGGACACACGTAGAACAGCTATATTTATTCTGTTTGCTTTCTTGTTGATATTTTTTTTTTCTGTGAGACAGATAATCTACTGAAATTCTGTAACTTAGATGTGTAATAGTAGGTTAGGTTGAGGTGTCTTAGGAAGTGGCAAACTGTGTGAGATCTTATACTCAGCTGTGTTACAAAAAGAGACAGAATGAAACCAGAAGATGACTTGTGATGCGAGATCACAACAAATAAGCTGTCTCATCTTCAAATGTCTTTCCTTTGAGTGCATTTTCTGAAAGATAAATTATTAATATGTTGGCACTGAGTTAATCTGGACTTTGTTCTTTCTTATAAGCAACAGAGCAAAAAGGCTTCTAAAAGTTTCAAGTTTTGGATGGCATTAGAATTCTTGTTCTATAGAAATTAGTCTTTTCAAGTCTTCACGTCCTGAAACACTCAAATGTTAAAGGAAAGAGCAAGGATATGTCTTCTTATTTGTACATCTTTTCAACAGAGTTTCTCATTCTTGGCCAAGCAGTTTCACACTGTTTATCAGAGGGATAATATTTTGTGATAAAAGCACAAAGATGGCTAAGCAAGTTGAAACACTCCAAAATTCAGTGTATTCAGCACAGAGTGAAGCAGTTAATGCGTGTAAAATTGTGGGAGCAAGGTCCTGAATGATTGGTGAGGACTTCCTGTCATACAAATAATTATCCAGTGGTTTCACCCATTAGCTCTCAGCATGCTGCAGCCAATGGCTCCCAGAGATCATTAATACCAAAAGGCCATTTGGCATCTGCCTTTCCAGCTTCCAGGACAAAAGGAAATGTTTATCTGGAACAGCAAATAATCTTTTTAAAAGGTTTGCTGTTCTCTGTCAAGGCTGATCTCCTCTCCTCCCTAGAGTCTCTGAAAGGCAAAGAAGGAATGGGAAAGGAAAAGGAAAGGAAAGGGAAAGGAAAGGGAAAGGAAAGGGAAAGGAAAGGGAAAGGAAAAGAGCATCCCAGTTGCACAGGACAAGAAGCTGCTGGCTCCCAATGAAGATAGATAATACCAGCTTATTTCTCTATGCAATTCTCTTTTCTCCTACCACTTTTATTTTCCCTATGACCTCATGGACACCCCATGAAATGGAGAAAATGAAACTTGGTTTATGTCTTAATTTAGACCAGAAGTGGGACATCTCAGCAAGAATGTAAAACTGGAAGAGGGTCAGAGAAAGACACAGATGATGAAAGGTGTGGAACAGCTTCTATATCAAGACCACCTAAGAAAGGCAGGAGCTTCACTCTACAAAAGAAATGGCTCAGGGTTGCAAGGACCAGAGGTCTGTGTGATCATTAGCAACTTGGAGTGGGTGAAAAAGAATCAGGTTTCTTTACTCTCCCTTCCAATAAAGGCATTTTGGGAACATGTAATGAAAGCAAGGGCCAGCTCAGAACAAAACGAAGACAGGAGCCCCTTATGTGCTTTGGTGACCTGTTGAGCTCCTTGCCAAAGGATGCTGTAGACAGTAAAACTTTAAATTGATTCAGATGCTGTACAGATTATTTTAAGAAGGAGAAATGCATTGCATGTATAAAAACAGCTCTGTAAGGATCAATTCTAGCTGGGGCTGTTTCTGAGCTGACAATGTTTGCAAGCCGGGAGAGCAGCATGCAGAAGCACTGTGTGCTCACCCATTAGCCTGTCCCACTATGGCTATTCTTAGGATTTTATCAGTGTAATATTTCAAGGAGCACACAGAGGAAATATCAGTTGCTGAACCAAGTTGAGACGAGCCAGCTTGCCCTGCAGAGATGCTGAAAGTCCTGTCCAGGGCTGCATACACCAATGAAGAAACATAATGGAGACAGAGGAAGTGAATTAAGGAAGATATGCAACAAGAAAGCACTAAAGAAGATATAAAGCTAAGAAACATCAAAATGCTAAGTTTTATGCATTTTACATTTCTGGCTAAAAAGTGAGAGCCAGAAATACCTCTACTATGAAGTGTAATGGCCTGCACCAACAGTTACCTCAGCCCTGTTGAAGACAGTGCTAAAGCAATGAATATTTTAACAAGCAACGGTTATCTGTAGCTTTAACTCTAAATTTCCTTGGCTGACTCACATTGTACTGAGCAAGAAACTCAAAGATCTGATAAAGGCAGTAGTAGTCAGACTGGTTATTTCAGTTAATTGACATGAGGATGCAGGAACTGCCACACCAAATGTGACCTGATATCAATCTACTTCAGGACCTCATCTTTAAATTTTCCAGCATTAGCCTCTGGGGAAAACATACATACACAGTAATAAGATCTTCTCATTCCAAAACTGTCTGTTAAATAATTTTGTTATTGCTGTGAGATCTAGAGTAGACAGTTCAATATTTCTTCTATGTTACTGCAATCTAGATTGCTTTATTTAACATATAATAGAATTCTGTCCCATCACACTAAATTCTTGGCTCCAATGACAACTTCTGATAGTAAATTTAATTATCTAATTATATATAATGCAAAAAATCAATTTGGTATGAGTTTTGTATTTGTCATCTTCAAATTTCTATATAAGCCTCCTTGGTTTTATGTTTGACATCAGGAGAACATTTCCAGACTTTCTTCTCCATGACATGAATTTTTTTTTAGTTTTGCATCATCATTTGCTTCCATTTTTCTTAGACAGCTGAGTCTTTTTTATTGGCATACTGACAGTAATGGACACGTCATTTGCCATTTAGTTCATTTATGCCAGACATGGCAACCACAAACTAGCACCCCAGCAAAGCATATTTCCTGGCATCTTCTTTTGTCTAGACAATTACTGAAATATATCAAGTATGTAACATAGCATTTATGCCTCATATGGTCATAGTACTTTTTACTGCAAAAACACCATTAGCAAAATACTTCTATAAGTTATTCCTTACTAATGTCACCTTTTGGAACCATGCAGTACCATGCAGCAATTATATGGGTCTGGCAGAAATCAGATTTTATGTGAAGGCAAACTGAATGGTGTTTCTGTGTTCTCCAGAGCAACCTTGTCACAGATGTAACTGTAACAGCTTTCTACACCAGACACCATTAGAAAATGATATAAATAAATTCCTGAATTCCCTTGACAGAATGACCCTTTTGTTTGGCTGTTCTACACAGATTTCTCAAGCTGAGAGATTCAAAATCTTGCTCTTTTAATTTTTTTTCCCAGAAGCAAGAGAAGTCAGAGCTTTGAAATCCATAGCCCAGGAATTCTGCTGACTTTGCAAAGCTAGCTCTCCTATGTGCTTCAGCTGGCTGTAAGAAATCATAGTGCTGATAGGAATTCCTGAGTGTGAAAAACATGTTACCTGTGCTGACACCCAGTCTCTGACAAAACAAAGTTATTCTGGGGCAGGGATGCAACTTTGCTGGACAATACGAACTAAACAACTGAGAGTACCTTATATTTTCTTAATCTGAACACTGGGATGTTATGAAAATCTGGTTATTTGGGGTGTCACACGACTTCTGTTAAAACTTCCTTGTGAAACTGTAAGCAGGTTTCAAGTTAAGGGAGGGGAGAGCAGAGGTCAAGAGCCACAAGGCAAGCACAGCAGTCAAACCTCATAAATCAGTAACAAAGTCCAAGCACTTCGGTATTTGGAAGACACCAGCTTTTCTCACGGGGCCAATAGAGATAAAAACTTCAGTTGGAGATGGAAGTAATCTCTGTATCCTAGTGGATTCCTGTACAGCAGTGCTTCCTCCTTGATGCAGCTGGAGCGGTCACTTGAAATAGCAAACACAATACTTAAGCTGTTGCTTCAGTAAAAGATTTTCACAACCGCAATGGTTTGCAGTTCAATTTTCATATGGAGACTTTTTATGTTAAAGGTCCAAGGTATTGGGAATAAAGGCAATGACCTCTTGTCTGCTATCAAGTAAGTAACTTTTATTGCTAAGCAAAATGCCCACTTAACATTCAACTGAGGCAACACAAATAGAAAATAAAAAAATCTTACCCCAACCAAACCTTACCTCAACCAAAACTTGCTGGTATTCAGGAGGAATTGAGCTTGTATCTTGTACTTCTGGATCTAGTAAGTTAAATAATTCCATCTCCTGTAGTCTTTTTAAGGTAAAATAGTATGCCAAGAGGAACATTTTTTATTTTTATGATGCACATTTTCTTGTGCATGCTGTGTATGATTGGCACAATTTTAAGTTGGCAATGTAACAATTGACCACATATGATTTACAACCTCACATCCTGCTTATAAGAGTATGACAGCAGACACTTCGTGTCTCACCTGCCATGCTTTGCTTTGCACTGCAGATTCGTCTTGGAGCATGGGGATGCAGGTCTTTCCATGTGAAACACAACTGTAGGATGAACTTCAGCTACTCAAGGGCATTCAGTTAAGAGAGAACCAATTTAGTGCTAGTCTGAGATCAAATTCCAGAATACAACATAGATAAGGCAGGCCTTGTCCCAGAGCCTCAGGCTGTAAGATTTGGATTTACTTTGCAAGAAATATTCAAGCAAGACAAAACATGTAAGACAGGCAGTTCTACATGATAGGCAGTACATCTAAACAGAACTACAATGAAATCCTGTCTTCTTCCATCACAGGGTCATTAATTTAATTTCACGCTGAGAAAAGGCTCCTCTATTCAGTAGCAGTCAGAGTCTAAAACCCATTTCCCCAAAGCAGGAATTTCCCTTTACCTAGAGTTTGGAAAAGTGAGGTCAGGCATATGACATTAAAAAGTGCTCAACAGAGAGAACAAACCTCCAGACTTGTTTCCAAACACACGCTCACAGAATCAGAGGTAGAAGTTCAGTATCCACTGAACCCAAGAGAGCGTTAATTTCCACGTTCTCCACGCAAGAGTGCCATGACTGCCTGGCTCCCAGACAGGATAGGAAAGGGCAGAAGAGAACATGAAGTTACTAGAGACCAAAAAGAGAGTAATCCCAGATTCTGCTCCCAAAATAATCTCCATTTCTTCAGCCATGTGTTATTTTAATATTACAAATGCATAAATCAAATCCAGAAACCTCTGAAATCTCTAAGTTAAATAAGGTAGTATTGAGTATAATTAATACAAAGACGTTTTGGGATCTAGGAACTCATCTTACTCTAAATTCCCAGTTAAGGATCTATTCTATAAGGAGATGCTTCTGACTGCAGAAATTTCCTTCATTTAGCAAACAAAAACCTATTCAAATTTGGCAGTTGAAATTATTAATGAATTTTCTTGGTAAGATCCTGATGGTTGGAGTCCATGTCAACTCTAGGGCAGGCAGCACGACTTGCTCATGACACAGAGCATTGTGCTTTTGAGAGAGAAGCAGTGCCATGCAACACAGAGGTGGTGTTCCTCAAGGAACCAAACTCCACAGTGTGCATCCTGACTTACCCCAAGAACTGGGTCTGGTGAGCCTAAATATTGCCGTGGCTTCCTAGTGCACAGGGCCAAGAAGGCAGGGGGTGAGCAGCTCCCAAGTAAAATAGTCACAATCATAGGGATCCCTCTGCTTCTCCGTTAGAGACACCACAGGACCCTCCAGAGCCATTTATTTGGAGCAAAGCGGCTCCAAATGCTGCGTTTGCCAAATGCTGTTCTGCCACTTCTCTCATGTCAAGAAGTTCATGACATGCCAGGAACAATTCCATGGTAATGAGGCAGTGTTAGTCAGGCTCTTTGGGAAAGCCGGAGGAGGCAACGCCTTCTTTATGGGCTATGGACAATTTGCTGCCACAAAGAAATATCACTGCTTATTAACCCTGCTGATTGAAAGGAATTAAGTAGGACCTGTGGTGATGCATTTCCTGTAGTTTGAGTTTTATAATCATTATATTTATAATTATCTCTTATTAAAGTACATTTTTAAGGTAAATGCTATTAGTTTTTGTCTCCATGCAGAAGGCATTGCATTGTGCTTGATGGGGAAAATGAGATTTGGAACAGAGTCAACCACAGTGCAAAGAAAATCAGAAAAATCAGAAAGTTATATAAACAGAAAGGGAAGCATTAGTTGCTGAGTTTTATCACTGCTTATTTCAACTACTGATTTGTTTACCACGTGTGCAAAGAGAAGATGTAGAAATGAAACAAAAATTCTTGTATGCAACTCCTTCCAGTCAGAAACTACCAAGTACTCCTGTAACTTTTCCTCTCTCTGTTTTGGGAGAAGTATTTTCTGCAACATTATGCCCACCTGCAGAAGAGTACCAAGAATAAATCAGATATAATCAAAACAGGTTTAATGTGTGCAGATGATGGAGATCACGGGAACTGCAACAAGTTTTGGTCTGTTAAAGGACACATCCAGCTAATTACCTGATCATTTTTTGCTTTGCAGCACCACTTCAGTTCAGCACATGAGGTCATGCTGATCACTTAGTATTACTCAGTACTAAGAAAGATTTGGGGCTATGCTGAACATTTTACTTTATTTCTGCACTTTTCTGTAGGGATGGCTGTACAGAAATTCATGAAACACTCATCTAATGTCCTGGTCACATTCCCATTTCAGAAATCTGGACCAAACTGTGCAGGATAGCAGAGACCATGTCTTTTATTTTTCCCACCTAGGATGTCATAGCATTAAATACACCCTTTGTAAACTCGGAATACATCTTTCACCAACTTAGCAGTACTTCTGAGTCACCACCACTTCAGCACATTAGATACCAATGTTCCAAAGTCTTCACCATCACACGTAACAAGAAACACAGCTTAAAGATTTAATCAGCAAAATGAACAGTAGGGGGACCAAAAAAAAATAACAACCAAAAAAACCCCCCAAAAAAACGAGTCAACTAGCAGTACTTATTTAATGATGCTTTTGTTTTACAGGATACAAATTTCTGTTCTTTTTAAGTACTCAACATGAATTAAAGTGCTTAATTTTTACAATTCTTCACCGACCTTAAGATCAAATATACATATATTACAGAAAATATGTACAATATCTTCAACTTTTTTACATTCTTAACCATAAAAATGACGACTTACATTTGCACAACTTACAATGTCATTTGTATTTCACCTTTTTAATATTATTCACTTTATTGCAAAACCAAAACAAATTTACACTTCTTCCAATGATTATTTAAGAAATGTTTTTTCAATGAAAATCAGAAATACTTCCTTAATGAAGGGAAATTAATATGTATAGCCTATAATTCTGATGTCAAACATTACAGCTGATACAGCTCCCACTAAAATTAATGTATTAATCTGCCTTAAGGGCTGCAGAATAGAAAATACACTGGTAGAAAAAAATAATATTTCAATTGCAAACTGTTCTCTACATGCAACAAATTTGGCTTAGAAATACCAGGGCACATAAATGCAAAAATGCTTTGATATAGTTCCCTCTTTTCTGAATGTTTCCATCATAAATACTTAATGAATTTACGAGGATGAACTATAAACAGAAGTAGGTTGGTGTTGTGCAGTGGCTGAAAACATGTTTTATTCAAAGAAATCTGCTTGAGGATTTTGAGAAAAAACACATTCTACATTCACTTGTGCTAGGAAGAGTAAGGGGTGAAACACAATGCCATAGTTTATTCTGGGAAGAAATTTAATCACAAGGTTTCAAAGCAAGTTGATTGAAATACCTCACTGGAATTAGCATGTTTGTGGGGGCTTTTGTGTTTGTTTTTATAGGCTGAAATAGTAAATATGCCACAATAGCAGATCTACTGCCATCATTTTCTGGAAAGCATAATCAACACACTCATTATACATTCTGTTTTGAATGCAGCACAGTGTATTTTTTGATTGTAAAATACTGCTTGAAAACAAGTCATCTGAATAATAATCTCAAATATATAAATACACATATATACATATACACACATACATATGCATATGTGTATATACACACACATATGCAATCATTAAATTAATCTTATGATCTGTTAAAGGAAAGGGATTTCAGAAACAATCTGATGAGCAGATTAAAACTCCTGTCTGAGGAACATGCTTACCATGGGTCAGAACCAGCTAGATAAATTCCTCACACCAACAGGGCCACAGACTAGAGCAAAAAGCAGTAACCCCATGTATTTTATTTCAGATTTCAAATAACAGTACACCACGAGACTAAAAATTATGCCCATTTCACCAATGGATTTACATTAAGGATAGTCAGTTTTGCCACACAATTATTTCTCTCCAATCATTTACTTTTGGATATGTATTTCCAGTTGTTTATATTCACCCCTACATCAATTACCTCCATCTGAAGTTCACCTGAGCTCTGTGACTCCAGGTGAGACCTGGTATCTCAGCAGTTCCCAAACTGGTGGAAGTTTCATCTTCCATAAGTGTCCTTATATAATGTAAGGCAGATTCTATGTGAATTTAAATCACTGAAGGTACAATAGCTCCAGCAGGCCTGTGCTAGTTTGCACCAGCTATATGGAGAAAGACCTTCTGTTATTGCTTAGGATTATTTGTACATGGAATGTTTATTTCTTTCCTGAAAGTCTTTCCTTCAGTATAAGAAATAACTCTCTTAATTTTATTTAATCTTTCCTTGAAATGAAACGCTGATGATTTTTTATACTAGCTATGTGGTAAGGAACCCAAACAACCTGTCAAGTGTTTCCACATCTTTCCCACTTATTTTAATATATGTATTTTTTTTCCTTCTGACTCCACTTGGAAGTCTGTGGAGCATACTTCTATAATCTCACCTAAATTTTACTTAGATGGTAGTGTATTTACTCTATATTTAATCAGTGCCTCGCCTTCATCCATAACTTAAAAACATGAACAATATAAATCCTCTTTTCTATGAAAGGGAGTTAGAATTCTTGAGGACATTTATAAAGCACTTTGAGATGGTTTTGCATAAAAAGGTGCTACTATACATACATACAATTAAAGGGGTTTAATATTCTACTCCAAATAGAAGAGAATGTTTTGTACTCCCAATATGTATTTTGCACATATAAATTAAATACGCTTTGGAATAAACAAAACTACACGGCATAAAGGGATTGAAAATACTATATAATACAGGTTTTATAGCAGCTCTTCAACCAAGCAGGAGTACCTGATATCAAAAGAGAATTTTTAGAGGGTCTGGAGGAATGATGCAGACATGCAGATATCATGATACACTATTTTCCCATTATAGGGGGAAAAAATAAGTAATTTCAAAAAATATATTGCTATGATCCAAAAATATGAATGATAAAATTAAGTCTTATTCTGGTTGAACACAGATAAAACCACTAAAATAACTTTTGATCTGCTTTAAATTTCACAGAAGAGTGATCACTTTTAACGTGAGAAACAAGCATTACTTGGACACAAGAGTTGCAAAACTTAAATAATTCAGCAGAGCCATTCACATTCATCAATGCATTATGAATGAATGCTTAGTTACAATTTATTCCTTACACAAAGAGCTCAATGTTCACAAATTTAATGCCGTTTTCTTTTCCTTGAAGTATTTAAGAATTTATTTCAAATGGGAACAGCTACCTTGTTAGAATGATGGTTTTAATTTCACTGCTTTCATCATAATTCTCAAGCCACAGCAGCTACAACTTTGTATTTGTTCCTCTGCAATCATAATTTACAATTTAAAGTTAAATTTTGGGATACTGTTAGAAGGGCTTGTCTTGTACTGGAGAATGAAGACAACAGGCTGGTTAAATTTAGAAGCAATTTCTCCATCTTTTCATATTCTTTAATACTGCTAATACATACTTTTCCCACAAAATACACACAGAACCATATATTTGAGTGCTAAGGCATTCTGACTCAGAAGAGAACAATTCTGACCAAGCAATTGATTATGAGAACATGCAGTGGGTTTCACTGGGATAAATAAAATATCCTCTGCTATATAAAATTTAATGGCTGAGAGCAAACATCCAAACAAGCAACTCCCAGTGCCAACTTCATTTCAGATTGCTTATGCCCAAATGCAGGGCTTTGTCTGGGAGATGCTGCCATTCAAGTAGCTTCAACTACTCAACACCACTATTACAATAAGGCAGAACAGAAACTGCTGCTTCAAATGGCTTAACTGGAATGGGGCTTCCTGCCTGGCTTAGAATTAGGTTTGCAGGAGCTTAGAAAACAGAACGTACTACACAGCACCAAGTTGGGTAGGATGCTGACCTGCTGGAGGGCAGGAAGGCTCTGCAGTGAGATCCAGACAGGCTGAATCAAAGGGTCAAGCCTGCTCTAAGAGGTTCAACAAGGCCAAGTGCTGGGTCCTGCACCTGGGTCACAGCCACCCCTGCAGTGCTACAGGCTTGGGGAAGAAAGGCTGGAAAGCTGCCTGGTGGAAAAGGACCTGGGGGTGCTGGTTTGGCAGCAGCTGAACAAGAGCCTGCTGGTCCAGGTGGCCAAGAAGGCCAATGGCACCCTGGCCTGAATCAGCAGTAGTGTGGCCAGCAGGAGCAGGGCAGTGATTGTCCCCCTGTATTTGGCATGGGCGAGGCTGCATCTCAAATGCCATGTCCACTTCTGGGACACGAAAGGCAGGATAAGAAGGACATGGAAGTGTTGGAGTGGGCCCAGAGAAGGGCAGCAGAGCTGGTGAGGGGTCTGGAGCACAGGCCCTGTGAGAGGTCGATGACAGAGCTGTGAGTGTTCAGCCTGGAGAAAAGAAGGCTGAGGAGGGACCTTTATCACCCTCTATAACTCCCTGAAAGGTGACAGCAAGGTGGGGGTTAGCATCTTCTCCCAAGAAACAGGCAATAGGAGATGAGGAAATGGGCTCAAGTTACACCAGGGGAGTGTTAGATTGAATTTTGGAAAATACTTCGCCACTAAAAGGGAGGTCAAGCACTGGAACAGACTGCCTAGGGAAAGGGTTGAGTCACCATCCTTCAGGTATTAGGTGTGTAGATGTATTTAAGGTATTTAAGTATTTACAAGGTATTTAAAAGGTGTGTAGATGTGGCACTTAGGGACATACTTTAGTGGGGAACTTGGCAGTGCTGGGCAATGGTTGGGCTCAGTGATCTTAGAGGCCTTTCCAACCTAATTGATTCTACAGTCATATCACTGTATTTTCAGTATAGCTCAGTCCTTCCTATCTGAGGACTCTTTTAAAGCAGCTTCTTCCTTTATGCTCAACACCTTGACCATGGGAAACTGTTTTTATATATTGGGATGTGGTAAGACAACTCCATATCCCACAATTGCACTTGAGGCTCCTGTAGAAGATATCCACTCTTGGGAGATGGCTGTGAAGGAGAGAGAGTCACCAAGAGTTCTGCTTGCTTACCTGAATGTTCTCCCACCCCTTGCCAAGGTACATGTAAGATTACATATATTAGCTAGAGAGATCTTATATTATCTCAGCAAAAATCTGATGGTATTCACCAACATTAATCAAAACAGGCTTGAGCTGCCCATTGCTAAACACAGCTGCCAGTAGAAGTAACTTAAAATCTCTAAGACAATTACAGAAGAGCTTGCACATCAGATAAAAGTAATACTAGGGTTATATCCAGAGTAATCTGGACACAGGGAGCACCCAAGGAAGAGAATTCAGAACTGACATGCACCGAGTCAGCTGGAGAGTTAGTACTCTACCATACCGTGTCCTGATCATTGTTAACACTGGTGTAAAGCTGTGGAGTCTAAAGGCTGTGGTTATGGATCTGTGCAGGTGAGAGCAAAATCCATCCCACTAACATTAAATTACATACATTCTTATGAAGGAATGATGGACACTGCACGCTCACGTATGCTTGACACTACAAACAGATATTAATCCCTTCCTAAATGTAAAATGAGTTGGGTTTTATTTCCCTATAGTGTTGCAGAAAGAGTAAAGCAGGAATAGGGGATTATTTGGCAAACTCATTATAAAAACTCAACAATTTAAATCTGTCATGTTACTGACAAAACTGAACCTGAGCTCTTCAGCTGGACATGATTTAAAATACAGACTGCAGATTTATTGAGAAGTAAGACTCCTGAATGTTCTTATGACAAGTTGATTGTAGAAGTTACATATATTCCTTTCTTTAAGGGTTTCAAAAAGGAAAGACAGCAATGATTTTAATTGATAGTCATTCCATACCTCCGAGTTTGCCATATTTCATTCAAGCATATTACAGTAAAATTTTTAGGGAGGTAATTTGCCTCTATGTATAAAAACCCTAATAGGAATGGAAGTTCCTAAGGAACTTAATATCATAAAGCCAGTGGGTCCTTATACCCAGAAGCAGAAAACCATTAACATTAGTTCATAACATTTCTGATTTGCAAGCTCAGACTAAATTTTTTTAAACCAGACTCCACTTTAAAACAATAATCCTTGAAGACTGTTGTCATAAATAAGCATTACAATACCTAACCTTCTACAAAAATTAAAAAACTTAAGTTCAAAATGTTCTTTTGCTCCCATAGCCATAATAACAAAAATACACATTCCCAGAAGGTTACTAGAATCTGTTGCTTTTCTCAAACCACATACTGCATTTGAGCAACAAACTACTGCACTCTTAAAAGCTAACAGTGATAGGATACTGAAGAAAAGCGACTACTTGTTTAAACACAACTGGAACTCATTTGTCCATTGCATGCCACTTACATTACTGCTAATTTTTTGATGCATAAAAGTACCAAGATCATTAAGTGTCAGCTATTAAAACAAATCACTGAAAGTATTTTTCAATTTAGGACTGTGTTTAATTTCAAATAGAAAACATGCTTTTTTAAAAAATAAATTATTCACTAATAAGAACCCCAGTATCGTGAAATCAAATAATCAAGTATTGTACATTTTTAATACTGTACATATATTATATATAGTTTTCTCATATTTCAGGTATTTATTTCTAGATTGAAAATCATTAGATTGTTTCCTTGATAAATTGAAACCGTAAAAGCCAATATACCTGTGAAAGCAATTTGCATTACTTTAATTAAAAAGATACAAGTGAATACAACATATGTACAGAACTGTGGAAATCAATCTATGGACTACATACATGAAACCTAACTGTCCCTGCATATTTAAGTACAGATCTATTTTGGCAATGTGGAGGTATATCTTTCATCCTGTTGCAAGTCCTAACATGTAAGTAGGAAGCTTCAAATATTTGCATTCTTAATCAAAGTAGCAAATGTTAACTGAAGAGCAACGGGATTTAAAAAAAATTGCATTACCACAAACAAGTAGTACAGTAAAGTTAGTAAGCATTTTTAATAGCATTTTCACATTTTTTAAAAAAGTCTCTGAAATGGACCTGTACATTACTTTTATTGACAGAACATAAATATAAGAAAAAGATCCCTAAAAAGATCAGAATTCTTTCCCAAACATAAAGTGCCAAGATGTGTATGGTAGTAAGAAGTTTCTTTTTTTTTTTTTCTTGATTGAACAAGGAAAGGTTAACACAACGGTTAACCACAATTTCAACTGAAATCTTTTAAAAATGTCATGTGTTCTTGAGCTTCAGCATTCAGATCTTTTAGAAGATTCATGGTGCTCTTCTAAATTCACTTGCAGTTCATTTTGACATTCTGGTGTCTCACCTTTGACAGCTAAATGAATAACTTTTAGCCACTTCTGTTTCAGTTCCTCGTTGTCCGCAGCAAAGCTGTGCACAGACTTGGACTGGGTCAGTTTGAAGCTGTGGGGGAGGTCAGCACTTTTCGGAGTGTCATCCACTGTGTAGCCCAGAAGAGGAATTGTAGCCAGAGCTTTAACATCCTAAGAAAGACAAGTTCTTTATTAAGGAGACACTAATCTACCCATTGCTTCTCATTTGCTGTACAGTTTGGTGAAAACACTTGGATCTTTCCTCCATTCCCAAGCCATTTGCTGTCTCTTCCTCAAATACCAGTGACAGTAATGACTAAAATCTTTTCCATTTCCCCTGTACATACCTGTGGAGCACCGTACATGTAGAGCACCAGAGCCTCCTGTTTGGGTATGACACACCATGCTTTCTGCCAGGGCTTGGACTTTTCCATGTACTGAAGAAAGCTACATATGACACTATTTCCAGAGACTTCTGCAGATTCAATCTAGAAAATAGTAGAAAGCATAAAAAGGAAAATAAACTTCCCTTCAAAAAAGACTAAAAACAGAATGGAAAAGCAGGAAAATTACTAGCATTCAGATCAACTCCTGGATAGTATGTGCAACAGAGCTTCAGGAAATAGCCAAGAAAGATCATGAAGGACTGGATTTATGGAGAATATCTATATCTATATATCTATATCTATATCTATATTAAAGACATACAATCACAACACATATTCCCTTAGCATGTGTAATCTGATTCTTTTTTCATCAGTAATTTTGGATTATAGACTTCTGTATCAATCCAATTTTTGCCACCACAGTCAACCTTTCTCTGTATCTGAGCATCTACAACATTGCCAATCTACAACATTGCCAATTTCCAAAATTACACCACATTAGGCACTGAAGTTCCACTAACTATCCAACATGACAACTTATCTATTTTGGCAGTCAAAATATTACAACAGAATCAAAGTCAAACACATTTCTAAGAATAACATAAGCATTCAAGCACTAATCCTAGAGAAAAGATTAGATTAATTGCTTAAAATCTGTAGATAGACTAAAATGCTACTCAAGTTAAATAGTGAACCTGAAGAAAGAACACAAAATGATTATGTATTAAAATTTCCTTGATGTTTCAGATGCCAAAAGCTGGGGGCAACCTGAACTCTCAAAGGTCCATTTTATACCCTTATCAAAACAGTGTCATACTATTTAGACTCTGAAGGAAGAGCAAAATTCTTCCCCATTCTCCTCATTTCCACCCCCGGCTCTTTCAGTCTGGATATTTATTTTCAAAAATCAAGTGGTAGCAGTGGGGTTTGTTGCTATGAAAGCTATGAAGAAGAAAACTGAAAATTTATAAGGGATGGTTAAATTTTGTCACAGGAGATGATGTAACTGAAAGAAGCAAACAAATTCTAAGGTTTATAATTCCCTTAAAAAGTGCAAAGTTGCGAGAAACTTTTTTAAAAACAGAAACAGTTTTGCAAAAGTGACTGCTGGAAACCAAAATCTATGGAATGGGATGAAATTGATCTATATACTTTTTATTTCTCAAAGAGAAAATAAACTCTGCAAGAATGCTACCATTTTTCACCTACTGATGAACTAAAATTATTGCAGCTATACATACATAGTATTTTTGAATGACATACCTCCAAGATGCCCTTCCTCTTCTTTTCTTCACTGTCTGTACAACCAATTATTACATGATAGCAATCCTTACAGACTTTGTTTAATTTATTGCCATCATATTCAAGATGTGCTTTGTAATCAGAACATTTCCAGCAAACCACCTAAGGAAAAAAAATACATATAAAATTTAAGTATTTCTAGAAGTTTATTAAAATATAAATAAAAATTAGTATTATGCTATTTTTAGTATATTTTTAATTATACAGAACAAGAAAGATGTCTTTATAATATGTCAACAATAACTTACTGGAAAATAATGATTTTCCAAAATTATGCCACTACTTCTTAACTAGAAGTGCTTCTTCCTATTTACCTGGTGGAAATTTTGTACTTTGCATAAAATTACATCAGCCTTTTAATTATAGTAGTTTAATTATGTAGTTTAAAGTTAGGAATAGAAGTAGAACATAGCACAAGCCATGCTGGCAGTTTCTTTATATGCCAATCTGAAGAGGTAGCTTACCAACTGATTTCTATATAACCAGAATGAGGCTATGAGAATGAATAAAACCTACAACTGAGATGACCTTTTAATGGTAAAATCTAATAAAATCAGAAATGGCTACTTTTTTAACTTGCTAAGAAACATTAGCATGCTTAAACGTATATATATACCTATACGTATAAAATTTACAATTTTAAAATTAAATAATAAATACACAGAATAAATAAGCCAATATCCACTGGTTTTCCAATTTTTCTTTTCAGTATATATGTAACTGAAATGCAAGTGAGATATCAGAGTTGTTTCATTAGAAATGTTTTTCCATAGACTTCTTCTTTCACATGAAAAAAAGATGTCCTAAATAAAAAATATGAGTGTAGTTATTTCAAGAAAGAAAGGTAGATAAATGGACTTGTACCATCAACACATCTGAACAAAACTTTACTGTGGACCAAGGTTTTGCAGTACTAATCTAGATCACCACCTTCAGCTTGTAGCTCTAGACAATATTAATTAAGTATTCCAAATTACGTAGTCACTTCTGGAAAGCCACTATTGCTAGCCCAAATTAACTCCCAAGAAAAAAAAATCTTCTGAAATTAAGAGGAGATGTGGATCATATGAAGATGTGACAGAACTATAATAGAGGGAAGTAGTTAGGAGTCTAAACAAAAAGGGAAATAAAAAGGGAGAGTGTGGTTTTAACATCAACAGAATTTTAAGACAGGAAGACCTTTGGGAAAAACCCTTTATGACAACTGTAAAATCAGTAATTTGGAGCTTCTGAAAAAGTCTGTAATGTCCTGCAAAGCACAAAAGTAGCATTAAAACATTAGAAAGAAATCAGACAAGACACCCTCTACGACAAATATTAAACCTGAGCTTGTGCTACCATCTGGTGGAGACAGGCAGAGCTGCTGGGTGCGAGAGAAGAAAGTACAGTATGTTTGCTTTTCTTAACTTCTGAAAACTCACAAGTCATGCTACCACTGTTTGATGGTTCTTTCAAGCTGGATATATTACAGCAGCTGCAATACTCTCTCCCCACCCTCACATTCCCTCCTTCCCTGATGCTTTGCCCATGCTCACAGTTACACGCTGAACCCAGCTGAGAGCAGCTCCAAGTTTACCTAATGAAAAACTGCATGGTTTTTTTGCCTTTTAGTGGAGTCAGCCAGTGCTGCCTGAAATAATGCTGGATTATGCCATCTTAATATGGCCTTGGAACTCTTTATATTAGTAGAGGTCTCTCAAAACTGAGAATATACTGTTTGCAGGGCCTTGGGGCATTATACACAAATGTATGCTGCTCCTAATGACTTCCAAATTCACCATGCCAGCTAAAGCAGGTGGAGAGTGGTGGCAGGTGGCAGCACAGCTGCTCAAGGAAGCTGTGGATGCCCCATCCTGGAGGTGCTCAAGGCCAGGCTGGATGTGGCTCTGAGCAGCCTGGTCTAGTGGAAGGCATCCCTGCCCTCAGCAGTGGGGTGGGGACTAGGTGATGTTCAAAGTCCCTTTCAACCCAAGCCATTCTGTGATTCCATGATGACAAGGAGCCATGAGAAGTCAAGCTTGGAGACACTGCCAGGCCTGCTGAGCAGCTACAGGCGCTGGGGTTTGCACTTACATGCCCACATGCTCGGCAGTGGTGCCTCCTCCTGGTCAGTGCATTGAAGGGTTCCTTGCATTTCATGCACATGGTGACTTCGTTATCCCGGATCCACCTCGGCGCTCTCTTCCCAAGCTCAGCGTTCTAAAGGGGGGCAGGAGGAAAAAAGAATTTTAAAAGCTAGTGAAAGGCTGCACAGTACTTGAAATAGGGAAAATAATTATTCTCTTCCTCTGGAAAGGAAATTACAAAATATAGCTCAAGATGCATTTTAAAATCTATAAAAGAAGTAACAAAGAACCCAGTCAAAAATCATGATTCATCACTGAAAGGGTGCTCTGTTACGTGTTTCAAGAAAGAAAGAGGCTTGTTTACAAGGTTTGGCATTAGGAAGAAAAACTATTACCAGCAAGATGACTGCTTTGTGATTATTCTGCTATAAGAATGATGAGCTTGAAAACAAAGTTTCTGCCAAACTTTTCCCACTTATTGAAGAACACAATGATATTAAGAAGGAATAACAGCAGCTTACAGAGACTTCAACAGGCATGTCTTCATATTCTTTAGCAATAGCATTTCTGAAAGTTTCATTCCTCTGCTGAAAAGCTTCAATAGTACTCTGAAGTGCCTAAGGGAACAGTGGAGAGATTCTTCAGACATGGTAAAATTTAAAACATATTCTGCATTCTGACCACTCATTGATCAGCAGAGAGAAGGTAGAGACAGAAAGCATGAATATTACTTTTCTGATTGCTTCAGTGACAAAGTGTTTAGAAATTAAAGAATGTAGATGAATTTACCTTTATCCATTCTTCTTTATCCTGTTCAGAACTAAAAGAAATATTTGACACATTAGTTTGAGACTAGTTCAGGAAACATTATCCCACTATCAACAACTTCTTGCAAAAGCCAAGTAACACTGCAGTGATTCTCAAGAATTTAAACAATACTAATTGTTAACTGTCCAACTTACAATAAACAAAAACAACCAAAAAACCCAACAACAAACAAACAAACAAAACCAGAAGACAAAATTTAGAAACATGAGAATTAACACTTTAGTGTATCTGGCTCTCCAAAAGTGGCCTCCTCCTTGGATAATGTGTTGGGAAATCAACCCTGCTGCACTATGTAATACCAGTCATGCAAAATTGAATTTTAATATAGATTGCTCTGAAGGATGCAAAAGAGAACTTTTACAAAACCTCAATTAAAACAGCTCCCCATTTGTTGTTTTGCAGTATTAACAGAACATTTAAGCAAGCAGAATCCTAAACTACTGTCTGCCCTTCCCACCTACCATCTGCACATGAGGAAGAAGAAACATGTCCAAGCAGCCAAAATCATTCTTCCTACCTGCTTGTAGTAAAAACCAAAAGCTGAGCTATTAAGCATAGTACCTGACCAACAACCTTCCAAAGAAATAATCTACCAGCTGTTTAAAAACAGTAATTGAAAATGTAGTTTGAAAAATAAATATAAGCCTACTGTTAAAAATATGCCAAGAGTAAATTAAAAATTTTTACAGTGTTAATACGAGCTCATTAATTAAGGATATTAAGGCATAGGGTACATACACTACTCATATATTAATAAAGATTTTTCTAATATAATTGAATATGAGCTTTGTGGCAATGATTCCATCACAGTTTTGTAAAGACTTAATGTTTTCTAGCAGTGATCACAAAGCAAAAGAAAAATCTGTGCTTCCCTCATCTAAATTAAACAAATGCAATAAACTTTCTCCTACTGGTAATGTAGGAAAGCTAACAAAATAAATTTACTTTGTTCTATCTGTTTTCTTCCAATAAAAACATGCTTCTGAAATTGTATAGCAAGATGCCACCTTTCACCATTGAAATAGGTATATGGCATAGCAATATAAAAAATATTTAGATATCACACAGTAATTTACAGTAGATATGACTGATAGTCAAAAACATGCCCCAGAAATCCTGCAGATCTTAGTAGAAAGGGGTTTTTTGTGTCATTTTTCAAAGTATATATTTAATTTGAAATGAAATAAAATGTAGGTAAATATATATGTACTGTTATCTTTGCACCTTCTCTGCTGTAATTCTCATTAAATATTACAGGTTTTCCATAATGGAAAGTAGCTTGCAAGCTCATTGGCTAGCAAGCTATGGTTTGTCCCCAAATACATGGTGCCAACACAGAACTGCACTCACCATGGACATTTTCCTGCTTATTTAATCCTCACCTCTCTGCAATGAAACCCTGAGTGATAAGAATGGATTTTTAAGCAGGCTCAAGAGGGGAGAAGGAGCATCTCATTTTATTTGAGTCTAGACTGGGACAATTTAGTCTAGGCAATGCAAAAAGGTAAGGGGAAGGTAACTCAGTAAAAGGAGGATACAAGAACTAGTAAATTGGAAAGGAGAGAAAATGCCAGTCAGAAAAGTGTGCCTGGAGGAAAAGGACCCAAGAACTAAAAGGAGAGCTTGCCTCCCAGGAGAAGGTTGATACGTGGGTTGGAAGAAAACAAGTAGATGAGAAATGGGTCTGAGGAACAGAGGAAAGCAGATGCCCACCTAATGCTGCAGAAAACTCTGTTCTGTGGAGATAAACCACTGGGAGGGAGAGCTTTGTTTGTTGGACCAGGGCAGCTCACATCCCAGGGGCATCAGTGATTAACACACCCAGTGTCCTGAAACACTTCAGTCATAAAGGCTGCCTTGGCACTGCTCTCAAATTCCCAGCCAGCCCATTCACAGCTACCTTGGGCTTTTCTGCAAAGTCAGCCAATGTGCTATGCATCCTAGATACATCATCTGCTCAGAACGGTTCTTGGACCTACAATTCATTTTTTTTTGGCAGCCCAAGCTATTTTCAAAACACCAATATTAAGATGAAATCCACTGCATTGCTGTTCAAATCTGTTAATCTAGTCTTCTGTATATTTGATCTCAAGAAACAGGCTAAAAAGACTGCTTACCTGGCCTGCAGCTCCAGTGTCCGCTCTTTTCCAGACACCTGGAAAGTGTGTGGATATTCTTCATTGTGAGTTTCTATAATCTTCATGCCATCAATGCCCACTCTGGTTCGAACTGAGAACTTGGATCCTACCAGGCTGAATTTGGGGACGCAGTAGAGCAACATATTGTTAAACTGGGGGGAAAAATAAATACATGGTTTTGCACTAATAAAAACACATATAAAGCCATAGTATGTCCACTGAGAGCTGGACAATGTCACAAAACTAGACTTGATGGGTGAGGAAGCAGGTTGTGTCCTGATCAGCTGGTACACGAGAAGCTCTAATGCAAGACAACTTCTCTTTCTTATTTCTTTAGGAATAGTTTTTAAGGACAGCTTCAGTGAATGTAAGAATAATTGTTCTGCATATGCAGCATTCTTCATAGTATTTATTATCAAACTATACTCAGGCCACATACTCTATGCCAACATAAAGCTTTTCTAACCAAGTACCCTTTCTTGCACTCCAATTCTGCAAAACCTACTGTAAATTGTAGAATAAGGACTCTTCCTTCACCATATGCATTTATATTTATCCTGTATCAAAATAATTTTGTTTTGTACAAGTTGTAACTAATGTTATTTGAAGCCATTATTTGTCTTTTCTTCAATACAAAAAGAATATTTCTTAAAGTTTCCATTTGCTGAAACCCTCCGTATCACAGGCGGAAAAAAATAGTACATGAACAGGCCAAAGATATATTCCTTTATTAAACTGGAACTTTAAATAATGTTTAAATATCTAAAGCCCCAGCCTAGAAGCACAGTTATTAAACCAGATATAAAATGTTTAATTTTCTCACTTTTTTCCCCCTCTCATTTTTCTCAAAATTAATTATTAAAAAGAAAAACTCACTTCAGCTGAATCCTATTGCATAGAAATCCTGACTAGACTATTTCCTAGTCTGCATCACAGGCACAGCACATTTGACCTTGTCACCTCCCCTATGAAGGGACCATCATTTAGGTCAGCTGTCTGCCCAAACTGAGGTCTTACTATGACTTCTGCTTTTGTTTGATGTACAGATAAGGAGGAGTTGTGCCTCAACATCTTGTCACCACTCTTTATTAATCAGATGAGTGGCCATGCCAGAGACCCTGAGCAAAAATGTATCAGCAATTTTCAAGGCATGGGATGCAACAAACTCCACCAAACCTTTTCCAAGGGACTTGTAAGGGAGCATGGCTGTACTTTTTGAATTCCAGCTGAGAGGATGACCTGACGCAATAAAAAGCTCCCACAGAACCATGAGACTTACTGGGACCTCAACACAATCTACCAGGGCAAAGATCCTAAGCTTTTACATTTCAGTTTAATGAGAATTTCAAAGTTCTCATGACCAGCAGCCACCATACTCACCAGGAAGAGATACCGCTCTTGAGCAGATGTGTTGCGAGCAGCCAGTTTAAGGATCTGTCCTTCTTTTATCAGCTCATTTGAAGGATTCACAATGTCTTCCTCTTCTCCCAGCATCTCATATATCTCTAACAACTTCTTTAGATTCTCCTTTACAGTGAAAATGCAGTTATAAAACTTAATAATTGAGAGCACAGATCTTTATGCAGTTTAAATTAAATGATGGGAGCTAGTATAAATCTGGAGACTGTTAGTTTTGGAAAACATATTTATACTCAGTGTGTGTGGTCTGACTGATTAATTTAGTTGATAAAGCAAGCAGTATTTTTAGAAATGTGATATCCTTGGTAATTTCTAAAATGCATTTGTTTATACAGTCTGCATTACTTCTTGCCCAAAACATCTCACATTTCAATTAAGATCCTATCATCCCAGCCCAATCAGGCAGAGAAACAAACATTATCCTGCACTCAGAGAAACAGATTAAACAAGGTTAAGAGTTCAGTGCAGTATGAGTGATTTGAGTCAGGAGAAGAACTAAGTCTGTCCCATTTTCCACTTGAGAGAATTCATGCAATGACAGATTTTTTCTCTCATTTCCAGAAGCTGTATAAATACATTAAGTAGGAACAATCACTTTGACCCAAGAAACCAATTCTTGTCATTTTAGGGAAGATTTGCAATTCACTCTCCTAGCTTCACCAAATATTGAAATATAATATATTGAAAAGCGAACAGGGAAACAAGGATCATTTACCATTTTTCTTATTGCACTATTCGAGTGACTTGCTGCAGTGGATATAATTTCCAGGGATTCTAGACAGAAGAAAAAGAAAAGAAGTAAAACCAAAAAGCTGCACTTTTACTTATTTATGTGCTACATAGGGGGAAAAAGAGGGGGGACACAGGGGTAATTCTACAAAAATGTTTGTTGTTTTTATGTAAATTACAAAGCACAACAAATTTCTTCAGTTAGCAATAAAAAGAAAACAAGATAAAATGGAAGGCATAAAAAAGTCAGCCTCTAAATAGAAATTATAACATGGAAAGACCAGAAGAGAATTATTACTGTAGCACTTCAGCACTTTGAGTCACATTTTTTTGTGACAAGAACAGTCATGGTTCTCTCCCTTCTTTTCTCCATGTTGCTTTCCCTCTAGTGCAAAAAAGTCAAACTATATTTTTTCATCTTACAAGTGTTTACTGTAATGGTACTAAATAGGAAATATTTAGAAGTGAGTTGTGCTTTTTCCCTGCAGAAGTTTAAAATTACAATGAGTCTAACTTCTCTTTTTTTTTTTACAAATAACAGTCACACATTCCAAATGTGCATAAAGCAAACCAAAATGCCAACACAAAAAAAAAAACTAAATTAAAAAGCCACCACAAGCCCTGATCATCTGCAAAGCAAACAAATCAAACCTGTGTGCTATTCCAAAACCAAGATAAAACTTATGTGCTCCAGGAGAGTGCTAGAGGCTTTATGGTTTTTACATTAACTTCAATTCAAACATATTTTTTTAAGGAATGCTATGATTCCACTAAAGAAATTCTATCATTACTTTCATGGGTAATTCTTTACTTTGTCTTTCCTGAAAATATCTTTAATTTACAGTATCTTCTTACTAATATCTTATTATAGCTCCTTTAATGGCCTGAAGATATTTACTTTCAGCATCTTTCCAGTCTAGGGAATCCTGAGGCAATTTCCTTAGGTAGTCCTTTAGAAGCATCTCGTAGCGTGGAATGCGTTGGACTGGTTCTAGCATGTGATGTTGCAATGTCAAATTTCCACACACTTTTTCCTTCTAAAAAATTGTAAACATATTTCAATGAAGCAGGCAAAAATGTCATTACGATACCATAAAATAAAAGTTATGGTTGATGAAACATAAATAATGTATTTTGAAACATGCATGATAGGTCTTCTGAAGGAATAAAGAACTGTTTTACCGAATCAGATATCAGAAAATCTTCACAAAGAAAAAAAAAGTGTAAAAACTTTTCTAAGAATTTGACAGTCTTACTAAAAAGTCTTAACAAAAATAATCTTTTAAACTCCAGTGTATTTTAAAATAGGTTTGTAGTAACAGACAAGAGAAATACTTCTGAATTGATAAGAACAGTTCATGACCACATATTGTAAACAATCATTTTAATGGGCTACAGAGGTATGTTTTACCTATCTGAGGAGGGAATGCTTTCCTGGAGTTTCATTCACAATGTCAACTCCCTCAGCAGTGTCCCTCCCTCATATCTTAAGATGAATACTCATTTCCATAATCTTAGATGCAATTAGATTATAAAAACAAAAATTACATTAAAACATACATTGTTTTCTTCTCTGGCTTACAACCGCAAGACCCCACAGAGCAGTAAAATTTAAGTAGGAATATTTCATCCTATTTCTAAGTGCTCAGACTGCAGCAGGACACACACCTGCCCATTCCCAGAGATACCCACAGGGAGCACCAGAGGGTGTGAATCGAGCCTTTGGAAAAGACTGGCATGCCTGGGCTCTCCAGCTCTCTGTGCTCAGCATTGCTGTGAGCAAACACAATATCACTGGATGCAGTGCAGGGATCTAGAGTTGCACTGCCTTTTCACTTTATCTTAAAAGGGTATTTACAACAAAATGCACGAGTTTTTTAGTCTTCAGATGTTCCAGCCTTTACAATTTGCTCCTCTATTTTGCAGGAGAAAAAACTGGATTTTTGTGGGTGGGTTGTGCACCTATGCAGGAAGGAGAAGGGAAAAATGCAGTGTGAAGTGGATAAAAACAGCTACTTTGATTCTATTTGGTATTTAATTTTCTCTTTAATCCTTCTTTTCATCCACAAATCTATGCATTTTTATATACTATTTGAGAATCGACATTATTCTCCCCATTACCTGAATGTCTTGAATAATGAATTTGAACTGAGGTGACCGTTCAGTCCACGTTTTCACCAATTCCATTGCATTATCGAAATTCTTCACGTACTCGCCGTACATCTTGAGGAAAGGAGCCAACTTTTGCAGAATATCTCCAATCCTAGGGGTGGTAGTCCTGCAAAGTAAGAGGGTGGAATCTCAGAGCAAACAGGAAAGAAAAAAAGTCACACAAGGTTATAAAAGGTTTCAAGTGTTTAACAGAAAATCCTTCTGTTTGGGATTGCCTCATATGGAGTTCCAACGTGAGCATTAAATCCGAGTTCACATTGAAAGAGTGTTTGTATCCCTTTTGATGATGTATAAACCCCACAGGTCATGTAGAGGACTAAAATAAGAAAAGCTAGAAATTGAAGGCATGAAAGATTTCTTTTACAAAACATGGCCTAATTTATTTTATCTGCAGTTCCTTAAAACTACATTATCTTCTTTAAACCATAATTTAACCCTTAAAATACCTAACCTGTGGTTCGGTTTGAGGTCTAAACTCATTCTGCACACCTTCCACTCTGTGCCTTGTACAAACATATGTATTAACTTTTTAAAAATCTATATTTATCTAAGGAAACATATGAAGGAAAGAAAATCTCTTGGATTCTAGTTTTTTGCAAGAACTTTCCTACATTTTTCCCAGTTCCTGATGGCAGATAAAACAGAATAGTAAAGTAATGGATGGAGAGGCTGAGAGAAGCTGCAGTCTTAAGGCACGCAAAAAATGTGGAGTATCACACAGGCATCTCCAAGTAATTCAACAGGAAGCACATTTCATGTCTTACTTTCAGGGACAGACTCAGAAACTCGCTATCTCAGTATGGATTTCTGAAAGTCTGAAAGAATTGTTCCCTTAGCGGTCTAAAGTAAAAAATTCTACTGCAATTACTTCTACAGCCCACTCCGACACACCACTTCTCTGAGAGAAAAGCTGTGCAGAACAGAAGAGTTATATTTGAATAGTGAATATTGCAGGACTGTCAAAAAAGTGCTCCAGCTGCAGCTGCCTCTGCAGGACAGAGAATTCCTGGGTAACACCTGGCAGAGGACTGGGCTGCTGCTGGGGCTGGCAATGAGCGGACAATGCAGGTGGGGAGTTGGGCTCTGAAATCGTGCAGAATTCTTATGTAATTCCCAAGCGTTCTACTGGTCATCCTTGGCTACGGAAGACTCAGGGTATTTAATCATTTTATTTGATAGTCTAGTGAAAAGTGTCCCTGCCCATGGAAGGGGAGTTGCAATCACTGTTATGCTCTGTTACACACTTGATTCTATGGCATGGGATCACTGTTATGGTCTGTTATGCTCTGTTACACACTTTTCATGGGAATTATATTGTAATGATGCTGTTTCCAGTGTTTTCAAGCCATATGCTGCAAGAGGTATTCAGCTCCAGCTGTTGCTTGACTCATTCAAAATGCAGCTACCAGACAATTTCACTTTCACTTGATAAGTTTAGATTAACACTGCCTTTTCTTCCAAAAAAAGAAGAATTTGCTTTTGGTCTGCTTTCCCAGTTACAAAATCATGCATTTTTACTCTAAGTTTTCAATTCAAACCACAACCCAAGGAAAGAGTCAGAAATTTTTACCTAGCTTTTTTTGGAAGATAAAGAATAATAGAAACACTTAAACTACCCATAGAACATACTGAATTTCTTGTGTGTAATGAGAGGAACTGCTGAGAAGACTGTATATGGCAGAAGCTATTGTGCCAGACAATTTCAGAGACCAGTGATGGGGAGAGAAAATTACCCCAGATTTTTCTTACACCAATGATCAGAAAAAGCAGTCTTCAAGTGCACCCCTTTTTCTAACTCCTCCCAAAAGAACAATGTTTCAAGGACATTTAAACAGGCTGTCTCAGGTACAGCATAAAGTTGTTTTCACACAGTGTGGAAAAGATAATATCCTTGTGATGCATTTTATCAGCTCTGCACCAAGAGTCAAAGCTTATCTCCAAAAACACTTTTCAACCTTTGAAGCCATATAATTATACACACAAGATAGTGAGCAGTTTGGCATTTTGCAAATATGTTAAGTAAGGCAACCCATTATTCTCTGCTCCATAAAGTGTCTAGAGAAGAATTTTAAGATTACATTGTGTATTTAATTTCAAATTACACAGCACTGACTGACATAATGTGGTGTGAGCTGTTTTTTAAAGATCTAAACTCCACTTCTCAAGAACATGCACTCTAGTGCAATCCAGGCATTCATATTTCCTATCAGATTTTTTCAACTTTTCTTTAAAAAAATGGGTAGGTTTCACTTACTCAAGTCATTCTGTGGGGAACTTGAAGTATAAGCTTTCTTATATTTCACAATGTTTACAATTTTTTTACTTCCTTGTATTATAGACTACACAAAGGTACCATGTGTTTGTGCACAGTAAGTATTCTATTTTAAAGAATCATCACTTAAAGGGAAATCATCTTACAGAATCAGAAGATATACAGCTGTTGTCTAAAGCACCACTCTGTGGTCTAAGATTTTCATATATATCACAAAACCTCTTTTTTTTCTTCTCATTTTGGTGTGCTTTTTGACAATAAAGGAATTATATGATACTGTAACAGGAAAACACTTGAATTCCTCATAATCAGTTCTAGATAACATAGAATATAGGAGCCAAACAAGTGCTGAGGTGAGATAACTGGATGAAATTTTACTTGCAATTTCTCATTAAGTCAGATTGTCCTTTTTCCCAAGAAAGGTGGGGAAGGCAATGGTCTGAAACCTTTTCCTTTTCTCAATTACATAGAAGAGACTAAAAATGCATGGCTATGTTTTAATATGTCCACAATCAAACACACACCTCCTACCCCCAAGGCAGGATAAAGATACTGTACATAATTATTACACAGTATATTTACACCTCTTCTATCCTTGCTGCCTCCAAAGAGAGGTCAAGAAAAGCTGAGGAGAAAATGGTCCTAAAATATATCTGACACGAATTTTAATTTCAAAAAGAAAACTAAAGCATAGAAGAAGAAGCTGTCCCACCTTATTATAAAAATCAGTAACAACAAAGGTTACTGTACTTCAGCATTATTGTAAACCACATATATGTAATTTACCTCAATTTTGTATTCTGTGCAATTAATTCACCAGGTAGCACATAATTTGAGTCTGAACCCCTAATTTAGGAAGACATTTGATCATGAGTAATCTTACTGGCTTCAATGAGATCCATGTCCTTTATTTTGAGCAAATGATGCAAGTCCTCTGCTGAGTCACATCCTGAGGAAAAGTAGATGTTCTCTTACTCACAGTGCTTCCTGGGCCTGGAGAGCTCAATTTGAAGATACTTTCCCTACCTCAATCCTGCAAGAGAGTTTCTACAGATACAGTTTTAGGAGTGTATTAGCAGTGAAGTGCCTCTTACCATTCTTGCATTCGTTTTTCAAGTTCCGGAAGTAAGAATTTACTGTGGAAGGCATTTATTGATGAAATGTTTGAAAATATTTTATTAATCACTTCAGGTGGAAATGAACCTCTGTTGGCTTCCTCAAGGAGTCTGGAATAGAATACCTGCAATACAGAAAAAGAGCCCCAAACCTGTCAGTCTATTATATCTAACCAATGGAAGAGCATCCCTCCTGCTACAGCTGAAGCAAGATTAATATTTCAATAATATAGATCAGTAGTGAAATCATTCACTGCCTTTCCCTCACTGGAAGTGAAAAGTTTCTACTCTCCTTACACCCCACTTTTATTCTTATAAGCCAGGAGAGTACTGCAGGCAGAGCAGATGTAAGGAGAGCCAAACTGAAGCAGTGCCATTTGGGATCAGCTCCAGACATCCTGTCTGTTTCAACAGCTAGATCATCTCAGCTTTCCCAGTCTTCCAGTTGTATTTTCTACTCTTCTGTTCTTTGCAGTTAGCATGATGTCTGATCACCATTAGTCCCACCACTTTCCTTCAATGCTGTATCCTCTTATCCTTTTGAAATCAAAGCAGTTGGCAGACTGTGAGTGGTCCCCACAAATCATCTAAAGTACAGAAGGGACCCAGTTCTGAGTGGGCTATAGTCTCTTCTAAAAAATAAATGTATTCCTTCTCTTTCTCAGGGCTCAACCTGACTGGGTACAGCTACAAAATGTGCATCTTTTAATATGCACATCCCCAAAAAGTGCTTTTGGAGAGCCGTAGTCCCTCTGCCACCCTCTCCCACACTTGAATGGATTGTATGTCCCTAGAAAGGGAAGTCTGGGTAAGGACTTGGAAAAGAAGAAAAGAGTCTGAAGACAGGAACTTTGATCACCCCCAACTGAAACAGCAGGAGTGTCTTAGAAGGAAAAATGTCATGTCTAAAACATGCCCAGTTCGCTGCATTACCAACAGGACAGTTCGTTACTTTGAAGACCATAAAGATGACACAAATTTTAACCAAGTTTAGAAACATAACAGTCCCTTCCCAGTCTTCTGCTTTCCTCTCATTAGCAGCAGGTGAGCTGAAAAGAGTTTGAAACTCTTTTCAGAATTCTCTCCAGTTAATATTTGGAAAACAGACATAGTAGTACATTTATGGAGCCATCAAGGAAAACAATTGTACATTACCCATCAGAAAAATCTATGAAGGAAGTAAACATAATTTTTTATTTTTAAACTTCTCTAAAAGTCACCATATATCCATCATTATGTGGGTCTGCTGTGTAAACCCACTTTCATGAGGACAATTACTTAGATCCCCAAGCAGCCTGAACAATTTTTGTATCAGTTGAGACTTTTACTTTTAATCAACTGTTTGTACAAAACCTCTGCATTGGATCTGAGGAATTTAAACAGTGAAGTCAGAGAAAAATATCCTCTACTAAGGCAATGCAAGGCTAGAGGCATCCAGGTAAAATGTATATGTGTTATGTGGAAAGTAAACAAAACTTAGGAAAGAAAAATACTCAAGTACAGACTTTTACATTTAAGAAATACCAGCTAGATTCTACAAATCATGAGAGTCCAACTCTTTCCTTGCAGGAATAGTAATCTGTGTTTCTAAATATTTAATGGGAAAATAGAGGATATATTTTTTGGCATGGACAACTTCTAGATTCTTTGGGATGAAAGAATAATTCTGATTGGGTGGTTCAAATCAGAAGGATTTAGTAATTTTCTAATGAGTGGGGGATTGTAACATTCACTCCAATTCACTGGAAGCCAAGACATGGTTATCCATCCTCCTTGTTGGCTACCAGCACGTAATGCTGTTGCTTATAGTGACGTCTCCACACACAAAACATATTGCATTAATAGTCACAAAATTCTAATACTTATTAAAAATGTAGCATTCTTAAAACAGAAGCAAACTCAAAGCCCTGTGGCAAGAGAAAATGACTGACCAGAAAATCAGCAAAATGTCAAAAACGTGCCACATCTCATGTAATTTGTACCCACACTCATGCATAACCATTTGAGTGAATTCAAGGCAACACAATAAAAGCAAATTAGAGAAAAATGTACCCCATCTAGGAGATCAAGCCGGCTAACATAGGCTTTTTCTGTTTGCAGAAGTTCATTGGCAATTTTGTGACGTTTCTGCTCATCTGTCTCCTGGAGGAAAATAAAAGCAGTTCTTAGGATACTGAAGAAAACATAATTAATTAATAATTTAAGAATTTTGAAAACACTTATGACTACCATATAGTCAAAAAACTGAAATACAAATTTAACATTTAGTAATAAACACCAACTTTTAAAAATACATAATTTCCCACAGTTTAATCAACACATACATAAGTCAGAGAATGTTAAAAATCAGTCAAATTGCAGAGCAAAATTCAAAGCCTAAAAGATTTAGTATTTTCCAGTTTGTATAGAGATCTTTGCCAAAGCACCAACTCCCTACTCACATCCTGGTAATGGAGTACCACTGACCTTTCAGAGCTGGAAGAACTGATTTGCAGAGTAAGAGGGAACAGATGGGAGTACTTAGTGTTATTTGAACTGTGTGTTCTTTGCACAACAAAATTACTGAAAAATGTGGTACAAAATGTTTTATGTTCACCAATACATTCACTGCTGAATAATTGTTGACTGCAATTAGAGGACTCCTTCATTATGTCTTTAAGGAAATAATTTTTGCATATTTAGGGAAGTTTTAATTTTAAAATCTTTTATTCCACAAAATATATTTCTGATTCTTCTGCAGATCACGAACTCAAAACATTCATTCAATTTTTAATATTAAACTAAGTATGTTAGAATATATAATTATAAGTTGCTGGGCTAAATTAGTCCAAAATAAACAATGAAAGGAGAGCCTTCTGCAATATGAAAACATTAGGGAAATGCCTCAGGCTTGCAAGTGTCAGGCTCAATAAACTGACACTTCCGTTACAAGATTCTTTCTCCAGATCTAGCGATAGTGCATTCACATCTAACAACATCAGAGTCTTCCTGAAATAAATGCCAGTATTATCACAGTGCTTATGGGAAACTGGTAATTGCTAGACAAACCATAAAAATTCATCATTAAAAAAAAATAAAGAGTAGAGCTTGAGAGAGTGGTTTCTGATTTCAAACTGCACACTGCTTCCCACAAGAGTATGATATATATTTGCTAGTACCTTTACAAAAATTGTGTGAAGAATACTGAACATTAAAGTACGGTCTTATATTGAAGGGAGTTCAGTGCATTTTTCCCCATTTTGATATTCAATAAGTATTCCAAATTTCAGCATATTTCAGTTCTAATCTGCTGTGTTCACAGTTGCACTGCTACATGGCAAACCTCTTCCCTAAAAACAGGCTTTCAGTAGTGACTTCAAAGCTGTTCATTAAATCTGTTTAAATCAGCATAGCAACCACAGTAACCTACAGTGTTTTAAGTGCTGTCAAGAGACATTGCAGGGAGCTGGAGGATTAGCTATTATAGTACAGCTTGCAGCTTAGTGCAGCCATTTACAAAAGATCTCACATGTGGACTTGAGGCACAAAACCATGGAGATTACTGGTTTCTCAGTAATTTTTTTTTTTCTTAACCCAGAACCCCACTTTCTCCCTGAAGCAGTGCTATAGAACCAATCTGTAGTTTTTAAATTACTTGAACTAATTAAGAGAGGGAAAATCATGCATAACAAACACAAAAAAAATCACATAAAATGAGCTGAGCTCAGGTTTCCTAACCTCTCAGAATCAACCTTACACATCTTAATTCTTGAGCCTGCATCTCCTTTCTACATCAATTGCACTACCTGACAGAGGGATCTTATATGTGGGGGGAAAATGCACATAGTGGATGAGTTATGCTTTAATCACTGTGGCATGTTCTTGTTCCAGCATAAGAACACCCACCTACAAGGTTAGATCAGTTCAAAATTAGCAGAAAACTCTACTACTGCTTTTCTTTCAGCCCCTCCTCAAGGGGGAAGCAGGAGGTGTTGTTGAGGGCAGGGAAGATGACTTCAGGGAACAATTATTTCAAGGAACATTTCAAACTTCTGTGACAATCCATAACACTTGGCAACTCAACATATAAAACCAAGCAGAAATGGCTTGTGTGCTATATAGAGAACATCTGTATTTACATTACACAGGTACACGATTTCATCTGAGGACCAAAATATCAGAGTATGAGACCAAGAGTTGCATCAGCAGGGACTGCAAAACTGAATCTTTATTCCAATGCTTACAGTAAATGTTTCACCTGGATCTAGTTCTTTAGTACAAAGCTGCTCATCCTTAGAAAAAATTATATTACTATGAATGCTTAAGAAATGAAAATAAGTAATTTTGAACTCTGAAATTAGGAAGAGGTGTGAAAAATGGTGGTGAAATATGAACTTTCTTCTTATTCAAACCAAACAGGAGCCATCTCCTGTCAAGAAAACTGTACCTGACAACATGACAGTGATGTATATGATTCACTTTTATTCAGGCATAGCCCTGGCCCCAAGGGCTTTGAAAGAATATATTAAACAACCCAGAGTGAGAGAAGTAGAGTATGAACAAATATAATTTGAATTACACTGTGCTTGTTTCTTGCACAGCAACCAAGAAAGCGGAAAGATCCTGGTATCCCTAAAGAAGTGAGTATTCACAAGAAGATTTATGTATTTATATTGGTTGCTGAAGATACACAGCTTTGTTCCCACTACTGTCCCTAAAGAAGACCAAAAAAATGTAGAATCAAGAAGTTGGTAGAACCTCTCAAATTTTTCAACAGTAAAACATTTCTTGGCAGAGAATTAACTTTGCAAAACCAAAAATTTTACCCTGGTTAAACTGAAACTTCTCCCAACATTTAGAAATCCAGTATCTCCACCAGGTTTTGCATCTGAAACATCAGAGCTCCCGGCACTATCATTGAAAGAAGACATCATATAAGGACTTTATATAGGATGTTCAGTGGATTCTTCCCCATCTGTGGCATGCAGCAGTCTGTATCCCTATTTCCTACCAGTCTCACAACAAACACTGGCACATTTGTCCTCTTGTCTTCAGTTAACTGTAGCAGCAGATTCCCCACAAGATGCTATCCAGGAAGTTAATTGATTGAGATGATCTTGTACTATTCAGCCTCAGCAGTTTAGACAAACTAAACTTTATGACAGAAGGTGTTTCTACTGCAAGGCAGGAAACTTTTCACTTTTAACTGCCTTTTTGCTTGTTATGATTGTGTTTCATTACTTTCAAACTAATTCAGTAAATAAGAGAAATAAAGGATACTCTACTCTGATTGTTTGGGGAAATTGTTTCAGGTCACTGCCAAATTTAATAAATTTTGCCCAACTTTTTCCAGAACCTGCAATTATCTGTCTTTAGTCTGATCTACAGTAATAAGTGAGGGAGCAGGGGGAAGCAGGGGCACAGGATGGGGGCAATAATTGTGAGAGCAACACTATTTCAAAACAAGCCTTTTTTTCCAAGTCCAAAAAGTAATTTCTGCACTGGTTTGGACCAGTCCCCAATTTAATTCACCCCTTCCAGCTGTGGATTTAGGATTACTTCTACTGTACATGTACACATTTACAAAGAGAGAGAGCACTGCTTTCTGCTCTTTCCTGAACTAAGAAACATGGCATGCAAGAGACAAGATAATTTGCATCAGCATCAAAATACATATATCAGACTCAAAGTTTGACTATGACTCACATGCATCTGCTCCTTTTGCTTTTATTCAATTGTACTTACATTTTAATCAAAGAGTAGGAGAGTGCTGTTATCCGGTGCAGTGCAACTCAACTGGACTGCATCCCAGTTTTAATATTCTATAATGACTAAGTAAGCATTTAGCAAAATCACAGATTGTCTAACGCTCTTACTTCTTACCAGTGTGTGCTTGAACATAGAAACAGCTTAAAGCTCCACCAGAACTCTCCTGTTGCTCATCATCCTTCTCCTAATCCAGACAGCATGGCAGCAGCTACTTAGATAGACCACCACAGGGCTGATTTCCATCTCCAGGTTGCATTAATCCAAACTAAATCAGTGTTTGATTCTGTAAAGGGTGGCAGACACACTTCTTAACCTCACTAGACTAAAGGGGAAGTCCTGGTTGCACAAGGTATCTCAGGAAAGGCTGCTGTGACCCAGTTCAGTTTTACAGATTCTGCACCAATCCAAGCTTAAAAGTCACCCTGGTCACAGGTTTTTCTTGGTTTTGTACCCTTCAAGCACCAGTGAACAATATACATCCAGTTACAATCACATTCCACCTCACAAGTTGACTCATTGTCAGTACAAAACAGATCACACGTGCTGGTCCCAGCAGCTCAAAGACAGATTTTAATGAGATTGCAGCCATTAGCATTTGGTCAGTTCCTTCCTGAACTTTAAAACAGACAGAACTGCTTCCCTTCTCAGCTTTTTCCTGAAAATGCTGCCAGCACCTTACTGCGTGACTTGGATTCACGTTAGCATCAGTGCCCACTGAGAATTCAGCACTTTATAGGCATAGAGACGGGAAACAGGCATTACCCCACAAGAGACAGAAACATTATGAGAGGTGTGGCAGGCCAAAAGTGCCTTGGACTGTACCCAGACTTATGCTTAGGTGGGATCATGCCATGTATTCATTACTGGAAAAAAAACCAACCCCTAAAAAAAAGAAGAAAATCCACACAACCCATTGCTTTCTTATCTTTACCTAGGATATTTACTCCTGTAATACATGAGAATTTGAGAGCCACCTTTCCACTCACAGAATTTACCTCCAGGCACGTCTGTATGCGACCCTCAGCTAACCAGACTCAAGGGCTGGCTAGCACACACTTGACCAGCAGTGAGGAGCTTTTTCAGCATCAGCTCTTTGGCTCTGTGGTGAAGAGGAAGGTTGGGAGGGTCTGCCAAGCTCCCCCTGCCACATAGGGGATGGCTGGGACAGAACTGTTAATCATATTTACTGCTTTGATATGAGGAGGAGAACTGTAAAAGTAAACTTTTACAAGTGAAAAATATGCTCCATTTTTCAGACATTAATTTCCCATGACAGATTTCCTTCCACCCGCTTACTTTGCCTGAGCATTTAAAACCTTCCTTACAAGGGAGCTCAAATTCATCATAGGTTCTCCTTGTTAAAAAGTAATATATTTAATATACCCTGAACATTGCATCTACATGATCACTAGCAGACTCCCAATGCCTTTCCAGCTTCGACTTGACAACTCCATCCAAGTTAGGGATTCACACAACTCTTCTGCCCGAAGCTCTGTCATTACAGTTTACTACACATGGCATTTTATTTCACATACACCACTAACACGTGTCGCTTGTAGGTTGGCACAGCTGAAGCATGGTGCTAAACAGGCACACATATTTGAATTTCACTTTTTTTTTTAAAACCTCAGATAACTAATGGGGAAAGAGCCAAGGGGATGAAGAAAAGAACAAAGGAGGGGAGTGTGTGGTAAAAGGCAAGCAAAATTTTTTTCTCATCTTTTTTCAGAGGAAAGATATCCAAAAGATTTTCAATTTCTGACCTGTTCCTCAAAGCCTATTTTTGTAAATAAAAACCTAGAGAAAATACAAAGAGTAGTGATATACCAAGAATGAAACCATTTTCTCTCTTTACCTTTGTTTCTATAGGTTGATCTTGTTTGCTGCTTTCCTCAGCTGGCTCTTCCTCGACACTAGCATTAATTTCTGGAGGCTCACTCTCGGATGGGAGCAGCGTGTCACTGTTGGGAGTCCTGTGGCAGCTGTTGAGCATCTGCTCCTCGCAGGCAGTCACGCTCTGCAAGGACTCCCTGCGAGAGCTTTCTCCTTCCCCGTTTATCAAGCTGCTGTCCATGGCATCCTCCGGGACTGGGCTGGGCACGGCCGAGCCGCGGTCCGGCAATCGCCACTCCTCATCCTCAGGCTGGTCTTGGGCTGCGACGCCGTTGGCCGTGGGCAGCTGTGCAACCTGAGTTTTGTCAGTGTTACTGTTTCCCTGTTTCTGTAGTGAGTGCTGGGAGGGGAGTTTTGGCTGAGGTGATGGTGTGGACCCATATCTTCCTTGAGATTTAGTAATGTGGAGAACAGAGGAATCTTTCTTCAAATCACTAGGATTCAGTGAGCTAAAAACACCAAGCAAACAAAACATTGATGAGAGCAGAGTTAAACATGGACTTATAGAAAATTCTGGTATGTGAAATAGGAGAGTTGCACCATATATAATCTTTTTTTCCTATGTTAATATTAGGAAGTTCTGAGACTTGAAATGCTTTAAAACTTCAAGCTTTCTTGTAAGCTTCTTTTACCAGAAACACAGAGTTTTGTCCATTTTGAATCATTGCATCTCTATGTGTCTTGCATCTCATGTATATGGGAGATTTAAATTGGATATTAGGAAAAATTTCTCCACTGAAAGGTCATCGAGCATTGGAACAGGATGCCCAGGGAAGACTTTGAGCCACCATTCCTGGAGGTATTTAAAAGATGTGAAGATGTGACACTTGACGTTTAGTGGTTTAGTGGTGGATTTGGCAGTGCTGGGTTGGCAGCTGAATTCAATTATATTTTGCAACCTAAATTTTTCTATTCTTAGTTCTATGAAACAAAGCAGGAAACCAGGAAACTGATAGATGAAGCAACTTGTCCAAAGTGTCCCAGAAGGCTATGGGCAGAAATGGAGCAAGACTTGTGGTTTCCCAAGTCCTAGACTACTGCTTAAACCATCAAGTAGCCCATTCCCTAACAGCTTTTTAATTAATAAAAATTATTGAAACACATTCCAGAACATTTAACATCCCTTTCCTTAGTTCAAAATATTATTCAGAATTTACATTTTTATCACATTTCTTCTTCAGTTTCCTTGGTTAGCAATGTCTTTTTTTCATGCTGCATCTTTTCTGAAAATTTTTCCTCCAAAATTTGTCTCTGTTTTAAACACATTATCTCCTGTTCTTCACTGTCCTCTAACTATTCCTAGTACGGACCTCTATCTTCTGAAAGGATGAAAACTGCTTAAAAACTGTACTTTCACTCCTTATTTATAGGATACTTTACACAAATGTTGCAAACATATTCTGCACTTTTGTGCACACAGATCAAAAATAACTTATACTAGCTTAATCTTCTTCCATCATATCATAAAAAAAAATTAAATCACTTTTTCTTTAGTCATGTAAAGATTATGCTTCTTTTTTTAATTAAATAAGCTTAACTCCAGGATAAAATTAATATACATTTTTCAATTGCCTGCACTGAGTAAAGAGGTTTAATTAACTTTCTGCCATGCCTACATGCTTGTAGGCTGTATAGACTAATGAAAATAAGTTATTATAGTTCACAATCACAGTTTGCAGCTCATGAACATGCTACCTAGCCATTTCAAGATCATTAATTGAAAGTGAAGTTCAGCTTCACAGAAGACACGGTTTGTGAGTTGAGCTCGTTCAAAAAACAGGAGTTACCTCCACTGCCAAAGCAGGATAATCCAGAACTCAGCACGCTAATCATGAAAGTTTCTCATGAGCAGAGATCATAGACTTGAGTAGAATTTAGTCACTGGACAGATATTACTGGTGTACCTAATTAATAATGTTGCCCAAAAGCATCTCAGCTTCCCATAGTCCACAAGTCCCTACTTGAAAAGGTCTATCAACAAGAAACTTTTCTTCCTTTCTTTATAGTTTCCTTTGATTGCACAAAATATAAGAAGTTTCTGCACAATGCAGCAGGCAAGTCTAGGAGTAAGAAATGTAGGGCTCAGCAGTGTAGGGCACAATGAACCTGAAGAGTTTTCTTTCAAAAAGGATAAACTTTTATCTCTTAGGATACTGCGCTGTTTAAAAGATGGTCAAAGCTTTGGAGGAAGACTGGAAAACAAAGTGATAGCAGGATTAGAGACTGGCACTAAAATAATTCACAGGACCTTCAGTGCTGCACTGATCTCTTTTTCCCATCTCTGAGCACCTGTCATGACCAAGTGCAATTAAGTCTCTGCCTAATGACAGAAGCTTCCTGCAGATGAAGTTCTGAAATTATTTCTATTCCAATGGACAAACCTACTTTTGCAATGTTCAGCTGCTTCCATGTAAAGGATCAAATTTCACCCATCTTGAGGGGAAACTCTTTAAATGAAAGCGCTATTAGTCTGGCTTCACAGAAGGTCATGCATTCGTGTACTCTGTTGTACACCATGCATTCACTCCCACAACGGGCATCCCTTCAGAACTCCAGTGTCCCAAGGAAACATGACAAAAACACATCCAAAACTAGCAATGCTCAACTGTCACTGGATTGTTTCTTGAGCTGTTCCTCTGTCATGGGCTTCCTGGAAAGTCACTCTCTTTATACAGAGCAGATAGATTTGAAACTTCTGTCTCAGAGTTTATAATGCATCTCCTTAGAGATGCATCACATGCATCTAATTAAAGAGACCCAGAAACACCATTTTGTGAAAGCAGTGTACACTGTGGTTCTTTTTTCCCAAAGTTCCCATAAACCACAGAATCTAAACTCAAGAACACTGACCTTTTCCACCAAAATCACCAAGTACTACAAAGCAAGCCATTTAGGGAATGCATGGCCCTACTACTACAAATAATTTGTAGATTTCACCCTATTTACAAGAATTATTTAAGAAGGTAAGACGGTATAAAATTAAAACCAGTATTTCAGGTTTTTCTTTTTGCTCATAAAAGTATTTTCTTCTTCTTCAAGAACAAAAGTATTTACAGTAATTTCACGATTATAAACTGCACCTGATTATAAGCCTCATGCGCAGGTGCTGGCAACTGTCTTGGGTTACAATACAGAGTGTGATAAAAGGTATCAATTCTATCACCATCTGTTGAGGGTGGAGGCAGTGATCCTTATCTCAACAGCAGATATTCTGCTAATGGGCCATCCATTGAAACCAGGCAGGGCATTGTTCTTTATCTTTTCACAACCCATCCTTCCTCCAGCGAGTCGTTTTCTGCTAATGGCCCATTGAGTCCCACTGTGTGACTGATAAAATTACTGCATCCCATTGAAAGTTGCTCCAGACAGGGGGAAGAGCCCAACATTTCTTACCAAGATAAAAACAAAGGTTTTGGGACACTAAGGGAGCCCCTTTCTCCACTGGACTCCAGAGGAAAACAGGATTTCTCCACATCACCACTGGACCTCCGGAGGGAAACTGCACCTTCTACAGGAGCACTGCTCCAACTGAGCCACATCTGTCACTGCAGGAGGATGCAGCCACCATTTAATGGGACTGCTACCAACACCCTGCCTGACGGGGTGTCAGGATGTACTCTGACTTTGTCAGGGTTTGGAGTTTGTTTCTTTGTAGTACTGTATTTCTATTTTAATTTCCCTAGAAAAGAACTGTTATTCCTAATTCCCATATCTTTGCCTGAAAGCCCCTTGATTTTAAAATTATAATAATTTGGAGGGAGGGGGTTTACATTCTCCATTTCAAAGAGAAGCTCCTGCCTTTCTCAGCAGACACCTGTCCTCCAAACTAAAACAGCAACTTTTTGTTCTTTGTCCATATATAAGCCACACCTGATTATAAGCCGCACTTTGGGTTCAGACCAAAATTTTAGTCAAAATGGTGCGGCTTATAATTGTGAAATTACTGTGGTATTATCTTAAATATTAAACTTATTTCAAACTGCTGACATTTTTCAGGTTGTTTTTAAAATGCTACAAGTTTCTTAGTTTCTTCTTTTTTTAAAAAAAAAAGGAAAATTAGGACTAACATCTTATGAAAAAGCACCAAAAAAGCCCTTCTAAAGCCAAATATCCAACTGGCTCCCACAATTTCAAAACACATGCAGTTTTGTCATCTAGTCATTTAACAGGGATAGGGGTGAGCCCTACCACAGTACCAACCAAGTTGTTCTTCCCAGCTTCAAGTTCCAACAACCCCCACGCAACAGAGTCACAAACCAATCCAAATTCTGTTACATACCTGCCTCCCTCAAAACGGTTGATGAGATCTGACACTTTACTGGACTTCTCCTTTGTGACACTCGAAACAGCAGCAGGTCTCTCTTCCTCCATTCTTGGTTTCTGATTTATTAAAGCTTTATGCCTAGGGGTTTGGTATGTTGCCTTCTGCAGATGAATTGGCTTTGGGGGCACTGCAAACAACAACAGCAACAAAAATCAATCACTCATATTTCTTTCAGCTGCTAGAATACAGAACCATACAATGGTTTAGGTTGGTAGTTCCAAACCCCCTGCCATGGTCAGGTACACCTCCTGCAAGACCAGGTTTAAAAGCTCACAAATTAGATTTTTGCATAAAGAACTTATTGCAGCAATGGAAATGAGATATTCTTGGCTTTAGTTAACCTTAAAGTTGCTTTACAAACACAGGGACTTCATATAATTCTTCATGCACTATTTGGTATTAGGGATCTTATTACATTTCTTGACTGAAAGCTGAACCATATGCTACTTTAACAAGCTAGAAAATCAGGGAGTTTTCTTGTCTGTGTGTTTGTTTTTATAGTGTACTGTATGAAATACATATGAGAGGTTTATGATTGCAGGTTTTGTGATAAAAAAGAATTAAGCACAAAGGAAAGAGCCATACTGCATAGCTCAAGAGACAGATTTAAATTGCTGCCCCAAAACTCTGGTGCTCTCATTTTTTAACTTATCCATTGTAACCTCAGCAGAAAACTTATTTGCCTTCAGCTTTAAAATTCCCTTACTCACTGAACCTTTGTCTAATTATGCTGCTAAAAAACCTTCCCCCCGAAAATATATATTTTTTTATTCTTGCTTTTTCCCCATCCTTACCGTATGTCCTTCTAATTTGATTGTTAACGATTAACCACTGTTTAAAACAGCAGTGACTAGAACACCAAAGACAAGGTGACACATAAAGCAACTAAAGTCACAGCACTAAAATCTTTAAATCAGCTTTAAGAAACCAAACAGCATTTGTGGGCAACAAAAGCACATCACGGATAGGGCCCAAATGCATTCTACATTGGAGTAATAAATGTCCAGCTCCATCGAAAGGAGAGATAGTGGAAAAGAACCTTAATTCCCAAGAACACAACTCTCTTCATTCCCACACACATCCCCAAAACATGCTATGGGAGCAGTGAAAGCATTTGATATGAAATTGGAAAAAAAAAATATTGAAAGGCAGGCATAAACTGGCAGGAGTAGGCAGTACCCTGCTAGTGGAAGCAGTGGTCCAGGGACTCGAGCACTGCTCCACAGGCACCACATTCCCGTGAGGACAGGCACTGGCCCTCCAGCAACTATAAAGACCCACCAGTGAGCAACCCTGAGGGGAAGGAGGACTTGAATCGGCTTTAGGAATCACATGCCACTCTTATGGTAGGGAAAAAAGCTCTAGTACAGGATACACAACAGACAGATGTGGAAATGCCATGTTCCTTGCATTGCTGATGCTGGAATATCTTCCTGACTTACCCTGGAAAACCCATACCCCACAGGAATCATCTTATATCCCATCAAGCGGCATTTGAAAGAGATGTCAAAAAAATTATTGCAAATATAGTAATCATAGATGGTGATAAACTTGAAGAAACACTCAATTAAGGCCAAATTTTCATTTCTTCCCTCCATTAAATTTTTAGGTAATACAAGAGGTAATATTTGTCTGTGTTTCCAACTACCTAATTGCAGTTAAGTGGGATTGCAGGGATCACTGCAGTCTGAAAAGTACCATGAGAGACTCTGTGCAGAAATGAATTTGCCACAAAAAGCTTTAGACTTCAATCATACCAACTGCAAAGGCTGATAGATGAAATAATCAGAGGGAGAAGGAAGACAATTACTGTATGTTTTTACTGTGCACACGTGCGCTCTCAGTCCTTGGAAGCTTTATTAACACATGCAAAAAAAGCAGGTCTGGGGAAGGATGAAGTACAGAAAGATGACTCAAGAACACTGCTTTTTTGAAATAGTTACTTTGCAACCCTGAAACAAGCAGGTTATTAAATGGTGCAACTGCATTGGTGTCTGCAGCACCTGCAGTCCCTCTGTGCAGCTGCTGGGATGCAGCTGCAGCACAGTGGAAGGGCTTTCCCCACATCCCCTCTTCCAGGGAGCTCGGGCAAGGCCTGGCAGAATTAGGCCAGCGAGCATCAGATAATTGTCCAAGCTCTGAATAGCTCGCTGGGCTGACAGCTGAAAAAAGGAGAAACAAGCAGGCTGGGGAAAAGCAGGACGCATCATTGATCATAAGCACTGCCATCCCCTCGGGGACGAGGTGGGCAGCAAAGGGGACACGGGGGGATTTGCTGACCAGCACCACAGCAGTTTGTAGGAACGTCTCTTGCTCTTGCAATGGACCCTGCATAACCCCCAGTCCTGTGAATTCTCTCATGTAATGGACCCATACATCTCTGCAATTCTTCTGTACATCTCAGGAAATGTTAATATCCTCACAAGGATATATTAAAACTACTAAACTTCAGGGAATTAATGTCTACTGATAAGGCAGAAGGAATTAGTTTTGTAGCTATTTTCACACTGGATCCACTGGGACAAAAATCAAATTCTAGGGCATTTTGTGAAAGTGTCACACACTTTTATAGCTGTTACTGAAAAACCCACAGCTAAGCAGCATTTACATATGGCAAGCAATGAGGAACCTCCGTCAGACTGGACAATCCCTGTGTACTGAAAATCCCTGTAATGTCTTCAGAAGAGACCCACAAACCAAACAGCCAATTCACTCATGCAAAATATTTTATTCCTTACTCCCTGTCAGCACCTAGCAGACAGCATTTCCCCCACCAGCTGCTGCTGTAGCTACTGCATGGTTCAGAAATAGTGCACTGGAGAAAGAACAGTCACAAGATCAATGGAAAGAAAAGAATCGGTAGCATAAAGAAAAAAAAAAAAAACAACCAAAAAAAAACCAACCCACAACCCTCGAACCTTCTTGTAAGGTCAGCCTTGTTAACAGGGATTATGGAAAGCAAATTTCATTAATTCTCTCCTCAATGTTCTTCTGTAACATTTTGTTTTAATCAGATTATTTTTCAGTGTGCGCAAAGCAAGGATCTTAAGGAAAAAAAAGAGAGAGAAGACTGGTCTATTGTAGTAAGCTGCATAATACAGAGTTCTGTTTGAGTCTATAAATACTCCTGTCCCTGTACTGTAGAATTTTGAGCTTGTTAGGAGATATGAACTTCTTATTTTGCCCAAAGAAAACCCTTCCATATACATAGGTAGCTGAAACTGTACGCCACTAGCCAAAATCAAGATTTATGCTGCAGTGCCAAGTTGTACATTCAACTTTGCATATATACATAAGGAAATGTCAGGTAATGCTATATAAATGGTTCAAAAGGTACAACCACCTTTGCAGACTCCAAAGCATATCAGCAAAGGTCATTTATCTCTTGTCTTAGAAAGTATAATGTGTTCACTGGTTAAAAAATGCTGCTATGGTTTGACTCAATAAAAATGAAGTTAAAAGTTCCCATGGTAAGCAACTACAGCTCTCCTGGCTGAATCATCCATCATCACCTTCCCTGCATGCTCCATCACCTTCAGCAATAGCAAATGAGCACTGCTGAATAGATGCCAAAGATTTATACTCTTAAGAACAGTACAAAATAACCAGTAACCTAAATTCAGCAAAGAGAAAAAATAATTTTCTCTTTGAGATGCGCATTTCCACAATTTTAGTTCACACCTCAAGAAGAATCTTTCAATAGTATATCAAGAGAGAAGACCGATAATATTCAGATGTGTTTTGTTCTCTCATTTATTTTTGGGGATTTGTCAGTTTTGTTGATAAAAGAGACATTGTAGCAGGTTTATTAAAGGACCACCAAGGCAGGAGAAGCCTACGTTGGAACAGCTGTTAGTTTTAGTTCAATTCACCTTTAAGTTCAATTCAACAAGTTTCTTTTGCCAGGGAAGTACACTCTACATCTCAGACCTGTAAGAGGTCTCAGCTTTTTTAAGCCCAGGCCACTGAAAACTGTTAACCACAGACTATATAATAACAGAGAAAGGAAGACAGGATTCATGCTACACAGATAGGCAGCTAAAACTGTCTGCCAAAGTCCAAATCTTTCATCTGTTGCATCCTTATCATTTCACAGTAGCACAAACCAGGCCATCTTTTGGAGCGGAAATTCACCTCCAACCCAAACAAATTTGCCCCTTCAGCCTCAGCAGGAGATTCATAAGTACTCCTAAGCTCTCATTAGAAAAATTTAAATGAGCAACTGATGCACACTCTTGAACCAACAAGACACTTCACTGCTTTGAAGAAGTGTTGGCATTTCCACATATTTTGCATCCCACAATAAAACTGCCTGGTACAGACAATAGTTTCAGTGCCCAGTATTCAGCAATTTGGCATCATAAAAAAACTGATACAAGAGGATCAAAGGGCAAGGAACAGAAGAAACTAGCGGGAAAAAAGTCAATTTTTACATGTCACTCCACATGGACTCTGCTATCACAGGGTTCAGACAGCTACCCAAATATTTGTTGGTAATGGTAATTTTCAAATTATTAAACTATTTTCTTCCTCTCTTGTGGACAGTATTAGTATTGGAACTTGGAAGAATATTTCGCTATTTCCACCTGCCTCCCGTCTGGATTAGTCCACTTTATCAGGAATGCATTGCATTGATGCAAAGGCAAAGCACCACACCTCACGGCTGGTAAAGACACACAGAGTGTGACTGCTTTGCTCCGCAGTCCCGATTCCTTTGCTCAACTCCCTCATCGGCTTTCAGCCAGTTTCAGGCTTTGTTCCCAGTTTGTTCCAAAAATTTTTCTGAATCAAACTCTGCTCCAGACAGAAATCTGACACATGAATTACTAAACTGTTGATGGAAGGAATTATTGGGGAACAAAAATTGATGGAAGGAATTATTGGAGCACAAAAATTCTGCTTTTACTGACAGCGTATCAGAAGAGTTTTTTTTCTCCTTGAAATGCCAGGGGAAAAAATGAAAATTAAAAGAAAGAATTTCATATTGGATTGCGTGCAGAAATTTATTCACTTGACCTAGCTACCCTGAGGGAACTGTTTCCGAATACTTAAACTACTTCTCAGGGACCAAGTACAGACAAAAGTAGAGGGTTCACTTGAAGTGCAAGACTTTGAACACTTTTTCCTCAATATTAAAACTCCATTTCCCTTAACAAAGCAAAATTTACTGAAAATGGCTGTACCAAACATGCAACACCACCTCAAAGTCATGTTTATATCTCTCATTTTAATTATTTTGGTATGTTAGATGAAGGTAATTTTGCAGTTAGTTCCTCCACAACCAAATACATTGGCATTAGAATTCAGGTCTGTCCTCTTGTTTCCTTTCACTACGAAAGGCCACTTAGTACTTGCATGAGCAGAACAATCATATGGAAAAATATTTCCTGTTGCTATAAACCAAAAACTTTACTGTACTTCTGCATGAAAACTCTTTAAAAAAACGGTGGCCACTTTTAAACCAATAAACCAGAACAACCTAGTTTGCTTAGAACATTTACACTCCCAAATGACTCATTCATTCTGGTTCCTTTTGCTTCAATTCAATAAAAAGCCAAACAAAATACACACTGTAAAACTTCCATTGGATGCACATATTTAATATTAATAAATGGAGAGCGACCCATGAACAAAGGAGACACAAAGTACTATTTACAACAGTATTATTTAATTTCATCTACACAGCTGCATCTCTTAGACTACAGCACTATTCCTGGCTGTGGCACATTTTGGAGTACACAATATTGACAAACAAAAGGAAACATGGTTAGGAAAGAGCAACAACAGCTGTGTAACTTGAATGAATGGGGTCCAATAATATACAACTCCTAATTTATCTAATAGCTGAAATTTTATTGTAAGAGTGTTGGCTTTGCTTCTGAAAGGCCTAAAATCTTTTTATTGATGGCACACTTCTATTTATCCATTAATGACTTCTAAAATATTTTTCTTAGGAAGAACACATGTTCTCTTTGCTGTAGAGAATTCATTCCAGAGTCCTAGGAAATGGTGCAGAAAGGCTCCTCAGATAAGTAATGTTTACATATGACTGGTAAAAACAGTTTAGTTAACAATACTGGCAAATATTCTGTAAAAACAAAGTACACACAAAAAAAATACAGCTTTATTTTGCTCTCATTCTCCTGAAGTAAACAAAATTTTCTTGACATCTCATAAAACTTTTTTTCTGCCCTTAACTCTAAGACAAATTCAGGACTGAAGCAAAATTCTTTAAGGTGCATTTTCCCTTTGAGTGATACAGATAATTTTGACTCCACTACATGATGACTGTGTGATTCTAGTTTCTGTACTTGATTTAGATGTGCTCTAGTACTGGGTTTGTGTGACTAGGTTTGGGTAGCTGGGGGGACTACAGGAGTGGCTTCTGTGAGAAGTTGCCAGAAGCTTCCTCCATGTCCAACAGAGCCAACAGCAGCTGGCTCCAGGATGGACCCACCACTGGCCAAGGCTGAGCCGATAGAGAAGGGAGGAACACCTCTGTGACAATACATCTGAGAGGGGAGAAAAAGTTACTGTGCAGGCATGATTGTGCTCAGAGAAGAGAGGAGTGACAACATGTGAGAGGAACAATTCTGCAGACACCACGGTCAGAGCAGAAGGAGGGGCAGGAGGCGCTCCAGGTGCTGCAGCAGGGATTCCCATGCATCCCATGGTGCAGCCCATGGTGAGGCAGCCGTGCCCCTGCAGCCCATGGATGGCCATGGTGTTGCAGAGATCCACCTGCAGCCCATGGAGGAGACCCATGATGGAGCATGTGCGTGCCTGAGAGAAGGCACTGACCCCCTGGGAAACCCACACTGGAGCAGGCTCCAGGCAGGGACCTGCAGACCTGGAGAGAGAGGAGCCCACTGTGGAGCAGGTTTGCTGCTGGGCTTGTGACCCTGTGGGGAACCCATGCTGGAGCAGGCTGTGCCTGAAGAACTGCACCCTCCACTCAGGCTGGAGCAGCTCATGAAGAACTATAGCACACAGAAGGACACGCTGGAGCAGCTCAGGGGGAATTGTGTCCTGTGGGAGGCACCCTAAGCTGGAGCAGGGGAAGGACTCCTCTGCCTGAGCAGCAGCAGAAACAACCTACACTGAACTGACCATAGCCCCCATCCCCATCTCCCTTCACAACTGGGGAAAGGACACAGCTCCTTTGTTATATTTTTTCTCCCCTGTCCATTTGAAGAGGGGAGTGATAGAGTAGCTTTGTGGGTACCTGGCATTTAGCCAGGGTCAGCCCTCCACATCTAGTTTTCTGTGAGTAATTCTCATTTCTGTCTTATCAGCACCATCTCAGAATCCAATGCACTGAGCAGCATTGTGATTTATGTCTTCTTCACTCACTCCTTATTTTTAACTTTTAAAATTATCAAAGTTCCTATTGCATGTCACCTCTAAAAGACATCAGTCCAGATTTGATTTGAATTCAAGATTTATGGAATGTACTGACTCTTTGCTGTGATCAGCTACAGCTGAATCAAAACTATTACTGAGAAGACCAAATAAAAAGATGGTTTGATTCAATATATATAGTGATTTTATATATATACACATATAAAGTGTGTATATATAAAGTATGCATGTATGCATGCATGTATATATATAAGTTGATTTATTTAGCTTTTAAAAGTGAAGATATTACTTATGGACAGAGACAGAAAGAAAGGAAATCTAATTCTAGTCTGTGTACATTACTGTCAGCTTTCGGTGCACAAACATGAAGTTCTCACCTTTCTACACACTCCTGCAGGAAGGCTCCTCTCAATCTCTGCTAGAACTCCAGAGACCCTGAGCATATCCCCACTGCCTTGAAGCCAGACTATCAAACATTCCAGCTTAAAAATAGCATCCAAACCTCCCAGCTCAAATACACTAATACTTTCGAAAAATAAGCCAGAAATTACAGAATCATAGGGTATTTACAGAACATTTTTATTTCAGTAGAAAGCTTATGCCCCATGGTTTTCTCTTTTCCAAATACAGTTCTCTCAAGGTACTCTGTTGCTCTCAGAAGTCTGAGAGAACAACTTCCTTAACAAAAATACTTGAGAGTACTTACCTTGTGGCTTTGGACTTGAAGCTGAATGTGGGGACTTTTTGAGTGGCACACTTCCATTTATTCCCTGAGCCGCTTCGTTGTGTACATTCTGCTCCACAAGCCTGGCTGTGGCACTCACTGCACAAGCTCTAGACAGTATTAAGGGCTTTGGACAGATGCTGCTGCCTGAAAAATAAATACATACAACAGTAAGAAATGGGATTGAATATAGGGTAGAATAAGTACAAGAACACTTATTAGAGTGCTAACAATTCTCTATAGGGAATATTAAAATATTTAAGAGTGTCTCATCCTCAAAACACCCTTTGCTTTTCACTAAAATTTGTTATGTTGTTGAAACCTTGAAGAGTTGGATATGAAGAATATATTTCCACCATGACTAGCCTAAGCTCTTCCATAGGAACATGACAATATCCAACAGACTTTTTTCCTATTTGAATTGTTGCTTGTTCAATAGAACTGTAGGAAACCAACATTTTTGTTCAGCTATTCTATTTCTGTATTAAAAGTGTGTACAAAATGCTATGTATTCAGAACATTTATTTCATTACTGATGGAAGGATCCAAAAGTCTAAATTAATTTCATCTTTTTTGGTGGGAAAGGATCCTATTATAGAGTATTAAATAAATAAATAAATAAATAAAGAGCACAGTACAAAGCCAGCTGACTTTTCTTAGCAGAATGGAATTTATTCTCATTCACAGGATCAATAGGCTGTTATTGATAAGAAATGTGGAAGAAAATATAAGGTAAAGCATATTCAAACAATGGAAACTAATAAAAGCACTTATTAGAATGTGACTAGAGAAGCCAAAACCATGCACTCTAGTTTTGGGGCTTAAAAGCAATTGGTTCTCTAGACACAATCAAAAACCTGAAACAATAATATGAAGGGCTTTGAGATGTCCCTTAGGTAAATATTAATTCACCTCTGAATCAAAAAAAATACACAACATTTTTGTGGGAGAAGCAAGGAAAAGGAGGAAAGCCCATTTATAATTTACAGCAGTGTTGTCATAATTATTTTCATTAAAAAAAAAATTAGGGTAGAGTTTCTGCACCTCTATTTACTGTTGTTGTTTGCCACCTTTTCCCTTTGTTTACCTTTGCTGGCTTTTTCTTTGCATGCTTCCATAAAAAGCAACTCCAAAACCCACTCAGCTCTTTCATAAGGTGGTCTTTCTGTATCTTCTGAACAACAGCAGGACTGCAGAGTTTGGACCCTCTGATCTGATCCAGTTCCCTCTCCCACTGCAAAATCCACCCACTCCTAGCCATCCACAGCCAAGACTGCTCTTAGAACACCAGTAGAAAGGGATGCTGCAACCATTGTTCTATCCTGCTAGATGAGTCTTCAGCATTTTCTGGATTCCAGCAATACTTTCAAGTGTTTACTCTTTATTCCCTGGAAGCCTATTTTCCCTGTTAAACAGTGAGGTAGCCTTACACCCAGAGGCTTCCTCTACCAGCCCAGATTCCTGCAGAGGTCCACGGTGAGATCAACAATCCATGCTACCCAAGCTCCAGTGCTTGGGTGGCAATGCATTAACAAAACCCACAGCAGCAGCACAGCATCCTCCCCTCCTCCAATTCATCCAAGTAGAAAGGGATCTCCCAAGAACATAAAAGTGGTTGCTCCAGAGTGATGAGGATAATCCAGCAAGGCCCCCAACCTGCAGAAGCTTCTTGGATGCCTACAATCTCAGGCAGAGATGCCTTGACTCTGTTTTCCATAGTGTCACTCCCATCCCCAAGCTGTGCTTTACTACAGCAGTGAGAGCTCTGTCCCTCATCATTCCTCAAAGCCTAACAGGTATTTTAAGTGCCATATCTGTCTCTCCTGTGTGGTGGGAGCAGTGTAAGCTCCTAGGAAGACCAAGCTGATGGTACAGGGACTTGGACCAGCAAGTTTTCCTTGTCTCCACCAAGGAGTTGACAGGCTGGATTTCCCATTCCTACAGAATGCCATACAAATCCTGCTACAGACGTAGCAGTTTGCACTCTAATTGGGCAATACTAAATTTGGAAACAAATTTAAGAAGAGTAACTCCTGTGGGATCAGTAGGTTGCGCAAATTGGGTAGGTAATCACATACAATTTATAAATCTACATTCAGATCACTTATAAGTTTGCAATAAGGGTCAAAGCATGAAGCCTTAGACCTTTCTTCAAGCTAATTAGCTTGCAGATTTGTCAGCCAACGTGCTGCAAAATCCACAGCTCCCAAAGTGCAGTTCAGTAAGAGGCAAGGCCAAAAAAATCTCTATCGAAATGGTACCTTATTTATTAAAAGGATTTCTGAAGAAAATGAGGTTCTGCTGTGGCCAGAATAGGAGCTTATTTTGCACACAGAGCTTTGTCAAGGCATTCACGCCTGTTCAACCGGCCTTATCGCCCACGATCACCAAAAGCCGAGCCAAGTGCAGAGCTGCTGCTGAGAATAGGGCTGCTCTGTGGTCAGCCACGGTCCCCCCTCCTTGTCACCTTCTGCTCCAGCTTCTGCTTCTGGCTACTCCTTCCCCTGGGCCAGCACCAGCCCTTGCAGCACTGCACCGTGAGATGAGCAGTAGAAATGCGGCAAGTGGAGGCTGGAGTGCATTTTGGATCGGTTTGACCTCGCACTTCTTCCCCAGCACTGCTGCTTGCACAAGGGAACAGCTGGGAATACGGCTGGAAGGGGACAGGACAGCTCCTCTGAGCAGCAGCAGCCCTTCCTTAGACCTGCCTGATGAGATCGTATCAACACAACCCCAGTTCCACAAGCAGCTGCTCAGACTTTCATTCTGCTTCATGGTTTACACATGCGCACACACAGCCTCAACACAAAGTCCAGCACAACCAGCCACAGCTGAAAACAAATCTTTAGTGCAAAGACATTAGGTGGCCTTTAGAATCAGTGATGTTGTCTGCATCACATAGTCCCCACTAGACTGACAAATACTGCATTCAGTGGGCAAAAGCCATTTTGCAAAGCTTGTCCACTGTAATACAGAATGGTAACACAAGCGACAGAAAAGAGCGCTTCTCTAGAATGGGATTTTTGCAACTGCTTACAAGAAACAAAAGCCCAAGAGGTGTTCTGATTCAGGATGTGTTCTGGCTTCACACCAACAGCTCAGCACACGGGGGTGTGGGGAAACAGAGCAACTTCAAATTTGCTATTGTTGTACAAGCCATTAAACAAATTCCCCTTCCTCTCTGGGAGCCGTATTTGCTCGAGATGGACATGCTGCAGACATTTAAACTATATTTCAAACCAGCGATTTTGGCAATCATGTCACATCCTCAAGCCAGGTAAAGCTGGAATGGTAAAAGGTAACAAATATATTTCATACAGCACATTTCTATATAAAACTGAGTAGTCAGATTCTCTGGGCAAAAAGCATCCTTTAACACCTGTGGAGCCCTAGTTTCTAGGCAATGAACAATACCACCTTCCAGATGATGCTGACAATAAAATTGTGGCAGAAACACAAACTCGTGGTGAAAATTCCTGTATCTAATGTATTGTATTCAAGTGTATTGTAATACAGCAATAGATTTTGTTATAACAGACTCCCAAAACAGGCAATATTCAGCTCAAATACTTGCTCCACAATGAGCAGCATGCATTTCAGTAGGGCTGCTCAATTCTCTAGGTTTAAGTAAGCAGGAACACACAGTATGCCTTCTCAAAATACAGTTGTTGCCCTGTGAATACAACGTAAAATCCCATTAGATATGCAAAATTGTAGATGCGCTACAAAAACCTGCACCTTTTACTGGGCTGAAGTAAAACCTCATCATGATTATTTCTGACCTGATCAAAGAAACACTTGTACACTTCTGCTATTCCTACGAATTATAAAAACTGAGAAATTTTACCTGAAGTCAGAAATACCATGCACAACAAAATACTACCAGCCACTTACTGTGTTGACTGGTATATGATTAATACCCTCCTCTTATAATCAGGAATAATTAAATACATTGAAGAGGAGAAAAAGGTGGGGAAGGATTTAAGAAATGTAAGGGAGAAAGAGGTAATAATAACTAGCAGAAAACAGAAATAAACAGTGCAAATTTGATAAGCGTTTAATTATTCTGCTTATCATCTGCAAGGAAATGAGAAGCTAGAATGCTCGCAAACACGCATCTGCAAGTAAGTTTGAGGTTAGGTGATGCATTATCTATTTTTTCAGGGCATTTTAATTAGAAATAACTTGGATCCATGAACATTTAGACAATTAGCCAGCTTGAAATGCCAGTAAGATTAAAAAATGGCTTCTTAATATTGATGAAGATTACACAAATGTCTTCGTATTTGATAGGTCCTCCATCAGCAGTTCCATAAGCCAATCTCAACACTACTAGCTCTTCTGTTGTATTTATTTTCATTCCCACTTACAAGCACATAGTGCTTCTCCACTGCTGCAGCACTGCTCAATTTTTACTGCCACTGTGATCCCACTCCTGTTCATATATTCTGAATGTAAAAAAAAATCTATGGGGAAAGTGTTAGTCTCTTGTGACAAGAGGCAAAATTAGAGATTCAAAATTACCTCTCTTAAATGATATAGCTATGCATGCTCCATGTGTTAAGTCCCAAGATCACCTACTCCAGTGGCTGTGGTCTTGCTGTTCTACTGCTGGATGTTTCCATGTAACATCAGTGCAAAGCTCCACACTTCCTACCCAGCCTTGGACAGAAGTGGGGGTTCAGCAAATAGACCCTGCCAAGGCACAACCAAAGCAGACATTCTCCTGGCCAGCTCGGAGGAGTGCTAGGTAACACCGACACCAGAGACTACTCCAACCCATCCACCTACTCACCAAGCACTACAGGAGCTGTGGCAAGGGCAGAGCAAGAGTGAGCAGCAGCTTCCTGATCACACGCAAGAAGGCAGAAAGTGGCTTCTCAGTTACAGCAACACATGTTGAGGCCCAAGCCAGAAATCCAGTACACGTGGTCAGATTTTGCACACAGTTGTGTCCAAACCTGTCCTTAAACCTAAGTCTTAAGTAACCCGATACCTCCACAGATTTATCATTTCTGTGAGGTGAACTTACATGTTTCTAAGAGGCTTATACTTCTGAAGCATGCCCAGTGTCAATAACAACTGGACTAAGCTCAAATTGTCTGAGAATCAGGACTGGGAAGGAGGAGAGTAGGAAGTCTAGAAATCAACATTTCTCTCATGAAAATAAAAATCATCTTCCTTCCTCCAATTTCTATTAAAAGCTATCATTCCAAGTTAATTACACAGCTGTGCTTTGATACATCCTCACCTCTCCCATTGCAGTGCTGATAGAATTCAGCTGCAGAATAGTGTAGAAACTCCATACTGATACTCTGTTCTGTGCAGATGAGCTATAAAGGTTAAACATCAGGCCAGCCTTTACTGTGGTGAGCCGCTGCAGAAATACTGTAAATAGCTGATAACCAAACACTGCAAAAAGAGGAAAGAAATAGCTTTTGCTGAAGTCAGAAGTCTCACCAAATAAATTAGTTTTCTTTCTGCAAGAAGGTGCTGGCCAGAAAAATAAATAGCAAATAACAGATGGGTTAGAATTATCTTTGAAAAATGGAATCTTGGCAAAGTATAGGGGACAGATCAGGTTCCATTAAAGGATTAGTTCAGATACGTATGCTGACAAAACACAAAAATGTAGGGTTTTTTCTTGCAGAGCTATTCCCCAGACACAGGCAAAAATATTCTAAGTTCAACAGAAGAAGGTAGACAATTTTCTGGGAGTAAAAGAGATGTAAACCATATAAAACTATTTTTTCTCACCGCATACAAACATTAATAGAACTACCTAACCAATATTACCTGCCTTTCATAGCATTTTCTACATGAAGTAAATAAATCTTCAAGTCAGTATGGTGGATGTAAACTGTAGATTGCAAAAAAAGTAAATAAATACTGCTCGTTTATTTCAATGACCCCAGTGAATGCACTCACAACATGTGATGGTGAAATTAAACAGGAAGCACTAAATTTCAAACTGTCAGACCAAACACTTGCTACATGATACTTGCCAAGAACAGAAAATATTTAACTTCTTGGTAGATATGGTACCTTGCTCAGTAACAGAGGGCAGAGTTTTCCACACTGTGGTTTGCACAACAGTGTGTGAACCACTGGCAACAAACAGACAGAGCTGCAATACAGAAGGAAAATGGAAAAAAAACCTTCCAGTTTAACTGTGCACAACACCCAAATTATTCTAAAAGAAGAAAAAACTTTTGAAATAGTTTCATTTTTAATAAACTGAGGCAGGTTATGCAGAGCATCAGTGACAGAACCCAATATCAATTGTTCCCACATCTGCTTGGTCTAAGATAAGACATTACTGCATTGGTTTGATTTGCTGGTATTTAGGAGACTTGAGCATTCCATGCTGCTTTTCTCATGTTTTGCCAAGCGTTACAGTTGTTTTGGTTGGAAGAAATCATGCGTCTTTCTGATGGTAACTTTAATTTCTAGACTGAAATAGAGCTTTCTGTAATTTCCACTAAAAAGATGGAGTTGCTATGGATGCTACCACTTTTAAGTGGGATATGTACTTAAGGGAACAAATTCAAGATTATAAAGTCCAGGCTTTAACCAGAAGCAGCAAAATATTAACTAAATAAAATTTATCAGTAATCCCCTGATCTCAGTCTCAGCATGCAGTGAATCACACAAAGCAAGGAACTGAATGGTGAATTCCACAGTCTCTGCAAATGTCCTGCCAATGCTGGCTACAGGAGACAGACTCAGTGAGCTTCACTCTCTTGTCCGGTCTGGCTGTGATCTTTGTTCTTTTGGCTCTTTGCTCTTCTGGCTCTTTGTGGGCAAACCTGCTCATCTGCTGTGACTCTTATTAAAATGAGTCAACAATTAATGGGATTATCTTTTGACATTTGTTTCATTTTTGGATTACTACAATAATATAACATGCACTGCTGATGCTATTCTAATAAGACAAAAAGCACTGTACAGAACTTCAAATGATTGTAGTTTGTAAGTAGCAGTTTATGATTGATGTCCTCTGCCAAACCACACCATTTCTTCACTAAGGTTTTTATTGTTCACCTACACTTGTACACACTGTGATGATGGCTTTGCTGATGGCAGAATAGTTCATCAGCTATTTAATGAATAATGAAGGTTTCTTAAATACACAGAGAAAAGAAATGTTCAAACCACATCTCCAAAAAGACATGTCTGAAGGGAGAACTCTGAGTGTGAGTTCTGTTTACAGCAATAAAGTACTCCTCTTCCACATAGTTAGTTCCTGTATTACACTATGTTCCCTCAAAGCCTTGTTATCATTTTAGTCTTTGAACACACATTATCAAGCACAAAGTCTAGAGAGAAAATATGCAATAGTATTCTTTTACTTGTACAGATTTTCATGGCTTGTGTTTCATTAAAAAATGTCAAAATGTTTCAGCAGATTTGGACAGTATTTTTTCTTTGCTTCTATTATGACTACCAGACTTACAAGTGAATACAGTTCCTGACCTTACAGCCATGTACCACGAACTTCATGTAGCTAAGAACCACAGGATCCAAAGCCACAAAACAAGAAACACTGAGAAAGAAAGTGGGTACAATGAGAAGCATCAGCTCCATCACTCCAGCAGCAGACAGGGCAAGTTGACCCTGTAGCCCAAGTCAGCTGCCCTGTTGTTACTGTCTCATTTCTACACCAGGTAACTCCAGGTAATTCCTCCCTCCTTGTCAGCACTGCCTTTTGCCAGTGCCATAACTCACAAAGGCAACTTTCAGCTGCAGAGCTGCTTCTCACATGACTGCATTTCACAAAGTTGCAGCAGTGTCCTGACTGCATCTGTCAACCTCTTGCCCCATCATGGAGCACTGGTGAGTTCTGTATCTGGGGAGGCACTTCCTCCTCTCCCTACCCCATGTTCTCTTTACTGCTTCCTTCATGTTTGATGAAGGAAGGGCTTGATCAAGTTTTGTGTGGCTTTCTTGAGTTCCTGCTGCATTAATAGTCATTTTGATTATGAACCCTACCACAAGAAAAGACTGATGGGATAGGCCTCCTCCATGTTTTCCCAAAATTATTTTTTCATTTTCGTTTTCTCCGCAAGGCTGCGTGAGGTGAGCAATGTCTTCTCAACTATTATTTTATGCAGCAATGAAAATTTTCACTAAGATTTTAATTGTCACCAGCATATTTTGCACAGATGGCAATCATCATTTACTTAGTGCCCCAAGCTCCTATTTACTAAACAAGACATCCCATTTGTAAAAACAGATTTACTGATCACAGAAGAAACACTTGTCTGGGCAAGGGTTGTTGCACTGAGCCTGACGTTTCTTTCACTTTATCTGTCGAGTTTTAAGATTATTTATTTTCTTCTTTTTTTAATCATATATCAGATAAACAGTATGACACTGTGTTGGGCAGCCCAATTTAACTTCATATTAAGGAGAGTACCTGCAATACTGGGCTCAACTGCAGAAAAAATGCAGCTATCTCATACAAATCACTGGAATAATTCAAGGGGATTCATTAGCATATACTTACCAGGCAAGTGCATGGATTACTCAGACAATGACAGAAAGACCTCCTCTTCTATAATTCATAAGCCATTATAAAATAACAGTGTACTTAGAGGAATTTGAGCTAACTACAAATGTCATCATTTTGCTCAGTATTAATCACTGCTTCTGAACTTCTCTAACAAGTCACTGACACTTCAATCTTGTTTTCTGCCCAGTTATCTGTGTAGTTATTTCATCTCAACTCGGACATATTTTGGAAACCATCCATATGCTTTGAGACATGCAATCAGCTATTTCTGTAGATAAAAGACTAAAAAAAGCATTTTTAGAAACCGGATGCTCAACAACCCACAGCAAAAAGCTCCCACAGACCCAAAGGGGAAAAAAATAAAGTATCTAATTACAGAAGGTTGAAACTGTAACTGATTTATTATTTCAGAAGATCTGAGCAGAAGTTGAAAAATACAGGCACATTCAAGTAATTTAAAGAAACAAATACATAATATAGTATATCCAAAATGCAGAATAGCCTAAGATCCAGAAAGAAGTCATTTACTCAATGCAAGTCAATAAATTATCACTGATAGATGGAAACTCTTTCCCTGATCCAGCTGCTGAGGCAGTCCATGTGTCCTGCCAGCATCTGACAGTCCAGAGCTCATCCAGCAGCCAGCTGTCACGGATACAAGTTGTTCCACCCACTCCCCTCCCTGCCCCTGGCTTCCCGCTCTCACCACTTTCTGTACACCAGTGTTGGCACCCATCTAGCATCAGGATGCAGTCTGGGGAAGTTAAGCCATCAGAAATGTAAGCCCATCAAAAAAAAAAAAAATCTGCAAGTTCCATGCATTCATTCACCTTAGATGCACTGGAGCTTGGGCAAAGACGCTAATTTATTGATAGGGCAAGGAAGACAAGATTCCCTTTCCAGAAGGAAGTAGCCACAAGGTAATATTGATTTAATTAAATCATATCTCAGTGGGTTGGAGAAAACAGTAGGGACAGAAAGGGGGGAAAAAATAATAAAAACAAACATTATCTAAAAACGGATGGCTTAAAACATGCCCTAATTATAGAACAGGCAGTGGCGTATTAACTGCACAATAGCATTACTACGAGGCACTGCTTCCTGTTACATGAAAGGTTACAAGTAAATGTAAACTCATGAACTTTATGATAAAGAGGAAGGTGGGGACGGAGTGGGCCTCACGCCCACTGCCTTCCTCCCCCTAGTCTGGCACTCTCAGGCTGCCCAGGCACTGCAGCCTCCCTGCCAAGTAATTACCAACCATCAGCTACGAGACACCGTGAGACAAGCAGCTCCCTGGGAATGCTTGCTGCACCAAACCAGAAATATAAAGAACCCGAAGCTGGACTCTTCACAAGAATTCAAGTGCTTCCTGCTTTTGACCTGGTTGAGGAAGAAAGAGTGAAGAATAGCCACAAAAAGCCTCGTTTAAGTGCATTTAGAGCCTTCCTGTGAAATCATTCAGAAGGACCTTCCTTGTCCAGTCCCTTTAAATCCTACCACAATTATGCCAGCTTTTACGTTGCCTCTTTTCCGTAAGGAACAAGAGACCGATCACCATTTTGCATTAATCCATTGGTTCACAATCTTCCTTATGTAAGGAAGCCAAACACAAGTTGCCTGGAATCCAAATGGGGAAAAAAATCTGCCCATAACTGCCAGAGATGACCACTCTTTGTGCAATCCACAGAATTCACTCCAGGTTTACAGACAGGCACATGAATGTTTGAACATTATACAGATTGAAACAGCTTTGTACGTCGTGCTCTGAACAGGCTGAGAGATTCAAATTCAGAAGTATTCAATTGTTTAGTTCTCTCTCCTCTCTTTTCTAGACCTCCATTTAAAGTCTACTGCTAAAAAAAAAAACAAACAAAAAACAAACAAACAAAAAAACCCCAACCAGTAACTGTATGATGAATTTTGAATGTAATTTCTTAAAACTTATGAAGTTGGAAAATTCAAATATCTTGTTTCTGTGTAAACTTGAAAATTTATCATACTGTTCCAAAAAGCTTAATATTCCCATGAATATTTATCTTTGAGCATGCAAATGGATAGGAAATTATATTTTTAAAAAGGTAATGTAATGTAAAAGTACATTAAATGCAACTAGACCTTGGGAAATAATTTTGAAATGGCTGAAGTTTTGTCCAACACACCTCAAGGATACGCAACCTTTCACTTTGCAAACGTTTCAAAATGCAAATGTTTGAAGGCCCCAGGACAGACCAGAAAAGGCTGTTCCCATCCAAACTGCAGCCACCCCAGAGTGAGACAGCCCCCACCAAGATGAGAAGGTGCATCCTTCCCATCCCTGCACATCCCTGTAATTCCCACTGCTCACTTCCTACCGGCTCTAGAGCTCGCTGGGTTTCTCTCCAGGTCTGTGTAACCCTGCACAGCTCCTGCTCGAGTGGGGATGGGTTTTACCACCAGAGTTTGGTACAGTGGGACTGAGCTGAGCTGGCTCCTGGATGTGCCCAACAGCCACAGGGAGGGGCCTGGCAGCCTCCAGCTGCCCACTGGATCACTTGAGCTGCTCACAAAACTGCAGCCCAACAGATTGCTGCTGACTCCTATGTAATATTTAGTGTTTTCCTTCAAGCCTCAGCTCTTGGCATCAGAAGAAAGAGTGTCCTAATAGTCACAAATAAAAGTGGATGGTTTGCATGGTAGGGAAAAAAGTTTTTCAAAACAGAGTGCAAATAAACTATGAAATTACTCGTAAAAATAACATTTATTTCATTTTAATTATATTAATTTCATTTCTAATACAAGGTTTGGCAATACTCCAGTCCCTCTCCACCTCACATGACATAAACCAGCTGTTGCCTCCCCTTCTTTTTGTTTCCTTTTTATAATGATGGGTCATGATTGCAGGAGTTTTTTCATAGGCAAGCAAGAGCAATCATAATGCATTAAATATTTTACAGCAATGTAAAGGAAAGACTGTTTCCTAACTACCTGTCCTTCTCAAAATCAAGCATTGCCTGTCAAACTGTAAGAAATACATGGGCACTAAAGTTCCTAACTCTTAACACTAAATAAATATAATTCTTTGTTTTATAATAATTGTAAACCCAGAAGGGCAGAAGGGGAGAGATAGAGGAGAATTACATAAATATTTTGAATTTTTAGTGAAGACTCAACAAATGCACTGGGTTTACAAGCATTGATGTAAACCAACAGACATTTTCTGTTTATATAGCACCTATCACGTAAAAAACTAACATAAGACTCTGTGCTGCAGGCACAAATAAAACCATATATAAAACCATAATTGTGTGAAAACACTGTTGACTTCTGAGTCAAAAGCCATTGCTTGAAATCAGTTTGTTCCCTTATAGTGAGTACTACTACTAAAAGAAACATAAATCTATAAAGTTTGGGTCTTCAAAAACATAAACACTCCAGGAAAGGATATTCTACGTATTTGTTGTGGGCCTTTAGTGCTTGGAAAAACTGCTTTGTTCAGGTACCTGGAGACATTCAACTGCCCAAAATGCCCATGGTGAGCTGCTATTTTAATTTATACTTCCTGTAGGTACTGTCCCTCTTTTTGCCCTCTTACCCAAACCCAGCAGTCAGCACTGGAAGGATTTCTTTGTGGAAGCAGCCAATGCTTCAGCAAGACACTCTCTGCTTCTCTGACACTATTTAAGGGTATCCAGGGATATCTGTCCACTTGATTTAAAACCCACACAGACTGGAATTATTTGCTGTCACTCTCTCTCTGTGCACTGTCTATATCCATAGGTCTCCTATATGTGATAGTATAATTTAAGTCACCTTAAAGCACGTACAAATTTATTTGTACACCACATAGTTAATCTCAAAAAAAAAAAGTCAAATATCACAGCTTCCCCACTCTATTTGATGTTCAGACTGCCATTGTTACATGAAAGAATTCTGTAAGCCTAAGCCTTTGCAGTCTGAAAGTGAACCAAAGGGAAAGAGGAAATAGTGGTTATAACACCACATTATCCTTCCCGGAAAATTCGTAAGGACTCACATCGCATTTAGAGGAAAAGGATATGCATTACATATCCTAGAAAACAGTTCTTAGGAGACAGATCAATGAAAGTTTCCTACATTCACATGTAAATTCTTCTGAGGATACAACAAAATGGCATTTAAGGAATGGGAGGAAAGGTGTGATTCCCATACTTTTTGTTTATTATTACAAGCTAGAGAGGAAAGGGCAGTTTCAAACTTGCTTATGAAATGGATAAGGAGCCAATAGAATTTTTCTAAAACAAGTATTCTTTGTACCCCCCTAAAAAAGCAGATGCCCACAAGTACTGAAATCAGAACTGAGTAGAACTATTTGCATACATCTACCCAAGCTTCTCTAGCAAATCTCAAACTCACTCTGTTGGTAACTTCCTTCCCTCTCTTTAGCCTCAGAGGGCTTTCTAGAGAGGGAGACTGGCATGCTAAACCCAAACCTTCCACAGATCAGCTTCACCCATCTCTCTGTGGAAAACCTAATTCAGAATATTTGCTGGTTTATATTAAGTGTTAGGGTTGGGTATGCATTTTGATTGAACTTATCCCAAGCTGAATTTTTCTCAGAACTGAAAAATTACTCAGAAGTAAGTAAGCAGTAATCTCAATAGTATTCTTTAAAACTCATTTACAAGCACACAATGGAAAAAGTCCAAACCTTTCACTGGATGGTGCAATAAAAGCCTTTTTTTAAAATTGTGGAAGCCAATCCTGTACATTTGGTGTAGCATAAGCATCAGTTAAATGGGTTATTGCAACATTATACATAAAAACCTGGGTGTAAGTCACAAGTGTACACCTACTTCCTAAAACAGGGATGTAAATCTTCTGCAGGATATAAATCCTAGAGGCAGTGCTTTCTCATAGATATGTCCTATAGAAACCTTACAGCTATGGACAGAGCTCAGTGAATCTGGCAAATGAGCCAGGAACTGAAACCACATGCAAGCATTAAAAATACTGATTTGCTTTTAAGAAAGTCCCGAGCTGGTGAAAACAGCAGCAAAACAAGCCAAAAGCAGCGGGGTTATTGGTGTGGCAGATGCATCGGGCAATCAGTTCAGGAGACTTCAAGCTCATTTACTGCGAATGGGAGGAAAAAGGCACCCCAGCATTCCAGCTGTATTGCATCACAAGGCAGCTGATGTTCACAGGTTTACACGCCTCAGAGTGGAAAGCTTAACTCTTGTGTCTCTAGACAAGAGAGATTAAAGTTTACCAGGAGCATCCCGCCCAGCCTTACCTGGTTCAGAAGACATTGTTTGCACACCTAATCCAGTACGCTGCACGGGGAACTGATTTTGCAATGGCAACAGCCCTACAGAGGCTCACATTTATGCCATTGACAAGCCCTAGAGAAAGGGCTTTTCCGCAGATGCTCGGTGAGTGCTGTCGGTCCCAGGCTGGGTCTCTGTCACACACGATGCTCCTCCTCTCGGAGGGCAAGCCTGCGCTCACAGACACGCGTGAGCAGCGCGGAGCTTAAAGAGTGAACTCCGCTCACCAGGAAAGAGGAAAAACAAAGAAATCAGCTTATGTAACGTGCAAACTGCTGCAGAAAGAAGGAGGAGGAGGAGGAGGGACTACTGTAAGTTGTTTTGTCTAATACTCGGCCACTGTGAAAGTTTTTGTCGCTATTAATTGCGTTGCTGTTTGAGATTAAAGCAGCATCAAGGTTAAAGGACAAGTTAGTACATTTTTCTGTTTGGTCCTTTGTTCTCTCTTTATACTGCACCTTCTGCATTTCCTAATGTCTCTTTAAATTTATGCCTAAAATTAAGTATTTGGGACACGCAAGATACCAGAGCACCGACCAAAACAATCTACATTAAAGAATTGTAATGAAAACGTTAATTTATTTGGCACAGATTAAAATTGATTAGAAAAATTTAAAAATCAATTTTTAAATGACATAAACTACATTTCATGCTCCAGGGTACAATAAAAAGATGTTAGAGCGAATCATGAACTGAGGAAATAAACAGTTTCAAAAAGCAAAAGGATTAACTGGAAAGGGAAGTTATCCCGAGTAACTTTCTTTTATTGTTCAGAGCTCCCACACCATGTGATCCCCAGCTGGCATACATTCATCTCAGCAGGAGAAAAAACCTGGGATTTAAATCCAGCCCAGCCAATTCCACTTATATGAATCAGATATAGCAGCCAGCTGATTTTCAACCTCTGTGCTGGTCCAAGCCAGAGCTCCCTGCAGCCCCTTCCATCTCCAGCCACTCACAATCCCCACGCTCACAGCACTGCAGAGCTGCCTGGAGGGGTGAGCACCAAGGGTTACAGGGACACACTTGCAAAACAATCCATGAGAATCTGTTTGTCACTGAGGGGACAGCCCTCTGAACTGGCAGCTAATTGTTTCCTTTCTATTACAGATGTTGTACGGCAGAGGGATATTGCCAAAACCAGCAAAAAAAAAAACTTTACTCCAGTTATTTCAACACTTTGGCGCCTTTTTCATCTTGAGATAAGTAGATGCAATCTCCACACATATGGATTTGAAACCTAAATGGAACACATTTTTAGCACCTTGGCCAAGATTTACAAGTTTTCTTTCGGTTTTGAGCATTTATTTTTAAACTGCTGAGCCGGGAAGTTGCATTTCCTCATCCCTGATACTCCTAGCATGTAATCCCAGGCTCCTTAAAGACACATACAAATTGTACTCACCCAAGTAATCGATGTACCATTAAAATAAAAAATAGTATTAGCTGAGTTTCATAATCAGACCAATAGAACTCCAATGCATAAGTTGTATTTGTATTTTGAAAGTTCACCTCCAGGAGTTCAAAGCTTGCCCCTGTTGCTTGGGTTTGCACCTGAAGTGCCTTTATAACAGAACACCTTATTGCTCCAGGAAAGCCTTTGTTGAGAAGGTAAATTTTCTGCTCAGTTTCCCACATTTGGAACAAACCACTTTCCCCAGGAGTCTGGTTTGTCCATCTGCCAGTGAGTGAGGGCTTTGCCAGCCTTTCTTCAGCCAGGTCTACTCCTCCCAACCCAGGAAAATCACTGATAATGCCTGTTACACAACTACATGCCTGATTTTAAATTCAGATTGGATCAGCAATGTAGGTTTCAATATTGACACAACAATATAGTAGGTTAGAAAACTGTAAGACAAATGCCGACAAAAGAATTTAAGAAGCGAGACGAGAAAGAAAGAGACGAGAATGAAAGAGACGAGAAAGAAAGAGATGAGAAAGAAAGAGACGAGAAAGAAAGAGACGAGAAAGAAAGAGACGAGAAAGAAAGAGACGAGAAAGAAAGAGACGAGAAAGAAAGAGACGAGAAAGAAAGAGACGAGAAAGAAAGAGACGAGAAAGAAAGAGACGAGAAAGAAAGAGACGAGAAAGAAAGAGACGAGAAAGAAAGAGACGAGAAAGAAAGAGACGAGAAAGAAAGAGACGAGAAAGAAAGAGACGAGAAAGAAAGAGACGAGAGAAGGAAAAGTAGGCGCCAGACAAGAGAGTCATTTTAGCTCTGCTACCTCTCAGAAGGAATTCTACACACATGAAGGAAACTGGGAATCCTATTTCCAGAAGTAGCAACAGGTATATATTGAACAGGTATAAAGAAGTCACCACTGCCCATTTTTGAAATACATATGTAACTCTTCATTAAAAAAAAATAATATATTAATTGTTCCATATCTATTTGATTAGCTAGCAGATAAGGGGATTTGGAAGACATTAAGCTGCTAGAAGGAGAATATCTCATTAACCTATTACCCTGGTTTCACAAGTGTTCTACACCCAACTTTGCTTTGTCTAAAAGCAGTGCAAGTATTAGCTGAAAACTCATCAACAAGAGGTGCAGCTATGTCTTCCCTGTCACCAAAACATGCCTATGAACTTTAACGACAAGTGAATTAGAAAATAAGGTAAGTTTTATTAATGTTCTCTAAAAAGCAGATGAAGAGGCACAGAGAACTAGTAGTTGAATAAAATAAACTTTCTCATTAATGTGTCATAAAAGTCATACAACTAGTCACCATCATTTAGTATAACCAGAATAATTACACAGACTAAACATAGTATGCTTTTAGTCCTTGCACAGCAGACTAAATAGATGGCACCTTTTTCCACTTCCACGACTAAGAAATACCAGCTTTCTGCCAGCACTTTGCCCATTTTGCAGACAAGGGGACTCAAACTGTGTCCACAACTCATTTGGATATTCTTAACATGAAGTTGAGAAGCAAGTCACGTGAGAATGGTTAGGAAACCTGGAAAGCTGAACTAAGTATAAAAGAGCTACATGAGCAGTGTGTCACTGTGACACACAGCCCCCAAAACCAAATTGGCTCATGTGACAGTGAATCACAGTCCAGCACTCAGTGTGGCTGTCTTTGCATCTCTCCTCCTCCCTGCGGGGGCAAAGTGTTCAAAAAGGTTCGCTGCAGATCATGTATCAGAACACGATGCACAGCTAGGGTAAGCCAGTGATGGAGAGGGATTTTTGTCCCAGCCAAAGGATCAGTTACCCATCTGCACCCTGTCACAGAATTCAAAAGGAGAACTTCTGGATTTCAATATGGAAACATCTCCTAACTTTCTTTTTCCATGTGAAAGATCTATAGACATCTCAGTGAGCCTAAGAAAGGAAGGCCCCTTTTACAGGGCTCCCATCAAGCACTTGGGGTTGACTCATTCTGATGTCCCCTTTCTCTTCCCCATTACACCCCAGCACCTCAAAATCACAGGATTTGGGGCATGGGAAGAAATAAAAGCATGCTTTTTCCTCATTGCCAAAGCATTATTGAAGTGCTGTTAAAAGCCCCTCTCATGAGCTGGGCAGTGTCTGCAGAGGCGTTCGACTTGGCTCCCAGTTGTTCTTGGGGAAATGGGATCAGCTACAGGACACCACAGCTGTGTCCCAGAGTGACCCTCACTTCTGTCAGACTTTCCACATGCTGTCCTTTCCATGGCTCATGAGGTAGGCTAAAATCAGTGACAAGTGGTTTTGCGCAGAAGAATGGATGGCTTAAACAAAATATATTATAAAAACCTCAAAGAACACAACTTATTTTAAACTGCTGTCTTGTTAAAGTACATTCTCCAAGCTTTGCCCCAGTGGCCTGTAAGGAAGGAACAGCCCTATCACAACTCAAGATTTGCAGGCATATAATGAATAAAAGAATGGGGGGAAATTCTGTATTGAGGAAGTGACCTACAGAAATCACTGATCACCAGGAAAAGCAGGAGGGAAAGTCCGCACAGAAGTGGGCTGGGCAAGGAGGATGTTTAAGAATGGGTATTCCTGCAACAAGGAAAAGCAGCAATATCTTTACAAAGGTGGGCAGCTAATCCTCAACAAGGCCAGAAACACTAAGAGACACTGGACCTGCAGCCCAACAAAAACATATTTGTTGAAAGGACATTTCCCCTCTAAACTCTGAAAATCAGGAACATCTATCGCTCTCCTCCCTAGGTCCCCTGGTTCATGTGCAAGGAGATTGTGTCTTCACCACTTTGCAAGAAAAGCAATCTTAAGGTAGATGTGATGAACAATTACCATGCCATAATTAGAAAGTAAATAGCAGTATTTTTCCATCCTTTTTTTCTTTCCTTCCAGCTCAGCTGTATTATATGTCCCAAAGGGAAAGCCTGTGGTTGTGCTCAAAGAGCACACAATAGAAGTTCTTAGAGGAAAAGAACTTTTTGTCCTATGTTTGCACAGGATTTGTCACTGTAGCATCCTGGTGTCTGCAGTTTAGTCCAGGAGTAAGTAATACAAGCAACTACAAATCTCTGCAAACAAATAATGGAATTATTACAATTCAATGAAATCAGAGAACTATATCAAAGATTGTTGAGCGCCATCTATTCTATCAGAGTTTACAAAAGAACCATTTCTTCTATGGCAACTCTATGTTTTACACTAACCATATAAAGCTGGATTTCTCTAGCTTAAAGTACCTTCCATACTTGAAAAAAAAAAAATCCAGGAATCTTTGGTTTATTCATCAATTAATCTTCTTTAGTAAAGAAAGATCAGCAATTGTTAAAGGATTTCTGGTTTCAGACATGAAAAATGGTCAAAGGCTATGTCTCCATCAACTGGGTTTGATTTGCCAATTATTCTGTTAAAAATAGTTTTAACAGTTCTTATTTCTAAAACCTCCTTTCTATGTGTACAAACTATAAATACATATCCTGCAAAACATGTTATGACTTAGGGAAGCAGACTCCTTTTCCAGTTAATGTAGCTTTTGGTCACACACAAACACACAAAGCACATGTGCATCCCACAAAAAAAAGGCCAGGACCCAATCCAGGAAGACTACCACACAGAACTGTTCTTAGATTCAGCAGTGCAGTGAAAGCCTGAATTTGTAACTTTAAAATTACCCCTTCCACATTAAAAATCCAAACAGCAAACTCAAAAAATAAGCAGACCAGATTTGTAGTGACCGTGATTTCACTTCCATATAAAAGTCAACTCAGGGCAGTGCTGGATACTAAAAATAAAGTACAAATTATTCTTGGTTGGGGTTAATAAAACCTGCATGGAGGGTTCACAACAAAAAGTGTGGAATGCATTAATACACTTCTGGGGTAGATAAGACTACACAAAATACGATCACAGGAAAAAATTATTGAAAAACCAGTCAAATATTCTTTATCTGACATGAAGCAGTAGCAAATGTTTGGGTAATCCACGGCAAGAGACATCAAACACACAAGCCCCATGGCTTACAGCATCAGTTTATGGAATCACCCATGTCATTTCTGCAACTGTATTTTACCAGATGCTGCAAGCCATATTCACCACAAATTTCTTTAGTCTTTCCCTGAATCCCATTTACATTTCTTAAACAGAATATGTGACAGTATAGGCGTTTTTAACCAATTTCACCTTAGGAAAGGTAGAAAGCATTCCACTTCATGTTTTCTGAAGAGAAGAAACTTGAAAGTACAAGACATTTCCCCTTCCTCTATCCTCCCTGTCATACTATAGAAAGTATCAGATGAGCTTTCTCCAGAACGTGTCAGTTCCTAAAAATCACAGAAGCATAGAAAGATTTGGATGGAGACCATTCAACCCAGCCATCTTGCATGGGCAAAGACATCTTTCACCAGATCAGTTTCAGGATAAAAAATATCACTACCTGTTCACAATTTTTTTCCTTCAGCCTCAAATATATCTACAGCTGTAGTCTCCTTATTTTGTCCTGTTAGGGCCAATATAATCTAGTATTTACAGGACAGTCAGCAAATTGGGCCCTTCTTTGCAGGATTTTTCCTGCCCTGCCAGTAATACATAGAACTGATTTTTACACATCCAGCCTGTCCAGAGAAAAGTGAACACAAGGAATTGAACAAACCAATTTGATTCAAAAAAGGAAGGTAAAATTACAGACAGTGGTGACAAATAAGAGAATGTAGAAGTGTATTTCAGCTTTTGGAGGGTAAGGGTCGAAGATCAGAGAGCTGTGACTGTTTTTATATAGTGAAGTTGTGCTGACAGTTAAACATAGCCTTTGAGACCATATCCGCACTAATGAAACTGTAATTTCCTTTAAACTATTGCCATCCACACACCAGACCTCATCAGCAAGACAGTAATGACTTTTCATCATTTATTTCAACACAAAAGCAATCAATAAGCTTTCCCCCAGTTCCTTTAGTGCTATCCCTGAACTCTAAAAACCCAGAATCAGAGAAGATGCCAGCTATAAAACAGACACAGCCAGGTTTCATTGTTGTCCTTCTCATGGAAGGAAATTCTAAAGCGCCACCCAATTTTGTGATGAGCAGGATTAAAGCAATGCAAAGAAAATCCATTAAAACATGATGAACAGACTAGAGTATCAAAGAACAGTAAGAAGATCACATCGGATTGAGAGGCTTTTCCCTCTCATCTTGACTGTGTCCTGGGCATTGTTTTGCACCAAAAATGTTTAGGATCAGATTGAGAGAATATCACAGTTCTGCTCACATAAGCTGAGGACACTCCATGGAAGACACATATACAAAAAAATCCACCTCAGTTGCCAACTGAAGTTTCGCTCCTATGTTGAGCAGCAGCTATAAAAGCAGTCTACAGTTTTTCAGAATTTTTCAACAGTGGTAAAATTTTGGAATATTTTCAGGTAAACTAGAGAAATACCAGGAATAAGTAAATCAGTGACACATCTGGAAAATTTAACACAATTGTTTAGAAAGACTGCATTTTAAAATCAATCAAATCAACCTTATAAACACATACACACACACAAATGTTCACTCTCAAATGGCCTAACTGGCCACAGTTTGCAGAGCAAGTGGGCAAAATTCATGGGCAAGGCTCTTCATCTACAATGTTGCAGACATGACTTTAAAATGAGCATTTCCCCAAAATAACAGAATACTAGCAGACAATGGAGGGGTGCAGCATTGCTGACTTCACTGAGGGCAAACAGTACTCACACTGCTAACTGAGTATTTGACCACATTAAGTTGTAACTGTTGTGTTTCAGTTCTCAGGCAAAGCTCTAATTCCACCACTGAGCCTTTGAATTTATTTTGGCTTATAGCAACTATCTTTAAGAATGTTTGTAGCAGCTTCCACAGTTGAAACTGCCTTACACACAGAAATCTTGACAAGCCAAGGCACTGAAACACTTGCCAGTTACATTATAGTGGGTGGCCAAGTCATAACAGCAACATAAGGCTCCAAGCAGTGGTGTGAACAAGAACTACTGAAGAGAACAGACATCAAAATTAGTCTTGGAAACTGCCTTGACACATAGAGGTGCCAGAGAACTATTTCAGCTATAGAGAAAAGTGGCACAGGATCTTTAAAGAAAGGCAACAGGTAATCTTGTATAACTAACCCATGAAGCCTTTTGATATTTTAGAGAGCTGAACAATACTCAACCACACAAAAATGTCACTTCATGCTTCCACTGATCTTCCTGAGCATCAGTGACCTCCTTAAGAAAGGGAGGAGAATAAAACAATAAAATAAATATCACCTCATGTAGAAAATAGGACAGCAGTGTAGGAGAATATAAAAGATACTGATACTGAGGAGGAGATATGATGAAGAAAAATTCTAGGTGAGAAGTTCAGGTCCTGCCCTGCAGGAATGACTCATTACAGAATCAAGTGGTTTAAAATATTATTACAATCTCTTGAGTTAATTTTCCCTCTACTGCTCAAACAGCAGCAATGTTTGACACCTCTCCAGGGAATACACCACACCACCCATGGCACTACTTAATGCCTTCAAAACAAAACCCTTGGTTGTAGAAAAGTCTGTAACTCAGGTCTTCTGTAGCCTCAATCCCCAGTTCACATGCCTTTGCTGAAAAGGTTTGCATAAATCTTTGTTTTAGTCTTAGCAAACAAATTTAAAACAGATACACAGAATATAAACCACACCAACACCTCATTGAACAAGTGAACATGGATTTTGTTTTAGTTTTTGGTAAGTGTTACTACAAGTAGAAGTGGAATAGACAAGTTACAACACTGTTTAATATCAGGGTTAGCTGCACCTACACCCTCTCCATGAAGTTAAATTGTGTCTGTGGTAGTGGGAAAACCATAGCAAAAAAGGACAATCTGAAGAAGGCACAAGCCAGAAAATGTCCACATAGGCAAGAAGTAGTACACAAAAACTGCCATGAAGCTTCCTCCAAAGACCAGCAGCTGGAAAAGTATTTCTACTTGAAAAAGCACCTCTGCTAGCCATCTGTCAGGACTAGGAGGGTATTCTTCCCTCAATTCAAAATCTGTCTCCTCTGGGTTACCATTCTTCTGAAGCACTGGAGACTGGCTTGAGCACAGAAAGCATCACCCTGATAGCAGAAATCATGTCTCAAAGTGCCTGCTTGAGTTTTGTACTGACGGGGATCTCGTGACACTGACAATGAGTTCAATTTTCTTGTTCAGTTTCTGAAGCACAGTGTAACACTGACTTTTCATCATTTAGCAGAGTTTAAAGTTCTCTTTAAAGTTTGCTTCCCACAGCCATGACACTCTGTGATTTGCAGTATGCCAGAAGAAAAGCCTGCTGATCACAGGTAAGTTATAAGACTACCTGTGACAGAGTGGTAGTGGGGAAATCCCACAGAAAAACCCCTCAGTGACCAAATGGCTCCTTCCATTCCTGATGGGGAACGTTCCACATTCCCAAATGCACTCAAGGACTTTGCTGAGATATTCATCAAAAAGTAAACAATTCCCATGGCTCTTATAAGACCAAGTAGTATTTTTATACTTAAAATGAACAGCTAATTATATAGTAAGAGCAATTGGATGAACTCATAAAAAAAAATAATTCCACTTCAAGATACTCTGTTGCTGGCATGCAGTCATTTCTTCCCATTCTGTTCTTCTTCCAGCTTTGAATAACAATTGGGAGGAATATTTTCTGAAATCATTTGCAGAACACCTCTGAGTCTTCAGGTTCTTCAATTAGACCCCTTAAGAAGGTGGAACCACAAGGAAGGACAAAAGTACTTCTGTACTAAATGCAAGACCCTCTGGAAAAGGCTAAAAAAACCTACCACAATTCACAAACACAGTTCATCTGCCAGTGTCTCACCAACTCACTGCAGAGGTTTAGGATGGTGATCAGCTTTAGAACAAATTCAACCAATTTGATGTTTTCTAAAATCTGGTACAGGGCTTTCCAGCATCGTGGGAAAAACAAAAGTGTCAATGCCTGAATTTTGACCCCACCCATAGAAAGCATAAGAGGCACCAGCAATTTTACGTGACTAAGCCCCAGCAAACAGACCAACAGCAGCAGTGCCTGTGTCAGCAGGTTTGTCCTCCCACATCCAGCGTCTGGAGAACTCCATTATTCCATGGGACTTGCAAAGAGAACAGTTTGTAAACAGGCACCAGCACTTTCCAAAACAGCTGGCCCTTCAGAGGGAGCTGCAGGCTTTAACCTTGAAACAGCCACACTGCTGTAAGCAGACAGTGAGGAGCCTCAGCTTTTCTGGTTTTTGTGTTCACTATACATGAGTAAACAGCAAAAACAAAGTGTATTGAAAATGAAGCATGTTTAAAACCTCCACCAAGCAGCAGCCCGAATGCAATGTATAAATAAACCCAAGTCATGTCTAACAGCATTCCACAGTCATGTGTCAAGTCAAAAGCAGAAAGACTCGTCTGTTTGAAGAAAACAATTGTGATCGTTTATGCACAAGCCACTTTCCTATATATTGACTCAGGATTTTACCATTTAATGACAAGTTTCCTGAAAGCTCAGTGAGTACAGACACTATAAACAAGATTATTATGAGCCCATTATATACTAGGTTGCATTTCTAGATGCTATTTAGCTGAGAGTTCATTCAAAATGCCCTTTTGTTGAGACATGATGTACCTAAGTTTAGTTTACTCTCTTAAAATAACCCAAGCCAAATCACTACTTAGTATGACCCATCATCTCTGCTGGGCCCCAAAGCCTGTATTTTAGACTAAATCTCCTTCAAGAGATCATGTAGCAGATTACATTGACAATCATTTATTTGCATTAAGCATAAACATCAGAGTCACTTGTAATAATCTACTAAAGATTAAAAACAAGAAAAAACCTTTTAAAAAAAATAAATCATTAGTTTTCACCAGACATTTAACAGTTCCTCTCTTACACGGAAATGGGATGTCTACTATGAAAGGCCAGATGCTCAAATGGATTAAACAGTGTCTAGCCTTTTAAATCCTGCATCCACAAATCAACACTGACCTAGTGACCTAAAGTAAAATTTAATAATAAAAAAGTATCCAACAGACACATATAGGCCAATCAGGACAGAAATAAAAAATAAATTATTTGCCTAAGACTGGACATTTACATGGTGCCCATCAGAGAATATATGAGCTGGAGAGTGCAGAATGTGCAGTCCTCCCCTATTTATCCTTGACACAGGTTTAGCAGAGGCAGTAGGAAAACAGGTTCCTCAGCACAGCCCCAGTTAGCAATCAGGAGAAATCACCTCTGGAAAGGGTACACAAGCCATTACCTTCCTGCCCTTAGGATTGTTGATGTCTGTGAAGACTTGCCAGCCAGACAGTAATTCACACGCAGTGACAGTGAATCCCGTGGGCAGCAGCTGCCTGGCTCAGAACAGAGAACAGGAGAGAAACACATCCCACCGCAGCATAACCTTGGGAGGGTTGCCCTTCATTCCAGGCAGGTCCAGGATAACACCTGAAGGGTGAAAGTCTAATCTCTTTCCAAGCACAAAAGCCAATCTGCTCCTTTCCTCCCGACGATGCAATTACAGACTTGGGACTTGCACGTGTGAACAAGTCCACTGCAGCCCATTAAGAGCAAGTTTTGCATAAATCACCAACTTCAAAGGCAATGCAACATTTAAGTTCTGGGGAAGGAAGGGAATTTTTAAAAGGGTTGTTTTGCTTTTTTTTAATTACAAGTTGATACAGCTTTCCTTAAGGGTGCTCACCCAGTTCCACCGACATGAGAGCATTACATGGTGTGTGAAAGGACTTCAGACACATATACCAGCCTCCCACATGCACAAGAAAAGCTCATTCACCACAAACAGTTAAAGTACTCAAAGAAATAAAAACCCTCTCAGCCTCTCCCACCACTTTTGTCAGGCACCAAGACTTGAAAAGCATCTTGTAGGTTAAAAATTTATCTTAGTCAAATATGTAGCAATAGTGACTTATTAACTCTTATCAGTAACTTTCCATCCAGACTCCAATGACATTTTCAGTGCATAAAAGCAGAGGACAGAGTGGTTGAATTAGCACTGACACATTTTTAACTAAAAGCCTCTAGTAGTGTCCTCCCCTGCACCAAATAAAAATGGCAGTTCTGGCAAGACGGATGCAGCATAAGACCTTTATTTGAAAAGGGAAAGCCCATATATAACTAAAAACATCTGCTGAAGTAACATTTTGCATTTTTGGGGTGCAAAATTTTAATGTCTCTTGCTTAAGTCAGCAATTTGAGTTGCACTAAAATGTTCACAATGCATATATCATGAAAAAAATTAATACTACTAGCTCCTGGAACACAGCAAAAAAAAAAAAGTATTTTATAGGACAAGAAAACCTTACAAGGATAGACTTCTAATTTTATTTTCCACTTTATATTAAATCCTGCCATCAAAGCAGTTACAATATTTGCCCGGAAACCTGAAAACTCATGTCAAGTCTTTATACAACTAAGGTCTATAAGAGAAATAGTCCAAAATGTTTGGTCAGTTGTTGAGTTAGAAAGAGGGACAGAGGGTGGGAGCAAGGAGTGGAAAACCTGCTCCTGCATTCTGCCTCCCTTACGTTGCTTCCTCTGGGCAAACTGCATAAAACACCCTAAACATCCATTGTATCACCAGCTCAGTCCCAACATTTCCCCCCTTGTCTCACCCTTCATGCCAGTTCGAAAACCAAACACGTATCACATCCAAAAAGAAATCACTCAGACAAAAAGCAACCAGCGTGCAAAGACTTCAAATCAAACAGATCTGGCAGCAAACAGCATTTCATAAAGACAAGAGATATGGATTGCTCCATCTGTGTCAGTTCGGTCAGTTATTGTTCTGACTTACTACTTTACCTCAGATTAAACTGCTTGAACTGCAACACACAAACGAAGATCCTTAAAACACAATCCCTCCACACCCTCGTAACAATAAGCATTATTTCTGTGGTGCTGCCATCCTCAAATCTTAAAGCCACTGCCTCAATTTAAAATTTCCTTAACACAAAATTAATTTAGTACCGACCTTGCAAGAATCTTGCTCCTCTTGGCTAGAAACCATTAACAGTTTTGGTAAAATCCTTTCATGTGCTCCTCCAGCTAGCTAATTCCAGCCTTCCATTAACGCACTCCATTGCAGATAATTGCCGACAGCACACGCTCCCCTGCTTTTGCTGGTTCCCAACCCAGCGAGGATAATCACATTCCAGCAGGGAGCGAACAGATGGCAGCCTCCATGGTAACCAGTCCTCCCCGGCTCGTGCTAGCGCTGGGAGACTCCCGGGGAGCGGGGCAACAAGCGCCCTTTGTGCCGCAGCCTCGCCGAGCCCGGGCGCAGGCAGAGCCGGCTCTAGCGCGGACTGGGCATGCCTGCCAGGTGCCCTGCCTCCGCGGGCAGCCTCCGCACCTCAGCAAAGCTGGGCACCGGGATCAGCCTCGCCACTGCCTGGGTGCAGGATGGAGGTGAAGCTCAGCCACAGTTCTGTTTGCTGTTAACACTGAGCGCTCGGGGAAATTAGCTGGGGTCTGGTTTTCCCTTGACAAAACGCATTTCAGAAGGAAGGCTTGTTGCCCCGGAGTGGGTTTGGTTTCAGCACGACTGGAGGGGTGTGCTGCCTGATTCTATCTCCTGGACTTTGAAACTGCTCCCCTCAAGATGCCATAATCTATGGCTCAGCAAGAACTGCACAGACCCTCTGTTTCGGTCTCAGGGCTTCTGTCAGGCTTATCTGCTCTGCATCTGCCAGATCAATGCTGATTCAGCAGCACGCAAAACTGCCCTGTCTCTCTGCTGCACTGCCAGGAGAGGCGTGTCTGGAAAAACCTTTTTTTTCCATATCAAAGGTGCACCTGAAACCTCTGCTCCCACCGGGCCAGACCCTGCACAGCTCCACACCCACAGGGAAGGTGTGTGCAACAGCTCTGAGAATTCCCACTGATGATGTCTGCGGGGAAAAGAGAAGTGGCTTTTCACATCCAAACGATAATGATCTCCTGTGCAAATAAAAGGGATTTGAAAGAATGTATTACGGTTAAATACTGATGAGTTGCACAGTCTCAAAATATTTAAGGTTTGAAACACTGAATGTACAATAGCCTTGACTCACACAAACTTTCTCTGCCTCACTCTGAAAACCACTCAGCGTTTATGACTAATGGCATATCAAAAGAACAGGGTAATTTTACTTAAAGCTGTAGCAAATTTGGACCTCAGGTTCCTGTGTGCTAACTTAGGTCTAGCAAGCAATTCTTTTGAGGAAGGGAAAATGGTTTCCTTTCTCCTTTAATCTTCTGGTTGGTCCTGCAGAACAGCTTTTGTTCCTCTAAAGGACTGAAAAACCTGAGTTGGACCCCATCATCACAAAAACATGTATTCTTCTGCAAGTTGTTTCAGGCATAGAGCTCTATGATTTTCTCTCTCCTCCCACCCAAATTTTCAGTTTTTCTCATCCTCACTGCACAGGGATGTTTATTTTATTTCACAGCAAGTCCAATGAAGTTTACATAGGTAAGAGACACTACTATTAAATTGCTGGTACATTACCACTGGAAGCCTTTCAGATCTCAGTTGACAGCACAAGAGTATCCATAATCCACACCAAAGTCCCCACCACAGAAAGCTGAAGAGGACCCAGATTTCAGAAGGAACTCACAGAATACACAAGGTTCTTGCAAATATGGGTGAAAGGTGTGGGACAAAACTCCAGTCTGCCAACGCGCCCCCCAGGACTAGTAGACCATCCTGACTCATTAATCCATTTCTTTCCTCTAAATAAGCAATTTTTACATCATAAAAAAAAAAATCTTAAGCTTATATGGACACCAAACCTAATTATCCATCAGCAACAACAATAAAATAAAGTAAGGAAGAAAATCAATAACCTGTTCAACTTGTCAATTGGTAATAATAAAAACTCTTCAGCATTAAAGAATCATGAAAGGTAGCAACACCATTTCCTTTCTGCCTCTTAAAAATAAAGACAGTAACTCAGAAATTATTTTTGATGTACTTATAGGTTCTTATGCATTTATGCATTTCTGGGGTTAAAAATGGAGCAATTACAATTCTTAGCAAATTGACTTCAAAATTATAGGGATTCAAGCTCAGTTTCAGTCTTTTTTCCATCATGAAAGGGACACCTCCTACAAAACAATTTTCTAGATTTATGTTAATTCTAACTTTGTATTTAAAAATTGAGTTGTTTACTGAAACATTATAAGCCATCTTGGTATTGGAAAACCTGTTCCATACACCATAAAAACCCTTAGACCATCTGTTCTTGAACAAGAACTAGCTGTACTCATTACAGGAGGATTGCTAGCAGAATGAAGGGCAACAGCAGTCAGAATCCATCTCAGCTTCTTATTTGGAATTTCTTTAATTATTACATAGATACAGTGGAAGAAAAATAAACTACATGAAGCAGCCACCACACAAAGGAAGGGACAATGGGACGCGCTACAGACTTTGACAGAAGCAATAGGTAACATATATGAGGCAACACTAAAAAATGTATCTTCTGTTCAAATCCTCTGACAAAAGTTTTATTCAAGCTACTTGAAAGGGACAGATGAAAACAGTGCATCCAAAATTATTCTGAGGAGGGGAGGATAAAGAAAAGAAAATTTAGTTCTCTCCCCTTCTTGTTTGGCTCAAAGACAGAAGTGTAGGAATAAACTGGTTTTAGCTGGAAGACATGAATGGAAAATAAAGAACATATTGACATCCGCTGTCCTGAATTGATTCCATTGAATGGATTGTCTTTCACAACAATGGCACCATGTGCTTCACTTTTCCAGTCCCAGCTGCTATCTGACAGACCAAGATTTTGGCAGGTTGATGAGGTCTGAAACTAAGCTTTAGAAATGCATTTTTTTTAAATTGGAAAAGGGGGTGGGTCTTAAAAATCTATTCACCCAAAAGAAGTTATGTGAGTTTAGAATGAGGCATACAGATAGCAGTTAATCACCATTGTCTGCATAACATTTGAAAGCTTAAACCAAAACCAACGACAGCATCTAAGGGATTTGTCAGGCCTCACAGACACATGGTTTCAAGTTCTTGCCCATTTGTTATGCAATATTTTAGAGTTCTACTGAAACAGGCTTGTAATTCCTGACAGTTGCAACATTTACTGCCAGACAAAGTAAAACAATAGAACATTGATCTGTTCTATTATAGTATTGCCTTTGTTTCTACAGAGAAATCAACTTCAATGTAAATATAGACTCATAGAACAGTTTAGGTTGGAACAGACCTTCAAGATCCTGGAGTTCAGCTGTTAACTCAGCATCATTGTATTCACCACTAAACCATGTCCCAAAGTGTCACATCCACGCATTTTTTAACACTTCTAGGGATGGTGATTTCAGCACTTGAATGAGCAGCCTATTCTAATGCTTGATAACCCTGTCAGTGAAGAAATTTTTCCTAAAATCCAGTCTAAACCACCTCTGGTGCAAACTGAAGGAATAGTCACTTATTACCTGGGAGAAGAACCTGATTCCCACCTTGCTATAACCTCCCTTCAGCGAGTTGTAGAGAGTGATGAGGTCTCCACTAAGCCTCATTTTCTCCAGGCCAATCACCCCCAGCTGCTCCTCATAGGACTGATGCTCCAGACTCTTCCTCAGCTCCAGTGCCTTCTCTGGACGCACTCCAGCAGCTCAATGTCTTTCTCATAGTGAGAGGCCCAGAATTGGATGCAGGATTTGAGGTGCAGCCCCACCAGAGCCAAGCACAGGGGCACAAAATTGTCACGTATTCCTTCTAGCTCCAAACCTTTGAGTACTGGAAGAAGCGCACCTCAAGGGAAACAGGATGTCCACACTCTTAGGAGTATAAAAAAATGTATCTATTCTTGTAAGCAAGGATAAGGGTGAAATTTGCAACATTTCCTCTTACTTTTTTGAAATGCCAAGATTTAGCATTTTTGTGATAGCATTTGATTCACATGGTGCCAGTGTTTTGGGTAATAAACCTTTCCTTCCAAAGTGCTGCTGTTTGCAGAAGGGGGATTTGCAGCAGAGAGACGAGTTATCTCCTTCTCTCCACCTCAATGACACTGTCTCCATTCCCTGCAGCAGTCCTCCTTCCAATGCCACAACAGCTGTTCTTCTGTAGACGTTTATTTTTGGCAGCTATCACTACAGGACAACAAAGAAACACAGACAGAAGTTGTACCAGGCCATCTTAGTGATTACTTTTAGTCCACAAGCCTGGAAGTTATCCTTCCTCCTTAGGCAGTTCTCCAGAATAACTTTCAAGTTACAGAAATAGAAGAAGAAACAAGACTTTTACTGTTATGTCTTCTTTTCAGATCAGGCACAGCACCAGCCAGATACACTGAAACATGCTCTGTAAACCAGACTTGCTTTCATTTCCAAGCAGTTTATGGCACCTCTCCCACTGAGCTGTATCAATAGTGCCTTCAAGTTAGTAATGCCTGTAGCAAAGATACTGTTTCTTCCTAAAGCCAATACTAAAGCATATCTAGATTTATATAGGCATGTTGATAAATACAATTTTCAAATATTATGGAAAGCAAATTATGTGAAATCTTATTTCAAGAAAATCCAGCCATCGAAAGGCTCTAGATTACAGCCCCTTCCTCTAGCAAAGAAAATCCTCTTGCTAGCTGCTGACATAAAGACACAACTAATTAACAGAATTTTACATTGTAAATGCTGAATCATTTTTATGTCAACAGCAAAATGTAGCGCACAGAAGAACTGTTAAGGAGAATTTATGATTGCACTGGTTCCCTCAAGAGCACACTGCAGCCCAGACCTTGCATATCTGAGGCATGAAACAGCTCATACTGGTCGTACCTATCCAGGAGCAGGAGGGCTGGATCTGGTTTTGCAACTTGTGCACGAACAGAGAGAAACAGAAAGCCAGCATCAAGAGGCTTGCCTCACAACAGCAGAATAAGCTGTCACACTCATGCATTCAATACCAAAAAAAAAAAAAAAAAAAAAAAAGGTAGGACAAAAGTGACACAAGTAGATCAGATTTCAGCTAAAAACTCAGTTTGTCAAGGCAGGACGATTCAGTTCACTGTCTGGAAGCACCCAACAATAGGTCACAGCAACCAGCAGATGTGCCTGATTATTTCTGCAGTCTCACAGAGTGTTTCCATGGAAAAGCAGCAGCCTCCTAGTTTTGACATTCAGCGTCTGACAGCTGAGCCAGCCAAAGCTCAGACTCACAAGGCTCCAAGAGAGATCACAGGCAGCTCTTTGGACATGGTTCTGAGCAATGCAAGAGTAAATCCAGCTCTGGGGAAGAGCCCAACCCCAGGGGTTCTGCTCTGTATTTTTTATTACCTGTTAATGAAAGCAGAACAGACCCCAGAGCAGCACATGGGTGGGAACTGTGGCCACGGGGCTTTCCTTTCTCCTTAGGCTTCACTAAAGAGTTTCTGAAAAGTCAGTACAGGAACTGAAGGACTGCTCTTGGACAAGAACTGGCAAAACAAAGAGAGAAATGCTGGAATAATAGCATGTGCATTTCCTCCTCTATAAATTATCCTACACTAGCAACCAAAACCAGTAGGAGAGTAAGGAAATGCAGAGAAATCAATGCTACCACAATGAAGTAACTCACAAACATTACGGGTATTCAGTGAGCTTGTCTCCTCCATGAGAACAGGAAGTTCTCATACTTCATCAATCAAACTTGCAAAAAAAAAAAGTTGCTTTAACTCCAGAACTTGAAGTTAGGCTTTGCAGAGGTAATCTGAGGTACAGCAGGAACAGCATGAGGTACTTGAGCAGTACTAAATATTACAACATGCTTTAGCCCACTGCATGTGGATAACTTATTAGTGACAAAGAATGCAGAAAAATTCGTAAAATGGATTTAGCAGATCCACTCACATAATACACATTGATTTGATTTAAATTCCTCTCAGAACTCATCAGGCACCACTTTGCCAGAGGTTTCTAAGGTCTAGAGACACCAGTGCCACATCCAATCCAAACAACCCAGACTTTCCTGGGCAGTCTGTAACAGTTTTCACCACCATACTCATTTCACTATACACTTTGCCTTTCTCTACCCAGAAGCTCCTTCCACAGGTCTACTGAGCACAAAGTCATCTAAAGAAACCTCATTTTGGAGGGTGTTTGGTAAGGTAAGCCTGGAGTATGCTCCTTCCATGCCCATAGCTGACAGCTCCACTGACAAGAGGAAGCAAAAGCAGCATCACAAGGTTTACTGACAGCTGATGAGACAACACCAATGAAACCTAAAAATTCCACTCATCTCCCATGCTAGCTCACACAAGTGAATTAGCTTTTTTACAGCCCAAATTTACAAGGCCACTTAGGCCAACTGCTGCTATGTGTTCCACTGGAGCCACCCATAATACGCCTGGGTTTTATTTTTCTTTATATTTCAATGGCTCAGAGATTTCTTTGCAGTGTACCACCTCCCACAAGAATAAGCAACCAGTTTCACAGCAGGGGGGGAAGAAAAATGGTTTTGCCAGGAATTATTTAGAAAATGGATGAATACTGGGGCATCTTGGTCACAGGCTTCCAGGTGGACTCCTGACAATTATATGGCACTAGAGGCATACAGCAGGTTATCTCTATTTCAGATTATTTTCTGTAAAAATAATCAGCCTGGTACAGTCTTTTGCTCTTTGGTATTGCTGGCAGCAAGCACCTCATGAAGGCTTGTATTATTATTGCTGCTAACATATAATGCTACAAAGAGGGATCGTGCAAGGATTTTATTATTTTGCTACAAGGAAACACAAAAGAATATTAGCACATGAGTCACTGCAGTACCTTGAAAGGTCTAGAATTTTCATAGTTTGCCTTTAATTGTGCTTACTACACTAAAGAATAAAGGGACAAAAAGAAACACCATAAATCAAGACACACGTACAAAGAAAGACTCCACATTCTGAGAAATGAGTGACACACGTGCACAGAACAGAACTAATAAACTGATTTTGCTCACTAAAAAAAAATTTTGGAGACACTTTTAAAGTTTGGATTGTCTTTGCACTGGTGAGAAAAATGAATCAAAACAATGCAGTACCAGCAGGGATGAATAATAAACTGCTTTACAGTGATGCTCAAGTAATACAATGTAGTGCAAATGTGTATACATAGGGTATAGATGCACTACAATGAAATATTTTCCATCCAGTCTGCTTGTACTTACATTTTAAACAGCTAGGATATATCTTGTATTTATAGATATATTTATACATATGTCACAATACATGTTAATATATTTAAATAGCACTCTAGTAAATATATTACCTACACTTCACTTTCAGGAAAATAAAACCTTTGGCAATGCACTGCAAAGTAATGATGTGAGGCACCATAGTGACACTCACCCCTTGTCTCCCATCCATAATTTCAAAGATCATCACTATTCTCAGACTTCATGTGACAGAAAAATAGGAAGGAAAAGTCAGGAAAATGTCAGAAACCAAGTTCAAATTTGAAGACTAGTCCATGGTGTGCAATGAGGAAGGTCACAAGCCTCTATTTCTCTTTGTAGGGGTAGCTGCCTTAGATCAACACATTTTTGTTCTGCTTCTGCTCACCCAAGCCATGAGAATTCGGTTTAGTGCAACTGCCTTTGGACGTTGGCAGATGACTTGGTCCTCAACAACAGCAAGAAACAAGCTTTCTTTCTGATATCAGCAGGAAAACTAGATCTAGACCACAGATTCACTCCAGCACAGGAAAGTCTGGTAACACCTGCAAGAGAAGTTACTGGCCTCTGTTGATTTTTAACTCTTCAAGAGAGATCTGTACACATATCAGCAACAGGCCAGGATGATAAAAACTGTGTATATCTTGATTTTCAAGTATTTCTGAGACTGTCCCAGAGGACATATATCTACTTCAAAAGCAGTACACTATGAAAAAAAACCAAACCCAAAACCAAAAGACAACTACTTACAGCTACCCATGCCTTATATAGGAATGCCACAAGCAGAAATCCTTACATTCCAGTGATTTTATGTAAGTAAACCCACTTATTTGAGAGGCAATCCTTAAAGTGGAGATAGAATGAGCATTATAAACTCATTCTATGAAAAAGGAAGTTCTGAATTTCATAACTTAGTGACATAGCTCAGGAAATAAGCAACGAGAAGTATTTCAACACATACTAACAACAAATTGTGTGAGTGGGCATCTATGTCAAAGGAAATATGTCTTTAAAATTTTTCTTTAGAAAGAAAAACAATCCTTACATGTCAGGATTTGTTTGTCTCAGTGCCATCAAGAACAGTTATTTTCTTTTCCACATTATGGAAGCTATATTCTAATCTCATCTTCAAGGCTTTTTGTGAACCCTCACTTCTTCAGAAAATAATGAGCAGCTCTGGCAATGCAGAATGTCTGTCACTCTGTAGAAGAGCAGTCCTGTATTGCAGTTTGCTAAGAAACATGTGAATAAATTCAGAGAAAGGATTTCTATAAGTTACTTTTACTTGTAGCCTCACTATTCTTTTTGCGATAATAAACTGTCTAGTAGTAAGTTATTATTTTCATGTAGCAGGAAACTTGTAAATAAGACAAGTTTTGTAATTTGCTCCTCCATTTTTGCTTCTCATCCTTATGGTCTTTATATCCAACTTCAGCAGGAGGCCTCTAACCTTTCTGCTACACATTTGCACCATGAAAATTCAGCACAGAAACAAGCAAGCGCTGACTGCCAAAAGCTCCTGACACCTTCCTGCATTGACTGTTATATTATTGAAATGGTATGAGAGAATTTTCAGGCAAAATAAAAAGTCTTGACAATTTGCAATATGCCTCAATTTTAGAAAATAAAAAAAACCCAAAAAACAAACAAACAAAAAAATCACCAAAAAACAACAAAACTTTTTAAGATAAAATCTCATAGCATTGGGTATGAATGAATGGACGATGCCATCAGCCTTCTAGACAGCTGGACACTCACCTGTCACAGCACCCAATCCATGCAGCTTTTTTAGAAGTCCACTTCTCAATTTGATTTTTTTAAACAGGAGGAAGTAAGAGTTCTAACTAAAAGGGGAGTATGTGTTGACTGTACTATTGCTTCATGAAGTGTGAGAACTTATACGTCAGAAAAATGGTATCTAATGACCAATAAGAGTTCTCTAAATACACAAACAGAAGACATAACAGGAGACCACATGGTCCAACACCCAGCCCTGAAGCATAGTTGGTATGTCTAATCCATTCTGGGGAGAAAAATAGGAGAAAACTACATCATCAGAAGTATGCACTATACCTCTCTCAGCTTAACAGAAGAAAGATACAGTACTTTAATGGTTTTTCAGTAGAAAGATGTCTGATGCTACCAGTGTAAATCAACCACTCTCATTTTCTCCTAACTATCAGCAGGGAAAAGATCCTCAGGATTACCATGAAAAAATGGAATTTAAACATCATCTCTTAATAGTGTCCCCTATTTCACCCAGAAACCCTTCTATCCCTTTCATTCAAGCTCTGAATCTGTAATTTGAAAGCTCAGTATGAATTATAATGATCTTTTTGGTCATATTACTTCTAGCAACCTCCTGCAACTGTAACAGCAGAAGCATCAAATTTTCACACACTTTCTTCTCAAAATTTCAGGCTATAGGAGGAAGTAATAGCTGAACAGAAATTAATGAAAGAAAAACTGTGGGTTTCAGAGTTACCTTCGACTTCAGCACTATAACCATTAGGAGTGATCAACAGGAAAACAGCTGCATCCGACAGTCTGCAAAGAACACTTACTCACCTGGACCACAGTCATTTAGAATTCAGTAGCATTATAACATATATTACATTGCCATTTATTTAAACTTACTTTATTGTATTTAAGATTCCATTAGCTTTTTATGACAAATAATTAAGGTTTCATTGTAATACTGTTAATTTTTTTTTAAGCTCTTGAAATAGTGTATTTCCATTGCTTCAGTAAATTGTAACTTAATATCTGATTTTAAGGCAATCCCACACTATTTCAGATTCAGCTGTTAATCAGTCCCTCTAGTCCATAACAAGTAAAATCTTCAGTGAGTTTTGACATTCCTACCTGGAAGCTACAAAATGAAGACAAAGCACCCCAGGAGAGATTTTCAGTTCAGTTCTACATGATCCAAAGCAATCAATCTCCAACGTGCATCCGCTCCCCAACTCAGAAGAAATCAGAATTCAAATTTAAGGCATGTATTTGTCACAGCAAAGACATCTATATTTGTGATTTATCAGAAGTGATGTTAAAATGGATATAAATACTCCAGCTGACTCAACACAGCACAGCAGCAGTGGATGATTGCCAAACTGACTTTGAGTACATCCCTCTGAATACAAGATGCATCCTGTACTTCTGCAATCTCCTTCTGAAGCAACAGCTGGCTGCCAGAAACACCTATGCTCCTATTCAATAGACTGTTCAATATTTCACTATAAAAGGCAAAAGCCATCCACTTTGCTTTCACAAAGAGCTTGAGAAACACTAAAGATATAGCTGAAAGAGATTCTAGTCACAGTTATTTAGACGATGAGGACGCTGTGAATCACAAGAAGTCTTACAGTCTTCCTCAGTCATCTCTCTGGAGATCTGAGGGATTATGATGCCTAGATTTGGAAGCAAAAAGATCTGAGAAGTTCTTTTGGGACGTACAGGAAGCCTACGTATTAAGTGCAGTGTATGATGGTAAACATTTCCTTTTTACTCTCTCCTCTTTGATAGCAAGGATCTCCACTGAATGCTGATTTAGGAAGGCTACCAACCTCTAACCCAAAAGAAGTAAAATTGTTATGTGTGTTCAGAAGAACGTTCCCATGTTCACACTATGGTATTTCCCATTTCCAGGAATATAACAGAACAATGGCTATGTGTGATTACATTAAAAAATGTTTATTTTTAAAAGAACAACCAAAATTAATGAGTATTTTGGGGTTAGACTTTGTTGGTCATACACTACATCACATAAAGGGACAATGCTTCAGACATTCTGGAAACAGCAGCTTAGCAGAATTTTATCCTCATCTGCTCAATATCCAGTTTCAGTAGAGCAGCCAATAGGGAAAAACAGTGCTAACTCCTTGAAACAGGAAAATTTGGTAACAAAACCGAAACTCCTACAGTCCAATCCATAATCTGGCTCAGATTTGCAAGAAAGAAAACAGAAGAAGAGCTGCTAGAGGAGCTGCACATAAGAACAGAAGTTTTTTTTAATATCAGAGAAGGTGAGAATATTGGGGGTGGGTGCTGGTGCTGTTTGGCTGGCTGGTTTGACGTCTATAAACAAACCAGGCCCTGCAGAGCTATTATTAATCATGATCAAATCACATCAGGTTGTCAATGTCTGATTGCCCTTCCTCTTGTACATTCTGTACATGTCGCTCTGAATTAAAATGGTAAAATATTAATCAGCAGTGGCAGCACACAAGGTATTTTCATGCAGCAAGAGTCAAATAAAGTAGAAATTACTCACAGAGCTAAACATGAACAAAAGCTCTTTAAGTTTGTTTTGTGCCAAAATTTCGTGCTATCCATATTATTATTCAGCCAGTGCACACTGGAATTATTTTTACTAAATTTTCTTTTAAATAAAGAAGTGCTTAGATGAGCAATGCCACAAAAAAACCCAAAACAAAACAACTCAAAAAACAACCAAAAAACCCCAAAACAAACAAAAAAACCACACACCTACACACACAAAAAAGATACACACTTTAATTTGGGACCCTCTCCCTTTACTGCAGATCCTGAATAACTGCCCAGCATTTTGTTATCTGTGGCCACATGCACCTATGACTCTGACTCACCATTTATCCTGCAAATACTGCTACTTATTCATTATTTGGTCCCTAATCCTTTTATGGTTTAAGGCATCCTCATTATGACTCTGAAATGAGTTGCACATACTGAAGCCAGAACACTTGTACCTTTAAAAACTAAAAATAATAGAAGTGTTTACAAACCGCAAAAAAAAAAAGGCACCACCAAAAAAATAAAACAAACCACCCCACCAACCAAAGAACAGTTCAGTTTTCCAAGGATTTCTTTGTCGTCTTCTGAACAGAACCTGAACATCTTCATTGTCTTGCAACATGTCCAAGGCATACATCAGAATATTTTGTTAAGCCTTTCTGTCAGCTACCATGACTGCCATGAGACTGTGGGGAGGGAGAGGAGGTGGGGGTGGAAATGATGACTTTTTACCTCTTCCTGAACTGAAACTGTTTATATGAATGATGATATTCTCATAAGACTTTCAAAGCAGATGCATGAACCTGGGAAATCAATTCAAAATCAAGGAAATAAATACCCAGCTACAACAGGCATGTATTTGCTGCTGCACCTTGAGGAATACATTTTTGCATTTGGATCCTAGAGCTCATTATCAACTTATGTGTTGTTTTTATTATGTACCTGAACTCTTAGAAGGGCAAATGAAAAATTACTATTCAAGAATAAATTCTATCTTAAGTCTATAGTTCCTTCAGGACAGAAGTTCACAGTAACTTAAAAAATGAGGAAGATGTCTCAAGATATGATATCACATATTATATGATATATTCAATGAGAATATGACTTAAGTTATTGCAGCTATGGAGCTGAACTAGAGGAAACAGGACTCATGACCAAAACATGACTTATTTTGCTATCCAAAACAAAGCAGTTTGTACATATTCTTCTCCTTTAGGAGGCAAAACAACTACTTTACCTGCCTTACAAAGAACATCAACCAACAACAAAGATTATTTCAGCAGGCCCATGCTTTGGGCCATTTATGCTTCCAGTCAAACAGCCAGACATCTAAACTCTCACAGGAACATTTGCAGTTCACAGCAGGCAATTTAACAAGTGTTGTCAGACCTCCTTCTCTGGGTCAAGCTGCACTACCCGCTGCCTCAACTCATGCAGTAGTTTAGTTTTGAAGGAATCATAGAAAGGTTTGAGTTGGAAGTAACCTTAAAAACCACCCAGTTCCAGCCCCCTGCCATGGGCAGGGACACCTTCCTCTACACCAGATTGGTTAGAGCCTTGGTTGCTTCCAGGGATGGGGCATCCACATCTTCTCTGTGCAATCTTCTCCAGTGTCTCTCCACATTCCCAGAAAAGAATTTCCTCTTAATATCCACCTAAACTGAAGGCAATGCTCCAGATGTAGTCTGATCACTAACAGGTCCACTTTCCATGACCCAAAACAGTTGGTGCACAAAGGCACATTATTGTTTCTTAAGCTCCCCCTATCTGCATTGCTCTCCAAGCACCAGCTTCTGCTACTGCACAGAGATTTTTTCCAAAGGGACAGTGAAACTATTTTGGCCATAATGAACTGCTTGGAGTTACTCTCCATCCATTTTTCAGTCTGATCAAGTCCTTCTGAAAAGCATCCCTACCCTACCTATATCAGCTGCTCCCTCTCCATGTAATATCATCCCCAAACTTGCTGAAGATGTTCTGCTTTCCATTGTCCAGGTAGCTCACATCAGAATGGAACAGTATCAATGTCAGGGTTAACCCAGGAAAAAGCAATATCTTTTCTTTCTCTGCCGTTTGGCAGGCCTATCAATTGACCAGTGTCTTCCAAAGGACTACCAAATGTATTTTGGGACCCAAAGCCACCCCCAGAACCACCATCTGACCATGTTGTCTGTAGCCAAAGTGCAACATTCTGTAAATATAAGTACAACAGCATAAGGTGGCTCCTCCTCTAAGCTTAAATATCTGGGCAAACTACTTAGAACATAATTTAAAGTACAAGAGTCTCACCAGTTATTCATTATCTGTCTCCATCTGCTACATTTCAAGTGTTTTATGTTCTTCCCTGTCCTGAACTGTTTGTGTACATGGCAGAAAGAAAACATAAACAAAGAAAGAGACCAGAAGAACTTGGCAAAGATGTTCTGGTGGGTTTCTTTCCCCAGGGTCCTTTGAAGATCTTTTGAGTTCAGTAACTTCATACAATGGAAAGAATGTTTATATTTTTGGTGTATGAAGGCATGGCAAAACTATTTGTATAAAAATAAATGGATATAATAAATGTCAGAGTAATATGTTAAGTTTGGGTTGTTTGGCTTTTATTCAGAGAGTGGCAGGGATTAGGAAAAATCAGGAAAACAGAGTAGCAATACCAATTTATCATTATTCATAGAGAAAAGGTTTGCAGAGAATTTCTATAGATGAAGTGTAGCACCACCTTCGACCTTAGCTAAAGTCATATGCAAACTGGTGACACATAGGGTGCCCCAGGGAATTTAGAAACTAACAATAAGCACAGCTGCTAAATCACCCCTTCAAAAAATGCAGTTCATGCTATGGAAAAAACGTAACTTGGACTCTTTTTCACTCATCTAGAATTTTTACTTTTGGCTGACTATTAAATCTTACACAGTTTATTTAGGGTGGGGAGAAATAGCTTACAGGAGTACTCTGGGGCAATAGAGAGATTAAGTTTAGATGAGGGATTAAGTTTAGACAAGAGAACATAGATTATCAAGAAGACACCATAGAAAACATGTAAACATAGTTTAATAAACCTTTCCAATCAGAAGGTGGCTTCACTTTCTATGAGATAAATGAGCTCTATTAAAAACTAGGACACATTACTCCTTCTCAAAGAAGAAAATTCACTCTCACCACTCTGTCCTTCTCACATTCAAGTGCAAAATCAATTTAGAGATATCTGCATTTGTCACAGAGATGCTTTGAAAGAAAATTAAACAAAGTCAGAAACAAACAAACAGAAAACTATTAATGAAGATACCTGGCAAATATAGTAATTCAAACAGGAAAAAATGATGGAATTACAATGATATCCTGCATGGAGAACTTAAAACATAAAAAAAATCCTATGGTAAGCTACTGAATTGCTTCAAGAAATCTTAAGTTCAAAATCTTTGTCTCTACAATTAATTTTTCCCTCAATATATTCCTTAATTCTCTGCACAGACTTCTGTGTGCATAACCCCAGCATTAATAATCCCACTGACTATGAGCACAGGAGGAGGAAACCATCATTAATTACTTGAGGCTGTGCAGATATTTGTAAGGCAAGAAAAATGAACACGCAGTTCTTGATGGCACCCATAGTGTTTTTAGGCAGTCATATGGGAGAGGGGAAAAAAGGGACTTAGGAATCAAAATAAAAATCAGAATTGCTTCTAATACGGGATAGAGGATACTGCTTTCCCATTAGAGGACAAATAAATATCACCAACTGCCTGACACAAAAGGGAAGAGGAAAACAACAGGACAACTTGCCAGCTTGGGAAAGCAGTAATCATCCACCAAGGATCATTTTAGGGCTGCAGCTGCTTGTCTCTGCCAAGTCTAAAGAGTTAGCTGTTCTAAAAGTATATTTGAAAAATGCCACTAGGGAGTTTAAATACTGACCTTGTATGGAAAAATTCCACTGAGGAGACAGCAAATTTCCAGGATCCCGGGAATTTTGTTAAAAGGCATCTCATGATTTCCCAGGTTCAGCATCAAAAGAGCTATTCCAAAAATGCTACCAATGTTGCTTTTTTCCCCCGCTCACATCCCTACCCACAGAGTTTCCAGTCTCCCATGTGCCTGTCTGGATTTAGTTCATCCCACTCCAAAGGGAACAACTTCTAGACTGAGAGTGTACTATATCATCACAAATCTATTTTTACTGGGTGATGCACGGGGCTTCTGGGAAGACAGCAGCTATAACATTTCTCTCGGTATTTTAAGATTATTCATGTACAAGGCTCTCAGCCATACTATTTGTTGATATTTTAGAGAGGCACTGCTGAAAAGCTCACAAGTATTTTAGTACTTAAAAGGACTAAATCTATTAAAAAGACCCAACCAACAAAAAAAACCAAGAAAAAAGCAGCAAGGTTTTCCCCATATAACAATATGCTTGAAACTAAACTACTTTGTTCAAATTAAGTATTTTTAAGAGAAAAATCTGTCTGTATGGCACAGCATTGATATCAAGAGACATGAAGGATGGTCAAACCACCTTTGTGATATTTCTGAGAGTTTAACAGAAATCCCCTCAAACAGGTGATGAAGGAAGAAGTGACGTAAAGGTGCAGAAACCAACAAAAAAAGTGATTCATTATATAACATCTGCACAGAGGTTTCAAATATATTGCATAGAGTATCAGCTGGAAAAAGCATAGAAAAGACAGGTGCAGGAAGAAACCCAGATCCATAAGTGCAGTGTCACATCATTTAACACCCCCACAGCTGACATGTATTTTAACCACTCAAGACAACCAGAAAACATTTATTCCAGATTAAAAACTTTTAGCCAGAAATTCTACTACCCTTTCTTTTGAATCAGAAGCAACCAAATTCCTAAAATTTATCACTTTTGAGGGAAGAGGCAGATGCATTTTTTTCCCTCTGTAGTAACAAGGCTGAATAGTACCCAACGTGTGTGGGGAGCTACTCTGCACTGAAAGTGATAATTTGCCAAAAGATTAGATGGTTATCATCAGGTATTGTTATAAAATCTTAAATACCTATGTAGCAAGCATGACAAAAAGTAGAAGCCACTGGAAATCACAACCATTATACTAAACAAAGTGCAGAATTCTGCTGGAACCGGGCAGTTTATTATTTTGTAGTACTCCCCTCCACCATTATCCCAACAGCAGCAGTTCAATCATGGTTATTGTATTTCACTGCTGATTCAGAGCAATCAGCATGGATGTTACTTTCAGTGACAGACAAATCTCTAAGGCAGAATAAACCTCCTGATGAAAAAGTAGCCAGGCAACCATTTACTGTCTTATTTACAGAACAAACTAGTCCATGGAACAGGAACCTCAATATCCTATTTCAGCCTCAAAAGTCTTATCAAGGGACACAGAAGGAGAAAGAAAAACTAAAGACAGAATAGGACACCAAAGAAGTTTTCCGTAAGCTTGACTACATTTAAGAGAAATAATAAAAAAAGTTAACATTCACTCTGCAAAAGTCAGTTTAAAAGTGCCTTCTTAACAAAATATGTGTTTCTTAGACCATCCTTTCTGCTGTACTAATACATATACAACAATAATATTTAAAAGTTCAAACGTCAAGATGTGTAAAAGGGCAAAGAAAGTTTATCAAGTTTGCAATCATCCATCAGATACTCACTGTATCTTCCAGAGGTGTAAAAATAAGACTACGTATCTGGAATACATTCAAGAGGAAGACAGAAGTTTTAAAAATAAGCCTAATTGCAGACACTGCCACTGGCTTGCCAGTTTCATTTTGACCATTTTAAAGACAAAGTACTAATGAGGAATGCTTACCTTTTTTATGTTTCTTTAATTCTTTGTTTAAAAATGGACACAAGTTTCACAAAAAAACCCAAGCTATTCTCTGATATATCTGGGTGATCACTGGGAACCTTCACTACATAAGGACTTCATTTCATTAAATTTGATTCTCACTGCAGTTAAAGTGCTGTATATCACAAATCTTACAGTCACAGTGCAGTCTGGTTAAAAAATAAGTAAAATAGAATTATCATGAGCTCTTTCTAGGCAATGTCAGGGTCCCAAAAACAAAAATTTGCAAGAAGATCGTATATCAAGGCAGTAGAGAAAAGAGCACAGGGATAGGACTTCTTGAACTCTGATAGTTATCTCAAATAAAATGACTTCCAAGAATCCCAGGAGACTAGGAGAGAACAGAAAATTTGAGCCAGAAAGTGCCTTGAAAAAAGCTACACATGGCCAGCTCAGATCATTGAGGAAATCAGAAGGGGGAAGAAATTAAAAAAGCTCATGACAGAACAACCTTAGCAGACTGAACTTTGCAGAAAAGGTGTCTGTGAGATAACCTGAGAGACGTCAGCTGCACAGGAGCAGCTGGCTGCCCTCACACCACCTACATCAGCCGCCCCTGCTGAGGAAGGGCTCAGCAGCACCCGAGGCTGAGCATGGAAACTGAAAAATAGTGAGTCTAAAACCCTGACAAACTCGTCATATCCTCACCATGTGTAAATTACAGTTCTCTGACTGTAGTTGGCTTGGTTTGGCTTGGTTACTTTAGACATACAAGAAGCAGCTTAGGAAGATGGGAAGGTTGTTTTCTTTCAAATGTGTCACAGACAGCACTTCAGCTCAGAACAGTAAGTGCAGCAGTCATCTGTGCTTTGTTTTTTTGGATTTACAAAACCAAAACTGGACTCTCCTATCCCAGCCTGGCTTCTGTAAAATTTACAGAACTGAAATGAGCAACATTACTTTAATATACTTTCTTCTAAGCAAACGTTTCCCATTGAAAATGGTATTTCACACACAAGACATCAGCTGTGTTCCCAGAACTCCTACAATGACACAAATACCTTGTTTAAAGCATCATTTTTTTCCCTCCTTACTTCAAACCACCCAACTCTATCAAAAGAGAAGGACTTCATGGTTCCAGCAAGACAGCAGAGAGGAAATAACTAAATAAGGCTTTTCATTCGTCAAAATGTACAGATAGACTAATGTAGCTCATTCTTTAGTCATGTAAGATTTGTGCTTTGAGGTTACACTTTCCCAAATAAGACCCCATCTACACTTCAAGTAGAGTGAGCAGGTTTACCTAAGAGGACACTTGGAAAAATAAGTCTGAACAGCAGCATTCAATTTGGTGATGTTCAGTGCAATCAAAAGTTTGACTTCCTACCCTCTTTACTCTCCCTAGATGTACCAGTGTAAAAGACACTGCTCTTCTTATGGCTCTGGTCTGAAAATCCTAACACTCTAACTTTGAGCACAGAAGTGATACTTGAAGAGGCCTCCACATTCAGATCCCATCACACTGAGTTAGTGCAGAAAATATAAAGGACCGTGAACACCAGTATGTAAATCATCTATAAAGAAAACCATCAATAAATAGAGTTCAACAAGTGGTTTCAAGATACCACCAGGTAGAAACCCACCCAGGTTTATTTGGCCATCTTGCAAACACCATGGCAAAGAAGTTTTAAATGTCCATTGGATGAGGATGGCAATCTAAAGCCCACCACGAGTACCAGTGGTCTCTCACTGACCATCCTGCAACTCCTAAGTTGGAGCAGTCCTGACAGAAGTCACTTCCAAAAAGCCTTTTCCATTACAATGGTAATAGGACATTAGGTGTTCATTGTTCCCAAAATTAATTGAGAAATAAAACATTTTCAGCAACTGAAGCATTTTTAAAGAAGAAAATAAGTCAATCCATACAGGTCAGTGCAGGTTTCCAAATGACAGATTTGGGAATCATGAACATTGTGAGCCCAGGAGTCAGCGGAAGGAAGGAATGTTTTACTTTATGCAAAGCAGCTCTGAGTACTGTGAAACATCAGGACCTTACCCAGCATGTTTATAGAGTGTTGTAAGAGCTTCTGAGAACAGCCTTGATCACTACCAAATCACGTTAACAAGCATAAAAAGCATGATAAATTGAAGAAGCAGAATTTGGAGGGGGTTGTGCTTGTTTTTCTTGCGCATGGCGATATACCTACACTGAACAAAATTGGTTAAAACAATGTACTAACATTTCACAGGAAAATTCCCAAAAGTTCTCCCTTTGATTCACCTTGCTCTGAAAGGAAATAAGTGGTAGTTTTCCCTTTTCATGGGAAAATGAGCAGCTCTCCATCTTTGGTACTTTCTTCCATAATTGTGGAACTAAATAGCATAGCAGAGACCTCAGTGACACATTCTTCATCTTAAGCCAGATTTCGAATAGCCTTGAGAGAAATGCCATGCAAAGACTCATTTTCTAATAGAGCCCCCTTTCTCCATCTTTGATCCTCACAAACTTGCTCTGACAGCTACATTATAGAAGAGGTCACCACCACAAGCCAGCTATTCTGATCACCTCCGAGAAGCTGGCACCCCAGGAAAGATGCAGGAAACCAGTTCATGGGAACAGCACAAACAAAGGAGTGCACAAAATGGAAATTCAAGGGCAGTGACACGCCTGGCTACTGCATAGCCATGTCATACAGTTAACAGAATTACGTGGCAGCAGTCTTTCCCAGAGAAGTAAATCACTAAAACATTTCTGAAGCTTGTCTGCCAAACACCTCATATAGCATTTATTATCCTTTCACAGCAGCAAGTTGTTCACAGACTAAATTTGCCTCATTTGGGCTATGCATAAACCCTTTAGACTGACCTATTTAACAATAATGAAAGTCACATTCTAAAAAATAGGGAAATTGTTCTTAAAAGGCCTCTATTGGAGCTTGTAAATCCCGCCAAAACCCCTTGTAATTGCACACACACATTAGGTACCCATACACCTTGCAGCCCCAAGCACCTTTCATTTTTCCTGAACTATTTCCAGCACTTTTGGAAAATAGGTTATTTATTCTTAAAGAAAGCACGTCCAATATTCCATGGATGAGCAGAGTGGCTGCTGCAGTAGGTCAATAAGGCACTGCAGGAAGGGCAGCTCTGCTCTGCTCCCCCTTCAAACACAGATCACAAGCACTGCCTTCATTAACAAGTATTGACTACCCTTTCTAATTACTGCATTCTAGACCTCGCCTTTTCACTGCAGCACAAACCTCAGCTGTCCACAGAAGCCATTTGCTCCACTTAAATTTAGCTTTTCTGACAATTTCACACACTGAAAAGGGGCAGAAACCATTTTTTAAAATATATAGGCACTTCTGGGTTTCCAAAAATAGTTAAAATACCTATAAATGTAATCAGTGATAGTATTCCACCAAAATAGATACCTGAATTCTGTTGGTTTACATGTCTAAAATTAGAAATAAAAATCCAATATTCAGATTTGTAAATCAATGAAACAGTTTTCAGAAGAGCTCAATCCCAATACCTCAGAAAAACAGGATATTTAGCTGTTACATATGTACGTGAAATCCTGGCTGCAGAATGGAAAACTTCAAACTTGCTCTCACAATTCTCTGATTAACCCCACTGAGTAATACCTTTGCTTTTCCTATGCATAATTTAGAGCAGATAATCAATCCCAATTAACTGCAGGCAGGAATTTAATTCTGAATCACATTGTTGGCAGAATAGAATACTGCTTTTCTATTCCACCCCCTCCCCCTCTTCAGTGTTTCTCAGTAAACAAAACCCTGATTACTTTTTCACTTAAATACCTGCTGCATTAAATATTTGCCTTAAGCAAAGAAACTCTATGAAAAATGATGACATCCACAGCCTACCCTATTTTTCTGAAGGATTCTTGTCTACATACAGGAATTTATTTACTTACCAGTGAAGATCTCTACAAGCATTTGGTAAGAAATTAGGGATTCACATTTTCTCCTTAGGTCAAAAGAGATTCTTTCTACACCAGGCTGACTTCGTCCTATATCCTCAGAGCCACCACTCAAGGTGACAGCACAACCCAGACACTGAAGGGCTTGCTGCACCTTTCACTTCCTTTTGTGGTTTTCAAGGCCAAAACTAGAGGGAGGGCATTTTTTTTTTCCACCAGAACATTGCACTCCTCAGTTATTTTATGAATATGCGAAAATGTTTTTAAAGTGAGAGCTTTATTCTTACTTTTTGCTCTTACCTGTGGATGCAGAGAACGATGGCAAGCTCAGAACACCTCCACTTCATGCTTACTGTTTACTCTGCATGCACAACCTCCTCCACAAAGCAGATACTTCAGTGAATAGTAAAACTCTACCCAGACAAATGGAAAGCACAGTACAGTGGCTACCAGAGGAATATATTGTTAGACTGCACTCATCATTCCCTGCAGAGCACTATCATTGCCTGCTGAGCATTCCCTATACTTTCCACAGGAAAGAGAGTGCTGACATCAATAGTAAGTGGGATTTTTGTCACCCATTCCCAGCCCTTGCCAGTTTATCTGCAAAACAGAGCATCTGCATTGAAAATACTTACAAGATGGTCACAGACACACTTCATCTAATTTCAGCTATTTGGTAGAAGGGAGATGTAAACATTTTTGGAGACCCAAGACACAAAAAACCCTCATCTTATAGCAATTGTTAGTCAGTTTTGCAAGTATAGTAATGAGCTCACATAAAACAGTCTTGAAATAGTTGTGCAATTGAAACATTCTGTATTCATTTCACACTGACTCAGTGTTTTGAAGGATGTCTCTTCACAATACTGCCCTCAAAGCAATCCCAGTATCAGCAGAGCAGACCAAAAGCAATAATCTGATAAGTAGTTCCTGTACCTCTAATTTAATAGTCTGTGGTGTAAAAACACCCTAAAAATATAGAAACATCACTTGCAATCTTGTGCTCCATAGTCCTTTCAAGCGGTTTATAAAGCAATACAAAGTTTCAAAAATTATTTGTCCAACAAGAGAGATATCAATCAAATAAAACATAGTAGCTGCCTCCTCTTTTTGAAAGGGAAATGGAGCTCTGATCCTTTCAAATCTATTTTGCAGGGAAGGCAATTCTGAAGGTAAAATTATACCTATCACACAGACTAAGATAAATAGGTCAAAAATATTTTATCAAAGGAAACCCTTTCAAAACCTTGGCTCCTGAGATGAAAAGTACATATACACATGAGAACATTACAAATGAAAACATTATGGTTTTGAAGAAACAGGTTGTAAAGAGCCTCAATCCATTCAAAACTGTATTACTTGCTATATAGGGCTGCTTGAAAATAAAAACGTACAAAAATTTACTAAATTTGGGACACTAAATAGAACAGGATCCAGTGTTTTGGCTTACAGAGTTACTAAGGGATTCAGAGGCATTCAACAAGCTCTTGAAGCAGTCTCTGAAGGTGAAGTGTTAAATTGCACAGACACTGGTAAAACGAGAAGTGCATCAGCCCTCACTTGGGGTTTTTTGGTTCTTTTGTTGTTTTTTTTAAGACCATCTATTGCCACGGAAGCATAAAGCAAAACTGAGTTTCAGAAAGGTTTCACTACCCAGCATAAAAACCACACTGCAGATATGAAAAGCATAGTGCAGGAATTACAGCAAAACCACTAAAATGTTAAGGATATTCTACCTTCTATCCATTTCCACGGGTAATTTATCCTCAATTACCAATTTCCATCATTGATGCCAGCTCACAATTAATCCCTCTCAAAGAAGGAAATATGCAGGTAAGTTGCTCTGTTTTCATGCTAGGCTTTGAAATACAGATAGAAAACCACCATGTTGAGCTACTGCTAATTGTAACCATTTTACAATTAACCACAGATTAATCTGTGAAAGAGAAACCTTTTGGATGAAGTCTGTGGGAAACAAACCTATGTTCTACATGGTAGTATTTCTTCCACCTGATCATAAAAAGACCAAGTCAGATTTTATGTAAGTATGCAGCAGAGATGTCAGAAATCCCCTCACCTTTCACATGACATGGCAAATTTACTCAGCACAACCATTTCTATTGAATTACAGCATTATGAAGAACAGCATACTTGCAAACAATTCACAGTTAATCTAAACCTTAGAGAAAATAAACCTGATTTACTTGCTGTAGGTCAGTACTCAAGACTTCCAAAGAGTTAAAAAAAAAATTCAGAGCACGAACATCCATAAAATCATAGAATGGTTTGGGTGGGAAGGGACCTTAAAGATCCTAATTCTGAGACCCCCACCTGGGGCAGGTACAACTTCCAGCAGAACAGGTTGCTGAGAGCCCAAACCAAACTGGCCTTGAACACAACTTCTCTAGGCAACCTGTGCCAGTGCTCACCATCCTATGAGTAAAAAAATAAGTTCCTAACATCTAATCTAAATCTCTCCCTCTTTCAGTTCAAAACTGCTCCCCTTATCCTATCACTATCAGTTTGTGTGTTAAGTTCTTTTCCATTTAAGTCAGTTTGCTGTTTCATTAAAAACTATGCTGGAGTGAAGGGCTCCATCTGAAAACACACATAAAAGAAGATAGAGGAAAGCATATGTAACTGATGCTGTTATCAGTTCGCCTTTTTTTTTTCCCTGAATATGAACAGCTCCGAATCTCTAAGGAGTCTAATATTATACCCCCAAACACAGTTAAACACTGCCTGTAGCCAAGTCCATAATTGCCAGTCCAGGAAGGAAAACCAGAGCAGCTTTGCTGAGCCACAGCCAGCTGCAGATTCAGCAGTAGTCCCTGCTGCCAGACCACAGCAGTGCCACAGCCCCAGCTCTAGCCCAAGGGATGGCAGCAGGATGGAGAACTTTGGTAGTCCAGCCTCTAAATCCTGCCATCCCCACTGCTGCATGTTCACAGCTGCTGTGGTGAACACACTGCAGCCTTCCCTTCCTGGTTCCAGCACAGAAACAATTTATTATGCTTTTCTTAATAAAGGTTGGTGGAGAATTCAGTGAGATGCCATGAGGGAAATAAGATTTTAAATTCAATTACAATGTTAAAAAAAAAAAATTACTGCATTTACTTCGTCTGCCTGTTTTGAGCCTAGTAAGGGCAAGATCCCTATTAAAGTCTGTGTGCAAACTTGGAGTTAAATATTCATCTGTCAAGATTTGCCTACATGTTGTTTTATTGATATTTGTCAATAAAGAGCAATATGCAGCTGCTCATATCTTAAGTTTACATAGGTATCACATACTGGCACTCAATTTTCACATTTTCAACAGAGGGTACAATTCTGTGTAAATAAACATGGGCAATGTTTTGAAATACACTGAAGAAGAATACAGTTATTAAATATAAATTACTTTATTACTTTATATTAAAATTACCTTAACAGAAGTTGAATATATTTTGCTTTAGATTTCAAAACTCAGGTTCTTGTAATAGATACAATGTTGTTAAAGTTACCTTCCTTTTAATCTCTGAGGAGCTGCAAAATGCAGGTGTGTTTTTATCATATTTTTTAATTCAAACACCTGAATTAGAATTAATAGAAAGAATTCACATATGCTTCCTTTTTAATATCAAATAAAAGAATCAGAGAAGACATGCAGTCATTCCCCACAATCCACTAATCAAGAAGTAAACATTATGCATCTTTTCAGAAAGTTATTTTGCCTGTATATTCCTAAATGTATCTGCTAAGTCCAAATTAGAGAATAGAATAGTATTTAAAAATAACATACAAGAAAATCCACCCCACAAACCCACAATCCCACACCCGCCAACTTAGTAAGCAGAAAAGAGTAGAAGAGGTGATTTTCTGCACTCACCAAATAATTAATTACACAATCATAATTTAAACTGTAGATTGGTCCATGTTATAACATCCACATACAGGAAAAAAAACAGAGGGAGAAGCATACATTCCACACAAAATTTGGTTCTGTAGTTGAACATATGTCATTCAAGAGCTTATGGTAAAAACAGAGGTTCTTCTTCACGATTAGAATTTTATTGTCTAGTTTTATGTGGCTTGTTAGCATCTGCTAACTGTAATGCAGTTCAGAAGTTTTCATTTAGAGATTAACATGCTTACTAATTATCAGAATTCTCCTTCTTTCTTTCAATGTGTGCCCATGCATCAAGGAAAACAAAAATAAAGAAAAAAAATCCTTAGGAAAAGGATCCTTTCAGCACTATGCAGTTCGCTCCATAGTTACTGAATAGCTCCTGCTTTTTTAATTCCTTGTGGACTATACCTGAAAAAAACTCCTTATCGGAAAGCTGATCCTGCTTCTATACCCTCTGCTACATCAAATACTGTATTTTGACTTTAAACAACCTGCTCTTCCACACACAGCAGAACAACAAAACAAACAAAAAATATTAAACAAAATATTAAAAAAAAAAAAAATCCAACTGCAGGACTTAAAATTCCCCAATTCTGTGTACTTCAGTTTCCAGCTCTGCTAGCCTTACCCACATTTAGTGTTGTCTGTCAGCTCACTGACTATAATAAGCATGTAGCATGTAGTTCTTGTCAGATTCAGGAAGGATAATATATTCTCACTTCTCATATTTAAAAAGCATTTTTCCTTCCTGAAACTGAAGCTAACATTTGACAGCAAGCAGCTACTTTGTTTGACTTCCTGAAGGAGGAAAAGTACTTGGAGAAATTTCACCATTTCCATTCCAAGAGGGTGATGCAGGGGCACAAAGAACTACCTGAGAATGAAACATATGGGAAGCAGAGAGAGGCAGGAGTGCCTCTTTTCTTCCAAAAGTACAGTAATTTCACGATTATAAGCCACAACATTTTGACTAAAGTTTTGGTCCCAACCCAGAAGTGCGGCTTACACTCAGGAGCGGCTTATGTATGGACAAAGTTCGGAAATTTCCCAACCTGGAAGTGCAAGCCGCGGGCCGAGTCGAGTTCGCGAATTGAGCACCTGCCAGTAAAACCCGCGATCGTGCGATTGTTACAAATTGGTTACTCTGTTGGGTGGCGGGGGGAGCGGGCTCCTGCTGGCACCGCGGGGCAGTGCCAGGCTGGGGTGAGCCCAGTGGCGGCGGTGCAGGCGGTGAGCCCAGTGGTCGCCCCTGCCTAGCAGCACTGGGGCAGCGCGGGCCGCGCCGGAGCCCACCAGGCCTCAAGCCAAGCCAGTAAACCCCACGATCCCGCGGTTCTGTTACTAATTTGCAACTTTGTGAAAGTTGCACCTAGATCCTCGCTGCGAATGAAAGTGCGGCTTATAATCTGGTGCAGTTTATATATGGACAAGGACCTAAACGTTGCCGACATCTGGAGCTGCGGCTTATAATCAGGTGTGGCTTATAATCATGAAATTACAGTGCTTTTGTACAAGCAAACAGATCTCAGTGGAGCACTGTGGAAAATGATGATTACTAAATATATGCACTCTCATGGTGTCCACGGAGAAAAATTCATCCACTTCTGCTCAGGTCTCTAATCTCCTTCCCTGCAGTGAGAGGAAGGAAAGAGCAAAAGGTGGTTTTGTTTTTTTTTTTTTCTATTAAGCCAGCAATGGTGTGAGCAATACACTGTACACCACAGGGCAGCAGATGGAACAGAATGCGTTTTCCTGCAGAAAACTGTCTCTCAAAAAAAGCACTCTAACACAGAATTCTGTAATTTTTTTTTTCCCTGATCTATTGACTACCTCCACCTCTAGGCAAAAGGAAACAAGTGGAAAGGCAGGTGCTGCAAAGGTACGCTTGTGGCGCTTTTTTGGGTCTGAGGCCTGTAACTGGAGTTTTCGCTTGCACTGCTCTAGAGTCTGCAAGTGAGAATTTGGATTCTGTAACTTCACCATATTTGAGTATTTCTAATATCACACCTAAACAAATAAACTGGAAGAGAATTATGAACTGTTGTGTCCCATAGCTATTCCCCATTGCAGGTACTTCAGCAGCATTACCAAGCCAGGTTTCTAGACACCAGTCATCTTCTCTGCGCCACATTTAAAACCTCTTCATTATTTGAAAGGACTACATTAATATTTTCTCAGAAAACCATAGGGAAAATAATGTGTTTTTAAAGAATAAGAGTCTGAAATATCTGGATCAAAGTAGTTTTAGAAGACTGAAGATTTTCTGATGTCTCCTATACCAGAATCCTGGTCCTGCTCACCATTGTCATATACCGCATGCTATTTCAGATAAATGCTGGTCACAGATGCCTTGACTCCAGCAGAACACAGGCAATCAATAAAGGGCTCAGCAGATGCCTTTAATCAACACTGTGGGGGTAAAAAGTAATGTGACAGTTTGAGATGCACACAACACACCTAAAACACTCCTATTTTCTATACGATGTAAATATTTAAATCAACAAATCATAAGATGCACACAGTGAAACTACTTGAATCCTTTTTTCTTTTAGAACCTAACACTGTGCTGTGTCAAGATTTTCTTCAAACTACAAGAGGCACAAAACTCAATTAAAATTCATTTTAATCAGAATCCTTATAAGACCTAAATGGCACTTAGGACCTAGAAAAGAGGGCATCATATTCACAGTGATAAGGTACATGATATATACCACATTACAGCACCCTGACATTACTCAGGTTTTAAAATTATAAGCCTACTTTTCTCCAGCAGCTCAACTGCATTTGGTGACAACAGTCCCAAAAAATCCCATAAAAAACTAGTGAACTTTACAGTTGGCATTGGCGACCCAGGGGAAACAATCATAATAGTGATTAAAGGTAACAGTTGTTAAAACCAGGAAGTAATAATTCTCCACAGTTATGATGAACAGACACTTGTTTGTTTAAGGTCCATGAAAATCCTTTGAAGAGGTAACTCACTTGGGTTTTGAAGTTCCTTTAAATTCCTTATTAACACACACAATGCCAATATTGTTCTCATTTCTATGAACAAAAAGCTTTTCATACAATCCATGCACAAGCAGCCCTTGTGCAGAAAATAAATAAAATGAAAGCTAAAGGGTCAATTCTCTGTGATGAAGCTGAAGACGAAGGGCCAGGTCTCCTGCAGGCTGTCCGCAGCACTAGGATATTTCTCTCACCCTTGACTGCATGTCAGGAATGTTGTTCTAAAGACACGCTCTGTGCTTGATCCAGGACAGGGAAAGGATGTAGGAGAGTTTAGAAGCATGTGCCCAACCCACCTTTCAGTTTGTTGTGTTTTAGCCCCTCCACAAACACAAAAGCCATGGCAATCACCTCCTGCTGCCTCACCTACCTTGGCGTGCCTAAAGAGCACCTCAACAGTCAGCTCGGGCACCTGCCTGCCCTTCACCTTCAGCTCAGGAGAGCCTGTTTGCCCCTGGATCAGTTACAGATTAATGAGCCACGAACAACACTGTTTACTGCATTATCATGCATAACTCAGAGCACACAGAGGTAATTACAGAGCAGCAGTCGGCTCAGATTACCAGAGCACGGTCAACCTAAGGTGCTGCACTACAACCACTCTGCTTTTAAAATGGACAATGATTTTTAGTAGCAAATTGATGTAACTTGTTCTCAAGTTTAAAGTACATCTTAATAAAATTCACATTGCTCTATATTTAGAATTAAAATAAGCCAAAACACAAACACTGAATAGCTGTACGCACTGATAGCAATTCTGATTTTATTGGGCATGCCACAAAAGTCAGATGTTTTGCAAAGCCTTCACTAGTACCACATTTTACACAAGAATTTCCAAGCTTTTTCTTTAAAGACATAAAAGGCCTCTTTCAAAGTTTTAAGAATTAAGAATTTTCAGGCTTTTGAAAGCCATCCCAGGTGTCTCATCTCACACAATTTTCTTGAATGCTATAGTACTGCTAACCCATAGGAGAATAACTGAAGAACAAAAGGATTCCATTCTCACAGATGAAATGCAACCACTTAATTACAAGAGTTAGTGTTAGACTGAATAAAAAGGAATGTACAGTATGTTTGTATTAAGACAAGGACATTTTGGCAAGAACTTGTTGAAGAAAAGGTTGATAGCAGTATAATTGCACAAAATTGAGAAAAATTTCAATTCTATCAAAAACTATTTACTTTTTCTGTATCAGTGACTTTGCTTTGATTCTTAATTCACCAGTTCTGAAGAGAGACCTAATTAGCCAGTAAGTTTAATTTCCTAACTCAGCTACTGATGTTAATATAAATAATGCATATATACTAGCGTTCAATAAAGGAAGTAAAGTATCACAAGATATTAAATGGTGGCAAGGGATGTAAAGAGGAAAAACACTTTAATAATTCACTGCAACAAGTTGTCATCGAGCCCTTGTGATACAAAACAAAATACTTAAAAAATCAACCTGCCTTCAAACATTATTTGCTTTAAAATTTTTACAATTCAGGGAATTTATGGAGTTTCGAGTTTTGTAAGTCTGCTGTGGACACTAACTTGGATTTTTGATTTAGAATATCTGTTTGATGGTAGAAAAACTAGGAGTCTGCTGTACTGTGAGCTGGCAATACTACAGCATTCAAGGAAGTTATGTAGCATATGAAAATCTCCTGAGCTTAAGCAACCAAATGTCTCAGCCTAGTAGGAAGATGAAGCCTTAAGTAAATTAATAAAAAGTCGCCCTACCCCGGCTTTCTAGCCGGAGCTTAAAGAGGGGACATTCCCCACAAGGAACAGCAACTGGTCAGGGAAGGATGCTCAGCTAGAAGCAGAGGGAGCTCTGCACTCTACCCCTGGATTTTCTGCCTGGAGAAGCCACCAGGAATGGGCAGGGGGATCTGCTCTCAAGTTTTACAGGCTGAGGCCTCTCATGCTTCACAGAGGTGCAGTTAGAAACTTCCCTGTCGACTTCTGCTTCTCAAGCCCCACAAAGTCCCCAGCGGTGACCAGCAGAGCCAAGAGAGAGGCACGGAAACATTACATGCTCAGCTAATAAAAAGCCAAACCCTTAAAAGGGCCAGAAACTCAGCCACTGAACCATTCAGTGATTTTAAATCATTGTCCACCATTATCTCTGTCCTAGTCTCATCTAATTCTGGCCACACCAGCATCCATGTGAGAGGGAGGGGAAGTGCCTGCAGTTACCCGTAAGGGGAAGGCTACACCTCTAAGCTGCATTATCGCCTGTGCTGCAAGATGTTTGTTCAGAATTAATAGATCATAGACTCTCACGTCACTACATTTCCACCACATTTTTTCTTCTGTCCAGGCTATTTAACTTGTTTCACATTAACATCTGACATACCCAGCATTAATACTTACAATGAATGTTACTTCTTTGCTCTGTCCTACCTTCCACTCAGTGTCTTTTGCCTCTCATTTCATGCTCCATTTTACCGAGTTTCAGTGCAATCAGAGGTGTCAAATTGCCCTGAAACTTATTAGAAATACATTATATTTAGAAATGTTTTGAAGAAAATCTACCCAATATTGAGAGAACTAGAGGAAGAAGCTGACAGGTGTCTCATTTTAAAATTTCCTTGCTTCATATTTCACCTTTGTCTCTGACAAATCCTTCTTCCTGGGAAGACAACTTATCTTCTACAGCAAATGCATAACAATACTTTAAGACACAACAGTGCAAAACACAGCAGTTGGAAAGCTTTATCACAGATCTCACAGCACTCAAGACATACCAACAAACAGTGCCAAACACTGCCCAGTTATGAACAGGATTTTGACTGGAATGCTGAGAGATGAGATAGTCCCTCACTGGGACTTAAGAAGTGGAGGAAAAGTCTGATAACTCCAGTTTTAAGCAGCATGGGTGTTGAACAAAATTATAACCAAGGGCAAATAAAAATTTTTATTTTTTTTAACAGTTTCCTTTATTTGATTTTACTTATTACCCAAAAGTAACACATTTCTTGAACAAGTTCTCCTTTTCCAATCTGCAAATCTCCCAACCACATTTATTAATTTATTTGCAAAAGAAACCAGCTTCATGATTCTGTACAGCAAACTAATTTGTACTGGGTGTGCACATTACTACTTTCCCAGTTTCAGCAATGCCCAGAAGCATTTTGGCAGTGGTACTTACCAGAACCTCAGCAATTTTGGCCTCTCAGGCTATACTGAAAAGAAGCCTTTAGAGCAAGAAGACAATTTTCAACAAACCCATGCCAAATTGCAACTCTCTGAAATCTTTTGTGTATTGTCACTTGAAAGTTAATCAGTGAATACAAATTTTAATTTATTTCAGGAAATCAACATCCAGATCACCAGGAAGTCAATATTATAAGGCCAATAAGAATTATTGGGGAAAGTAGACATTGTCAGACAAGACTTAAATAGAAACACCAAGCCAATCCAAAATACATATAGACATAACTGGATAGTGTATGAACTAAACAGTACACTCTTACTGGCTTTAAGGGGATTATTTTGATCCTAAATGTTTGGAGGAGAAGTGGGAGAAGAAATGGTAACAGCAAAGTTCCACTTCTTGGCACTTCCTCACATTTGCTTCAATCAGAGGCAGAGGTGAATAATTTGGCCCACAGAAACAGGAAGCTCTCTAAAAGGAAAAGGTATTTTCATGCAAGTTCTACATGAAGCAATTTCTTATGCTTTACTTTCCCTCATTTTTGAGGGGAGAGGAATGTTTGCAAGCAATTTTCTCATATTGACCTTCCTCTCTCAATATTTTAAAGTATCAACACTCCTTGATAAAGTTCATCTTTAGAAAAATGTCAAAAAATCCTCCAATCCCCAGGAAGACTTGTAAAGCAGCTATTTTTCTTTGACAGTGGTCTCTGATGCACCTAGAGACGCAAACCACTGCTAAGATTAGCCCTAATGATTGCACAGGTCTTCCCTGAACACACTGTATAGCAAATTTTCGACCACTGTAGACAGTCAACAAAATGCAGTGATTTTGGTGAACAAATGGTGAACAAAATACAAAGCCAGGAACAAGAAGAATCAAAATCCAATGTTCATTACTGTATTTTCAAAGGTAAAGCAACAACAATGAGAAACTGTCAGGCAGGGCACAGTTATCCTTTTAGCATTTAAAAATATAAACAACAAAGACTTTTTTTCAAAGGCTAGAGCAGCATGCTAATAGAGTCTCAGTTATCTCCTACTGCAAGGTGGAAAACCCAAAAGATTACTGAGGTTTCTTTAACATAATCCCATCATTTCATACCCATTTACAGGCAGAGATACAACAGCATCAGTGGGGAACTATTTTTTTCTCCTGTCAGTGTTAGAAGACACCTTGCTGCAGTGAATGCTGTCCTGAATGCAAATTACCTCAGCTCCCCACGAGGCACTCTGCAATGTCTGAGGCTGCCAACAGACAGCACAGAGCCAGCAGATGCACATTCAGAAGTCGGTGGTCAGAGGAAAACTCTCCAGAAAGCGTGAAAAGTTGCACTTCAGCACGCAAAGCCAGGGAAGCAGCGCAAGATTTGGATGGCACAAAAATTAATCTGGTTTATGCGCAGCAAGGCCAGAGGTGACTGCTGTGATGACAGGAATGAGCTATTTCTTGCTATGAAAGTGAGTTACTGTGTCCCTGTATTCTAAGTGATGGCTTCACACCTTAATTAAGTTGGCTAAGCACAGACAGAACCTCCTAGGACAGCTGGATCCTCTGCAGCATCCTAGGGGTGCCGCACTCGCCCCTTGCAGAGCTCTTGGCTTATCCAAGTGCTGAACCAGCAAGCTGTGCCCTACACCTGTTTCTTGGCAGGAGGCTAATTTTGAGTTAACATGCACACACACAGTTGAAGTAAAGATTCACTCAAGTCGCACAAAGTCTGAATTCTAATTTATCAGGAAAAAAAAAGAGACACCAAATCCACAAGAGTTATCCCCTTCAAAAACAAGTTGTTAATCATATCATTCCACACAACGCCTTTCTCTAAACTGTCTCCAGATACCAGGTTTGACATTTTCCATCCATTTCAAAGTATCTCTGAAGATTCAAGTACACTTTCATCTAAACTTTTAAATTAATGGCAACTTCTAATAAGAAATACATTTTGCTTTGTCCTGTAAGCAAAAACACACCAAGCTTTTTCAAACTCACAGGTTAATAAATTACAATTGTCACTTGGCACATGGCAGTGAAAGTGAATTCGGGTTATAGTATGTGGAAGAGCAGAAAGATTTTTCTATTATATGTCAGACACTTTGATTGCAGTGCACAACAGAAGGCTGATACTCATTTCAGCATCAGAAATGTTTTCAAGCAACACCAAGAACAGAAACACTCCTTGATCTTCTGCCTCCCAGGACACAAAAGCTGCGACATTCCCTCCTTCATCAGTCCAATGTCAAAAGTTGTGAGGCAACTATTGAGTGCACAGTAGTTACAATAGTCTTTATCATGTTTTTGCACCAATTAACACACAATTTACTAGTTTGAGAAGAGTTCCCCTGATATGCTTGCCATATGCATCATCCAGAATTGTTTCAAATGCACTTACAGCTCATAAAACAGATTTACTTTCTCAAGTTCCTTTCCAGATACAGATCTGAGACAATTGCCCCAGTACTGTCCCTCAGACAGTAATGTCAGTAACTCTCATATTGCACAACATTTGACAGAGACAAGGATTGGAGATGGGCTACATTAACTCCTTTCCCTGTAAGATTTTCAAGCAGGTCAAAGGCATAGTGCTGCATTAGAAAACCCTTTAGAGATCCAGTTAGTATTTTATAAGCCAGTAAAGCGTAAACACATGCCTTTCTTTTTTTTTTTTTTTTTTTAATAGAACAAAGAACACATCTAACTTCACGTCACAACTGTGAATTAATTTTATTGCAGAATCAAGGCAGTCTGGTGAGCTTTTGTTAGCACAGAAAGCAAGTGCAGTCACATTCTGACTACAGAGAGGGAAGCTACAAAGCTGTCCTGGGTTTATAGATAGGATGGTGAAGTGCTTGCTCCAGCAGCTTCAGCAACAGGAAGAGCAGACAGGGAACCAAAGTTCCATCTGAGAATAGAAGTCGTGTTGAGAAGATTTCTTTATCTCATTTTCTGGGAGAAATGGATTATGAATGGGGGGAAAAAAGAGAGGCTTTAGGCACTTACATGGAGAAATCATCACCGAATCTCCCTTTTATTTCCCACATATTTGGGATTCGTTCCTTATCTTAATTTGTGAGGTTTTCATACTTAGAAGTCGCAATACAAGAAACCACTGTAAATTTGGTTATTGCAGTGCAGGGACATTTGATTAGCAGGATATTGTTCCTTGTTATGGCCCTCACAACCTTCCTGCAACCCAAAAGCTGACAAGAACTGTCACACTGAAAGGCTACATCTTGCACAGACGTTTAGTAAATAAGTCACCTGGGGGAGTTGGTGTGAGCACGGATGAAAAGAGTAGCAATAAATAGATTGTAGATGAGTATAAATACACTACCCAGGAGTCTAAGGTAACAGACAACAACTGCAGAAGACTAAAGAAACCAAATTACAAACTAACAGAAAACACAGAGTCCAGGTTGTAAGCATAACTCTATTTGAGGAGATTAAAAATCCAAGTCTACGTGCTGCAAACACAATTACCAATTCCTCTTTCCCAATGTAAACAAACACATAAAGCCTTGGGGTGGGGGGGAGGGAAATCCCACCACCAATAAAAAAATGCGGTTTCATGCACAAATCCAAAGTGCACTACACATTAAAGCTAAAATAAAAGATGCTGTGAACAGCATTGTGGTCACCTGCTCTTCTCTGTGCATACTCACTGTTAAATTAAGCAGGCCTCTTACCCAGGAAGTCATGGAAAGACTGTCCCCCAAAATACCCCACCCCAGTATTTGACATGTCATAATTCCCATAACAACCACACAGCAGAAATTTCAAGCTTTTTTTCACACACTTTGCCCTTACACACCCATAAAACCAAGACTGCCATGACACCACAGGCACGAGGACAGCACATTGCACTTGCTGTCACATCACAGAGTTCAGACCTAGAAATTCATGCATGAAATACCTGCTGATAAAGCACAGCTTTCTGAAGTTCAGATTTCATGACAGTACTTTCTCAGAGTGACCAGGGGAATGCAGGTAACCAGTCTGAGTGGGATTGTCCCTTTCCTCATTATACAGCTGCCTGCTGAAGTGTAACGAGTCAAACAAGTCTAGCACAGGTTGAGGCTCAAGGGGAAAAAAGAGAGAGGCACTGGGGAGGAGCAGGTGCCAGACACGGTCTGTGAGGGGGCGAACATCGCTTTCCTGCCATCCTAAGAACTAAAGTCACAAATGTAAAACCACATATTGTAATATTCTAATAGGTAACAGCATAACAAACAGGGATATGAATAAAAAGTACAATTTGAGTACGTGAAGACACGAGCTCCGAAGGCTCACCCCATGAGCCCCCGAGCCCAGCCCTGCGAGCAGCGGCCCCGCTCGGCACAAGGAGATGCGGGAACCCGTCCCGGCTGTGGCAGTGAGCAGCACCTTCTGTTTGTCCTGGCCGGGCGCAGGAAGCCCCCGGCACCCATCCCGCACCCATCCCTCAGCCAGCCCGGTGCTTCCTCCCCCGCTCCCCCGCCGGTACCTGCGGCCGTGCTGCGGGCCGGGGCTCCGCCGGCCCCGGGAGCGCCGCTGGTTTTCCTGCGGAACGCCGTCCTCCTGAAGTCCGCGCCGTCCGCTCCGCTCATCCTTGGCGCGGCGGAGAAACGGAGAAAGGCGGATGGGGGGAGAGGCCGGGGGGTCCGCAGGGCGCCCCGCACCGCCCCGAGGGCAGCGCCTCGCTCGCCGCTCGCCTGCATCGCTCGGCCCTCACCTGCCGCGCTCCCCGCCCTGCCCTGCCCTTCCCTTCCCGAGCCGGCACCTGGCCGGGCACCGCCCCCGCAGCCCTGCCCGGTACCTGCCCAGCGGCCGCCGGCCCCGGGCCAGGCTCCCCGCCTGCATGGCGAGTCACGCCCGTCCCGTCGGTGCGCGGAGATTTTCTCCCAGCCGGGCCAAGTTCCCCCGCGGGCACCGCACCCGCTCCGCTTCCTCCCGGAGCCTGGCCCGGAGACCCCGGCCCCGTTCCTGTTCCCGTCCGGGCCGGCGCTCTCTCCCCCGCTCACTCCGCAGTGCCTGCCCTGCTAGGGGAGCCCCAGCTCCTGTCAGACCCGCCAGGGTACATCAAACGAGCTGGCCGAAACGCAGTCCCCGACGAGAACATTCTCAAAAGGTATCTCTGAGTCCTGGCACTTAAAAGTGAGTTTTGATGCCAGGGATGGAGCTGCAATACTTTCATCAATAATAATTCCTCTTTGCCAAATTGTCTAAATTTTCATCGCTGAGAAAGGCAATCAGCAGGCTATGCTGCTTTGAGGTTACAGTCACTCTTACAGCAAGTGTCTGTGAGCATCTGTTTACCTGGTTAACCAAACACAATGTTCAGAGGAAGAATGCCTGCACCTGTGCCATTGTGATAGCACTCTGTTAAGAGCTTTGAAGTCTGTCAGGGAGTGTGATGTGGTGCAGTTTGGGGCAAACCAGTTGACAAGCAGTGCTCTCACTGCACAGGGATTTCCTCACCTTTGGAAAACCAAGGTTTTAGGGCTTCCCTAATGGTGGCTTCCTGTTTTGGAACCTGCTGCCTCATTTGCCATCAGCTAGTTAGAGGAATCCTTCACAGAAGAGGAGTGCAGTCAGCTACACTCCAGGGATGGTATCCCTTCAGCAGAAGTCCAACACAACCTTTAGTTGCCAGGAAATATGAATTGATGGGGCTTGGGAGAATATTTTGGGGAAGTAGCCCTCTGTACTTACCCTGCTCTTACATCTCTTTTTGACCACTGTCAGAGATAGGAAGTGGGCAAGCAAGACCTTTCAGCTGGCATACACAGCCACTCTTAGGCTTGTACATACTCCAAAATGAGATTTTACAGACTGCTCAGGCAAGCTGCTGACTTCACAATTTCCTTGACTCCCAAGGGTCACGGATGCCTTTTGTCAGCACCCACAGAACCATGTGTACAGCACAGCCGCATCTGCAGGGCACAAGACGGGGCAGCAGCTTCCTCCAAAGTCCTGTGCTACACGGTGAGGATCCTGCTGAGTCTTTTCCAGGAGGCTTTCTTGGCATGCAGGACAGTAACATACCACCTGCTGATGTCAGTGGACCACCTGTGTGAAGCACCAGCAATGCCTGACCCCTGGGAGGCACAGCATGAGAGAGAAGATGTGGTGGTTCTTCCCATACCACACATGCAGTAGTGAAGGATCATGAGGCAGAAGCCAAATGAGTGGATTTCAGTGTCAGCAGTGAGCAGGGGGGAAGAAATGGTGCAGTTGAGACATCTGCCACCACGTACCAATGATCTCACTCTTTTGGTCTCTGTAATCATTCTCTGCCAGAAGAGGCTTGATATCTTACAGCCAATCCCTTCAGTACCCAATAAATATGAAGCAGCCAGATCATTTCCTGGATCCTTTTTGTCTGCTTGCAATTGCAAACATTAGCTTTGACTTTTGTAAAGATACAACAAAAAGCAGTGACTCAAATGAATACTGGCTTATGTCCTGACTTCTGTCACCTGACTAGGGCTGGGCACGTGGACATGCATATGACACTTATTCCTGAACTTTGTACTGACCTCTTTAAACACAGAGCTTTGCTCCTGGAACGAAAGCAGCTAAGGAAACACCCTACAAATCTTAACCAAATGGTAGGAGCTGTGCTAATTTTGTTCTCTGCGATGTTATCAGTGAGTGGTAACTTATTACAGCGTCACTCTGGAAAATAAAGGTCACCTGAAAAAAGACACTCATGCCAACTCCATGAAATGGGAAAATTGGTCACAAAAGCTCCTTTTCTTGAGAAAATCCCCCTGAAGCACAGTGACATATTTAAAGGGGTGAGGTGAGAGCCTGTGATCCAGGCAGACAGTAAATTCACAGTAATTGCAGAACATTTGTATGCTGCAGTGTGGTGAAGGGTTCCCAGAGTAGCTTACTGTCTCTCTTCTCTCCAATTACACACAGACCTGGAGCAGCTGGTTCAAGCTGGCTCTGAGCTGCTGTACACCAGCAACTGCTCTGTTCCACTTGCTTTGGCAGGGTAAAAAACTTCCTCCCCTTTTGGCACAACCTTCCTCCTTTTCTGTACACTCTCACTCCCTCTTATTCTCCATCTCTGGGCACAGACAGAGAGTTCTTTGGCAACATCAGGAAAAGGAAAAACATTTTAAGTGTAAAAGGTCAATCAGAGATAGATATTATCTTGGAAAACATCACCCTAAACAATTAAAAGATTAGTGTAATAACTGGAGAAGAGATCTGAGAGGAGAAAAATAAGTTTACATGTAGACAGCACGGCCAATGCTACTTAAACTATATCAAGGTTGGAAAATGGCACTGCTTGGCTAAGAGCCTTGCAGCACACCTCCCACCCCAGGAAAAGTGCAGCAAGAGTTACACACCCCTCTGGTGCCTGGTCACCAGCAAGCCACGGCCAACCCAGCTCGGGCAATAGCTGGGCCATCCAGCTGCAATGCTTTTGTGGGAGTGGTGGGAAATGCAGTGGTGGAGACTAGATTTAACTGTACCTTATTTGCATGTGGGAGGAAGAACAGGAGCCTTGTGGAGGAACAGAGAGGTGGGAAAGAGAGACAGGTCAGCTGGCAAGACAGCCTCAAGAGTGTGTGAAAGTCTTGGAAGCATTCATCTCGTGCTGCTGGAGATGCAAAGCATTAAGAGAAACAGGACTTTATAGGCAATCTTTGTTCACTTTGTGAGAAAACAAATGCATCACTTTGCATGTAAACCACTGTTCCTCCAGTAAACCTCTTTGGATTGACCTTTTACTAATGGAAGCAACCTTCAGAAGACTTGATTTTTACCAGCTCCTTGAGTGAGACCATTTCTGTTGGTGCCATTGGTCAAGAATATTTCTGCTGAAATTTAACTTTACCTTCTCTATAGTTGCACTACAAATCTGTTCCATACTGAGTTCAAGGCATCTAGCTTTGATTTCTCTGAGTATTATCTTGTGCTGTACCTCACAGAAAAACGTGTACTAATATATTTTTAGAGCATTAATCCACAGGAAAGAAGATGCATTAACTCAGCACCTAACACAAGAACATCTATTAAACTTTCTAAACATTAAAAACATCAACTTCTTTATAGTTTATTTGGAACAGATTTGTCTGAGGCAGCTGCCTTTTTTAGGTATGAAACTCCAAATAAAAACTGAATTAAAATGTAAGCTGTAATATAGAAAATCCATATTAAATACACAGTAACCAAGCCAAGTCCGGCCTAAGTTATTGTATAACTCATCAAACAGTTTGAATTTTCTGTGAACTGCATTTAAATCACAAACCAGTTCTGCCAGCAGGGAAGCATAATGAAGGACAAGAACCGGTAGAGCAAAAGGATACTAATTAGAGAAGAATTTCACTCATCTCAGACTCTCATGCACATTCCAGATGAAAAGTCTCTTTCAATAGCAGCAGCAGCCACAATGCACAAAGCCACTGCAGTGTGTGAAACTGATACACAGACTAGGCAAGTGAATTTGAGGCACATACTCAAAATCGTGATGCAGGCAAACACAGGACCCAGTACCCAGAGCCATAATGTGATTTTCAGCCTGAGGCTGCAGGCTCTGCTTGTTAGCCTGGGGAGTGGCTCACAAAGAGGAGAGGGGCTCAGGCCTGGTGCTTGTTCCCTGCAGTGTGTGTGTGTGTGTGTGTGTGAGTGAGAATGGGGGCTGGGGGCAGCCTCAATGTGTGGCATTATTCTGGTTTCCACCCAAAAATGCACGTGGGTTATTTTGTTATTTACTGCCGTATCTTAGGAAGGAGCTGCAGGGTCAACAGCGGGAATTGCAGTCAAACATCAGAAATAACCCACAACAAGCAATCCAAGAGGGGTCAGACAAATCCCAAGTATTAACTGCTGGAACAAAACTGGATGGGCAGATAGCTCTCAGAAGAAAATCCATGGCAAGTTTCTTTCATCCAAACAATGCTTCTAATACAATATAATACAAATCTCTGTTCTGCCTTGCTTGATTGTGTAAGAGGAAACAATACTGTGTTTAACTTCTTTCTCCCTGTTATCATTTTGGGCCCCATTGAAGATAATGATGGGGACTATCCAGCAGCAGGTTTTGTCCACTTCCAGCTACTATAATAAAGAATCCTATTTGTATCCCCCTAGAGCCAGGGTTTCTCCCTCTATCACACAGATGGGTGCTAACATGTATCTTGCAAGAACAGCAGTAGGATAACTGAAGGAAGATACATCCCTGCTATGCATTGCCTTGTTGGTAATCTAACCTCACCCCTCTTTCTTGTGGCACAGAAGCATTTGGTCTATTGCAAGCAACTTCTTGGAATTTACCGAAAATATATTGAGATAAAGGTAACAAACACATCCCTTAGTTTTACTGAAGGATTGTTGCTCCTTCTAATCAGTTTTGTTAGGTAAGTCTTGCAGAACAGTACTCATTTAACAGAGACCAATTGCTTTTAGAAGTTGGAATACTCTTCATTATCATCACCACAGATTAGTGAAATGTGTCTCGCTATCCAATTGATGTCAGTCATTTAGATACCATTAGCTTTGATTTGTATTAACTACAGGTGAAAACAAATGTCCATAAGGTCGTATTAGCAGAAAGGAGAGAGAAAGCAAGCTGTGCTTGAGAAAATGTTCTACTTTTCTATTTCATCTTTTATTCTGTAGTGACAATCAACAGCCAGGTAAAAAAAAATAAAATTAAAAAGGCGTGGTAATTTGAGACACAGTAGTGGGGTTTAGTGGGAAGATGCTCTAGGATTTCCTTGGAGCCTTCTCTCCTCCAGGCTGAACAACCCCAAATCCCTATGTCTTCACAGGAAAGGTGCTCTGTTTGAAGAGTCATGTACTGCTAAGATGCAGGATACATTAAATATTACCACTGTCCCTCTGTGAATGCTTACCTAAACAGTAAAGCAAAATCTTTTGGTTCTCTGCTTAACAAATCAACACAGGTAGAGCATATGGCTGATAAAACATGTTGTGAAAATAAAGGCCTAATTATAACTTCCAGCTCTGGAAGAAAATATACCAGTCTCAATATTGCAATACTGTCTTAACTTTGTTTGTTTCCTTGTTGTAAAACCCAAGCTGTCAGGTACTTCATATTACTTCTAAAAAGGCATATGGTCCATGCACAGGAGTTTCAGCATGCTTCTTAATAATTTATAGTGGCTTAAAACAGAAAGACTTCAAAGCTGTTGCTGCATTTGCAGACTCCTCTTAGGTTTTCCTTCCTTGTTTTCCTCCATTCTGTTCTGCATTCCACAGAGTCCCTTGGATGTTTCTGGGATGAAAAATTATTATATGACTGTGAAAAGGATATAAATGCTGCTTCTATTCCACTTAAACTTGCTGTTTTATCCTGAATCTAAAAAAATAACATTCTATTCATACTTATAATTTTTAAAACTTATTTTTACCCCCAGAGATCTAGCATTGTCTAATTTTGGAACTTAGTACTTCAAACAGTCTTTCTAGTGTATATCTATGCAAGGTTTTATGCACTGCAAATGACTGTACCTTTCTATACAGAAATGAGCCATGGGTTTATATTCCAGCAGAGAGAAAGTAAGCATAATTGCACAGATGAGGGGTCTAAAACTTCAGAACCTCCAGAATCTTCATTTGTCCTTTGTCACAGATTTATATTCATGGTTTTCAACACCCTTTTAGTGGTTGTAGTCACTTAAAAGGAAATTTATGTTCTTTACTAGAATAAGAGCATCTGTACTTTACTGCACTAACATTGTTGGGGAAAGAAAAGTTTTCCCATGTTCAGGCATTATTTTTGTCTTGGGTCTGGTGAGTCAAATTGCCATTTTGGTTTACAAGCCTGGCAGACAGTCAGGAGGAGGGCATAGGTCTACAGAAATTAAAACCAGCAAGATGTTAAACTCCAGCTATTTATAGTGAGGCTCTATTAATACTAAGCACTGCAGAAACAGGAAACAAGCTCTGAACCAACTCCAGCACTTGAGCAATGCAGGTTCTGAGGCAGTATGTACCACATGGAGTAAATAACTTACCTTCCCAGCCACATCTAAAACCACTTTGGTATTTCAGTGTGTGCATGGTGAGGTATGTGGAAAGGTGAAGGATTGCATATAATCACTTTGCGTGTTGATGTTTTCCTATCACACACTCTTAATTTCCCTGTCTGTAGGTGAGAGATAACAGCACCCAATTTGCAAAGATATTTTGGGAAATAATTAATATGCATAGACTGCTCTGAAGATAAAAAGAGTTAGTCTGCATTTGCCTAAGACAACAAAATCCTTTGAAAGCCACAGTGGCTTCATGAAGGCATTTTCTTCTTAAGTAGTGTAGGACTTTGAGATTGTTGGTATTTGTATTGAGTGTGCTTATAAAAGTTCTAATATTATGGTTTGCAAGGCTGACATTGAATCACAAACTGGTCACCAAATATTGGGCCCAAATCCTCTACATTCAGAATTTGCTCTTCAAGGAAACTCTGCACTCAATGCTGCTTTCCATATCACATTCCCAATCTGAGTAAAGAGTTTCAGTTTTGATACCTCAACCAATATGACAGCATTGAACAGCAAAAATCAATTTTCTTGAGAGACAGAATCAATGCCTAAAAATATGAAAACCCTCCACAGGTAGGAAATTCTATTAATTAATTTAAATGGATACAACTCTCTCATTATTTATTTGCAAAGTATCCTGATAACTCACTTAAGGGATATGAAAGTCCTTCTTTCCCCACTCATCATATGGAGCTTTCTCACAAATAATATTTTCTCAATCATAAATTGTTATCACAAATAATATTTTCTCAATCATAAATTGCTATTACAATAAATTAAACTTATTTTCCCCTCTAAAACCAGCCAAGAAATCATATTCCTGAAGTTGGATACATCCAATATGATATAAGAGAATTTATAAATAATAATGAAGGAAATATGTGTTTTCTAATATACCACTCTAGTCAAGAAATAATCATTTTTGCAAAGGTCAATATTTTTTACTGGGTTATTAAGTTTCTGCTGAGTTGTCATTTATAGCACTGAGCCTTATTTTTGTGCAAAGTTAAGACTTTCTTCTTCCATCCAGGCAATCACTCAAACCTTCTTCTGAGAATAAAGCAGTTGTGCCTGTGCCCTTACTGTAAACAAAGAGATGAGAACTGGCTTTATTCCAAATAATTTTTCACGGGATGCACATAATTATGACTGTCTATTTCAGCTCCATCTTTCCCCTCTATCTTGTTCCATATATAAAATCTTCTATGTCATTCATAGGCTGCCAGATGTGGCTGTCAGGCCTTCTTCATAATTAGTATCACTGTTCTTATTATTGGTCAAATGAAACCTAGGCTTCAACACAGTCCAAAATTATGCAGTATTTTTTTATCCTGCATACCTCACTTGCCAGTGCCCTGTTAGTATTTTATAATGTTAAGAGAGTCAAACCACAGCTCCTGCTGCCTCTATGAACAACTGGAAGTGCTCTGCATTTCTTTATGCATAACTGCAGGATTTATTAAGGGAGGCATCCAGAAACCAAGACTTGCTGTGACGGTCACAGTAAACTTTAGCTTCAGGATTTTTTCCACTAAAAGCTGGTGTATATATAGCAGAAAACCAACAGTTCAATGGTCAGAAGTTACCTCCTGACCCAGAATACGGAGTAATGGTTCTTCCCAAGGCAGAAATAGACACTTACTTGGGAAACAAAAGTTACATTTGTTCAATTTGTTGGTTTTTTTCCCCCAGTTTATTTCGGTGATCTTATCCATACCACTGCCTCTCAGAGCCCTGCACAGGACCAACTGATTGAATGACCCAGTGGAAGGGGAAGTAGCAACATGGGTTAGAAGTTTCTCAAACCATCTTTGAAATCAGAGCATTCCCACAAGGGGTAGTCCTCTGTGAAACTGCTTTCAAAATATACTGAAGAGAAGTCTGCTTTCCACTTCTTTTTTTTCAGCTCACAGAAACTCTTAATTCAACGTAGGAAAAGAGGAGTACCCAGTGTGAAAAATTCTAGCAGTGAAACTTCTGCTAAATTATGGTGGAACACTGCTGTCCAAGGAATTTCCACAATGAGCAAAGATAGGGGAGAACAACCCCTGCTAGGTGAGAAAAAGGAAGAAAAGAGACAACTGGGGAGAACCTAGACAAGTAACAGCTCCCAGACTCCATTTCTGTCACTATGCACAATTTGTGTTACTATCCAGAGCACATTCCCACCCAGCAAAAAACCAACCCAGCTGTCCAATAGTTGAGTCAAACATCACAGCAGGCTTGGAAATGCATCAATTCCACCACAATCTTCCTGACCCACTTCTAAAAGCTGGACATTTTCTACCCCTCAGGGACCTAGTGAATAGCAAGGTCCACTGGAGGAGCTGCAGCAGCCACCTTCCTGCCAGGGCTGAGCTCCTGGATCAGTGCAGGGTAATTTTCACCTCTGCTTTCAAGGCATGGCTCTTCTGCAAGGGAAAAGGTTGTTTCTTACTGTAAAAAAGCAGGCATGGTACAGCATTCCCAAGCCAAATTTAGGCTGACTTCAGCTCTTTTGCTTCCACATCCCCTGACGATGGAGATTTGCATCTTACAGAGCACTCTTGTTCTGAAAGTCGATGCAGATGTTGCAGCATTTCAGAAATCACTCAAATCTGCTGGAAACACTGTATGGGGAAACCATATTTTTGTATCTGCCTCAAACTCCGAAAACAGAGGAAGCATCTTGGCTTTAATTCTGATTCCCTTTTCCCTTAATTTCTTCTTTGATACATTTTAAACTTACAGTCACTGATCTCTAAGAACTAAATAATCGTGGAAGTCTAAGCCAAGTCGAAGCACTGCAAACTGCTGTAAAGTGAAGTAGACCAGACAGAATTGTGTTAAATGAACAAAAATGGCCAGTTTATTCACTGGAACAGTTATGCATTACACTGTAATTTTAATTGGAACATAAAGATGTAAGAATCAGTTATATGGGCTTCTTTTAATTATTTTCTTCAGCACTAGAGTATTTTTCCCAACCATTTGACTGCATGATCATATTACACATGTACAAGCACAGACTTTATGAATCCCTCACAAGGTATTAATCTAGGATTGTCTACAAGGACAAGGAAAAGTTAACATGAGAATTACTTCAATTTTAAAAATAAATGATGCATTTTTGGAAACAAGAATTATTTAACTTTTTTTGCTTTTAGCATAAAGTAGCAACAAGAAGAGTTTCCAATACTCAGTCTTTAGCAAATGAACATATATACTTTTATATTCTTCACCACCTAGAAACACTTTATCATTTAACCCCAAGAAGGCAGGACAACATAATGTCAATTCAACATAGGAGTAGCTGAGTTATTACAGCAGTAAACATACAGTATACAAATTTGTGTTTGTCACAAACTCCACCAATGCTAAAACTCTTTTAAAAGGAACACAGCAATCTGTATGGTTCATAAAACACAGAACATCATGCAAATGGAAACATTCAGTAGATTACAAAAGTCACAAAACATCAGTTTTCTTTTTAATTTTTTATGAAGGATCAAGTTAATTAACCCTTTAACAGTCAAACCACAGGGCTAAAAATCAATACAGCAAAAAGTAATAAAATGGACTTAATTTAACAACTGGCATAGGACACATAGCTGTATCTGTGAACAGGAGAAATAAAAATAAGCTAGATTACTCTTATTTCTTGTTCATTGCTGTTAAAACTAGCTAGCAAGCCAGTCTACTTGAAACTTTTATCAAATGTTTCCGTTTATTGATTTTCCAAAATATTTTTGAAATCAAGTAACCACATATTCAATAAAAACTTAGATTACTAACACTAAGAAAAAACATACAGTCTTACTGAGAAAAAACATAGTCTTAGCCATTCTCTTACAGCAGATCATGATAATCAAAATAAATAGAAAGCTTTGTAGAAAGACATTTTTGAAATACAAGGCTCTATCACCCAGAGTCTGCCCACACATTAACTTCAGTAATGAAATATTGGATTTTTCCTTATTACCTTTTGTCAGTCTGTCACTTGGTTGCCATTACATTTCACAAACAGGATTTTCAAGAACTCCACAGGAAACAGATTAAAAACCAATAAGGATTTAAGCTGTGCACCTCCAAAGGAAAGATACAGACTCTCTGTGATAGTTCTCTTGCCCTTCTAGCAAGAGGAATATGCATATCACACAAGAAATAAGAATTTTCTAGCTTAGTTATGGATATGGAGAAGCTACACGATGTTAACAATGTCATGCACACATTTTCCATTGCATATTTTGATGTATTTGTGCCTCAAGGCGAAAGGCAATTACTTTTTTCTTTCTTTTCCACAGGATGCTTAATTACACACCCAAAAAAAAAAAACCCTTAATGGTTAAAAAAATCTGAATAGTATCTATCCCTTTTAGACTCACTGCACGCACAGCAAAGGAAAGCTGAAGAGAAAGTGATGACTGGAATTTTTAAAGAGGTAACTATAGCAATTATCATACTTCAAAGGTAAAACATCAGTCCCTGCCATTCTCAAACGAAGATTTCCAAGGCGCTAAAGAAAGAAATTTACTGTAACCTTGGTGGATATGCATCTTCTGCCAAAGAAAGGAACAGACCTCAGAAAGGCTGATGTAATCTATACCTTATGATGATGATGATGATGGCAGCTGGCAGCACAGGTACTGACTTTGGCATTGAAGGATGAACAATAAGGTTGGTACCAAAATTAGGGCCCGGACTCTGGGTGTCGTTCCCAGTTGGATAAGGACTGGGTCAGATTTTACCAACAGCTTACTGAAGTATTTCCAACATAATTATGGTGAGCAGCCTTCATAGGTGAGGTCATATTTCATAAGTGAGGTTATATTTCATAATGTAATCTCCTTTATGTGCACACATTAATATGGTAAATGGCTTAAACAATTTCAGCATTGATTTTAAAATAAAAAACAAACTGAAAATCCACTTGGCATTAAAACTCGCAGCCTTAATTACCGTTTCATTCTACAAACCCTGCTGTATAGCTACGTTTACATTAATTTACTGTGAAAAATGTGGATAGAGAAAGCACAGAGATACCAACCTGTCAATCAGATCAATCAGAAAGAATATCACTATTGCCTATATTTAGAAGGCAGAAAATTCTATACAATTAGCATGAAAAAGTTATGTCCTCTTTCTGTAAAACCTCCATATAAGTTCTGACTGATAGAAAATATATTTTTCCATACTATTACATTTTACAATTTATTTTTCATCTTTTTCTCCCTTTATATTTTTTTTTCTATCTTTGCTTTTCTTCTTTTCCTCACACATTTCCTATAAACTGGATTTCCACAAGCAGATCATTTCACTGAACGAGGAATAATTTTTCACTATATCAGAAAATAAAACCCAAACCAAAATGCCCCTGTTTTGACCTAAATGATCCTATTTTGAGTAGGCTATTTCAAATCCAGAGAAATTTCAAGGCCATCATAGAGAAAAAAAGCTGTGTTTCAGACACAAAAGTCAGAGCAGGATTTGAATTGCTTCCCTACTGAGTAGAACTCTTAGTAGTGTTTCTAAGTATACTCAACCATTACAAATATATGTATCATTTTTCCTTAATCCTTAAAAATCAGAATAGACATCAACATAACATAAAATAATTTTAAATGGACAAAATGTAATATTTTTGCAACCCTTAAAAAAACCCAGGCTTTGTTTCTGGTTTTGTCTGCATGTAAATATTTCCTACAAAATATCTCACAGTTTTTTGTTATCAATCAATATATAACAAAGAAGAGGTTTTCATCTTAATTTCAAGGTATGTATTTTATTTTATACTGGTTAACTGACAAAAGTTGTCTCAGGGACCTACACAGTTTCATAACTTACAATGCAATAACTACAACCATTTGTACATCAAAGTTGGTTTGTTTCTAGTTCTCTCACATTTCCAACAATTACATTTTATTACATATAAAAAAATGCAAATTGAAAACTTAAAAATTAAAAATTTAAAACTTAAGAGAATAAAAAAATTATTTCTATAAAACAGGGCCACAACTTCTATACCACTGAATGTACTTTCATAACTCTTGATCCATGTGGACATGCATATGTTTCTAAACAGTATTGATACCATTTCTTCCCCCCAATAAATTTGTATCTGTATATTTAATTGAACTACTGCTTAACTAAAGCTTAGGAAAATGCCATCGATTTGGATATGAAAATAGGAAAACCTATTCCAAGTGCAGTCAGTAGTAACTGTATTCAAAGTGCTATGCAAATATCTTCTCTTATTAACAATATACAGTAGCTGTCTTTGTTGGATGCAGATATTCATACACCAGCCAGACAACATCAGGAATCTGGAGATGCTTTTTGAAAGCTGAATTTGCCTCAGACAAAATACTGTGGGGTTTTTTTAAAAATCAAAACAGCAGCTAAACTCAGTGTCAGACATCATGATGGAGCTGAACAAGGCTTCATTTGACCTTTCCATGACAAGACTACAGGCAGTTTAATTGAGATACTGAAGAGTGATGTAAAGGTATATGAGAAGAATCACGTGAACTCCATGGAAACCAAAGTCAAAGCACTGCCAAGTATTATCTGTTTGATCTGATCAGGACTGGGTATCAGTTTGTTCCTATTTTCTCTATCTCTGAGTGTTTCGTTACAATAGCTCAGCTGCTTTGCCAAGGTTACACGACAGACGTTGTTGATGACATAAAATATTTCTATTTACAGCACCTTTGTTCTTGGTACTATGGTAATAATGATTTGTTAGGCACACTGAGTGGTCACCGATTCTTTCCTCTGCTGATGTTTTCTGTATTGTAACATTTGGTAAGCACTGTTACTGAAAACTGACTTTGTTTTCTCAGATTCAGGCAGAATTTTAAAGAATTGTTCCAGCCACACCTGCAGCAATTTCTTTTTTCCCAGCTGCCCTGTACCTTACTGTGTTTCCCACTTGTCGGTCACACATACATTGCAGAGAAGGAATAAAGACATGTGGAAATATCTAAGCCTTTCTTCTGCAAATAAATTAAGGCCACCTAACAAAACAAGGAGCCTGCTAGTTTCCAACAAGTAGGCAGCACTGCAGACTTGCCTCTCTGGCAGACAACCAGACGGAAAACCCACAGATGCTGAACCACACAACCCTCAGCTTAGCTACTCGTCTTGCTGGCAGGTACCGCGCAAAATAAATTCCTCTATCCTTGATTTTGTTCTGAAACTCACTGCTTTTAAGAAAAAAACAGGCTTACTCAGCTTTTACAGGAAAGAATCTTTAACTAGGAACACTGTGCACTGTTGCGATAGAGTCTGCGTAGTGTTGATCACCTGAGTATTTGTCATAAACTGACATGAGCTAAGGTTCTGTGTCTGTTGATTTTTGGCAAGGAAAAAATGCACTACAGTAAAGTCCTGCTGACTTTGATCTACACCATCAACCCTACCTGTATGAGTTCTTTCACCACAGAATACTTCACACAAAATGTGCACGACTTCCACACTCAAACTAGCCTTTCCTGGTAAGGCCTCAAGCTAGGATCCTGAATATGGGAGCGGGAGGAAAGAATGTTTTTAATTAGCACACAGCATTTTACTTACTTTAGATTTTCTTTCTCAGATACCAAATAGAAAGTAATCTCAAAAAACAGCACCAATTCATGATGCGAGAAGTATAATTACAATGCAAGCAAATAACTGAAAACAAATTGGTTTCATCTCCTTCTTAGGCTTAATAATTATCTTTCAGTGAAGAGCTAGAACAAAACCAAAAGCTAGTGTAATAAGAATTAAAAAAAACAAGTGCATAAACAATATCAGTGCAGCAGCAAAACATACAGTCATTGTTAACATTCCAATTCAATCCATTTCCAACATTTTTGTGCAATAAAAATTGGCCATATGCTGGCCAATGCAACAAGCCTCCTTTTAATATTAACACAGTCATTCTTCACTGAAGCTATTTCTGCTTGGATTTAAAAAATAAAATTAGTTAAATACAACTCTCACAAAAAAAAAAGCCTGTATTTTATAAACACAAAATTCTGGTGCAAATAAAGTAAGAAATAAATATCTCACAGCCTTGAAGACAAAAGGAAATTTGAACTGGTTCCTACAGCTGAACTTAGAGGATGTGAGGGTACGATTTTTGTAACATTTTTTTAAACATTGGTTTAAGTGTGTCATCATTTCAGAGGTAAAGCCAAGCAGCTGGGAGGAACATTTTTGTTGAGATGTTAAATTTCACTACACTTCAGTTGTGATAGCACAGTTTGAGTACAATCAGAGGAACCATAAAAAGTCTTCTTGATAGGTTGGGCTCTGTGCTTTGTGTTCTTCTTCTCAACCTTCCCTCAGATGCCAGAGCAGGGATTATGAATCCAGACTTGCCAATGAAGCAACAAGGCAGGATTGTCTACCCGCTTGCTGGGAACAACCCCAACCTTTGTTGCATGAGCTCCACTCTGTTTGCATTTTCTCTTACGTTGCATATGAAGATTAGGGGTAAGGAGGAGGCTTAGAGAGACAGTTGAGAGGGGCACACTGAGAGCTGGAATGTGGCTGCTCTTCTGGAAGAGCATTAGGACTGAAAATTAAAAAGAAAAGAGAAAAAGTGCTTAAAATACAAGGCAAACTTTTCACAAGCATGTAAATAGTACAGGGCTGGAAATGAACTTTAAAAGGGGGTGCAGCCTCATCTCTAAATCCATATCCGAAGACACACAGTACATATACAGAAAACTCTCAGTGCACAGCAAGTCAGTAACACCTGGATGCATTTGTGAGGTGGCCCAGATGTCCCACTTCACAGTTCCTGTACACAGTTGATTTTTGCATGCTGGGATGACAAAGACTGTGTGGAGAAAAAATGCATCTGTGAAATGGGGGAGCAAATTTGAAGGACAAGATGCAGGTGCCATCTTTATGTGAATATTAAAGATTTTCTATATGCAGCTGATTCACTGTTTGAAATGAAGAACAGTGCCAGGCTGGAAATCAGGTTTCATAGCTTTGTGAAAATGTGATATCTTGCTGAATTTCACGTATTTACTAGTTCATTTGTACAAATACAGTGTAGCCTTCTTCATCAGCACCTTAATCATTACATATTTTGTAATTTACACTCCCAAAGTGTGGGGATTTCTTATGTTTTGTTTTCTTTGGGGTTTTGTGCTGTTTGAATCCTTTTCATTTTGTCGTATATTTCTGCCATTTGACTGTTTCTCCTGTACAATTTGTCTGATAACAGCTTCACATGTTAAGACTCTAGACTGCATTTATAGCATTCACTGGCACATAGTGCAGAGAGGTCTGAACCAGCTTAGAGGGGCTGGAGTAGCAGCAAAGAAAAGGGGTAGCTAACACAAACACACCCCACTTCTTGGTGCAGAGCTGTAGAAAAACAAGATACCAAAACAAAATGCAGGAAAATGTCGTTTATAAAGAGAAGGGGGGAGAAAAATACCACAAAATCCCGTTCTTTAATGTGTCTAGAAAGAGTTTTTTTCCCCTAATGCTTCAAATGTTCTATAATGTTGAGGTTATTCCAGGCTCAGCAGTGTGTGATGTATGATAAAGCACCATCATTTATGTCTCTGTCTTCAAGAGAATTTGCCTTTTCTGTTTTCCTTCTTTAGAAATTGTGCTTTTACATATTATCTCTGCAGCACAGACTATAGGAGCGCTGGCTGAAGGAATGCAATTAGCCTGTAGCTGGAAATGAATCAATTTGAAATGCCAGAGGTGTTTGGAAAACTGCTTCTGGAAATGCCAGTGGTACTGAAAATGTATTTAGTTTCCACATGCAGTATTTACTTAACGAAGCAAAGAGATTACAGTAATTTCACGACTATAAGGCGCACCCTTTTGACTAAAATCTCCCCCCAAAACCGGAAGTGCGCCTTATAGTCCGGTGCGCCTTATCTGATCTACAAAGTTGCGACATTTGCCACCCCGGAAGTGAGAGCCCGTCGGCATCGGGGCCTCCCCCGCGCGGGGCGGACGCGCCGGCTTCGGGGCCTCCCCGCCGGCATCGGGGCCGCCCCCGTGTGGGGCGGACCCACCGGCATCGGGGCCGCCCCCGCGCGGGGCCGTCCCGCCGGCTTCAGGGCCGCCCCCGCGCGGGGCGGACCCACCGGCATCGGGGCCTCCCCCGCGCAGGGCCGTCCCGCCGGCTTCGGGGCCACCCCCGCGCGGGGCCGGCCCACCGACATTGGGACGGCTCCCTTGTGGGGGGTGTTAAAGCCGCAGGGATCGGATCGGCTGCTGCGCGGGGGGGGCGAAAGCCGCAGGGATCGGATCGGCTGCTGCGCGGGGGGGGGCGAAAGCCGCAGGGATCGGATCGGCTGCTGCGCGGGGGGGGCGAAAGCCGCAGGGATCGGATCGGCTGCTGCGCGGGCGGGGCGAAAGCCCCCGGAATCACGGCGGCCGCCGCGCGGGGGGGGCGAAAGCCCTCAGAATCACGGCGGTCGCCGCGCGGGCGGGGCGAAAGCCCCCGGAAGCACGACGGCCACCGCGCGGGTGGGGCGAAAGCCCCCGGAATCACGGCGGCCGCCGTGTGGGCGGGGCGAAAACCCCCAGAAGCACGGCGGCCGCTGCGCGGGGGGGGCGAAAGCCCCCGGAAACACGGCGGCCGCCGCGCGGGGTGGGCGAAAGCCCCCAGAATCACCGCGGCCGCCGCGCGGGGGGGGGGGGCGAAAACCGCCGGAAGCACGGCGGCCGCCATGCGGAGAGGGGGAAAACCGCCAGAATCGGAGCGGCTGCCACGCGGGGAGGGGGCAAGCAGCTGGAATCGGGGCAGCGGCGGCACGGGGCAAGCCTGCCGGCATTGGGTCACCCGGAGCGCCAGGGAACTCCCGGAACAGCGGGGCCCTGGGGATGCTGCACGGAGCGGCGGTGGGCATAGCCCGGCCCTGCCGGGTACAGGCAGGCCCGGGAGCCAATGGCTGCCGGATTGAGGCGGGGCCTCGGCCAGCAAGCGTGCGGGAGGAGCTGGGGGCGGAGCCTCGCTGCAAAAAAAAAACCCGGTGCGCCTTATAGACCGGTGCGCCTTATCTGATCTACAAAGTTGCAAAATGTGCCGGCTCCCGGGGGGTGCGCCTTATAGTCCGGTGCGCCTTATGGTCGTGAAATTACTGTACATTGTGTTTGACTGAAGAAAGAAAGTAGCGTGCACCACCACCATTAAGTCACTTGATGCCCATGTCCACACTTTCAAACCAGAGAAATCTGGGAGGCTTTGACACAAATACACAGGTATTACAATTTAGCAGGAGCTACAGTCCTTGCACCCCTGGGCGTGTTTGAAGATCATAGAATTGAGTATCTTCAGTTAGATCCAGTTTCCCATTAAGGCTCCTAAAGATGAGTTTCCTGATTGTAAAATGGGTGGTGAGAGGGGGTTATAGAAGCTCAGGATCCCACAAGCTTTGTTTTATGCTCAGCTGCCTAATAATTCAGTCTCAAAGTGTGTAGTGTTATGGACTATGACCCCTGAGAAGAAGTAATTCTCTCCACGGCTATATCCGTCCTTTCCTTCTGTCATATTCTGCCACATGCAGACACAGCATCCACAGAGAGATCCCACAGAGAGATCCCACTGAGATCTTTACCTGCTCCATGCTAATGACTGTGTCAGGAGTGACTGCAGATTGACCCAAAAGGTTTTTATTTACTCTCTAACTTATCCATTCATCAAGAACCAGCTCCTGGTTTCAGCACCTCCTAAGTTTTCAAGATAGGTTTAAGAGAAGCACTAGTCTTAATTCCTTCAGAGATAGAAAATGGAATTAGAATCTTAACATCACATTTGGGGAAGACAAACAAGGAGGTGATTACACAACCCTACAAAGACTGGTTTACTCTTCTCCCTTGCTGTCTTTTTTCTTTTTAAACAGGACTGCTATAATTGCCAGAGGGGAAGAGCAACTCAATGCCCACATTCCTTACTCGTTAGCAGAGATGCATTTGTCTTTCGAGGCTTCCTTCCTATCTTTAAAAATAAGCAACAAAAGATACTCATGCTCTGAGGGAGAGGACTGGTGAGGAAATGGCTGTAGTTATGTACAGCATCAGTGGCCTGAAAGAACCTCTGAGACACTAAGATACTCCTCTACACAAATATAAACAACCATAATAACTTTACAGCATGACCTTCAGTACAGAGCCAGCCATGTAAAAACTGTACTACAGACTATCCCAGGCTATGCTCAGATTAGCAATTCCAAGCACTGTACTTAGAATTACATTAAATTTTTTTCCTGGTAATTCTGCATTGTTTCTTAGTTTCAAATACAAGCACACTTTGTGCACAGAAGAAATAGAAAAATTTGTCTCACTATTTCCTTTTCAACCAGTAATAAATATTAGGGGCATTAGGAAGAAAAAAAAAAAATTCAAGGCTATCAGGCACCTTTATGGCAGCATATATAACCACATCACCTGCAGCTCCAATGGATTTAAATACTTTTCTAAAACTCTGCTGTTATACCTTCCTCTCTTCAGAAACACAATTCATTCAGTTCATTAATGCAGATTACTGTAGCAGTACATAAACTAAAAATACATCAGAATCAGCAAGTGACATGTGGCATTCAATGTGCTTTTTATGTGAGTAGAGGTGCTGATGGCAGCAGGTCCTGGAGCTGAGCTATCAGACAAATTGGCAGTCACAGACAGAGGACAGCAGGGCAGATTAATAACACAAAGCAGGAGAGAGACATGGAAGAACTTGAGTTTTTGACCATAAACAGAGACTAAGGAAGAACATTGTTACATTCACCCAATGGGATAGGTGTAGTTTTTAAAACACTTGATTTTTACAGACTTTAGGAACATCTCTTTAAATGCCAGTATCATTTGGGGATGTATTCATTCAACTGATGAATAAAGTCTGTGCAATTTTTTTTGTGTTAGCATTATTGTCTAGCTTTATGCAGCTGTTATTTTTTCCCTGGTACTCAAAATGCTAATCATTTTAGCATTTTTAGTTAACTTCTAAAATTAACTGCAAAATAGTGTGCGAGGCCCTTCAGTATTCTGTTCTGGCTCAGAGATGTCATTCACATGCAACATTGTCTGGCATTTATTGTAACTATAATAAATCAGCAAAGGAAAATACAAACAGAACAATGATATTTTCAAAATGCAAAAATTTTGCATGGGCTAAGGTGCATATTTTATCTTTTTAAAAAATTATTTCCTACTTTACATAAATAAAAGTATTATTTCCTATTAAAAGGCAATATTAATTTAATTTGAGGTTCTAGGGAGTGTGGTTGGTTTTTCCATTAATAAATAACTTGGGCCTATAATTTTGGCCTGATAATGAAAATGAGGTTTTCACTGTATTCAACAGAAACCTGAATACAATCCAAACATGGACACACTTTTAATATTGGATAATGGCAGTATTTTACCCTTGTCCAATATACTCCATCAGACAGGTCAGAACAGGTGCTGGGAATGGGGAACAGCATTCAGTAATTTTCAGGGTAGACCTGGATTTGGTTGCTTGCCCCAGATCTCTAGACTTAGAAACTGAGGTGATGGATGGAAGGCAGAGTGAGACTTTTGAGCACTGTTGCATCAGTTTACTTCTCAAAAATCTCTTAAGGGAATTTCTCACAGATCCTCCAATCAAGTTTCAGTTGAAACAGAAATCGCAGATTCAAGCAAAAAGACCAATGCAAAGCTAAAATAAATTGACTACATCTGCCCTGGAGTCTCATTTGGCTTGAAACTGCATTGCTTATCTAGTGAGATTTACCAAAGCCTATGCCCTGGAAGCACAATTACTAAAAATGCCAGAGTTATTATACTAGTCCCACTGAAAAACCATAGTATAGATAATGAACAAGGAAAGCTCTCTGTGAATCTACCTGTGCTCTGGTCAGGCAAATTAACTGGTTTGAACATGATGAGACATTGTAGGATGTGGAAAACATCTGTGTGAAGCATAAGCCTTAACCAGCTCTTGTTTAGTCCTGAGTGAAATGGCACTGAGAGGTCACATTACTGCAGGAATTGTATCGGAGATTTTAAAAAAACAAGCACAGCTCTCTCTTAAAATGTGTGACTTCAGGGCTGGGCAGAGCTTTCATTTGCCTCATTTGGCATCACCTTGTGATGCAAATCATATGTAGGGTATCATAAATATATCATATCATATGTGCCATCCCAATAGGGACTGTAAGAGCACAAGGAAGGGCAGGACAAGCTCCTGGCTTCCTTTTCTGCTGCATTTAGAAAATCCAAACTTCAGTAAGTCTAATTGGTCCTTAAATGCCCCCAAGTTTTACTCCAGATTCCAATTACTTTATTTAAACAGCTCAACAACTTATGTCATCATGCTGACTTGCATTAATTCTATTGTTATGCTTCACTGCTTTACAGTGCTGGGCAGGTAATGTGGCTGAGGCAAGCAAGGCAGCAGCGTGAATACATCAAAATCAGTGTTGCTTTGACTTCACCAGACAAATACAAATCTAGTGGTGAAAAAACAATAGCCACCTGAAAGTCAATTTTTCAGCTAAGTGTGTGTGTGCTGTTTGTAAGATGACTGACCTGAAGTCTTTAAAATATTAACCATAATTTAAATTATCAGAAGAAGGTAATGTTTGCAGATAAATGTACATCAGTAGCAAATCAGGTAAGTTTTCCACTTTCTGAGATGTTTTAAAATTACAGAAGCAATTGTTGGTTAGCATTTAGAGAGGCATGGTAGTTGAGCATATTCTCCACTGGAAGAGTAGCTCTGGAGAGAAAAGAATAGCCTTTAATTTAGTTAAATAGTGTTGAAATAATACTTGTTGACATTAACTTTCCATGTTTCCAACGCACCTATTGCTAATCTCAAATTGCTCCAACATCTAAAATATAGTAGCATTACTTTACTGGCATATTAAGAATTTTAAATGTAACTTGTAATTTTTTTTCAGTGATCTGTAGAACTCCAAACTGCAAATCAGTAAATTATATTATTCAGTTATAAGGAGTTTATACCAACTTTTCAGTAAAATTTCCATATTGCTCTTACAGAGTAAAGAAGATAACAGTGCTTCCACTTTGTAGGCAATAAAAGAGAGGCACTAACTTGGTCACTACAGCTCAAGCATAGGCCTAAAAGTAATGTAATATATTTCAAATTAGAGCATAGACATAAGTGAATATTTGCACCAAATGTACCATGAACAGATAAAATTATTGTGATGTCCTTTTGCTTTGCTTAGGTTTGGAGTTGTGCCTTGATTAACTCAGCCATCCCAGAAGCATGATATGGCTTTTGCACCACCTATGAGCAAGGACACTTTCAGAAACAAGATTAAAAATGGATTGCCTTGTGTGTGAGTTTCCAAGTCAGGGAGAACTTAAAGCGTCTAAAATCTCACAAATGCCTTTAAAATGCCACCTTACAAAAGGGACACCTACACCTACCCCTGAAATTAAAAGTCCCCCATTTCAGTAAATCTTTCTAGCAACAAAATTCATTCCTTACGATTTTGGCATAGTAAACTATGAAACCGCATAAAAAATAAAACCAAACTATAGAAACTGCATAAACTATAGAAACTGCATAAAAATATCAAAGGAGGGCTGCAAGATCCAGCTTTGCATTTATTCCATATTTTTACAGGGAAGCAAGTGCATGAATGCTGTGACTCATGTTGGTGCTGTCACTGCAGAAATTACCACTCATCCTCAAAGCTGTTAAAAGTTTGCTGTGAGAGAAAAAGTGAAGAGCTTTTGTCTGAGGAGGAGGAGGAGGGGGTGGCAGGCGTGCATGCAGCTATGTGCAAAGAGAGGAGAGTTAGTGGAGTTTACCTGACAGTCTGGCAATCTGGCCCCCTGGCTAGTTGTGAGCCGTGTGGCGGTATGGAGGCAGCAGGCTGCTGACAATCTACAAGAAACTGATAAATTAGACATATATACAGAGAGATTACAGAGCAAGGGGTTAGTAACACAGTACGCAGCTATGCATCTCAGGGAGAGATTTAGTGAGGAATGTGCTCTTGGTGCCTTATCTGACAGAAACACCTTTTTTCTGATAGCAGTGACACTGGCTGTTGGTTTTTTCTCCTTTTCAGAAGAAGCACTGGAAACATTTTTGTTTTCCCTTAGCACTGATAAATTTTCATTTTAACAGACAGCAGTAACAGGCTGCATTCAGGATCTGGGTTTAAACCTTGCACTTCTCATTCTTCTGCTCATCATGAAGTTGTTTTGCTCACATCTAATATGACAAGTGTCAATAAAGCTACTCAAAATTTATCCAAAGAACTTATATCCATATAAAAACAATTATGTCATCTCATTACAACAAACAAGAAAGTGCTCAATTTCTAAACAATATGCTTGTGAGATTGGGGTTTTTTGTAGGAAAAAGGGAGAATTTGATACAGTCAGTTTCATTGTTTTGTCTTAATTATTTCATCAATTACCTGGCTAAGAAGTTTTCACATTAATCACTTGCAAAGCTGCATTATGGTTCTTAATTTATTAAATAACAGTAAAGCCAAATAATCCTTCATTACTATGTCTTCTTGTGACATTCAAAATATGAAGACAGCTTTAGACTGGATAATACTTGTGAGGCTTCATGAAAGTAGTTCAACAAGACAACCCCACTTTCTAAGTCAATAGTGTTTACTGGTATTTTACAGATCTCAAGATTTGCTCATTTTCCCTGCAGCACTCTGGCCTTTCATTCTGTGATTCAGATTGTCACACAACAGAACCACTGGGATCTTTTCAAACATTAGAATCTATGGGTGAAATTCTAACCCTACAAATACGACGGAAGATTACTTTTTGTCTCCAGTAGGATTTGCAGACCTATCATCCTTCCTGACTGATTCTCAACCTGTTTGATGGAAGAGGGTTATTTTCCCCTAAATCTTAAGAATGAGACAAGAGAATTCCACTTTTTTTTTTTTAATTGGTTGCTACTTAAAGCTCAACACTAGTAATAACTTCTCTTTACAATGTAGATGAGTTTCATAGCCCCCTTCTGTTCTTTGTCTTAATCAATGGAAAAGCATGCAAGTAATTTGCTGCCAGGAGTGTTGAGATGATATCAGGTACTGCAGAGCAACACATCTTCATAGCACACTGAGCATCATATCCACTATTATAACATTTCCCTTCCATACCAGCCCAAAGGTTTCTCCCTGCTTCCTGTGAAGATCTGTGCTGACCTCCAGTGGGTAAGAAACAAGTGTACCCAAATCACTGGTTTCTTCCTGCTTCAGCAAAGAGAAGGGTTTGGACCTATTTTAACCATGGGTTAGAAAAATATGTGCAGAGTTTGTGCTGGTACCATTGTGTCCAGAAGCAGAAATGGAATAAGAAAGAATACTCTGCCACTCTCATTTACCAGGATTGACACTACAGTCCTCAGCAAACCTTTTAGTAGAGGAGTGCAAGAGTTGGCAATGTATTTGAGTCATGAATAGAAGGGTTTGTCATTTCAGCACAAAGCTCAACCAAAGTAAGAGGTGTCTGAGGAATAAACAGATCAGGCTAACTGCAGACAGAAAATGATAGCAAAAAAAAAAAAAACAACACAAAAAAATAATGCTTTATTCTAAACAAAATAATTTGCAGAAGTCCAAAGCAAAGTCATCTTCGACAGATTATACAAGGTTTTCAGTGAGGAAAGAAATACAGAACAGAATGCTGTGTGATGAAAAGGTGCAGACAGGTTTCAGTAATAAAGAAGAAATTGTTCTGACAGATTTTTCCAGAACAACACAAATGTCTGATTTATGATCCTGTTCAAGTATCTCAAACATGGTGCAAATATTTTATGATGCATCTTGATCTGCTACGTTTGGCAGGATGCTTGAATAGTGAGCCAGGTCTGGGAGGATTATGCAAACTGGGTAATAACTATCTTGGTGTGAGTTCACTTGACTTTGTGTGAAACACTGTTCTAGTTGGCATCAGCAAAGCTCATGCAATCTGGTTCACATTCACATCAGGACAAGATCTAGTGATCCACATGTTTTAAGATGACGGAATCGTCCTCCTACATCCTCCAGGAGTGAAGTTTCTGAGGATTACGCTAGGAAAGAACTAAGTAGAATGCATATGACTTACATAGACACATTTCAAATTCAAAGGAGCTTCTTATCTACTTATGTCCAAGTAGCTGTGCGAGAGCTAACTATATTCCTTCTACATTTAATCCTTTTAAGTATTTTGCAGGATTTATAACACCCTTCTCTAAAGTCATGACAATCATAAAATGACTTCTTTCTACTAAGGAACATCTGCCTGTATTAAGTAAATGTTTGTTTCTTTCTGAAATACTCTGCTGAAGTTAAAAGTCTCAAAAAAGTCTTTACTAATTCTAATGTTGCAGGTCAAACAGACAAGGTAAGAAAGACATGCTTTTACTTTTTTAAAAAAGTGAAAATAAATTTTAAAATCACATTGAATTAAGCCTGATACCTGTACTTTTCAAGTATCAGGTTCTGTCAGTCAAGCTACAGAGAGAAAGGACAGTCTGTCATTTATATAGAAGTTATTTAGGGTACAGACACAGATTACACTTCTTGGTGTGTCTTCTGACACCACCACCAAGAAAAATCATTAATAAAATTCTTAAATACAGACTATCTTATTTCTCCAGCATCATCATGTGCTATTAGGAAATAAACCACTTTGGGGCAGGGGATGAGCTGGCTGATATCAAGTCCTTTCACAATCCCATGAACCTATAACAAAGAAATTAATTTTAGTGCTCATTTCAACCACAGATGGCAAAGATGAGCTATTGTACACAGAAATTCACATGCCAGTTTTCACCAAATTCAGCAGGACTTGTGCCTGCAGAGTCTTGTGACACTATCCAACACCTATCACTGGCTCTATCAGAAATTTGAGCTTTGATTTGTGCTATATGTTAGTCCTGTTTTGATTTTTCAGTTCCTGACATTTTATAGCCACTTGCACAATGATGATGTAAAGGGCTCAGAGATTTCCTCTCTCACAGATTAGCCATGGCTGATTTTCCTTTGGAACCTAATGCCTAGTCCTAACTGGGCTAATCAGCTCCTGATGTAAGAGCATTTAAAAAACCCCAGGCTCAGAGAAACTACATCTGCTCACATGAGCACTGAGTGCTGCTATAAATTATCTGCTGAGGGCAAATCTCACCAAAAAGAGATTGTTTTCCTCTGCTTCCCTTTGGCTCAGCCACAAAAACAACACATTTATGTGGTGTCACAAGATGTGCTCTGCCCTCCAGTATGTGAACTAGGTGACTCTAACCAGCACAGGTCTGCTTTACTGGGTTATTTGTGTCTGAGATGGGTTCGCCTTCTGTTGACATCAGCAATGTCCTCAGTGAAAAATCTGCACGCAAGCATTTCCAGTCCCACCTGCCCAGGACCCAGCTCACTGCAATGAATATTAAAGCACATTTTGACTCTCAGTAAAGTCCTAATCTCTACACAGTACTCTCAAACACCAAGAATACTCAGAATCACAAGATAAGCATAATAGATTTTAATTGCATTTAGTTCAGTTAATCAATGAAATTTTTCTCCCCTTTTATCTGAAAGGGTAAAATTGAGAGCCAAACAGCAGACCAATGAGCAGGTATTGTTACATATTTTGCATTTCTGATATGAAAACATTGGGAAAAATCTGTTCTTGATAAATGAAAATCTGTCAATAAATGTTTGTGACCAAATGTGAGATTGAGGCTTTTTCAGTCTGTTTAAAAAATCTTTCTAGCATTCCATTGATCACTTCAGGCCAACAGAAGCTCCTTCTTTCCTAGATAAAAATTTTCAGGCTATCTGACTTTGTGTTACACTACCCACTATCAACTGAACCTGCTCCACCAAGTCTGAGGAATTTGATAACCTGTCTATGAAGCTGTTATTGACAATTTACTTGAAAAGAGAAGCTGTCTCCATTAATATGGTCATGAAACATTTTCATCCCTGACATGGCAATTTCATGGCAAAGAATGACGGGTTAATAGCATGAGCTGAAAGCACTGAGCAAAGAACAGATCAGTAGCCTTCTAGTTGTGCAGATGTAAAAATGTGTTACATCAAAGAACAAGACCTACAAAGACAATAAATCAATCCCTCTGCTCAAAGGTGAGGAACGAGGAAAATTTCCAAACCAAAAGACAAATGTGAGATGTCAAGAAGAATGGGGCAGAGGGTACTAAGATGCTTGCTAAGATTTGCAGAGATGCTTTCAAGTTGCAATCTGACAGCATGAGAAAAATCTCCAGACTGTTATATACAGGGGTGACAAGGACATAAGTTTATACAACTATTTGACAGCTCATTTCACTTCTAATTTATCTTCATTTTTCTAATGAATGCCAAGAAAACTTTGACCTTCCTGAAGGCCAAGAGGAACTTGAAGAGGTAATAGATATCACAAAGAGCAGCTGGTGAGAAAACAGCTGTGACTTATCTTCAGAAAAAGCCTCAAACAATGGCACAGGTCAAAGATTAGAAGAGTCTCTCCCTTCTCCTACTTCCAGGGTCAGGCTGAGTCTGTAAATAACACAGCTACCTCTGCCCTACACACAGCCCCAGTAAATGGGTGTGTCAGCTGAAAACTGGACACAGCTCCATGTTTCTGCAGGCTGCCCTGGAAGGAGAGGTCTATGGTGGAGCAGCCTCTGGGGTTCCACCTGGAGCCTGGGTGGCTTAATTAACTCCAGCTTGCTCAGAGCAGGATTGACTCGGCTTGTCCTGGCCTGTGAGCAAAAGGACCAGTGTAGGAGGACTACCACCCCATTCTACCACTCCATTCGAGCCAGCCCCATCCTGGCATAGCTCCACACTGGCAGCCAAATAAAGCTCACCAGGTGCTGCTTAGCTCCTGCACATTTTCCAGCACCTACATTATCTGCGATTTCTCACTGTCTGAATTTTACCTCAGTTCCATTAAACTGAATAATGGATCATTGATTGGAGATGGAGAAATGTGTCAACTAATTATCATTTTCAGCTTTCTTCACGGTAAAGGTAATCTACTATGAAATTCCTGTGTTGAGAGTGCAAGTACTCACATCTTAAGCCTGCTATTCAGGAAACTGAATAGATTACTTTTGATCAGAGAAGCTATAACAACATTTAATTCTTCCCCTACTTATTTATTAGTCTTCTTTAAAAGTATTTGAAGAGATGTGAGCATGCTGCTGAACTCCCATTAACTACCAATATCTATACATTGCCCTAAGATGCAGTAGGCCAGCAGTAGGATGCACCTAAAATCCTTATCTCCTGTCATCTCCCCATAACCATGTTATTTTTCTTGCAAAGCAGGCTCAGGAATGTCCCACTGTTTCTAAAACCACATAAGCCTGACACAGGCCCTCCTTCTGCTCCATCTCCTCTGAGCACTTTAGGACAAGGTCAGGCAGACTTAACCTAACAGAGGGCTTGCTGTTAAATGCTTCTCAAGAGTAAGAGCAGGGAATAGGGAGTTGAACTGCTATTTTCTTATGGCTTTTAGGGAAACGTTGTCTATCTTGGTAATTTCCACAAACAGTCTCATGGAGCATCACTAACCACTTCACTCACTGCCTGGCACACAGCACAGACAGCCATGTCTGGCTTAGTGGGTCACTGATTCAGGGGCTTTCCAGAACACGTCAGGTTTCTTGGCCATATCCTACTGAGTTCTTTCATCTCTACAGCAGCTACACTGTATGGAGTGCTTTTGCCTTTAATTTCCTCATTCTGCATGACTTCACCTGTATTTTCTTTTTAGACCTGAATTATCCCACATCTAAGGAGCTGTTCCCCCATCAATCCACGTTTCAGTGGAAATGTGCCTGCTAGCTCAAAAGTATAGTGATAAAGCCATACCCCAGGCTTGCCTTTTCCAGTAGTTCACATTAAGAATAGCTTTTAAAAAAGAAATAATACCTTGTCATTAACAAAATTAGTGAAATGCATTTTTCTCCAGTTACAGGCTCAGAATATTAAAAGGTTTCTTGTCAGCTCTGAAGCCCTTTTCACACTTTTTGTATCACGACGTGCTTATATTATTTCTCAAATGGTTTCTGTGAATGCTTTAAATAATTCCTCATTAAATCTACTGAGAAGCTAAATAATGGGTTAGTAAAACAGCAGAAATGGAAATGGCATAAGCTGAAAAATATATCTTCAGTTCCTTTCTTTTATATACAGTTCATAAAAAGCACATTTAGAAAGGTCTGATGATTCATGAAACATTAAAAGACATACACATTTTACACATTTCAAAAGAGCAAAAGAAAGGTCTTAAAACTGCACAAATCATCACATATCAATCTTGTTGTTTACCATGGAAATGTGGATACATGGATACATTTCAGATCACAAAATCATCCAGAGCAAAAATACTTGCACTATTAAGTTTGAAGTCAGTGGGAACAGTAACTTAAGTAGGCTTTGGAGGAAACCACGTAAGTTACAATTATAAGGTTCTATGCCCCTAAAAAATGCAGGCAGGGAGACACTTAAAATCAAGGACACTAGTCTTGTTTAAAGAATTGCTGTGAGCTTCCTCCAAACACCACAACATCCCAAGGAACTGCTCTATTAGAGAGCTAAAATGTCAGCACAATGTCTCACTTCTGTTTTGCCTAATTTATGAGGCAAAAAGCACAACATTGAATATTCCTGTGTATTTGATGGCAAAAATTAGCAAGTCATGAAATCACATTAAACCTTGTCATAAAAGAAGATAGAGATAGATGACTTTTGTCACCAGCGCTGTAAGGATATTTCAATCTTTGTTTTAGTTAATTGATATGACTGGATTCCAAAGCCCAAAATTTTCAGAGAAAGCAACAAATATCTGGTAAAATGCCTTAAAGATTTGATGTGTCACCTGTATACCTGTTTAGCTAGAAACAAAACAGAAGTCTAAATAAGACTTTACTGGATAACTTCAACAAATGATGATAATGTAAACCATTCCATTAGCAATGATGTCATAGCTTAGATAGAGAAAAATGTCAATAACCTTCTAATGAAAATATACAGCAATAAGGCATGGATTTCACTGCAGTCCTTCTATTATTATTATTTTTCAATGTCTTATCAAACAAATTAGGACTTTTATGAAAAACAGATTTTATTTCAGGATTGCTTTCTTTATATAGTGAAAAAACATAAATAAAAACTAAACTAAACTTGCAGAACTGCAGCGAATTCATGCCATAATAGCTAAATCATATTGATCAGCATGAAATGTATGGGTTTGGTCTCATCAGTGGCAACTGGAAAGCTAAATGAAAGAGAGAAAAAGCACAGAGTGAAAAGGTCCTGTCACAGTGGCACCAAGAGGTAAAAGTACATTTAGCCAGCTGAATTCTTCATCAGTTACAGCCAACCAATGTCCTTGGCAAGGACACTGTTCCTCAAATTCAAAACGGCCTCCACAGGGACAACACACCATGCTTGAAATGGCATAAATATGCAATGCTCATTAAGCTGAGCTAAATGAGCATATCAGATGCAGGACATGGCCCTGAAGAGCAGGAAGATATATACATTTATCTGTATATATGTACTGATACCGCTCATCAAACAATGAACAAACATAGACACAAATATGGCATGTTTACAGAACCCACAGAAAATAGGACAATGCAGAACCAAAAAAGAGAACGCAGGTAGTAAGTAAACAATGACTGAATTATCCCTTTTGTGGAGAGCATCATATTCAGGTTTTAAAAAAACCCTTACACATGATTTTTTTAAAAAAGCCTACTAAAACATATAGAATCCATTTTTCATGAGGAGCAGAGACAGATTAAACCACTCTTGCATGAGTCTCACAACAGCCAGTGTCTGCACAAGCTCAGAGACACCTTGCAGGTACAGGATCATCATCAACACAAGTGCATTCCCAGTAGATAAAAATACAATATGCTTTCTTAGAATAATCATCCATGGATCTCTAATGAAGCAAAGGGCAATTTGTACTCAGACTAAATTTGTGTTACCAGAATAAAGTTGTGAGGACTTTTTTTTTTTTTAATAATTGCTCTGAAGAACTTCCACACTTTGGATTGCTTGGATGAAGCAAATCAAACTTTCTTGAACAATTCAGAACAGACCAGCCTGACTAGTTAAACATTATATATGGCTGCATATCTTATATAATAGTGGTTGGTTAACCAATTCTTTCACTTAAGGCACAGAAAAATCCACCTTGTTAAGAACTCAGTATAAAATTATCTAACTTAAAATCAGCACAGAAAGAGGTATCTAGATCCTAATCATGTTGATGTTCCTCTTCATCAATCTATAAAATTCATTCACAAAGGAGAAGTAAGAAATATTTAAAACTCTTCACTGTGCAACCTGAGCAATCATGAAGATCTACAAAGCACCCTCCTGGCAAAATCCATTTCTGAGCTCAGTGCTCCTCAAAGGACTTCCTCCACAACCATTTTTAAAAGAAGCTGTGCTTTCTGTGTTCAGATTTCTGACAGTCCTGCTGTTTCAAAATTGAGAAGTGCATAAAAAAGCAAAGTTGAGATACTGAAGTCATACCTACAGCAGCAATGCTTGGAAATTTGGGAGGCACTTTCTGACATCGGTACTTCAGCTCAAAAGCAAAGCTGAAACTATTTTTGGCAAAATATTCCAAAACAAACAAAAAATGTGCACAGCTAAAGACCTTGAATGTAAACCCCTTTCATCACACAAGGAAAACAGACACAAACTTGCTATCAAAAATGTATTTCCCTGACCTTTACAGAGGCACACCTCTCCAGAAAGCCTCCTCTGTGCAGAGAAGTGTCAGCCTGAAAACCTCTGCTCGTTTTCCTAACCCCTGGCTCCAAAAGGGGAAGGTAAGGCAGCTTCTACTCACAACATACCTTTTGAAGAGGATTTCCCTGTCTTCACACTACCTAAACAGGATGAAGAAGCAAGAAGGAGGAGTAAAACCAACAATCTTGCCCCACATGCCAAGTTCCACTTCAAGGTTATTTAAGGAAAAATACAGAAGGAAGATGAGCTTTTGATTACACAGTGAATAACCTTTTCTGGAAAATCACATCTAAAACACTTTTAAAAAGCTCAAAATCCAGAAAGAATAAATATTTTAAAACAGCATGGGAGTGTATTCCTTATCCCTTGAGCAAAGAGAGGATAGTCAACTTCTCACATGGCCTATCAAAAGCCCTTAACTCCCTATAACACCAAGAACCACCCTACTCAGAAGACCCTCTGCTCCCTGCGTTAAATTGTGTTTGTGCTACATCAAACAGATCAATGCATTCCCAGGTTTCTTACCTATTCTTCTATTTTAAACCACTCTCAGTGTAAAGGCAAGTAGCAAAGACAATTTCCCTTGAGTTCTAACTTATAGATTTAATTACAAGACTTCCTAGGACCTCAACCTTTGGGTCCTCAAGATTTTTTTATTTTCATTTTCCTTGTTAGCTTTAAAAAAATATCTTCCATCTACAGACACTGTTAGTCCTTAGTGACACGCAAGGAATTGCCTTTGGGAGGGTTTCTACAAACGAAGTTAAATTTTATGGTAAGAATGCAAACCAACAAACAAGAGCTATTCATTTGTATCATATTGTGATTCACATTTGGTTTGCTGTACATAAAGAGCTACATCAGAAACTAATCTTGGACTATTTTTTCAGTAACTATTATATACTCTTAATTACATATGGTAGGTGGTGAGCTTAGTGCCTGAGCAGTTGCTATAGTATTATGTGGTATTATTTTGCTGTCTTTATCTTCCACATTAGTCTCTTCTCCTGGGAATTAAATGCTAGGCTGTAAATCACTCTATAAAGACAGCTGAAAAGCAAGCGTGCTTGCAGGTTTAACATGCTTTCAGAAATGAGCAACCCTACAAAACCACCTAATTTTGCAGGTTTGTTTTTCTTCTTTTTTTTTCTTTCAGATTTTTAGAAGAGCCATTTTATGAAATGGTTTGTAACAATGCAAAACAATTAATTTAAACACTGCAAAAATACAAACTTTGGATCACAGCAAACTAGCATAATTCTCTTTAAATCTGTGGGTCTATCCCGGCTTGGATCAACCAAATATCTGGCCTCAGCTGGGCTTGGAATTTGAGGGAAATGTGTTACATTTAAGGCTGCTACCTACCTTTTTTCTATTTTGATAAAATAAAACAGATAAGACCATACAGATTTCTCTAAAATGATTGCTCATTATGGTCTTCTGATCTGCATTCCTTCAAAATATGCAACATTTTACATTGTTTTCCTGCGTGTGATTTTAAATACTAAGCATAAACAATAGGGGAAAGAAGCATCCACGACATTTTATTTGGAGAGTGCTCAACCAAAGGAGATTCTCAGGTAGTCTGTTGTTGACTCTGAATGAGAACTGCAGCCATTGGTTACTGTCCTTCTCATAACCTTCTACTTCAGGTACATCTTCTACACAAGGATCTTGATTAAATTTTATGCTAAAATAGCAGAACTTTATATTCAACTTTTAGAATTGCCATGCTAAAGTACCTGACAGAGAAAAGAGTGCTGTCAAAGCAGATACTAAGGGAGACATTTTTTGCCTTGTTTTTTCCTTGAAGAGGTTGAGAGAACCATATTTCGTATTTGGGACTGTGGTATATTAAGAGGCACCTAGTGACTTAATATTCAAGGAGTTTGAACTCAGCTGCAAAGGAAAGGTCATTTTGCAGCATTACCCACTGTCAAACCCAGCACTAGGCTTTCTATATGCCCTGGCTTTTCCATGTAGTTAGAAAAACAAACACAAACACATCCAAAGGTGGGCTGGAATTGTGCTGGGCACATACTGACTGTTACCAGAAGAATAAAGACTTGAAAGTGTAAAAATGCACGTCAGCAGGACAGAAGCAAAGAAGAAACAAATAACAAAGCTAAATGCATGCCATTACCTAGGAAAAATGGAACATGATACTTTGGAAAAGTACCAGTGGTATTTTTAGCTCCTGTGGGCAGTTAAGAGCTATTAGTTCAATTAGAAAGCTCAGATCAAGTTGTGCTGTTGCAGCTTTGTGTCAGAGGTACCTGCATGCTGAAATAAAGCTGAGTGAGGGCATTCAAATAGAAATCAAGCAGGACATGACAATCTCTTGCTTAAGAGGTCTTCAGTTCAGCTGGTCTTCCTCTGAAAGAGGCTGCCAAAGGCAGTCGAGCCTTCCCTCTCCAGGTATCCAGCACTCAAAGCAAAGGCAGCCTCTTCTGCCAAGCACCAAATCCAGAATAAGGAGCAAAAGAAACACAGGCACAGCTTGCTGCTGCATGGGGCACATGGGGCAGAGGAACCTGTCCTGTTTCTCCTGCCAACTTCAGCTATTTTGGCTCTTTGCCTCCATCTCCAACCAAACACATTCCCAGTAACAGCCTCCCAGTCCCCACATCCCTGGGAGCTCGTGAAAGGACAGGGAAGCTCTCACATCACACCGGTGAAAAATTCTTGTGCAGGAGATAGTTCACAAATTTGAAAGATCAAAACCAAAACATATTTCCATTTGATGTAGGTTTGATTCATTCTTACACCACTTCTGGGGACTCAGCCTCAAGCCAAGCTACACTTTGCTCCCCAGTGTTTGAGTTTGGATGCTACTTATTTCCACACCCTGATGAAGAAGCAGGTGTGGGTTGCTACACTTTTTGCTGTCTTGCTTGACTGCACAAATCATCTGAGAACAGAAGCTCTTTGTGAGACAAGACTTTTAAACATTCTCAATAAAAGTAGCAGAATAACATTATTCACTGTTCCTTACTTTCAGGAAACAGATAATTAGACAGATGGCAAAAAAATCCTACTTGGTGCATCCCTCCTTTCATCTGTTAACAACAGTAAGAAATCTTCCAGAAACTGGTAAAAACAATGATGAATAATTCCCTGATTAATCCTCAACTTGGTTCTAACCTGATCCTGCCAACACTGGAATCTGAATGCTCAGAAAAATCTCAGGTTTGGACCTGTCAGTCTCACAGGCTGAGACTAAAGCCATGTGATGCTGTAACATTTTGACAAATGCATTCAGAAAGCCGAGATTCATAAGGACAACTGTAACACAAATCAGTGACCCTGTCTCAAGACCCTTATAGTCTAAATATGTAGAGATGTACCTAAAGTGACAGGTAGGACTCCAGACAAACAATTTTCTGGACAATTCTGTCTTTCAGGATGCCTCATCCTGTGGTCTCTGTTACTGGACAAAAAGACTGTGTCAGTGTTTCTCAATCTGTGGTCCATGCATTCGTGACATTCCATGAGATATCAGATGCTTCTTTCCCCCAACTCCCACGTTTTTCTCCTCAGAAGACTGCTCTCTGATTTATTTACTGCAACACACCCCAGGAAAATGTGTTGTTTAGACTCTGCAGTTTTACACTTGTCCTCTGAGTGGGTGTTACTTGCATGGCACTACTCAAAGGCAGCTTTGACACTGACGGCACTAGGTGAGAAATGTCACCTACTACAGGTACTGCTCAGCTTCCCAGAATAAGCATTTATTCCAGCAAGAACTACTTTTATGGTTTTCAGCTTTCATTTTTTCTACTTCTGCTTTTTGTGTATAACATATTTCAAAACAAAGAATGGACGAAATTACCACCAGACAAGACTGTGCCTGGTTAAAGGTTACAGTTCCCACTCAGGTGCAGAAGATAAGAAATTAGCAGTGGTTCTCTCAGGAGAAAAAAGCTGTGACACCTTTGAAATGTCATCCCAGTTTGCATTTCCTTTCTACGCCTCATTTGAGGCAGACACGACATTTTGGCAGGAAATTAAGAGCAAAACCTTCCTGCACAGATAAACTTCATAACTCAATTCGTATAAACAAAGCCTTCTGTGAGTTGAACATCACCCTTTGTAAAAACCTGACTGAATGCTCCAGGGTGAAAAGCTGGGGAGGCTCCTGCACACTGCCAGCCACTCCCTCGCTGGTCCTCACACATCTGACTCCTCTATCCCATGGGATTTGTGTCTTCCAGGGGGCTACCAATGCCACCACCAGGCTGAGCTCCACCCAGGCACAAGGGTGCAGCCTCTGTGGGTGCCAGTGGGACTGCACCACATACCACAACAGGACTTTCCCCACTGCATCTGAAACCAGTTTGGGCCACTGTCAGCAGAATGTCATCTCCTGCCCCCTGTGACACAGGAGGAGACATTTTGCTTTTCAAGAAGGTGCCCAAATTAAATTGCATCTGCAGTGCTGGGAAGGTCCCTTGCTCTGCTAACCACTCAGCACCACATGCACCCAAGGAAAAAATGTTTACCTGGTATGGCCACGGTTAACCTTTTTTCCTTGCTGAGACGGTGCCCATGGATGAATTCACTCATGGAAGGGGGGCCCCTCAGAAGATATGATTCTGTGGAGGCGGGATGAGGGGGGGCTCTTAATAATTTCTGGAGGTAGGTCCCTGAAGTCCTGGGATGGCTCTGATCACAAAGGGAAGGTGAGAATAGTCTTGCAGGAGATCCAAGAAAAATACATATGGAAACAAAAGAGTTTTACTTTAATTACCTTTCAAAGCCTCACGAATGACAATATCATCTTAACTTGCTTAACAGGTAAAAATCAACTATCGTTGACACCCCATGTCATTTCCAGAGCAGCACACCTTGCCTGCATTGGAAATCCTCATTCACCTTAGGGAAGGAGGAAATGAGGTTGGGTTATATCTCAGCATCCTCAAAGTCAGCTTGTAGAAGGCTCCCTGACTGTTCTCTTGGTTTTGCATTGTGATTACAACATACAAGAAAAGGGAATGATTATCTAGGACTTCTTTAACAGTCCTCTTCATCTTCAAATCCATGGAGATGCTCAAACCTACAGAGTTTTGGCAGGGGCAGGCACAAGACATGAGCTCTCTGCTTGAACAGCAAAATATTTGCATTAGGTTATGAATGGCAGCCATCCCCTTCAAAAGGTTACTTGCTTCCATATAGATAAATTGATCTGAGTGAACATATCCATATTCTTTTCACACTGACAAAGAACAAGTGAGCAACCGGGGCTTAACAAAGAAATGTAGTTTCTTTCATGTTAAGCACTAAAATGCTCACAGAGCACAATCCTTTTATTTCAGATGCTCATTATAGAAAACCATAGGGAAAACTTAAAGAAAACTTGTTAAAGAAAATACATTCACACTTGATATTAAAGACATACAAGATGCACTGAGACACTGACAGAATATAGTTCAAAACACTGCATTCAGAAGGAGGAAATAACAGTGAGTAGGTGGATCAGAACCATATGTTGCCAGGCTTTGAATTTCATACTCATGTCCTCCCCGCCTCCTTCTCCCCAGTCAAAGTATGGAAACAAAAAATAAAAAAGAACCATTATGTTTATAATTCAGTGAACTATTTTAATGCAAGTCTGGCTACTGCACTGTACTGTAAAGATCACTGCATGCATACCTTTTCCTCTGAGTGCCACTGCTGACCAGTAAGTTTGGTTGCTGTGGGCCCTGACTATGCAGGAGGAAAGTGTCTATGCTTGGCACGGTGGCTGATGCCTCCTCACTTACTTTAGGGCTGCCGATCTTGCTCTTTCCCAGCTTGCCTTTGCTGCGTCGGGATTGCTCGTGGTCGAACTCTAAATCCTCCAGTCGCTGGGTCAGGGCAAGTTTTTGCTGGATAGCCATGCGCAGCAGAGAGTTCAGGGTCTTCTTCTCATCCTCTGCAGCCGCCAGCTGCCTCTGCATCTCATCCAGCTGTGTGACATACTCATCACACCTGCAGAAAAACAGGGCAGAAATCTGGAGAGATGGCCCAAGAACCCACTCTAGCAGTGAGCACATTCCCAGGCTTCAGTTAGAGCCAGGCTCAGATCCCAGCTTTGGCTGACCACTAATCCTGGCAGCAGGCAGACTGAATTCTTCTGCACCCACTTTGAATAAATTTGGACTTCGATCTGAATGTCAAAAACTCCCATTTGTCAAGAGCACCTGTGACTATATTAACAAAGTCTATGACAATGTAGCATGTTTCTGATGCAGATAAAAAGGAATTAGAGGGGAGGTATGGACCAGTTTAAACCACAAATAATAGTTTTGTGTGCCGCTTCTTCTAGTAAGTCACCATGGATTATACTATCTACCAATTAGAAAATACCATTTTCCACACACAGTAATACCCACTTCAAGAAAGTATTACAAAAGACTGCGAGTTGTTTGAACACTTGACACATCAGATTTTGTGAAATGAGAAACCTTCAGTTATTAACCCCTATTAATCATTTATTACCATGATTACCATTAGTTGCCATTAATTAAAAGGATGCTCTTCAGAAAACCCCACCCTTGGAAGTTATTTCACATTTACTGGTGAATCTCTTGGAGGTGTGTTCATTGCTATGGTCACCTATTCCTTTTAATCCTCAGCCTTTTTTACCCATGTGAAAAATTATCTTTTCAATTGCTTTAGATCTCTGAGAACTAAACCCACCTTTCTTTTAATTTTGTTAGATTTAAGACCAAATTCAATTTATTTCTTCTTTTACCAATACTTTCCAAAGTTAACAGGAAAAGTAGGCATTTCAAAATTGTTTTAAAACACTTTTTGAAGTGAAATAGCTTCAGTTCGATAGGAAAAAAACATCTAATCAGTAAGAACCAAGAGCAATAAAAATAAATGTATCCCAGCAGTGAGAGTCTTCACAGACAGCAGTACTGCCTGACCATCAGATATTTGTGGAAACACCCAAGAATTTTTCATGTTGAATTATGCAGCTTTCACCAGATCTCCTTCCCACAAGATATGGGTGAATCTAAGTAGCTTTGCTGTGTAATTGCAATTGTGTAATGGATGAGGACGTAACTTTATCGGTATCACTTAGAAAGCAAGCATAGAAAATTATTTCATCTTCCTTATCAAAATGTGTAATGCAATAAACCTTTGAATTATTGCAAACTGAGGGATGAAACTAATTTCTCTGAAATTTTAATCCTCCCCTTGGGAAACAGAAACAAAGTATACTTGAAAATGTGTAGCTAGTTATTCTTCACACACAAATACTTATATACATATTGCACTCCCCTTTTGAACAATTCAGGCACTGCAGACAAAGTTACTAAGTCAGATACAGCTTCATCTACAGTTTCAGTATTATCTTTCTTCTACAGGACCTTAATAAGCATGATTGTTGCTACCCAAGCCTTGAGGAAAAGAGATACTTATGAAATGCCAATTGGCTTAAAGCCAACTTGCATATCTATTTCTGGTCGAAGCTGTGAGATGCCTGTTGATGCCTAAGTCAGTTTCCTTGACAGAGACATGAAATCATCAATCTGAATATTATAGTAATTCCTATTTCAAATTAATTTACTTTAATGTCTGTGTTATTGTCAGAGTTCTAAAGCCTCCTTCTTGTAACCAGGTGGGTCTTGTATCCATGCCCTTTATTCTCTCCAGCTTTCCTCTTTGTCCAGGAGACCTCTTTTGTTTCCAAATACGTTTCCTGTTGAAAATTTTCAGATGTAACACCTGCAGCAACACCTGTGGCACACTGCCACTAGAGGAATGAATTGCCCTCCTTTACTATGCCAATAAATCAATTTTGGTTTTGGAAAAATATTGATTTTTCTCAGGTCTTAGAAGGTTTTCTTGGTATTTGTGCATCTGATTTGTAAAACAACCCAACTGAACAGTTAAGAAACAAGCGCCATAAAGGTGGACATTACTAAAGCAGTCCTAGATGAACCTGCTATGAACTATATCAAGCTGTCTTGAGAAATCTGGATATCCTATTACTTTACATCCATGCTAGTAGCTGGTCTCATACTTGAGACAAAACCAATCTCATTAATGCATTTTCCAACTGCTCTGATTAATTACATGTCCTCATGTCCTTCCTATAAGTGTCCCAATAAGAGCAAGCCCACTTTTTTTTTTGAGAAAGTGTTCAGAAAGGTTAAACCTAAATCACCCAAGTAAAGGCCTCAATTAACTTTAGAAACTGCTGAATTAACAGCATCTAATCTCCTGGAATTTTTCAGCAGAGAAGGTTATTCCATGTAGTGGGAGGTAAACTACTGCCTGCAGCCATACCATTTCCCTTTACTGAAATATTCTCAGCTATGTGCAAGTGTGGGATAGAAGGAGAAGCATTTCCAATTAAAAAAGAAAAAAGCATTGCACACATCTATATTGCCTTTCACCCACACACTGGATAAACACTCATCAAGTTTAACAGAAGGAAGAAAAAGGTTAAGGACCTCCAAAAAGAAAAAGGTAAAGAGCTCTGGCACAGCAGAGCAGGGCTCCAAGAGACTCCGTGGCTCTGAATGGGTCTTTCAGGATGGTTTAAATAGTGATATCAAAAGTTAGGTTATGTCCTCCTGAGTCAGAACTCTTCCCCAAATTTCCCTCTTGTCCCAGGACAGGTTGTAAGCTGCAAGTGACTGTTACATAAACAGCACTGTTTTCTTGCTGTCTGCTGGTGTACTTAGAGTAAAAGTCAAGGTTTCACCTATTTTTCATTTCTCTCATCTCAGAAAGGAGGCAGACAGACACATAAGCCCACTTCTTTTTTATGAACTGATCCAAGAAGCTTATATAGGATTTTAAGGGATTTCTGGTTCCATCCATCCTTCTTGTCTAGGAACATAAACCAAATATCAAATCAGGCTTAGGAGTAATTTAGGTAACATAAATCATAGCAGAGCTTGAGCTAAAACCTGGTGACACTGACAGTGACAGGTCCCTGCTCTAACCATATAATCATAATTCTCTTCTGTTCACAATGTTTTCTCAGCTCCAAGATGTGTCCAATCTTCCTACTCAGTCTCTTCAGCACACATTTTTCTTTCAAAATTACTGCAAGAAGATATTTTGATAAAGAATAAAATTCATGCATGCAGTGTCAGGACTGTGGCAATACCACAAGCAATATTTTCTGCTCTCTCCTGTTACACATCTCTATTTAGGCTGGGAAAGCAAGCAGTGTAAGGACTCAGTGAAGTTTGCTTCCTGAATCACTTTAGGATTCTGTTTAAAAGTGGTTCCTTCTCTCCTTCAGCACACTACTTCCTCCCACAGGACAACACCCAGTCTAGACTGGAAAACTCATGTTTTAAATAATTATTTATTGCTCATCTGAATGAGTGCTGCTCGCTGCTTCACAAACTCACAGCTCTCACCCTGGGTCAGCAACTCAGGATTAGAGTGAGGGGAAACAACAGAAGAGGCAGGAAAGGATTCTCTGGGAATACCAGAAGCAGCCCGTGACAAAATAAGCAAATTAAAGGTGGCACACGGCCCTGGCATCTAATAGAAACTTCAGCTCTGCTTTGACAACCCCTTGAACCCCATGAAAGAGATTTTATGTGCTCTGTTCTTCCAAAAGAGGTGTTCTGGGAAATACCCTAGACAGGTCCAAAGCACATAAATCCCAGAAAGGGATCACAAGGCTAATGAAAAGGGAAGGAGGAAGATGTAGAAATCAGAATCTCACAGATTTTTGGGTCAAATAAGCTGCTCCAGAAAGAAAAAGGGCAAAAGTAGAGGGACAAGCAGGACAGAAAGACTTTTGACACAAAAGAACTGAAAAAAGAACTTAAGGAGTGAAGGATGAACAAGTGTCAGAAAAAACACAGAAGAAAACAAGCTCCTGCTTTCTACACAGGGGAGGGGAGCTTTGGAGGAAAGTGTCAACTTTGCTATTTTGACCAGGAACAGATGTGCTGCGCTCTCTTTATAATGTGTGCTATGACCTTTATCCAGTGTATTTGAGGAAGGAGCCATACAGTTCAACACCAGATGAGCATCCACTTGGAGACAAAAATGGTTTATGGAAAGAGAAAGAATATTGTTCTATCAAACAGAATAAGCAACCATTTTCAGATCCATACTACAATTTCACTATCATAAGGATGATCTTCCTATGGTACAAATTCAGGAGTATCATGTGATGCACTATAACCATGGAAACCAATGTTTTATTCAACTAAAGACTAAACAATTCCTTTTTTATGCTGAAGGTTGCTACTGCATCTAATGTTACTACACAAAAATCTTACAGGCTTTTATTTTCAAATAGATTTCTCTTCCTCAAAAGACTTGTAGAGTATATCAACTCTCTGTCATTTAAACAAATGCTCTACAAAATGGATTTCTGGGAATGAGTCAATGATTTGACCATTTAGGAAGACTTATTTAATTATAAAGGCCATTAAACTCCATGCTAGGGAAGAAAAATTACTATTTTATAACAGAAAAATCTATAGGAGTATAATTATGTGGAAGACCTTGTAGTGAATAATATTTCATAACTGTGCTCCTAGAATACAGGGCAAAACTTAGGATGTCAAGGGCAGGAATATATCCCATAGGCCATACATTAAGTGTTTAATCACTACTACATGGACTTCACCAACAGCAGTCAATTCCTTGGGTGGAGTTTATCTCTAGTAACATTAGAAATTTTTAACCTAACAATTTGCAACTCGGCAAGTCACACAGACTCCCTTTATTGTTCGCAGAAGAGGAACAGAGGTTTCTTTCCATTCTACACACAAGATACCTATAAAAGATACCTGGATGAGTGGCATCAGTGAAGCCTAATTCTCACAAAGGGGATGCTGCTGCCTCCCATCAGCTCTAGGATATGCCTTTAACCCAACAGAGGGGTTCAGGATGCCCAAATTGGATAAGGAGAATTCAGTACACCAACAATCTAACATTCCCTTCAATTAACTTCTAAAGCTTTGCAAACTACTTTTACCTCATATGTTGAAGATTTATGGCCCATGCAAGACCCTTGTTTGCTTTACGCTCACGATGCCACTCCTCTGCTCCAGAGTTACCCACCTTCCACGAGCTCTAACAGAGTTAGAACATTCCTGTGTCTCCTAGAGTAAGGAGGTTGCAAGGAAAGGTCAACACAAGTATTTCCAGCACACACACAGAACTCTCCTTTCTGGAAGAAAATGTTTAGATGCCAATGAAATCAATCAGGCTACCTTGGTTCACACCACCTGCTGAGCTGGTTCTTCATTCCCATTACGTCGCTACATGCACTCTTCTGGCGATGGACCTATGATGAATTTGTACACAGCACCAATGTCATGACAATAAATGCCCCTTTTCTCCTTCCTTCCCACTTCTCCCAGCTGCTGCTGCCACTGTCACTAAGCAAAAAATCATCTTAGAAGGCTGGAAGTGGCAAGACGGCAGTGCCAACAGCACAGAAGAGATGTTGGTAGAAGGCACAAAGATGTCTTATCATTTATAGACTAAAACACAAACAAGAAAGGTGTACTGTGTTTGACAATAAGAGGGGAAAAAAGAGTCTTTGAGTATTTCCAAAATAAGAATTTATTGATGAAAATATTGGATCTTTTAAAAATTTTACTTTTAGGTAACCTTTTAAAAAGCAGCTAAGATGAGATGACACAGCCTTAAGCTGTGCCAGGGAGGTCTAGGTGGTCATTAGGAAGAATTCCTTCACAGAAAGGGCTATCAGACATTGGAGTGAACTCCCCAGGTAGGTGGTGGAGTCAGCATCCCTGGGGGTGTTTAAAGAAAGCCTGGACATGACTCAGTGTCATGGTCCAGATCACAAGGCAGTGTTGGGTTATAGGCTGGACTCAGCCCCAGAAGTATTTCAAACCTAGTTGATTCTGTGATTCCATAAAAAACCAAAAGCTCTTCTGAAGAAGATGTAGGAGAAAGAAAGATGAAAGTTGATTAATTACCGTCCTGCCAGGAGGAACTATGTTACAGAAGATAAGTGAAGCTTTTATCCTGTGAAGGAGAAGATAATAAATTGAACATCACAGTGGGAGAAAATAAGAATTTATGCTGGAGTGGCCTTACAATAATTAGCACTGGATTACAGCATAGGCTGGTTGATTAAATAGATTTTACTACTGGTAAGTAATAAATCTCACTGTAATGAAAATCTGGGGTTCTGAAGATCATCATTAACCATACAATAGCTTTACATTACAGAATCACTGTGTACTTCTGAATGGAAAAATCAGCCACATAAATCCACTATTTGATTTTCACTTTAAAAAACCCTATAAATGCAAATATGCTGGAGGCCTATATTGTCATTTATAACACTTTACTCAAGGTTGTATTGACATTGCTATTCTTCAGCTTTATTTTCCAAGACACATGTCTCAGCAGCACTTGAAAGCTTGCAAGTTTTTCACCATGTGCATTCTAGGACTCATTCACCTTCATCCAGCAAAACCCTGACCATGCAGAAAATAATTTCTCTATCCTCCTAAGCACCCAACATAGACAGCTAAGTGTGTTCTCACTTAGCACACACGTTTACAGTGCAGATCCAGACAACACCACCACTTCCCTTACCTGGTTGCAAACATTGCTCTCAAGGATGAGAAGGTTGCTGCATCTTCCTTCAGAGCCTTTAGTTCATTCCGTAGTTTGGTCATGGTCTCAGTCACCATTGCTTTTTCATTTTCATATTTGTTCTTCAAATTGGCCAGTGCCACTTCAGCTGTCTAAAAACACAAACAAGGATATGTGTTTATGAGACAGAGGTCTGAGAACAGCTAAAATCCCATGCCTGATTTTGGTTTTGGTGTCCTTCATTCACAGAGTATAAGAAATGAAACCTGATCTTCATTGTACTGCACACTTTAACTTCTTTTAAGTTGTACTCCATGAAACCAGGAAAAGGAGAAAGCAGCTTAAAGGACAAAGTCCATTTCAGTGGCTTGCAACTGACAGCAACTCAACACCTAAAGTATCTCTGCAAAACTCTGCAGCTGTATGGGAAGGGCTCAGGCAACTGAGTAAACTTACTACAGGAGCTGCTACCACACTGTTTGAGCTGCAATAAACAACCAAGTGCGTCTCCTAGCCACTTTGCTAACAGGACACAGCACACGAGGTTCAGCCTCTGGAGCCAAGTTGTGAATCACCATGTTTGGCCTCAAGCCTCCTGCTGGCTGAGGCTTTCCCTGGGCACAGGGATGGCCAGGACCTGACAGCTTGTTTTATGCCTGAGAACTGGCAGTGTTCACTGCTGTGCAAACCAGCATTATTTCAGCAGTTTTAACCATCACCAAAAAAAAAAAAAAAGTGTAAATGACAGTTTCCATTTAACAAGAATGCAAGGCTTTGTATTTGTGCCATTCCCAAATTTTTGCTGCTCCCTTCATTCTGTTTTAAATTTCATCCATTAAATTTCTTTAATTCACTATTGTACTGCTTTTAATAGTTGCATTTGTCTTATCTTTGCAAGACTTGAATATTCTATTTTACCCATTAATTTAGTGTCACTTTGAAGTTATTCAAAATACACAGTTTTATAGAGGCTTTATACGCACTGCTGCCTGAGACATTTAAAAATATTGCCTTTGAATTAAATGAAGACAAATTTGCTTCTTTTTACATTTATTCAGAGGGTGTTATGGTTGTTTTCTGCACTTCATTTAGTGCATAATAAGTTGCAGCAATTCACACAGGCAATCATTTTCCCCTGTTGATCTTATGGGCTCTTGAGCCACCACCAGGGGAGAGAAGCTTAGAAGAACATTAGGTTAAAGCAACCAGCAAGGGAACAGGACAAAAGATGGTAATGGCCAAACAGTTGGAAACCTATTTCAAACTCAGTTTTCCAAAACTCAATACATTTCCCACTAATAATGTCTCCTAACAAAAGGATGCGTTAGAATATCGTACTAAATTACAACTTAATTTATTTGTGTTTTGTTAAGTAACAGTACTAATATAATAAATTTTTAAATTGTATACTCACCAATAATGTTATTACTTTTACACCAATTTACATTAGGAGAACAGATTTTTAAAGGGCAGTACAAGTAACCACGTATCATTTTAAACAGATGCACTTTTCCAATCCAGATTTGAAATCGCCAGCAATACATGTTAAAATTATCAATCACTTAGGGATCTATTTAAAATCAATTCTGCTTTTTTCAACCCTGCTGATACTGATTTTGCTGCAGTGTGAGATGGTGGACACCAGCCTATGTATGTGTATCTTGGAAGGATAAAGCAGAAATCATCAGCTTTTTGTCTGTTTTCAGCCATGACCAAAAATTTGCACTCATAACTCAAGAGTAATTTACACATCACTGGAATTATGCACAATGGTCCCACAGATTGTGATGCCCATGTTTTAGTTTGGATATCAGGGTAAGTTAATGGACATGCAATACTACAGGATGAAAATATAGTTTACTTCATGAATAAAAGTAACAGAGGAAGGACTGTGTCAAATCTTCAAACTTTTTTTTTTCCTATTAGAGTTTCCTATAAAACAACAGTTAGAACAAAGCATAAGTTTCAAATCCTGTGGGAAATACTTCATGTCTCTCCATGCGCCAACCAAGCTGCTAAGGACGTCCCTCCTGAAAGTCTTCTTTAAGAAATGGGCACAAGTGCTCTGCTAGAGAAGCAAATAAAACTAACAAAAAAAGTGGGTTTAGCAACAAAAGAAAAAAGGGGAGCACAAGCTGAGAAAGTTCCTCTTGGAAATTTGGGGAGCCTGAAGAGACAGGAAACTTGCCTGAATCCTGAGAACACCCTGAAGCCTGAATGTGTAATGGAGAGTGGGATGGAGGATAGAAGAGGAACTCAGCCTCCATCTATCAGAGACACTTAAGAATGTCTGGTCACCTCAGCTGTACTGTCACACTGCCAAACTAACAGGGACAAAATGAAGACACAGTTTCATGTTACTTCTCCTCCTCCAATGCCAGCTCTTGTTGAAATAATTTCTGTTTGCTCCCCATCTCTGCCAAGCTCCAAAATTGTACCCATTAAGCCATACATGCCTGACTATGCCTGAAACCACTTCTGTAGGATAATCTAGATTTAGGTAATCTAGGACAGTGTATACAAAGTGTTTTCTGAAAGGAAGGAAGGGGCAAATAAAAGCCTTCATCTCTGAGTAGTGAGTGCCACAAGGAAGCAGATGCCCAGGATCTGGTTTCAACAGCTCTTTCTGAAGCACTTGTTTTAAAGCTGCAAAAAAAATTATCAGAAAAATCAGAGAACTTTTTTCCACATAAAAATGCAATCTCTCAACACACAAGTAGATGGGGAGTAGAAGAAAAAAGATGAAAACACAGGGGTAGGGAGAAAACATGAATATTCTTCAGAGAATTAAATAATCCAGTAAGACAGCAGAAGTGCTCATGACACTCTTTTCAGACCAGTCATGCCGAGGAACTGGGCTACTGAACTACCCAGGCTCTCAGCCAGCCGCCTGCAGACATGGGATTGATGGCTCGTGCAGCATTTACCGCGTAGAAGAAATCATCTGGAAATGACAGCAACGCCAGGAGGGAGCAGAGAGCTCCAACGATGGACTCCAGCGGGGTGTGAAGTACCAGCGAGGAAAAGAGAGCTGGGGAACACACAGAGCTCAGCTCCTTCCCCATCCCCACAGCTCAGCCCTGGAGGTGAATAGGCTGACATGAGCACACAACCGCCGCCCAGCACATCAAGCACTGCCAGAACTAACAAAGCCCTTTCCATCCTCCTCTGTATCTTACAGAAGAGATGTTTGCCTAAACTGAGCCTAAAGGTTGCCATCTTCATCCTGAAATCTGTGAATGAATCTCATTTTCTAAGGCAGCTTTGTATCTCATTTACTTTATATCAGTAGTGTGAAGAGCAAACCAGCTAAAATAATTGTTAATAAATATTAAATCCTACACTGGTAGGATTTTTATTTCACACAGAAAAGCAGGAAACTAGCCTGTATTTTTAGGTCTTTTCATCAACCTCTCTTTCACAGCAGAAATTCAACTGTGTTCTGTCCACATACCAGAGCATTTGTTTATTGATAAATTCTGTATGTCTGGGATAATCAAGATATTTTTTCTGAAGGACTTTTATGGATATTGCAGTTATGGGAGCTGGAGACACCATAGTTGCAGCAAATGCAGACACAAAGGTCTTGCTGACTCAATTCTGTCTTATTGAACTATTTACCTATGAAAACAACTGATCAGCTTTCCATCAGAACTTTGGGATATTAAATTCTCCTCACAGGCAGCTTTGCTTTCTGATTGCTCTTAGAAATCGATATCAAACCCATTATTTAACCGGTCCTAAAAGTTACTACATCATTAATTTGATTTTATGTTATCACTTATGCTACCTGTTAATGTTTATTCCACTAGTCTGGTGAAGACGCAGTAATTTGGGCTATGCATAAATGGATGCATAAATCAAGACAAGGTAAGCTAGCAAGCCAGCAAGATCTATATGCCTTGCTTTCTCGGGCAATCAATTTAATATTTCATTTTCATGGATTTAGGTTTGCATCTTCTTACACCAAATCTTGCTCTCTTTTTCCTGCTAGAGTTTTCTGAAATCTAAAATGCTTATTTGCAAATACTACTGACCAACACTATATACCAGCTGTGTCTTCCTAATTAAGGGTGTTTTTTCACTAAAGTACAGCCTAAAATACCAGACCAAAGGAAGGGTCCCACAAGGGTAGAACATCTCCAGACTTTTGCTTCTTAGAAACTTACTCTTTTGAAGGGGAACACCTCAAGACAATCAATGCCTTTTTTTTCTGAGCATGAGTCAAAACATGAATTTTGGTTCTGGGATACATCTACCACTTGAGGCTAGCACATAATAAATCACTCTTCCCCTCTCCAACATTAAATTTCTCCTTCCCTGGACATTGTTATGTCTTTTAGTTTGAAAGTCTGCGGAAGCTGATATCAGATTTGTGTGAACAACTATTTTGAGTTTCTGTATCCAGTTGTACAGTTACCAATATCTATGCTGCTAGCCAATAAATAAAAAATTAGTTAATAGCAGCACCTTAGTCAGCAAATCTATCTTTTCCATTTCAGTGAGCATGCCTTAGCATAATGCATTATTTCTGACAGCAATAAAAGAGTGAGACTGAGATATATCTTCTGGTAGTAGCAAAAAATAAATTATAGCTCCATGCTAATGGGAAAAAACATTAATTTGGAATCACAGAATGTATACTCACATACATCAATTCCATCCAAATTACATTTTAATTACATGGAAAATCCACATATAATTGCTCAGAGCTATTATTACTTAGCTAGAGATGGTATTTAATTAATTGAGTTAATATTTAACATGTGTTGTATTAGGGGGGATGCTATAAAAGACTCAATATATTGAAATACTGCTGCAATTAAAAAATCCCCAGTACCCTATGCAGTTACAGATACAACAGTCAAATAAACGTGAAATTGTAACTTCAGAGTAGTTTAATATTGGGAATTTTAACACTGAAATCCCATCACTGTCAACAGCTAATAGTGTGCCAAGCTGTTAACCAGGATTCAAGCCCCCATGTGGTGATCATTGCATTATTTTCAGATAAGGAAAGTGCCAGCCAATCTAGAACGAAATCACTGCCACTGCAGCCCTTTGCATTCATACTTAATTCCGGGCAAAAAGAGATGCATCAAAGTAAATAAAACTATTTGCATGTTTAAATTTAGATTTTTTTTACAGTTTTTTCAGACCTAGAATCTAATGGATACCAAGGGCTTGATAGATATACTATGCAACAAAAATTAACAGTACTCTTGAAGAACATTGCAAGAGATGGATTTCTTTGGGCATTTGATATCAGGTACTATAATTTTTGGCTTCTTTTCATTGGTGGAACATCAAAAATAAAGTGGTTGGGTGAATTTCTTTTAAGATTTGAAAAAAATTCAAAGTAATACCTTGAAGGTTTTTATTCTCCTAAATAGGAGGGCACACCACTGAGAGCCTCTCCAGGTAAGTTCTATTTTGTTTCCCAACTCTGGTAATCTTAAAACAGTTTGTGATAACACCAGCAACATAGCTGAACAGTAGCTGGTCCCTGCCTACACCTTTGCTGAGTGAATGGTGGGTGCTGAGAAAAGCAGAATTGAAGTGCTTAAAGAGGAGGCTGGAAGGGGAGGGAAAAAAGGTGTGTCCTTGCTGTGATTAACTGAGAGGCTAAATAATCTGTGAGTAAAACTTCTCCTCCAAAATACCCCTGGGAAAGCCTGTAAGTGACCTGTAAAAATAACAGACATTTCTGAGTGTTTACGAGCACCTTACCTGCTTGTTGGCTTTCAGCACTGCTCTCAAGGTCGCGATCTGCTCTCGCTTTGTACTCAGCAGCGACTTCAGCTTCAGGATCTCCTCCATTAAGGCCTCCTTGTCCTTGTCGATCATGGGTGCCAGCTCGCGGGCTGCAGCCCGCTGGCGCGACAGCTGCAGCGACCGATCCACAGCCTTCTGCAAGTGCTTGATTTGGTCCCTTATTATGGCATTGAGGTTGTAGATGTTCATAGGCTCTTTGCGGATGTCACTGGTGTCAGACACAGGGGAGGAAGGAGGGGCTGTGATGACAGGAGAAATGGAAGGTGTTTTTGTTGGACTCTGTTCCTTGCTGGGCTCTGTGGCCTCTTTCGTCACCTGCTCGGTCGGGGTCCGGGCCTCTACGGGCGATGCCACCCCCCGCCTGGCGAGTCGTGGGGAAAGGAGACCTCGAGGGTCATCCGGCCCCTTGAGGCTCCCACTGCGAGTGACTCTGCTCTGCCTGTAATAGTCCAACATGACCCTGTTTGGCGTCTCGTTGTTGCACAGGCAGACGTGGTGGTACAGCTGAGCCAGCTCCTCGCTAAAAGTCACCAGCTCATCCTGGGCAGTGTTAAGGGTATTGTGATTTTCGTTTGCTATGCTTGTCATCCTTTGTAACTCCTTTTCCATGTGGACCATTTTTTCCTGGCTTTCCTTGGTTGATTTCTCCAAGCTTGTCACCTGCTCATCATATGTCTGGATTCTGCTCTCATACTTGGCCTTCTCTTCCGTGTAGTTTTCCACATACTTATTATATTTCTCCTTTAAGGCTTTGATTTCTGCTTTAAGGTCTATCACCTCAGTAACAGCTACTTTGTATTTACATTCCAGGATCTCCAAGCCATTAATGTCCACTTCATAGTCATGCGCTTCCTCGCTGGAATCTCGGCCCTTCTCACAATCAAGCTCAACTTTCAGCTCCTTGTTGCTCTGCAGGCCCCTCATGGCGTTGACGTGCTCGGTGAGCCTGTGCACGCGCTCGTGCTGCTCTGTCAGGGCTCCCTTGGTGTGCTCCAGCTGTGTCTGAGACTCCTGGAGGTTGGCCAGGAGAATGGCCTTCTCTCGCTCCACCTGCAACAGAGTCAGAGTGAGAAACCCAGGATCACAGTCATCTTCATCTCTTCCACCCCACCACTGACTCCAGCTTAAGGGCTTCCTCATTCTACCCATATATACCTAAATCATAAAATTAATTTCTAGAATACTGTATAACTCTCAGAGGCTTAGGAAGTCCCAGCCTCTGTTACAACTTCCAGTATCACTAGGTCACAATTTTCTGTGCTGTCCACTGAAGAATCACCAAGTGCCCCAGAACTGTCTCATCAGCTAGAGTGATAATACAGGATTTGTTAGAACATATATTCCCTGAACACAGAAACTGCATTGCTGTCAACTGTAAGTAATTTCTCAATAGAGTTTGAATGTACATTTCACTTTAACAGTACTACCAATCTTTCACAATATTCATTTGTATCTTTGAACTGCTGCACACTTTCGTGGAGGAAAATACAGTAAAAAACCAGCTATATACATTTCGACTGATTAAATAACCTACTGCGTGGAAATTTAACACTGTGCAGGACTGAGCACATGCAACTACCAGGAGTGCCCATCCCCAGCACTTATCTGTAAGCAAAATCCATCTGTTTAAATTCAAGCCAGGAAAAGCAGGACTTGTGGTGTAACTAGCAACCCGCTGGTTATGGCCTAGTAAGCTTCTTTCCAAATATCCACAGAGAAATGGGGATGCTAAACAACAGAAGAAATCATTGTCCTGGGGTAACTTTATGGTGCTTGTATCCCCAATCATCTGTTCCGTGGGCGTTGAATATTGAGCTCTGCAGCTCTAAGAGTTCCAGGAGTGAAGGGGGAGAGAAGAGGCGCAGAGTTTGTTATCAGACACTGCACTCGCTCCCCCGCATCCTTCACACAGACTGTGCTGTCTGCAGTAGACAACAGGAAAGAGGTCTCCTTAGTTTCTGGCTAGCTGAGGCAGAGAAGTTCCCTGGACTGTGGTTTTTTTTCCTTTTTCTTGGAATTGTCCCAACCTGCCCTGGACTGAAAACCCGTGGGGAGCACCCGGAGCTCACACCTGTGGCCATGGCACTTCCCAGGACTGAGAACAGCCTGAGTGAGCCAGGATGCACCCACGGAAGGGACTCTTCTGAATTTATCATCTCCTCGGAGCAGCCAGAGGTTTTGGTTTAGTATTGTTCATTTTTGCACTGAGAAGTGCTTTGCCCGTTAAATAAACACTTTTTTTCCACTTCCCTCCGAGGAAATCTTTTCCCAAAGCAGTTGAAGAAGGGACCCCTTGAATCTGTTTCCTAGAGTAACCCCGCTGGGAAGTTTCCTCCCAAATTTGCCCTAAATCGCAAGACCACATTAATTGGAGCTTAACGTGGGGTGTTGCTCGGCTGCATTCCGTTCGGGGGAGAAACCCGGCTCAGCCCCATCGCCCCCCGGCCCCAGGGTCACGGCGGGCAGGCCGGGCCCAGCCCGGTCGGGCCCGAGGGGAGCGGCAGGACGGCCCTGCCCGGAGCTGCTCCGGCGGTGTGAGCAGCACAGCATTCCTGCCGGGGAACGGGAGCAGCCAGGATCTCAGTGCCGATGGCCTCCTGCCCTGGCAATCCAGCCCTGCGGGACGGCCCCAGCACCGGGCTGCACCAAGGGGCCAGGCCCGGCTCTCACCTGTGCCCGGCCGGCAGGGAAAAAGAGTTTCCCGCGGGTTTTCGTCCGTACGTGTGTGCTTCACAAAGAGGCATAAACCTTCTCATTGGTGTAACAATGTGTCAGTATTAAAAACCAGACACTGATTGGTCTTTGTCAGGTTCAAAGGAGGATGCCCCGTCTCGGCAGGTAAAAATTTCGGGAAATCTTTATAAAGCACCACTTTTGTGAAGGACACCTCTAGAAATTTTAGCGCACCGCAATTTCAAAGCAAGGGAAGAAGACAAGTTTGATCTGCTCAGGTTTTTGGTACTCGTTATAACACCCATGAAAGACTTCCAAGTTTTAACTTTAATTCTCCAACCTTTTCCTGTGCCTTTGTCCTGGTTCTGAGGTGTGAATTGGGAAGCAGAGGAATGCTTACAGAAATAAGATCCTTCTTCCTTTCATGAATTTTACAATAAGTCCCTGAGCCTGCCAGGTTTACTGCTCTTCTCTCCCTCTTTCAGAATCTCAGCACATGCAGTGAAAATGGCACTTCCCTTAATGAGTGGTGGATTACTAATCCTGAAAAGTTAAAGCTTTCAGTGATGAAGAAACCTTAAAAAATAATAAAAAAAAGAAGCAAACACGAACTTACCTTCCCTAGCTGTAGTATGCAGAAGAGAATCAAATTAGCCACCACAAATATTAGTAAAGGAAAAGCCTTTGAGAAACTGAGAAGGTACTAATACCATCTCACAAAATGTTCTGAGCAATGCTTCAAACTCTTGTTTCCTCTTAACCAGGCTTTTGAGCCACAGCTACTACTGAGAAGTACTAAGACATTTGAGCACACTGTGATCCCTTGGTTTCACAGACAGGCTCCACTAGGATCTGTAATCAATTGCAGGTAGAAAATGTACAAATAAGAATAGAAGCTGTAATAAAAACAGCTAAAAAAATCAGCCTACTTTTCTTCTCTACAGGGGACTGATGCCTTAAGAATTAAAAAAAAAAAAAAAAAGGCAACCCTCATCATTATTTTATGATCCAGGAAGAGTCTATCTCTTTAGATAGGAAGTGTTCCACTTTCAGCATTACATCATCACTGCAGAAGAGGACAGCCAAAAAACCACAAGTAATTTGGTATCCTTCTCCATTTTTCGTTCCCCTGTTGCTATCTCAGTATGTCTGCCACCTTAATTGTTGTTCAGCCCCCATGTCAACCCAATCTTGTTGAGAAAATCCAAAATACGGTAAACTTCTCTTTTGCCAAGTGCATCTTAAAAGTGATCACCTTCTACAGATCTCCTGGTCAGGCCTGTCCTGGGGACCCTCAAAGACCAGCCCAGCAGGAGTCTCTTCACCAGCTTTCCTCTTTTCTTTCATCAAGCTGCCTACCCAGGTCTGCTCTCCCTAGAAACCTTCAGCTGAACTCCAGTTGTTACCAGATGCTGTAGCAGGCTTCAGTGTTTGCTACACTGCCCTCGTCAAAAGAAGATATTTATTCCTTCAGGCTGGTAAGCTCTGCATATGCAGTTGGCTTATTAAAGTGTGTGGGTCCACTGTGGGCATGTTCACACCAACGAAGCCAATTCACTGTAGATTGCACCCATGTAAAAATAAATATTTATTTTAAAATAATATTTATTTATAACAAAGCCTTTCTGTCACAGTACAAGCTGTCTTGTTACTGGGTAACTGATTCAGCCACATATGGGAAAAGCAGCCTGGCCTGATAGACAGGCCTCCAGGGAACAGGGGAAGACAAGATTTGGAAGCAGACAGGGATTTGACCCAATGGGTTCCTGCCTGGCTGCAAAGGCTGTTGGTCAGAGAGCTGGGTAGCCTGAACTTTGAACCAATCACAAGTGCTTGCCGAGGAACATTAAGGAGGTATTTAAGGTGCAGTGGAGAACAATAAAGTGCTTTTTGTTGCATGGATCACAGAGCGACTGTCTCAGACCCGGCACCGGTCCACATTACACCTTTCCTCTGAAAAAACACCTGTGTGTTAAAGCAGCACAGTGCTTCAGTGCCTGCTTAAATTAATCAGACAAAACTGATCCTGCAGGACTACTGATCTGAGCCATTATACCTTATCATGAAGAAAAACTGTAGCAGAGCTAATCTGGATCTTGATGATAATTTCTTTTCTGACCATAAATGTGTTCTGGAAACACTCATTTCAAACAGAAAGGATTCTTTCCAGAGAAAACATTTTAAACTTTAAAAATCCATATATCAACTTGCACAGCAGTCAAAAGGAAATACACAGACCAACTCAATTTTATTCATTCTGAACCAGCAATAATGGATTAAGCTAATCCCTTTCTGTTTAAAACCATAAGCACATGCTCCTACTGCCAAGGGAAAAACCCCAAAGCTCCAGCTCAGTCCTGAGCACACCTTTTGCATATTAATGACTCTGCTGTTCCCAAACATGGTAGTAATATTTCCTGTTCTAGACAATACTGTATGCTTATTTCCACAACAAAGTTACAGCAATTCCAGGTATTTTTCAGCCCAGTTGGTGCATTTTTTTTTGACACTGAAATTGGTAGCTGTGGTAAGGATTTTTATCTTCTTAAAATGAAAATAAAAACAATTCAAATGTAGCTGTACCTATTTTGTGATGCATCCTTCCCTTCAGATTTCAGCTTGAGGAGATTTCCTTCCCAATTTGCATCTATAGTTTGCAATTATGGAAAGCAATTTAACCATAGCCATTTATGTCCTCACCTTTTTCTTTGTTTTTTTCCTTAAACAACTTCAGAATTTCAGTGAACAATTCCTGGGAGAGACTGGAACAAATTAACAGGAGAACTCATCTCAAGAACCCTGAATCTCAGCTTTTGCATATTCGCCACAAGAGTACAAAGCAGCTGAAGAAGAGTGTCAGAATCTGAGCTGCAGGGACTTTTTGTTTTTCTGCCTTTTTTAAGAGAACTTAATCTAAATTTTTCAAATGCAATATTGGCCTCAGACAAAATGGAAAGCATGACCATAGGAAGAAAAGGAGTCCTAGACTTCAAAGATGATATAGAGATTTCTTTCCACTGGACACCAAACAGGAAGAAAGGGTGCAAAGCCCTGAGCTTTTCTAGGAAAATCTTAGAATATGAAAATTTTCAGCAAGACATTTGTTACACAGCAGATATCTATATGGAAAGGTAATAGGTACAATTAAATCTCTCCTAGGGACCAGCACAGCCCATGAAGCAGCAGCATCCAAAAGCTGTACAAGGAATTCTATTTGTCACACTGTTTCAATGAAGTCTTCTCTATGAGATTGAGGAGCAAAAACAATTTGCCAGACACACTTACAAAATGGTAAATCTGAAGTTTACCTGTATTCTAAAAAAGAACCTGATGTTCTATAGTCATAAAAATAGCTCCCAATAAATGGTCAGTTCCTTCAAAAACTCTGTTCTAGTGCAGCCTCTTCACAGAAAATAGGAGGAATTAATACCAAATATTGTGATACAGCTAAATGAACACCATATGGCAAAGACACTGTAGAGGGAAAAAAAAAAATCCAATTTTGCTGATTATTTGCCTTTTGTCACCTTTTAAAAGCTGATTAAGTCTCCCATCTACCACACAGAAAACTTTTTTGCAGAATTTATTTAATTTGTATGATCTAAATTTAATTTGTGTGATGTGAATTGATGTAACTCAACAGAGATCACTTCAGCATTTTGCAGTGAGTCTTTACAGTATCTAAAGAAATCAGGCTTTCACTGAGATCCAGTCTGTCTTTTTAAACCATTAACCTTGTAACAGGATGTAAATGCCAAACAATGCTGGCCACCATTGGCACATATGTGCTGGGGCCCAGCACCAAAAAATGACCACAGATAGTTCTAACTATAGTTATAATTTCTCTTTTAGGATCCTAAATTTGTTCCTAGTGACTGTGAGAAGTCTGCATTTTTGTTTAAGAGAGATGTTTTTAACTCAGAGAAGATAATTACATTATCTTTTAGGTAGAAGTTTGCTATATCATCATGCTCAGTATTTAATAAAATCAAGAAAAAGCATACTCAAAGCAACCTTTTTCTTTTCATTTCTAAGCAACCTTCACTCAAAATTTATATTACATATATTTCATTGTAAATTATGGTTTCAAACAGAAGTGCATTTTGAAATGTGAACATTTCAAAGCATTTCTTTTGAAACTGTGTTTTTAAAATTTTAACATTGTATTTCTGAATCAAATTAGAAGCTGCATATAATGTAAATATCAACATATTATACATATATGTATATGTTCTTCTAGGTGCATATTTGTACATATGCATATAGATACACAATGTACACTCTGTGTGTACTTGAAAGTTGGAAAATTTAGCAGAATTTGTCACATAAATAAAATCCTACATTTCAAGCTTTCACATTTGAATGATGTATTCTTTGTGTCAAAGTTATCGGTGCAAAGCACTAGATGTCATTCATGTTCACCACGTCACATCTCAGATCAAAACTTCCCACAGTGAATTTGGCAATGAGATAAATAAAACAATTAACTCTCCAGCAAATAGGACAGACCACATAAGCATCTGTTGTTCTCTAGCAAGCAGTGAAAACTGGTTTTGCTCTACTTCACTTCCTAACCACCTTCTACGTTCTAAAGCAGTAAAGGGCTTACATTTCCTCTCTTTAGAAGAGATGCTTTTCAGAAGCCTGAAGCTAGAAAAGGCTGTGTGTTTTCTTGACGGTGCCAAAACCTTTCAAGCTGCTGTGGCAGATGAGATGCAGGACAGCTTGGGCAGCAGGACCCTTTCTCTGCGTGGCACTGCACCCCTTCTGAGATGATGTCAACGCTGGGGCTGGCAGCTTGAGTTTTCATCTGGCTTGCATCCCAGGCTCCTATTCTGGCTGGGTATGGATGCACAGGGAACAAACGCTGGCTGTGCTGTCCAAAGCACCCCCTGCAGCCCGAGCATCCGCCGGGACTGCCAGTAGGACAAGGGCGCTCTGTGACAGCCCACACGCCACATGCGCCCAAGTGCACGGCTGCTGAGAGGAGTACTCCCCTCGCTTTGTTCTCTCCTGACCGTGTGCCAAGCCTTGCTCGAGCTGAATTTAACGGCAAAAGCTCCCTCTGACATGCAAGGGAACATAAACAAGTCTGTACTTTAATGTGTTTTTTTCCAGATGGTTTTAGTCATATTGAAGATTACCTTATTTCATTTGCAATTTCAGGGACATTTACCATAATGAAAGCAGGAAAAAGAGAATTCTAACCTTCTGTAACCTCAGCATCTACATCCCTTTCTCCTCTTTGCACTAAATGTGTGCTCAGGTCACACTGACTTTTGTGCAGGCATGTACTCTGTTTACTACGGATATTTCTGGCAAAACCTGGATATGAAAAAACAAAGCAAAAAGTCTGGAAAATGGACATATGTGGTCAAGAACATCACCAGGAATGATCGCTGCAAAGCTAGCACTAGAGTTCCTAAAATTTATCTAAACACTCCAGGATGTTAAATTCAGCCCTTACCTGCATGAGTTGCTGCTTCAGTTTCTGTATCTCTGATATGTTGAGCTCACTGAAGAGGTCAGAGACAGGGTGCAGAGATTCTCCTTTCCTACTCGTGGGAGTTCTGTAGTCACCGTTGAGTTTCACGAGAGGCCCATGGATGTGTCCGTTCATTTTGTCATCATTGTTGGGTTCACCCCCATCCTCTGAAAACTTCAACCCATCTACTGATATATTAATATGGTTATTATACATACTATCATTGAGGTTGATATACTGGGACAGTTCCTTTCTCAGATTGTTCTTTTGCTCTCTTTCATTTTTTAACGTTTCCAGAGCTTCCTCCAGCTGATGCTCAGCAATCTCCTTCAGCCGGATGGCATCTTCTAGCTGGCTATTAAGCAACACTGTCTCCTCCTCAAATCGTTTAATTTCATGCTTTAAGCCTTCGTATTCAACCTGAATTAGACAAGACAAAGAACATTCATAATACTAAAACTTGAGTTGTGAAAACCTGCCATTTATCAGCCCTATTGAGATAGGTGTTAGAGAAACCATGGTTTGGAATACCAGACGTTGCCTGCTGCTGCAAAGAACTGACTGAACAAAAAGTGCAAGTGGGGCTCACTGTGTTAAATATTCCAGTGCTCACTTTTTCAGCTTGTGAGACTCCAGAAATCAAAAACCTCTTTCTGCATAATTTATGATAAGCAATGAAATTTTATGGGAAGAAGGCTGTTTATTAGCAGATGTCCTGGTAACAACAGATTTATTATAAATTGCCATAAGTAATGTTGGTGTATCATGGTATTCATAGATCTTGGCTTAATATAGCTGGATTTATGATTTGCAGATATTCTGAAGATGATCTTGTATCTCAGTTCCTACTAGACGTAAAGTTGCTCGGGCACAGATGCTCTCAAGTATCTTGGTAGTTTTCAAAAATATGAATGGAAGATACAAAAAAAGTAGAAGAGTCTCAGCTCTCTTCTCTGTACTTTACAAGGCTCTCCATTATTCCAGAGGCATTTAATTCTAAAAATTAAACAGGAATCTATTTATACAGTCAGTTTAAACTCTAAGATGCCCCAAAATTGCTAGAAACCACCAGAAGAATGAAGCAAACAGTTCGTTCAGCCCCTCACGGTCCCTAGACTGCATGTAGGGATGTCCCTCTGGAGCACACAGGAACCTGCTGCTCCAACCACTGTGCCTAGAATGTGTCCCAGTGACACCCCTTGGCAGCACTGGAGGGGCTCACTGTTCTGTCCTTCTCAGAGGGCAGCTCCCTGCCCAAGACCAAGGTGTGGTGTTTTATCAAGGTATTTATGGGCATTGTGAACTGAGCTAAAAAGCAGCTTCTTCTCTGTCTTTTAAAGGCAGCTCCCTTGTCCAGTGCTCTCCATTTCACCTCACAAGAAACAAAGCCTGGAAAAACCCAGCCTAGCTCAAAACTGGTTGATCAGCAATACCTAGACAGTGCAGGAAATCCCCAGTGCAGAATGTTCCCCCTTTGCTGTTCTTCTTCGTCTTCCTTTTCACTGTCTGAAAACTCCACAGCAATGAAAAGGAAGAGCTTTGTTTGTCAAGGTCCATGTCCACACTTGACCAGCACTCCTGGTAAAAATGGTGACAGGTTGATTTTGTAAATTTAATTCTAATCATGTTAGTCATCTGCATCTTAATTTTGAAATGAATAAAAAAAATCTCATTATCAGGTGAAATAAAATTTAATAGCTTGGTGAAAGAGGGGAAAAAATACTGAATTTTCATGTTTCCATTAAAAGTCCCAATTTTTTGTAGTTGATGCTTTTATAATTCAAATGCATTACTATCTGCAATCTTAATGCATTGTACTGAATTTTTAACTATTTGACATATATGGATTTTTAATCAAACTAAAATAAGATTCTAGCAAAAATAAAAATACCCGCCATTCCTATTGAAGCAGAATATTTATCAACCTGTCAAAAGTCTTTGATTCATAAACCTTTAGAAAGGCAAACTTGAAAGCCAAAGCACTAATCTTCAAATCCAGAAACTGGAAACATATCAAACAACAAAGAAAGTCCCAAAGTCATATTGGGCATTCTTAAACAGAAAAGGAAAATCCATGAGAGTTTCAAATCTACATTTGGCAATTTAATATCTTTCCTTACTGAGAAACAGGCTCATCTGGAAAAATTATGAAATGCAATCAAGTAGCTATGTTTAACTTAAGGACACGAAAAAAAGCTAAACAAAACAAAACAACCAACACATTTTCAGTTTCAAATACATATAAAAGCTAGGGGCCGATATCTCTATGGTTACCTTCTCATAGACCCTTCCTTTAAAAAGCTACAAAAAATCCCACCATGTAGATAATTACATTTTAGCAACAAAATTTATAACATATGGTTTTGTAAATTCAACCATTAAAGTATAAAATGCTCTTAAAATTTTATCTTGTAGATTAATATAATTTTAGGAATCACAAGTGCATGGATCTGTGATGATTTGTAAATCCCTTCAAAATGTGGCAATGATTTTTCTCTCCACAGATTGTTGGCACTGGTTTCAGTTAGAATGAAATATTATGACACATGTAAACACTAGCAAACAGATTTCATTTTAGGAAGAAGCTAGGACAGTCCATAAAGGGGTCATTTACTTCCTGAAAACGTGAAAATGTCTCTTATGAGGTTGATGAGAAAAAAAATCCATGCCTCAAAGGAGGAATTTCCTGTCTGGGTAAATAACTCTGGCAATAAAATGATCTGCTGTGAATTCCATTTCAGGAGTGTGAAAGACTAGGTATCTTCCTAAGCAAGGAAATTATGCATCCATTTCCATTGCCTGTGTATTCCCTGCAGCACAGCTGTTGTTTTAAGTGTTTCAATCGCATTTGTGCTGGAGCAGTAAAAGAGAACTGAAATAGCACCGCTTATTCCTGTAGGAGTAAGGCAGCTTTGTTCCCAGGCTGCCATCAAAAACTGTGACAGGGCTGGTTTTTCCACAGAAGCCCCAGGAGCACCAGGCAATAGGTCAGGACACAACCAGGGGCTGCAGTGCAGAGCTGTGACCCTCAGAGAGCAGGTGAGGAGAGGGTGTTATGAAGTTATGATGGTCTAGAAAGCATCTAAAAGGCAGGAAGTGTCATACCATCCAACCTGGATATTTACATTTTCATCACCACAACGTAACTATTCTGACAGACCAAATCTCTTTTGCTACTTGAAAGGACAACTGGCCACTGGGCACTGAGCTCCTGAGGAATGGGAAAAGCATGAAGCAAAAATAGGCAACTCTATCTCTTTTAACAATTCCTTTTTGATTCCATAGTTCTGCAATGAAATATTCCATCACAATTTTTCAAAACTGAGGTAAGAGCCCCGCCATATTTTAAAAAATGGCCAGTAACACCATTTTACAATAAGTGATCAGCAAAAACCCACCAGGAAAAAAAAAACCCAACATACCAAGAAACCTCTATCAAAGTGCTCTGCTGGATCACATTATGGAAATTAGAGAAAATAGCAACAATTTACAGTACACTGCCTTGAATCTTTCTATGCTTACTTGATTCTGTTTCAGTGTGGACACCAATTTCTGTAAAGTGATGTTTTCTTCTTCCAGCTCAGTGTAGTCCTGCAGCAGTCTCGCCTCTCGAAACTTGTACTCTCGAATCTCGTCTTTCATTCGTATCCTCTGCAGTTCCACCATTTCGTTATTCTGACAAGAGAAAACACAAGTACATTACCGTTCACGCACAGTCACTTTAATGCTGAACACTGCCTCGAGAAAAGTCCAAATAAAAATTAATCCTGAAATAGAAATGATTTAACAGTGCACATCAAACTCCATCACCTATTAATTTGAGGCCAAGCAACAATTTCAGGTGGGTGCTGGCAATGCAGAAATGAGAATGTCTGATAGAGAAGCCTGATTAAAACAGTTTCAAGCTTAGATGCTTATTAAAATGGAAACCCTGGAAAGGCTGTAGCATATCTCATTAGTTTCATTGCTCTACAATATAGCAAGATGTAAATAGAATTACCACCTGTTTTCCACTGAAGGATGCGTTTGACATTCATGCAGAAAAGCAGTGAGTACTGACAGCTGCTCTCCAAAGACATCTGCCAGGGAGCAAGGTGCACTCACATTTGGATCTGCAGGCACTAGAGAGGCTCACAGGCTGGCACAGGGTGGAAAGCACTTGTCAAAAGCCTGACAACCGCCTGGCTGAGCTGAGCAGGATCACACCCAGCACTCTGGGAACACACAAGGTCACCATTTTGTCTTTCCCATTACTGCATACAGTGCCCAGACAGCCTTATGAGAGAGAACATGAGGGATCAGTTTCACCAAAAATCGATTCCATCAGATGCCAGCTCTGACTGAGCTTGACATCAAGGGTCAAGTTATTCTGGAAAGACTCTGCTGGCATAACCGCGATGTAAAAGACACTACAGGAAGATGGAGTTAACACACAGCTGGAAGAGAACAGTGACCAATACAGCTGGTTGGGAGGAACAACTTCCTGCCCTGCTTGAAGTAAAGCCTGCATTTGTCTGATTAAGAGAAATGGGCATGGTCAATCACATCTCCTTTCCTGCAGGAGGATCCTGAGTATTGCCACAGCAGCTGGTGAAAGACCTTACTGATGGGGCAGAGCCCCCTCACTGCTGGGATGTCAGAGAGAGCACATCTGGGAAGCAGTAACGAGTTTCTGTAAAGATTCTGGTATGGAGAGGGATGATAGATACCCCAAAAAAAGCCAAATGTTTAAGCAGAAATGGTAGTCAGGGAGCTCTAAATCAATCAATCTGTTCCACTCACTCTCTGGCATATGAATGATAAAATCCCACATTCTGAATTAAGAATAAGCAGAACTTCCACTTAGCATCTTGGTTAAATAATTACAAACCCCTGGAAAAGAACCTCACAAAGCATGAAAAAAAAGTATTTTTATGCAAGACTTGACAAAAATGTTTTTTAAAATGAAACCTTTTTGTTAGAGAAAAGTAAAAACCATCACCCTCCTCCTAGCAACTAATTAAGAAGTAAAGAAACTACCTGATTCCTTGACTAAAAACATCTGAAAAGGTTCCCAGCAGAAGAGTCACAGAGTACTAGATAAAAGTAAATATTCCTGCATCCATCACTGCCTAATAAACCTCTGAGCAAATTTTAAGAACAACACCACAGATGATTTCCAAAGGTGAAGGCATTTTATACCCCCAGGCTCCCTTTTGTTTCCCAGCTATGGCAGGTGTGGGGGTGTGTGCCAGTAAGAGGGAGTAACAGGGACAACACCAAACGCACAACTCCAAATTAAGCTGCTCTGCAACTCTAGTTGAGGATGATCAGCCCAGGGAATGAGCTGGCTGACATCCATTCAACACTGCCAGAGGCCCTGGGAGAGGGAGCATCCTGACAGGATCCCAGAAGAGATCAGCAAGCCATTCCCAGCAGCACTGCCTGCACATCACTGGGGTGAAACCAGCAGCAGCAGCAGCCAGGACACATCTGCTCATGATCCAAACTGTCTCTGCCACCAACACTGCTGAGGGAAAGGAGCCCCACCCCCAAAAAGGCCAGGCTGAATGGGACCTTGAGCACCCTGGGCTAGCAGGCTATCAGAAAGTGTCCCTGTTCATGGCAGGGGGGTTGGAACTATGCAATCTGTAAGGTCATTTTTAGCACAATCCATTTTCCAATTCTGAGATTCTAAAAGGGAGGACTGAAAAAGGTGGCCAGAAATGGAGGACATGAACAGTAGTTCCCTTGTAGATAGACTACAAGGCAGGGCAGCTTGAAAAACCTTGAAAATTACAGTAATTTCATGACTATAAGGTGCACTCTTTTGACTAAAATTTTGATCGAAACCCAGAAGTGCACCTTATAATCCGGTGTGCCATATAGTCGTGAAATTACTGTACTTGTCTGCAAGACACGAGTACTGCTTTGTCTCTCCTGTCATTGCAAACTGCAACAGAAGACAGGAGCTGTCACCTTGCTGGAGTGCACCACCATTTCTTTAAAAGAGACACCACATTTCTTCACCATTTGTAAACTGCTGCTTCTTACATAATCTTGGAGATAGAAATAGAATCATCTATCATTCGTCTCTTCTTATACATAGAGAAGCTCTTTCATTAGTGCAGCCTCTATTTGTCATTACTCTGGCATTTCATCAAGGAAGGAACAGCAGGAACAAGCAAGACTGGCCAGCTGGAGGATCCCATGTGCCATGTTTGCCCAAGCACTGCCTGCCACACGTCCCATGGCCAGGGCCAAGGCACCTACTGGAAACAATCCTTCTGCTCTGACACAGGGGCAAAACCAACTCAGCACATTACAAAATAAGGCATCCCCTTTTCAAAGCAATATAAAATGTGTGTTTTATCACTGCAAATACCCTGGAGTTATTCTCCATGCTTGCAAACATCTGCATTATGCTAGCAAACACCCAGCTGCAAAGCATTCCAGTGCTCTCCACACTCGCCAGGAAAGGCAGTGATTCCACAGACCCAAAACCCAGTGTTTCAGAGGTTTACAAGTGAATAGCCACAGGACATGGGAGGGTTATTCTGATTTCCTTTATATAACAGCTCTGTGTATTTTCTGGAAGTGAACTAGTCCTGAACCTTTAAAAAAAACCCCAACATGTTGAGCTTATTCTCTTTTACTGTTGGTATGAAGGGTATATTTGTTTTCATCAATGCTTTGATTAAATATGTTAACTTCTCACAATCCTATTATTTTTAACAAATTAAAATATACATTTATTAAGCAAAACATTTGCAATTTTAGAGGAGAGATCTTGCTGTACTGATACAATGGCAGCAAGAAGCAAATTTTTTATCTGGTGGACTTGTATGAAAATACCACGAGAGGAACTAAAAACACAAGAAAAAAAGATTTTGCCAGCAGGGCAGTTATCTACACGAGCCACTAGAGGACAATGTAACCCAAATTATTAGCAAAGTAATTCATAATTAAACTTTGCCACTCATCAAGCACTGAAGTTGCAGGACAACACAAATTGAGCCAGATGCTTTTACTAGGGCACTGCCTCAGGACTTTTTACATTCCCAGAGAGAATTCTCCTATGAACTGTGTACTGGGTCTGCAAAGCCAAATTATCCAAGAGGTGGAGCTGATGACACACGAGCAAAGTTTTAATGGCTGAAAATTATTTTCAATCCCAGCCACCAGCTGAACATGGTGCAAAGGCTTTAAAGGATTGGTGCCAAAGAAGAAGGAAAAGGCCTCTCAGTGAAACTATAGAAAACAAGGGAGTCCTTGTCAGCATTGTATCTCATTATACGTGGCGCTAATTGTGAAAGATGCCAGCCCTGCAGCACCTCTAATGAACGTACACATCACGGAGCAGACCATGGCAAACAAAAACCAGGAGGCTCAGTCCAGACAAAGGCTGCTCAGGTCACCTATTTACTGGCACTTAGATATATTTTCAGAATTGCAATATATGAAAAGTGAAAGACATCTCTAGGTTTTGCAGAGGCAAGGACCACATCTGTATATTACCAGCCATCAATCCTGACAGCTCTCTGAGCATCAGTGGAATATTAAATAATGAAGTTTGTACTTCTTAGCAAATTAGATGTACAATATATTATTATATTATTCATTTTTTTATTCAGGATAGACTTTTAAAATGCTGTATTGCATATGCTACATGCAGAGCACATTGAATTAAGTGTGTGTGGATGCATTGCAATGTATTGTGTAATATCAAATAACAGCAAGTGAGAAGGTGCTTTAAAATTAAGAGATGGAAATGGCTAATGTAGAAGACTATGAAAAAACACACAATTTTCATGTCAGAACACTCATGTGCTGCCCTAGGAAGCCATTTGTTATGCTCCTGTGGCCTATCAATTCACCAAAAGAAAACAAACTGGGCAAGGAAGAGGAACCTAAAGCTGAGTACTCTCATCTCCAAGGTGAGAAGTGAATTCCAATAATTCCAATGGTTTCTGGTTTCCTGAACTGTGAAAACACAGACTGAATTTCTTGGAAAACTGTCAGCCTTCTTTTTTTGTTCCCCCCTATGCTAACAATAATTTCACGATTATAAGCCGCACTGAGTATAAGCGGCACTTTCAGGTGCCAGCAACTTTTCATTCTTTGTCCATACATAAGCCGCACCTGATTATAAGCTGCACATTACAATACAGAGTGTGATAAAAGGTATCTGTTCTATCACCATCTGTTCAGGGTGGGGGCAGTGATCCTTATCTCCACGGGAGATATTCTGCTAATGGGCCATCCATTGAAACCAGGCAGGGCATTGTTCTTTATCTTTTCACAACCCATCCTTCCTCCAGGGAGTCATTTTCTGCTAATGGCCATTGAGTCCCACTGTGGGACTGATAAAATTACTGCATCCCATTGGAAATTGCTCCAGCCAGGGGGAAGAGCCCAACATTTCTTACCAAGATAAAAGCAGAGGTTTTGGGACACTAAGGGAGCCCCTTTCTCCACTGGACTCCAGAAGAAAACCGGATTTCTCCACATCACCACTGGACCTCCGGAGGGAAACTGCACCTTGTACAGGAGCACTGCTCCAACTGAGCCACATCTGTCACTGCAGGAGGATGCAGCCACCATTTAATGGGACTGCTACCAACACCCTGCCTGACAGGGTGTCAGGTTGTACTCTGACTTTGTCAGGGCTTGGGGTTTGTTTCTTTGTAGTACTGTATTTGTATTTTAATTTCCCTAGAAAAGAACTGTTATTCCTAATTCCCATATTTTTGCCTGAAAGCCCCTTGATTTCAAAATTATAGTAATTTGGAGGGAGGGGGTTTACATTCTCCATTTCAAAGAGAAGCTCCTGCCTTTCTCAGACACCTGTCCTCCAAACAAAAACAGCAACTTTTTGTTCTTTGTCCATGTATAAGCTGCATCTGATTATAAGCCGCACTTTGGGTTCGGACCAAAATTTTAGTCAAAATGGTGTGGCTTGTAATTGTGAAATTACTGTACATAAAGGACTTTTTATTTTTGTACTTTGTCTACTGCTTTTTATCCGCCTCAAAAAATTGTGGAACTACTGTTTGGGCTTTTTCCGTCCACTCTGTTCAGATAAGTGTTCAATTAAGAGATTTCAGATCCTTGCTGCAGTAAAACATACTATTTTTCATACTAAAAAACAGCCTTATGTATCATCAATTAATTGTATGCCCTGAACCTACCCAGACTAAATCCCTACTTATATGTTGGGACGTGAAAGCTATAGCATGATGCTATGACTTTTTCATTTACATAACTCACAAGACAGCAAGAGAACAATGGCATATTGCATACACCAAAATTGTACACTTCCAGTTTAATGGAATTTATTGTTTTAGAGCTGATGCAGGATAAAACCTCATTCGATCTGATGGACAGTTTTATTACAGTAGTAGCAAATTGAATAAAAGAGAAAGTTTATGCTCAGCCTAATATCCATGATCTTGTGTGTTTGTTGACAAGTCTCACTGTAAATTTGTATGCCATGTTTACTTTATTCTGCAGAGGGAAATAAAAGATGTATTTTTATGAGAACAGTAATAGCGATAGAAAATTCAATTTAAGAGGGGTTGAGAGAACAGAGAATGAATGTAGCAATAGAATAGCAAAATCCAGTTTCTTTTTTTGTCATCAAGTGCTTTAAGTCCCCAGAGTCCTGTACACTAGCCTTAAAGTTTTCCCTCCCTCATATACAGGAATACTCAAATTGACCTGAAAAATGGCATTTTCCATATGCCAGGTATATTTTAAAACATTAAGGGATTTTGTCAATGACTGAAAATGACCTGATCTGACCCTTTTGAAGAATTTGCACTGCAGTCCTTCTGATTCATATGTGCAGATGCCCAGCCAAGGAGGGTTACAGCACCTCTTACAGAACTGTTTTTGCTATTTCAATACAGATACGCCTACACCCCAAAGTAAACTGTTTCAAAGATTCTTTTTCATTGCTGTCAGAAGTTTGCATCCTCCTTTTTAACCTGAATTTTTCTGATCTCATCCTTCAAAAAGCTTCATTCAGGTGGCTTTGCCAGACTTCATTATATTGTATCTGCTCTAAGCAGCTGTGTTGGCATCCTACTTTGAGAACACAACTACAGCTCCTGTTGTCCATAGCCAGAAATCACTAACCTTTGAAATTATGTACAATTCCAATATTCCTTAGCTTTATATATATATCTATATCTCACTCATTGTCTAAAAAATCAGGAAAAAAATTATGCTATTGTATACAAGATATTTTTGAAAATACGTCTGTATCATAGCATAAATACTTCCAATCTTTTCCTTCTGTGGATGTACTTACAGAATGACAGAACTATCAAAGGAAAGGATGAAAAAAGCCATCTATTTGTTGGCTATAGCATACAGATTAGAAGCCAGATCAGGATAATGTATGCTTCAAGCTCCTTCACCATCAACAGATCTCAAAGCATTTACAATACATCTAATACTTTAATAATCTGAAATGCTTAGTGCATTTAATTGGAATAGCTAAATCTAAAGAAGTAGGGTGAATGTGTATCAAGGGCAATTAAATAACCCATTTTTGTACTTATCACAGAGTTTGAAACCCATACTATTTAGTGTTGTAAATCCTGCTACACATAAAGCCCTACAAAGTAGCTATTTTAGTGTCTTTCATGTATAATTATATATAAAAAGATAAAACGAAGAAATTTTTCTGGTAGTTCAGGTATTAAAATCTCCTGCTGAGTATCATGGCCACATAATATTATGATGACTTCTTTATAAGAGGGTGTGAACCACAAATCTCTAATCATGCATATTGTCTGAAAAAGAATGGTTTGATTTGACTGCATTTATAGCAATTAATGCATTACTATTAGTGAATTAATCATACATAAATTATCTTTCAATGTATTATACTAATTTATAATTAATATCAGCACTAACAAACACTGCTGTAATATTCCTAATTCCGCCAAAGAACAAGAAACCTCACCAAATTAAGCTCTATTAAAACAGTGTGAGAGAAAATTCAGTCTCCAGCACTGTTCAGTCAATATGATTCTTCTACATATCTGTGGAATGGCTTCATACATGAACATATGATCATTGTGAATAGCAAAATATCAATTAGCTGGAACAAATTTCGTATGAGGAGAACATTGTGGATACTATGTGAGCATCCAGACAGTCCTCCTGCAATTAATTCCCACCTGGTGTACCTGTCTTAGGATAAACCACATGGCTTGCCACGGATGGCAAGGGAAATAGGGTGCTGGTAGAGGGAAGATGCACATGAAGACCAAAGATCTGACAAGATCATGTTCCATCACCATCACATCAAACATTGCCAAGGCCACTGCTGAACCACATCCATAAGTGCAACATTCACAGGTCTTTTCATTACCTCCAGCATCTGCCACTCAAACCACTTCCCTAAGCAGCACGTTCCAGTGCTTGACAGCCCTTTGGGTGAAGAAATTTTTTCCTAATATCAAATCTAAACTGGTGCAACTTGAGGCCATTTCTTCTTATCCTATCAATCTTTACCTGGGAGATGAGCCTGACCCCTACCTAGCTACAACCCCCTTTCAGGTAGTTCTGAAGAGCAAAAAGGGCTCTCCTGAGCCTCCTTTTCTTCGGGTCTGCACTCTCTGAAGCAGGGCCTGTTGCCCATTACACATCACCCAATTACCTTACAGCAGGATGACTAGTAGTATAAAGACACCAAACCCAAATTGTTCTTGACAGATTAGTTCAAAGGGAAAAAAAAAAAAAAAGTGGATCTGGGTCATTTTGGACTGAATGGATTTTTTTCTTTTGCCCAGTTACAACCTTTCCTATTACATGTCACTTTCTATATCAAATTTAAGAAGCCAACAGCAGTTATTCTACATGACAATGCCTCAAGGCAGGCTTTTTGAAGGAGAAGCTGCACAGGCCTTTTCAAGCTCATCAAGAGGCCAAGAGCTGGTTTTAAACCCTAACTGATCACTTAGAAGAAGCATCTGCCGGTTACATGTATCTCTTTGAGAGGCCATCTGTCAGGTCCAAAATGCCAAATTTCCTTCCAGACCCAAAAGGGGCACTGGCTAACCAACAAAAGAAAAGTTGTGCTAACAAGGGTGTGTGGTTGTGATCAGTAGTGAGTCCCACAGCTGCTGTTCCCAGGTCCTGACCCTCCCTGGGGCCAGTGCTACCTTCCACATCACCAGATCAAGGGCAGCAAGCCTCTCCAGAAAACAAAGATAGTTTTAATGGTGTTTATACTCCCTGCCTTTGCTGACAGGCTGGACACACAAGCACTGGTGCTAGCAGGAGGTAGAGAACAGGAAAACATGTCATTTCTAATTTGGGTATGCTTGCTGCTCAGCAACAACTGTATGATCTGTTCCAAGTTCCAGAGGTGGAAACCCAGCCCCATTGATACAAATTGTAAAGTTAACACAGTCTTCAGCAGGACTAAGATTGCACTGTAGGCACTGAAACATTGAGGAGCCAGGAGCAGGAAAGTGAATGCCTGAAGGTGGAAAGGAGGGAAGAGAAAAAACATCAAAGCACCCAAATAAGTGCAGTGAACTTTACTATTTTAGGCTCAAATATGCTTGGTTGATATGGGAAAATATGTCCCTCTTTATTGGCTCCTTGCTTTCACATTCCTTCTTCTGTCTTTCCCTAACTTTTGCTTGTCAGGATGGTCTCTACCCAAGCTCTGCTTTTTCCAATTCACACACCAGCCAGACATTGAAACATCCATGTATGTGAGCAAATGCCTCTGCTCTCCCCTGCTGTGGGCAGGCTGTGCTGCAGGACTGGGTGAGAGCACAAAGATGTCAGAGTTGACACCAGGGTTGGCCAGCAGTACCTGTAAATCTGGTCCCTGGGACAGTGCAGTTAAATTAGTAGAGGGCTGAGTTCAAATTAATCAGCCATGTAACTAATCCTGATCCTCAGCTTACCAAAGATCATGAAAGTAATAAAAAATGGATCTCAAAGAGGCCCCTGGGCAGCATTCAGTACTTCATTTATCTTTCCCAGAATAAGACTAACTACATCTATGTCATTCCTGATATCCATCTAAACAGTAGATGTAATAAAACAGTATTTCTTCTCCCACCCACAGAAGGCAAGAAATAAATGCCTCTGTTCCTCTCTGCAGGACAGTTCCATTTGCCTACTCTATCCATCTTCAGCCATCTCTCTGATTTCTACAACCAGAAGAGCAGGTAAGAAATGAGGATTCCAGACAGTTCCCCACCACAGAGCAAACTCTTTAGATGCCCTTGCATGACATGGGCAATAAACTACAACAAGAAGTAGATATTGGGGAAAAGAATAGGACATCCCAAATAACACAGTATTCTTTCACTGCTCCTCACCACTGGAGGAGAAATACTTTGAAACAAAGAAGAAACTTTTAACACTTTCTAGAAAGTGGAGTGAAAAAGTGGCTAAAGGAGATTAAACAACCCCATCACAGATACAAATCTATTCCAATGGGTCATCTGCTGGCACATTCTCTATTGTGCTGGAGAGGAGCTGTGACAGTTCAACATCAAAGGAGCTCCGTAAGCCCGTAGCAGAGCATCCCTCAACAAAATGATTCCTGCAGATTGTCAGCTGCAGAGGTGTTTTAAAAGCTCTGTGAATCAACACCCATCACCCACCCAATGACAACAGACTCTTTCAAGTTTCCCTTGAAAAACAGCAATGCAGTATAAAGGGTTGCTATGAAAAGAGGAACAAAAAGAAAGTTAAACTTGAGTAATAATTCTTTTCTCCAGATGGGCAGAGGCATGGCATCTTTAAACAAACACATCTGAGCCACAAAATTTAAATCTAATTATGTGGCCAAATCTGCCATTATCAAGGGAGAGTACTTCCTCAAAGTCAGGAGCAATTGCAGTAATTATAATCCATGTAACATTACCCATCTGCTGCAAAAAGCAGCACAGTATTCAGTAGCTTATTTGACCTTGTGTGCAGGGCACTCACCCACCCCCACTAATTCTTCTGCGGCATGAGCAGAAACATCAAGTCGGAAACAGCAGCTGATTAATATTAACAAGATGAACATGGCTTGATGACTAATGACTTTTTTCATCAAAGACTTAGGGTTTTTATTTTACAGCATATATTTGAGTGACCTAGGTGGCAAATATAGTCAAAGTCTATCTGTAAACCACAACCTCTAGGACCAAATTTTACACCTAATTTTTACTCATTACAGCACACGTGGTGACTCATGAGTACAAATACCCACATAAAAGATTTAATAAAGTAAATTGCACTGAAGGTTAGTTGACTTTATTGACATGGACAGCGAAAATACCTGCACTCAGGAAGTGTGGCTGTAACAATGTAGTACTCTTCACTGTTCAATATAAATTGGTTTGAAACCTGATCTTGGGTTTTACAATCTGCCCATTTTAAAATTCTATTAGTGATTGTAAATTTCACATACTTACTTTATATATATGTATATTTATATACATATTACAGTCAACAGTAACAGTTTTCACGCTGACAGTTTTCTATCTTTTCCTTTAAAGTCTGTACAAACAAGATTCTTGCTGCTCAGCATGCAGGACAAATACAGATGTAATACATGCCATAAGAACACAGTGCAAGGACTGACCATTAATGCTGCAGTTCTCACACAGATTATCGAAGCATGTTGCCTATGGTTGCACAGTCTTAGAATTAAATTATTCCTCTGGGAAATGAATAATACTGACTATCATTAACTGCCTGCAATGCATCAAAATGGAAAAAAGATGGTATAAAATTCGGCATTTGCTCAGGCAGTAAAATATCAAGCAAGTCATGGGATTGTTTAGCTATGGGTATAAAAATTATGTTTAAATCTATTTTTTCTACTCTCTTGTGTTCCCCGCCTTAAAATTACTGCCATTTTCCTTTCAGCATTTGTTTCTACTGGACTTTCACCCAGCTCACAATGGGTGTTAGCCTGATAGCAGAAGCCTTCTGCTAAAACAGATTATTGATACATTAATAAGATACAGATAAAACAACTAACTGGGAATACCCACAAAAACCTCTGCAAACAGCGCTTCAGAAATCTTAAAAATTCACCTAAGGCCTTGATAATTTTCTATAAACAACATGTGGCATGAGGAGGTCAGTGGCAAATATCAAGTAGTCCTTGTGATCATTACAGCACATGTGAGCAAAGGGACTCAACTCTGGGGGCTCAGCTGCAGCAAGAAAAGGAAGGAGTTTTCTTGTCCTTGCCGAAGCTGTGTTCAAGGACCTTGATAAAGGAAGAAGCACAGTAATTTCATGACTATAAGGCACACCCTTTTGACTAAAATTTTGATTGAAATCCAGAAGTGTGCCTTATAATCTGGTGCGCCTTATAGTCTTGAAATTACTGCACTTCCTTTCCAGATTTATGGAAATCTGGAAAAAAACATCCATGTGAAAAGTAGAGAAGAAAACGTTGAATTTCAGAGACATGTTCACCCAAACCTAATCTATGTCACGATCAGCGTTTCCAAATCTGAGCCTTCTCTCAAGCTGTTGAGCCTGCCAGTGACAGCTGGGTGAAGTGGGGGTGCCAGACTGGCCCCACTGGTGGCCCTGGCAGGTTCAGTGGCCTGGGGAGATCAGGGCAGTGTGACAGCTTCCCCATCCAGCCCTCAGCCATGCCCCTGAGGTGCAAGGGCACCCATGGATAACAGAGGAGTGCTAGACTGTAAATCTCCAGGTACTGCTAAGAAACTTCCTTGGCAGTGAAGAATGGTAGCCCAAAGTCTTAACTGCTCCCTCCACTTCCTACCCTCCCACTAGACCACTGCTGATTGATAGAAAAAAAACCAAAGGGAGCTTAAGCTAACTTATTTTTAATAGAAAACACAACAAAACATTAGAGGATGGCTCCAAATTCATTAGTGTTGTTAAATTGTCTGAGTTCTTAAGGCATTCAATCATGACCTCAACGTGTCATCATTACTAATGAAACTCAGTATCTTTCAGCAAACAACTATTTAAATGCAAGTTATTTAGTTCTGATTCTGCTGTATGCCCAATGGCCTGATACAGCACAACTGAACTCAGTTATACACTGCAAAAAACTGCAGCAGAATAATCAATCCAATAAAATGACAGCCAACCTCAGGAGGAAAAAACAACATCCCACTTGAACCAGGTCAGAATTCAGACAAGCAACAGGAATAAGATGAAATTTATGAACTCCCCTTCATTAACTGATCAATATAGTCTATGTCATACCTACACAGTTGTGGACTATTTTTTGGTTTTTCATCACTGAAATACTGCTACCAGTGTCTATAGGGAAAACCATCCAGGCTGCAACAATTCCTTGGGCTCTTAATTATTACACTGAGGATGAGTTTACCCAGCATATCAATCAGAGAACCGACTTGGCATCTTCCTGATCCTGTGTGCCTCCCTACAAATATATGTATGGATCATGGGATACACAGCACACCTGCACCATGCTCTCTGTGCAGGGTAATGTAGGAAATTGCCAAATACAAGGGCAGAATGGGAAAATTCCCCCAAACAGAACTTCTAGTGTAATCCCAGGTTTTGGCAGTGCATTACCACTTGTTTAATAGTCTATGTCTTTTGATCATATTAGAATTTCCATAACATACATAATTTTTCTTCAGCCTGTACAGTGCCTCTTGTGAAAGACAGAAACAGCAAGGAGAAAACATTAACTCTGAAGCCACATCTGTCTGCTCTTTGCCCTCATCCTCCCTCAGTTAATGGAGGTTGCTTAAGATCAAGTGGCCAAACTGCCCCAGGATATGAAAATAAAGTGCTACCTATTTTAGTGTTCCAGAGCAGGGTGGCCATTGCTTTGCAGCAGTTTGGTTCCTGCTGCAGAAGTGCTGTAGCTGCAGCAAGCGCAGGCAAGAGAGCTGAGCTGCTCTAGGAAAAGAAAAATCCCCATTACAAATCAGAGACATTGATTGTGTACCGTGAGAGGTATCAAGTTAAAATCCCTGCATTTTCATATAGCCAGGAATTCTTTCTATATGCAGTTCAAAGTTTCAAGTTTAAGCTAAAATCCATTTCTGGCCTTAGTCCTCAGAGAGTGAGAACCATCACTTTCCCTGTGGACCTTTTCAGTTGTCATCACTAAATGGGAAGCTTTTGAAGACAGCTCTCACATAGCAACAAAAGGACAAGACATGAGCCTCTGAATCCTAAATTATTTCCCCTCATGCTCTTGAGTCCCTCAGAGATCTGCTGAGGTTCAGGAGCATCTAGACAGAATGTAGATGTGCTTTGTTAATTGGTCTAGCATGCTATGGTATCACAACCCCTTCTAGCAGGAAGATTTTTGTAAATAAATGCAGCATAAAGCCTAAATATTTTCCTCAGCCCATCCCATTATGGGCTCAGACCTCCTGTAGAGCTGTTCTCACTTTACTTTCATTTTCTTTTTACTCCTTCTCTCAGGGAAGTGTTGGGGCAACCCAGAGAAATTCCAGTAAATCTTCTCCTAAATCTAAACATTGTACTGAAAATTTTTCCTGCCCTGATTTGTTCTAAACTCAGCAATAAAAACATACCACCCTGCCTAACATCACCACTAATTCAACTTTTGCTCTTACTACCATTTCTGGTCCTTTTTCTTCCCACTAAACACTGTCAAAATGTTTTGTTATTTTGCCCCTTCAACCTTTACTTCTTATTCACAACTTTTTCAGCAGAGGCTGAAAAGTTCAGTGTGCTGAACTTTAATCAAACACTAATTTCTCCCCAATATCTGACATTTGGGTTAAACAGGAGTTAATGAAAGAACATACAAATAATGTTTAATAGCTAAATAAGAAGTGGAAAGGAAAAGTTGCAAGGAAATAGAGATTGAATTTAGCTATTAAGCCTGCTAGATTAGCAAAATAATAAAGACTACTAATGTGGTAGGTTGATCCTTTGCTGATCAATGAAATGCATTCATATCTCAGTCTTGACTAATGTTTTAAACTGTTTATTTATTTGCTAAAACAGAAGAAAATATCATGCCCCAATAACAAAAACCAGAAGTAGACCAATAGCAGTAGTCTCTGTCACTGTTGTCTGTCTCATGGTCAGAGACAAACAAGTCTCTAATAATCCTCAGGATATCTTGTAGCAATCACACGCCTTTTTTTTTTCCCAACTAAAATTTTCTCCCAGGTTCTCCCTTTATTTTAAGATCATGGGCGAGAATGCATATTTTAAACCATATACCAGCTACTGTGTGTTAATCAACCCACATTAAAAGCATCATAAAAAGTCAATCACATATATATGACATATGATAGTCATAGCCTGTTATATATATTATAATAGGGGCTTGTTTTTTCACAAGGCCCTGAATGTTTGCTTGAGATGAAGGGTAATAAATCAAAACTAGTCAGAACTTGACTAATCACAAACAAATTCTATATTTCCCTTATTTTAGAACTCCCATCACACATTTCACTCGGGTGTAACAGACCTAAGAGATATTCCATGTCACAAGCTCCAGCATCATCCCCTTTCTTCTACACAGAAATCCTCAGTCTGACCCAAATCCAGCACCAGCAGGGGAAGAATTCAAACAGGAAATTTTGACACACTGTCAGTTTGGTGAGCTTTGAATAGGATCCTGTATTTCTGCTAAGTGCAAGAGTGGAAGGAAGGGAACGGGTAAGAGGGCAGCAGGTACACCACAGGTACACCAGCCTGTGGCACCGCTGTTTTCTTGCACTGGCCCTGAGGTCAAGCACAAACTCTCTGCCAGGCTCTGCTTCTCCCAGCCCTGGTAAATGGCAGTACCATGTATTTCATCTCCCCAACACCGGTGCTGAGTGTGAATCGTGCTGGTAAGGACAGTCAAGGCTCTGGACAAAGCTCAGTACAGCTTTTTGAAAACACTGAGATGCCACAGAACTTGTTTTGGACTGGAACTCTTCTTTGTTTCCCAAGGTGAAAGAGGACTGTTTTATATAAGGCAGTTTCCATTAGTATGGGCTTTCACAGGAGAACAAAAGCCAATGATGCAACTTCTCCTGCCTAGAATCTCAATTAAAAACTTGATTTTAGCATTGGTACACAGGTTTGGAAGTAAATGGAACACAAGAGCTTAAGTCAAAGGGATTTCTTAAAGTGACAAAAACCTTTCTTTACAGAGAAAGACAGCTGCAATATCCTGTAATTTAATAACAAACCAAAAAGGATGGGAGGCTAAATTCTCAAAACAGTTTCTACACAACAGTCTGGGTCTTCTTTTGCAATACATGAAAAGAAGGAAGAGTCATACTAGCTTTGTCAAAAGCTTTTCAATATTAGGAACACTTGGAAAGAAGATGACAATTTTTGAACTTTGGGTAGGGAAAGCAGTACACTTCAGTTAGTGTTAGGGGTATAAAAGTACCCCAGGAATTTGTGAGCTTTAGGATGCAACACAAACTTCCTCCCTAATCACATAGACCACCAAGTGTCAAACAAACCAAAAAATGCAAGAGGGTAGCCAGTTACTAAAAATCAAGATCTGAGCCTCGGTGCCTCAACATCCCATTTCAGGAAAAAAATAATCTCATTGTAACAAATTGCGAAAATTATACACCTTAAATTAGAGCACACTTAAAACAATGCAGCTTTTCTATTAGCAGTCAAAACAATGCACACATTTAATATAGAGAGGTAGGAAATTGGCAAAACAAGTCTTGGATACAAAAAATAGTATTATTGCAAACAGAATGTATTTCCACTGTATTTTTTCCCTTATATGAAGAAGATAAGTGTGTGCTGTAGGAACAGACTGGTAAAATTATCTCACCAAGCAGGCAGGGAGCTAAACAGATGGCAGCACCAGGCATCACTCAACCTTGCTTATAGAGATGATCTTTATCACTTCCATACAATTAGAAAATTACTCTCCTGTGAAAAACAACATTCTGAGGGTGAGGCAGAAATATTTTTCTTGTTTCCCATGGAATCAAAGATTATGGACTGCCCACCATGATAATGTTAGTGGTTCTAAAAGGAAATCCCATACAGAGATAGCTCATTCCTGCTAATTTGTCTGTTGGTAACTACCTTGGCTTTTGTTTCTTTGTAGGTAGGGTGTTCTTTTGGAGAAGGTTATCTTGAACTGCACACACACCTTCATCTTACCCAGAAAAAAAGGACAAGTTTAGAGCATGCTTAGTGTGCCCAGCCACAGCATTTATAGGGAGCAAATCTCTTAGTCACAGAAGGCAAACCATGGCTGGTTTATGCACTTTTTGAATTTATAGAATTGCTTCTCTCTCCAACCAGAGCACTTTTTCACTGTGTGTTTCATACAAAGCTTCCTTCTTCCTGCCTGTTTATCCCATCCTGCCATATGTTCCAAAAGAAAAAGGTTTTAATTACAGCAGTTACTGAAGCACCTCCCTGCCTAAAGAGCACAGCAGATCCTTTTCAGAAAAAAAGAATTTTTATCACTATTATCATTAATAGCTAAAAACTCCATTTGTGAGCTCTGAGTGAAGTTGCACACAAAGGACAAGAAAATGCATTCAGTTTACAGAATGGAAAAGAGAAGCACTGAGGGTTTGTGCGGTTGTTTTTTTCCTTTGACTTAGCATGCCATTGTGCAAATCATTAAACAGCAACATGCAGCAATTTTTAGTAGCAATTTGTAAACAATGAGGCAAATATATGCTAGATATGGTTCAGTTGATGTCAAAGAGAAGGGGGAAAAAAAAGCACAAGCACTTAAGGTCTCAAAAGTTTATTCCTCATATAAACACTAGAAAAGAGGTCAAATAAGACCATGGACTGGGGCAGAGCTTCTCAAGTCTGGTCTGGCACCAAGATGCTTCTTGTAGCCAGCTGGCTGCACCTTAAAGGGGAAAAAAAACAACCTTCTGGAGTAAGTCTTGCAATGTAAGAAGGTTGAAAATGTTTTCTGTGCTGTAGAACTTTGGATCAGTGCAAATCTTGCATTCATTTTTTGACAATAACTCCGAGGTTTAATGCCCTTCAATCAGGGGAAGTGCACAAAGTTGAGGGATGGTGATTTTTCTATAATGGCACAGTGCTGGAGGGCATAACTGCATTCCCTGAATAAGGAAATTCTCAACAAAGTTGAGGATGCAGCTGAAGATGCCCGAGTTTGCCTTCAGGCTATTTTTACACCTAAAACAGTATCTGGCCTGAGTAAGGCATGAAATTATTAGACGTATAAGGCTGTAAAATACATTGAAAGTCAATAATGTACAGGTGAAGAAAGGAAGAAAATCCTCCTGGGAGAGGATGCACAGAAAAGATGTTTGAGTCCACAAAAGAACACATATCTGTAGCTCCTCCCTTTACTCAGAAACAATAGTTAGTGACATCTGCAAAAACCATTTCCTGGCTGAAAAAATACGTGGAACCAGCTTTGATTTTTTTTTCCTCCATTAGCTCGTCTTAAAACACCCATTCCCATCCTACTTACCTTACACAGCAGCGATCTGGACAAACAAACAAAAGCCTAGCATCCAATCAATCCAGAGCCAAGGCCCAGATAGAACCTCTTCATGTTCATTATCTTAATCAGGAAAGATGTTCTATTAGTGCTCTTGGTTTTCTTTCATATCCATGGCCCCTCATAACTCAACTGCTGTTCTGCTTATCCTGAAACACTAATCTTAGAAAAATTAGGATTCTAGTTAAAAGTTAGAAGAAACTGGGCTTGAACATTGTTATCTGAAACTTAATTAATTGCCTGTTATTTTTTGTTTACTTAGTTGTGCTTACAATAGGAAAAGATGAAATTAGTAAATAGTCCAAAGAAACACAATGCAACCAGAAATTTATTATTCAGAAACTTAGAGTTGCCCCAAAAGCCATTTGCATTGCCATTGATAGAAAAGATTGAGAGTTCAGGGTGAGGAAGACTCACCTTACTTCCTCCTTTTAAGACTCCTCTGCAAAAAAACGACCCCAGACTTAATTAATGAAGCCAACCACACATGCTTAATAGCCATTCGAGCTAATTACCATAGGAAGCAGGGGATGGGAGGGGCTGTTATTATGAACATGTATTTGTTTGAACCTTTTGTCGATAAATAGACTGTGACCACCTGTAATTTTGCAGTGTGCATTAGAGGATTACCTCACACTGCTGTCCAGCACTAAATAAACATTCACTTTCTAACTTTAAATTGTTAGAGAGTCTTTTGTCCCTCACAGTTGAGTATCAGTATTAGACCAATACTCATATTTTGGTAAATCAATCCACTCCCAGAAATGCCACTCTGGAGCACCAGGAAATTCATCCATCTCCTCTGGGAGAAAAATCCTTTTGGAATAAGCCCCAAGTGTTGCCAGCCAGCCACTAAACAGCACAGGAAACCTCTGCTAGCACCACATTTCTTGTTGTCAGTGCTCTCTGAAAGCCCAGCTGTGCACAAGGGAGCTCAGCACACTCAGACACATCTCCATAACCACAGGCAAACCTCCCACGACAGCTACATCTTAAATCTGGCTGGATTTAAGAGAAGGGATGAGATGTGGCTTGGACTAGGACTGTGTGAAAATATGTGATAAACAATTTGCTTTAAAGGCAGTTTGAGGCCTCTTCTGAAGAAAAATTAAGTAGGTAAGCATAGAAAAGTGTTCACCTTGGGAAAACTATCTCAGCTATTAAAAGAATTTGCTTATTCTTTATCTAGCCACAGAAGTTCTTGAAATAAATGACATTTTATCTTCCAGCAAAGCTTCTCACTCCAAGGTATGTAAAAATTCTGGATACTGGTACTGCAATGAGCTTGCTGTTCAGCTGGCCAACTGCATGAACACCACACACACCAGCAGGAGCTGCAGCACAGGAGGAAAGGTGAAGGTGAGAGATGTTACAGGTGCACTTTGCTCAAGGGTCAAATTACTGCTTCAGTGCTTATTGGTATTTTCTAAATGAAAAGTAGTGAACACTATGAAAATGCTAAATATTTATTTATTTAAGTCTATCTTCCGGAGAAGAAGAAAGTGTTTCCTAAAACCAAAACTTCTACTTAATACACAATCTCTCTCATACCAAATTAATTTTTCTTGCCCTTGACTGAACAACAATAGGTTGTTAAGGCTGTACAATAAAACCCCACATGATAAATTGAAAATTACAGCAAGGAAAAAAAAAAAATCTCAATCTAACTGGAGAATATCCTAGCTGAAAAAGAAGGTTCCATCTCTATATCCATGAGACAATGCAGCAATAAATCATGTTTAGAAGTTAACCCCAATCATGCTGAAATAATGAAAGTCTCTAATGGATTACAGACAGGACATGGAAAGAGAAAGGCAGAAGAGGAGAAGGCACAAAGCTCCTCACCCCAACAGACCCTGAATTACGTGCTTCAGTGGAGGAAGTGACATGTGTGTATTTTACTTTACTGTTGTTTTTACAACCCATTTTACCATCCCATTGAATTAAACCTTTATAGGGCCTGAACTGTTTTTCAGCTGCAGCACTAGGTTTAAAAATAACGTGACTTTCCAGACCTCAGATGGGAATGATGCTTAGAGCTGCCTCCACTATTACAAGGCACAACTAAAAGAAGCCATTTCCTTATAAAACTCAGCATTAAAAAAAAACCTGTTAAAGAAAAATACTTAAACACATGTAACAAAAACTGACTGTGGTTTTAGGTTTCAGTAATAAAACAAGTATTGCAAGATGGTGTAGCTTATAACAGATGCAGTTCATATATTTTGTTCCAGTGTTGGACAGAAAAGAAATAGTCCTGGCTAAATCTCCTTAAGCAGAGGCATGTAATAAAGAAGAAACCTATTTTTCTTTTGATGCCTTGGACTTGCTTACAAATCCTGAGCAAGAGGTCAGTGCAATATGATATAAAAAACAAAATGATAAACCAGTCTTTGCATTTGCTTCCTGATGGAAAGAAAGATTATCTCTCCAGTTCACTCTAAGTTATTGCCAGGATTTTTAATGAAATGACAACAGGGACAATCTCCAACATATTTACAACCTTGCAACTGGAAAGCAAGGAACTTTCCAGTTGCAGTTAAAACCTAACTTTTTTTGCTAACTCTTTTGTCTTTTAATGGGTGATCATGGTTCTTTCTACCTCAAGGCACAGAGTTAGAGAGGCTGTAGCTGTGGTTATTCTGACTGCAAAGAACCAGTATTGTTATAAATAACTATGCAGTCACTGGTTTTCGCTATTATATTGGCTTTTACAAATTATTTTGATATAATACAGTTTGTAGTCACTCTAACTGCTTTTGATATGGTATAATTTGACAGCCTTTCTTTTCCTGTGTAGATTATATAGCATGATAAATATATTATAGTTTAGACTCTCACAAAATATCAAAATAGAGACTATGTGCTATGTATTACAACATTAACTGTTGCTAATGTCCTTATTTGTGTAACTAACTGACAATCCTGAGAATAACTCAGATACTGTTGATTTAATGTACCTGTGGAGTACCTTATCTGTATGATAACACTAAAACAAACATGGAGAACAAACACTGAAAGAAAAAATGCAATGAGGAATTTATTATTGACCCTCCTGTTATCAAGAACTGTTAAAACACAGAACAGAGGGCCTTGTGAGGACATAAAATATATAAATTTCATCTACAGTATGACATGTACTTTAAGAAGACAGGTCAAGGGTCAAATCAAGCAAAGAAATTCCTGGAACAAGTAAACTGCAAGGAATGTTTGAATATGCATAATCGTCATGAATATGCATTTAACCAATGTAATGAAAAAGTAAATAAAAAGATTGTTTTAAACTAACTGGCATGCCTCTGGCAGTCTGCCAAGCACCCAGCCCTGTTTACTGACCCTTTTATCCCTTTTTAAAATTTTTTAAATTTTAAAGAGCAAGCCTTGTTTCTCACAGTATCTTTGATATTTCTGAATACAGCTAAGAAAAATGTAGACTGTGGTAGGGGAACTCATGGCATTTCATTTTGCAACATGCAATTAGTGGGTATGAAAAGGAAAAATAATTCCCCAAAGTATATGGTAAAAGCATAATTAATTTACACAAATATTGCTGAAGATGAGCTGGTGGTTGACTGCCTGATAGCTGCAGTGAGATGCTAGGTAATAGCATGCATTGAATTCCTGAAAATTGGTCCTTAGGTCACCCAGGCAACCCACAGCCTGAACTCAGCACAAGGCAGGTGGTACAGCTGCCCTGTGTTAGAGCTAGCCATAAAATAAGAGTTCATTACTCTTGATAACATGCCAACAGGTGGAGGTTTTCTTAAACAAAAAAACCACCAAGGTTGGCATTTCTCATTTTAAGTTTAAAGATCCACATAGTTTTATTTTTTCTTTCTAATATTCTAAAATTTTTCACTTTTTAAACTTCAAAACATGCACTGTCATTACTTTTTTTCCCTTGAAGATGTTAATATATTTTCAAGTGGGCTGACAATACAGAAGTGTGTTTAAATTCTATTAGTAATTTAAAGTTCAATTTCACTTATAGCCAATAAAGCGATTTCCTTCAAAACAGAGTTATGACTGTGGCATAAAGTTCCATCTCACAACAGATTTGGTTGGAAGAAATTAGGTAGGTTAAGAGGAAGAAAGCGTAAGTCAAATTCTAGAGGGCAAGAAAAGTAGCAATGCAAAACTCATAACTGGCTTTTTAGAAGTATTTATGATGGATAAAAACATAAAAATGCAAAAAGAATATATGAAAGCTGTCAGAGGGCTGACTTCAAATCATCACTGATATTTATAGAGCACTGGCAAACCAAGTTGCATGAAAAACAGCTGTACATCCTAGCCTCCAAAACTAAAATATTCTGATGATGACTCAAAGATGTCCAAATATCAAGAACACACCAATCATATAAATCTACATCTCTAGCTATATCTTACCTGCTTAGCAACTTCCTGTGCAGTAAAATGGCAGTGGGAATTGCTGCCAAAATACAGTGAGCTACAGCTCTACAAAGTACCTATGAACATCTTGCAAAGGGATCTGCAGATTCAGTCCTTCCTCATTTATGTCTTGGATAACAAACCAAGGACATAATTTTCCTCTTAGATTTGTGGAGTACACCAAGGCACAGTGACTTTAGGAAACTTTGTTGCTGACTTGATACAAACCAAAATACTGAGTTTTCCCTTTAATATACTCCCATTTATTTGACAACCAACCCCCATCCATACCTATTTTCTGGAATTTTTTACTTTTCCTTCCCTGCTTTTTTCATGTGTCTCTACGTGCCTCATCTGGGAAGGGCAGATAGCCATGGCATGTGAGAGAAGCTGTTTGTCAAAGAAAACACTTTCCTTCCTCCACACTGACACAGATTTTTGCCCTTGCCACTTTAACCACACAGCTGCTAAGCCAAGAACCAGAATCCCATATCTTCTCACTGCTGCTGTGTTGGCATTTCCCTTGGGAAAACAAGACGCATGGGACCCCAAGAAACAAATGCAAAGAACCTCATATCCTGAGCCAAACCTCACAGTGTTGCATTAGTGAGGAACACTACCCCTGCATCCCCTTTCCGTGACTAGGTGTGCAGGGCTGTGGAAAATGACCCATTTTTACCCCACCTCACTCCGAGCTGACACTACTGCCACAGCCACTCCTCAGGCAAAGGTCACAGTGAGTATCAGAGCAGACAGCCCCATCATTTCACTGAAGTGAAAAATCACAGCTCTACGATGATGCCTTCAAGGCACATTTAGCTGAAAGAGCCAGCACACTGTGCTTCAGGAGGAGAGGAAAGGCTACATAGGCAGAATGAATGAGCAGTGAACGCAAAAATTGCATTCATATCTAGTCCTACCTATTTGATGGGGTTTTTAAACAATAACATCACAGAAGCAGACAAGCTCTGGTTATGTATGAACATCTGCACGTACACATCCAAAACATTTACCAGCGGAAGTGCATTTCTCTCAATCCTGAAGCTTAAGAGTGGATTTGACCATCACAATGAAAGGGTGATAACACTGTCTGACCTCTGCCTGACTTGCTGCCCACCTCCTGGATGGCACTGACTGTTGAGAATAACTAAAAATAACCAGCTTGTGTCATATATTGTAATAAGTGCAAAGGGAGAAAAAGAGGGGGCATATTTGAGGCTCTTGCTGTTCACCCTTCTGTCACCTTCCTCTTATAAATTTTCCCCTTGAGAACAGAGCTTGTTGTAGAAAGCACAATTAGTACAGATGATGGGAGCCAAGAACTTATTAATGATTTCCTACCAATGACAAACTGGTAATGAGTCAGAGGTTTTGAGGTAGAAATGGGGAACTGAAGAGGAGAACCTGCCCCACAGAGGACTGTATTAAAGGATAGCCTCAGGTCCCACACAGAACAGACTTCAGTTTTGCAAGATGCAGTCTGAATTAACCCAAATGAGAAAATAACAGCATAAAGAGCACAAAAATATAAAAATATAAAAGATGCTGACTTTCCTCATTTTTACAAGTTTTTGATTCTACACAATTTCTTTTTGTTTGGTGGGGGATTTTTGCCAAAAATCTCTTTGGTAGTTACTTACAATCTAAAGGCATAATTAAGATGCATTTTCTCCATCTCCCTCTGATTGCACCTTGCAAATCATGCACATCTGGGCTCAGGTCACAGGCAATGCTCCATGTCCTGGCAGCCAAGACACATCCCCAGGAAAAGATAAATCCCATTTCCCAGAATTAACTACTAAATTCAAGGAGAAGCCCTTACAAATAAGTGAGTATTGATCAAAAGACAGGAAAAAAATAGGCTGAAAATAAATGTGGTTTTTGAACAAATAAGAGCAGATGTTGAAGCTCAAGCACCTTGCTGATAATTATTGTCCATGTGTGATTAGCATCCACGAGTTTCCCTAAGGTCCGAACAACTAATCATAGCAAACAACTAATCATTGGGTTTTTCAGTTTTGTTTGGATCTCATCTCTGAACCAATGACCAGTCAGTGCCATTCATTCTGTACTGCTTAATGATGAACAAAAAAGTTTAGGAGGAAGGAAAACAGACAGTGATGCATCCATATGCAGGGCTACAGTGCACATGTGGATTCCCAGGAGAGCAGAAATGTGACCAAACCACTTGTGTACTGATGACTGGGAATACATCCAGACTCCTGTTCTGTAATCCCAGTAAGATCCCAATGAGTACTGAAGGCATAAAACATTCAACAATTGCCAGGCACATTCTAACACAACTATCTTTTTTTTTTTTTTTGACTGAAAACTGCTCAGGATATTAAAATGAAAGAAAAAAAACCAAAGGAAATTAATTGGAACAGCAGCAACAAACTACTTTCGTACATTGGTTGCTTAATAGTCTTTATCAGTGATACATGTCACTGCAATTTATGCCCTATTTGCTTATGCACTCAGGCAGTGAGGACTTCCAGCAAAAATTTCTCCTTTTCCTTATGCCTTTACTTTATCTTTTACTTTTGGACTCAAGTTTTAGAAAGTCTGGCACCCAGGGTATTCTTCCTTTCCCATTAATCCCAGGCAAATGAATGAAGTCACAGGGTACAAGTCAATACAGCTCCTGGGCTCTTGCTCCTTAGAGTCCAGATCACATTGCAAGGATTCTGTAAAAACTGGCAATGCAGCTAATCCCAGCAATGCCAAAAAACATCTTACTCCACACCACTTGAATAGACAAAAGCCCAAGTTATTTTCAGCCAGCAAATTAATACTGAAAAGAATGAGTCAGCACAAGAAGTTCTTAAGAGGGCTTCCTCATCTAGAAACAAAAGCAAGGCAGGAAAGTTATGCATTTTAAAAATGTAGAGGCCACAAGGAGAAACAAAACAATGTTTTGACAAGTTCTGAGAGCTGCTAGCCCAATATCCAAGCTGCCACTGGTGTGTGATACCTGAGAAACATGGATATTATATGAAGATGCTTTCCCTGGCATCCCCTACCAGCCCTGGGCACTGGGATTGGACCTTCAGGTATCAGCAGTACTGATGGTCCAATCCTCCATGAAATCTGCCTCAGTCTTCTTCAAACCCAGGTAACACCTCTGTCGTCCAGAGCTGCTCTCTCAGCACGTGCTCACTCAATACCCTGCACAAAGAGAGACACAAAGGGCTTGGAAACACCACCTTGGCACAAATAAGGGGTCATTCTTTCAAAGAACTTATGTAAGACCCAGCACTGCCAGATCCCGATGTGATTAATTACTGCCCAAAGATTTCCAAGGGCACCCTCTTTCATTTTCTATTCGAGGCCCCTTTTCTGAAAGGAGGAGTTGGGAATTTGAGTATTTTTAATAAGGCATTCTGTGTTTCTGCAACAGTCCCTTGGTTATGCTCCATTATCCCACTTGGCCCTTTTTTGACCTCTCTAGTGTCCATTGTTTGCTATTCCCAGCAGAGTTAAATGCCTGAACCTTGCCAAAGAAAACAGCCTCATGAATGTGTCAAATACCAAATTTGTATCCCAAATCCTCATTTAGTCTCATTAACAGGAAACACAACTGCTCAAAGCTGCTTTTGGTGGCTTGCAAGTATATTTGAGGGTACAAAGAGCAAAACAACAAGCTGGTTACCCTAGGAAAACAGTGCCACAACAAAATGCATTTATTCTGTACTCCTGACCTTCCTATTCTATTACAGTCGGTGCTTATGAGGAGCATGAACTTGCAAACATAACCATCTTATGAGTGATTATAGCAATTTAGGATTATGAACCACATTTCAGGAAACAAAAAGATGAATCTTACCATAGTCGCCTTTGGTTTCACCTGAGTGGCTTGTCAGCCAAATTGTGAAGCAAGAACCCAAAGAAATCATTTGGTGGTAACTAAGTCAGAAGATGGAGTTGGTGGAATTAAATCTTTGTTAACAGGAACATTCAGAAGCAGTTGACAGTGGTCTTGCTGCCTATCAAAACTCTTTCACAGAGAGACAGCATCAGTCTATTAGCATACCCATTAATTTCACAGCATGAAGAGAGATTTGGTAGGATTACAAGTCACAGCTTGCTGTATTTTTCTATCTCCAAAACAAAGAAAATAATTTTGTTTCTTTTCAGAAGTCCTGTGAACAGGGAAAGTACATGTACAGAGCAAAGGAAACCATTTAACAAGCTTTCAGACTAAGCTCCATTTGAAATTTTTCCTGAAAGCAGATAGAAACAATGTATTTCTAGCAAATTTTGCAGCCTCTTAAGGCAAAAAAGATCACCCATTAACACTACCAGCAAAGGAGAGAGAAACATTTATGAGAGTGACTTGGCAGAATCCCCTTATGGCATGCTTTTTTAAACACAGGAGAGAGACAAAATAAAAACACCTCTCTCTCACTGGGCAATAGAACACATTTATATCATAAGCCTAATTTAGAGCTGGTTCTAACCAGTTGACAGTAACTTCCAAAATAAAGAATGCAAATATTGTCAACTCTGATTATGCTACAAATGCCCTAAATTGAGATGCAAGCACTCTCCTGACAGGAGGAACAGCCTCTATCACAGCCAGCTCCACTTTGTTTCTCAGACACCTCTGACATCCACAGTCATGTCCATGGGCTGCTCTAGCATCTCATTCCCACAACTTCTTTTCAAAAAGCAGTGCTTGCATTAAGGTCCATTAGGATCAAAACACCATTAGCAATGTCCATGTCAAATACTTCAGCATATTTTCTCAATTACTCTCCCTCTAAAAGTCATAGAACCATTCAGGTTAGAAAATACCTCTAAGATCATCAAGTCCAACCATTAACCCAGCACGGCCAGTGCACCATTAAATCACATCCACAAATAACATACCCATGTGTCTTTTAAATGTCACCAGGGTTGGTGACTCCACCACCTCCATGGGCAGCCTGTTTCAATGCTTGACCACTCTTTTGGTGGAGAAATTTTTTTCTTAATATTCAATCTAAACTCCCCTGGCAACAACTTGAGGCCTTTTCCTCTTGTCTTACTGCTTGTTACTTAGGAGAAGAGACCAATCCCAATCTCACTACTACTTCCTTTCAGGAAGTTGCAAACAGTGATAAAGGCTCCTCTGAGCCTCCTCTTCTCCACACTAAACACCCTCAGCTGCTTCTCGCAGGATTTGTGCTCCAGAATTTTCATCAGATCCACTGCCCTTCTCTGCACTTGCTCCAGCACCTCAATGTCCTTCCTGTCATGTCATTCATGTCACAGAACTGGACACAGGCACTGAGGTGTGGCCTCACCAGTGCCGAGTACAGGGGGACAATCCCTGCCCTGCTCCTGCTGGCCACACTGCTGCTGATTCAGGCCAGGGTGCCATTGGCCTTCCTGCCCACCTGGACACAGCTGGTTCGTGCTCAGTTACTATCAAACCATCACCCCCAGGTCCTTTTCCACCAGGCACCTTCCCAGCCACAGTCTCCCAAGTCTGTAGTGATGCGTGGGGTTGTTGCAGTCCAAGTGCAGGACTTCACCTTGTTGAGCCTCATCCCATCAATCATTGCCAGCCCATTGTCCTCAGCCCATCAATCCAGCAGGTCCAGATCCCTCTGCAGAGCCTCCCTGCCCTCCAACAGATCAACATTTCTGCCCAGCTTGGTGTTGTCTGCAAACTGGCTGAGGATGCACTCAATCCCCTTATCCAGGTTATGATACAAAACCATTGCTGCAAGTGCCACCTTAATATTAGCAAGTAGATAAATATTTGTAATGCAAGCTTTCTTTAACTAGATGCCAAAGCAAACTTCCATTCTGGAGTAGATTGAATGGGATAAAGCTGTGGATGCAGACACTGGAGAGCACAGGACAACACAAGGGAGCAGATGAGATCACGTAAGGAGGCTCCATGGTCAGAGTCAACACTGCAGTCACTTAAATCACTGTCTGGCATAAACACTAGAGCACAATCACAGGCTCCCTATTTATGCATGAAGGAAATTAGATATTTACTAGAAAAGCAAGCTAACAAAAGTGAAGAGAGTTCACTAGCTTTGTCACTACAGCCAAGGAGCTAAAAGGTGCTTCCTGCAGTACATAAATCCCAGCAGTGATTCCTCTCCCAGACTTAGCTTTTCTTTTTTCAATGTGGAGTAAGTAAAAGTCATCTCACTCTGTCACCTAGAGTTACCTCCTGCCAAGAGCTCAGCAGTTAGGCCAGCAGCCGTGGGAGAGCCAGGCTGCAGAACATACTCTGAGAGATGGAGACAGCCTTGGCTGAGGGGGCTGCCACCTCACAGAGGAAAGGCTGGGGTCCTGCTCTCTGACCCAATTAATAACTAAGTATTTCTTATCCAACATTAATTGAAATAGGGACTAGAACTTGTTCCCTATTCCCATCTGAGTGTTTTAGCCTTTAGGCTACAGTCATTCTCATCAGCTTGCTCATTCCCACAAAATGCTATCTCCCAACAATGTGAAACAGCTTTAGCTGAAGGAACAAAGAGTCTGCCAACCAACTCCTAGGGCACTTTCTTCAAAGAAGTAGAGTCACAAATCCTAGGACAGAGTACAAACTGGAGCCTCAAACCTCACCAAAATCATGGAACCAGAGAGCGGGAAACCTCTCCTTGGAAGATCCCGGTTACTCCTACAGCAGTGCTCAACATGCACCAACAGGGTAGTAGCAGACTTCAGGCCAAGTCATACCTTTAGACTGACACAAAATTTTACAAAAGGTAGAAATTGAAGCATGTAACATCTAAAGAAGCTTCCAGTAGTAGATGACAATTGAATGTACAAAGGATCTAAGGACAGCCTACATTAGATAAGGATGCACTACGTACCCAAATCATAACCCAGAGCAGCAAAGCAAGAATCTGAAATTGGTGTCTTTGCCCTGGTTATACCATGAAAGGGTATTGACTAAATGTGCTCACATTTAAAGGTTTTAGGTGTTACTCAAAATTATAAAAAAGAGAAGAACACCTAATTTTTCAGACCGAAAAAAATGCAATTTCTAAATAAGAAACAGCAAATTTTTACACCCCATGGAATACAGAAAATCCATTTCTTAATCTTAATATATATATTTTTAGATGAAAGCCAGCTTGAAGAAAATTATTGTAAATTTTTTGTTTTCAAACATTAGTTCCCCTCAAAAAATATCCAGGCTACCATGCCTATACATTTTCTGATGAGCATGAAGTACAAAATTTTCGTGCTGCTGAAGTAAATAAATACTTAGCTATTGATTTCAAGGGCAGCAGGGCAGCACAACTTCACCTTGTAGCTTTTTTCACCTGTTTTCAGCAAATCAAAGAACAAAAATTTCTGTTTTTCTCTCCACCCATTCTTCCACTGCCCTCATTCTTGTTTTTGCCCTCCAGAAACCCAGGTGTGTGCTGTCTCCATGGCCCATTAATATTGTCATCACATAAACCTCCCTGTTCATCTGTTATCTCATGGGCTGCAGGTAGCCAGGTGCCAATTTCTTTCTGCAATCCCTGCAGCTGCTGCAGTGGCAGAGCCTATGAGTTTTAACCCTTTGCTTCTTGGCTTGCTCCTTTTCACTAGTCTTAATGGGAAAAAACAGCTGATCCATACTTGCCAGCCCCTTCACCTGCCCATCCCAAACAACTCATCAGCCTAGTCACATAACACCTAAAAGTCTTGAACTGGACCATCACTCTTCATCTCCATTTTCTACAGTCTCACCTGCATCATCTTTGCCTCATTTTCTTTCCCCTCCAGCTGCCACCAGTTTTGAGTCAGATGCCCAGCTCCAAGGTATTCAGCCTTCCCATGATGGAGGAGTATGAACAGACATTACCTCTCTATGGAGACTTCCTGTCTATAGGCATGGAGAACTTTCTCCAGCTCCTGAGCTGGGTCATCTGGGTTTCATAACCAGCTTCTCAAGGTAGTGATTTCACCTCTATACACCAATAAAATACTTATGGTTATTATGAGAAGAGATTTTTTTTTTACTGGTACAAATGGAAAAAAATTACTCATCTCCCAATAATAAGTGAACAGTGCTTTTAAATAGGAAAAAAACAGACTCCAGAAAATTAGAAAAGGATAAAACATCTTTTTAAAAGAGAAAGTATTTTTTAAACATTTATAATAAATGAGGGCAATTTATACACTGCTAGAGGTTACATGATCTAATAACCATAATGATCTCTCCATGCAGAGGGATCACCACCATAAATTGTGTGATGTCTAACATGCAGATTTTGTAAATCTAATCTGACTGCTAAAATATTACCTCTCTGGCCTCAGTTTTAAAATCTGTAGAGTTTTGGTTCAAATTAAACAACCTACATTCCCTATCTGAGGTCTTGGTAGGAGAAAAAAAATCTACCAGTTTTCCAAAATGTATATTGTATTTAGTTGGGTTATAGTTAATAAGGTTCCTATCCAAAACGCTAGGGACTTTTATTACATGAAAAATAAAGCTGGTGGTGTTTTACTCCTTCAAGCATTTTAACATGAAGTAGAAAGCTACCTATGTACAGAGATTTCTGGTTCATTGTTCACCATCAGGGTGACGCACATGATCAAGTTCTTAAAAAACATTTTTTTCAAGATATGAGTACTGAAATCTGTTTGCTTGTTTTGCAGTCTGAGGTACATAATTCTCCAGAGACCTAAGCTGATACATTCCCTTTCACAGCAAGGGACATCCAGGTCAAGCTGCCCTGCAGACAGCAGCTGTGACTGCAAGGCAGATACTTGCTAAAAATGTATGAATTTTTAAATTCCACAGCTATGGAATTCCCAGGATTGCTAGAAGTCATCAGCATTCATGTGAGTGTTTTCTGATGGCTCACAAAATGCTCATACACATTTATAAGACTATGGATTTCTGTGCAAATTCAGAGAGCAGAATGAATTCAGAGTTCATTTAACTCCCAGAACAGGCTGGAGAGTGGAGAAGCACTGAGTGTATTATTTAGGAGTGTGATACCAATAACAGGGGTCATTTATTGAAAACCAACCTCTCAGTCTTCAGTATCCTAAGTGAATGTGTGGAGAAACTACCACACATTTGAGTCATCCATGCAAAAACATGATTCCCAGAAACACACTGCAGTTACTCAGACCTTTATATCAAGGCTGAAGGTAGAAAGGAATGATTTTGTTGTTGCTAGTTAGTTTATAAGATGTCTTATTAAGGCCTAAAAAACAGCTATAAAGCATGTTTTTCTTGAGGGGAAAAGGCAGTGGGCAGGGAGGGGAAAAGACAGGATACAATCAGGTAAAACTTATGTCCAGAATCTACATATCTGTCTTTGCATCTCTCAGTACAGAGGCCCACATGATCTTTTTTCTTTCATTTTTTTTTCTCTAATTAGATTTCCAGATTTACTGCCTAAAGAGACAAGTTGCTTCCTCATTGTAGCAATCCACCCACGGCAGCATCTAATTCAGATTTTACCCCAAAACATACCAGACACTTCACGCTTTTATCCCTCACCTTTGTAGCTCTCAGGATTTGGAGTAAATTTAGTCTGCTTTTCCCTACCTGCAGGAGGCAGAATCAAAGAGACAAAATTCATAAACACTTACAGAAGATCATCTCCTTTCAGCAGGCACTTGGACATCACAGCTGTAGGACCAAGGGATACCGGGCTGGGCACAAGAGTGAGACTCCTTTGAGCACAAGGTGAAACACGGGTGTAATTCAGTGTGAAAAGATCACAAAGAGCCTGAAGTAGGTGCCAGTCACCCTGTATCTCTTGGTATTATTCAAGTAATTAATTATAACAGTGTGTGGCGTAATGAACTGACTGCACTAATCCCAGTTATGCTTATGTACTTTGATTGTAGTTGCATAAAATCAAAGTACCACATAGTCAAGGCCTTGATATTTGGGGCACAACATCATCTTCATAATAACAATCTGTTTATCAGCCTTATTTTTATTCAAGTGAATTCCTTTATTGCACTTTAATTAACTACTATGGCTTGTTTCTGTTTAGCATTAGAGCAGGAAATAATTGCAGATGGCTTCACACTAGGGGTTACTATTATCTCCAAGGAAATGAGGGCAATCAATATTCCAGGAAGGACAGGTACTGCCTCCTGAACAAATTGCAGATCAATAACCATGATAGAAAACGAAGGGAGATTTGCATCTGAAGGAATCCCAGGGGAAAAGAATGGAGTACAAAGACAAATGTGTATTTTCTCTAACCTGGTTGTTCATTTGTATCTGAACTCCAAGTCACCAGAACCTGTGAGCTAAACCAAACTGGTAGGCCTGTCAGCATCTGGTTGTCTGCCACCAAGAAGATTTTAGGATAGTATTTTAGGAAAAGTAGATCAAAAATAATTAAAAATCAATTCTATTTTCTTTTGTAAACCACTTTTGTTTCTTTTGTTTCCTTTTGTGTAAGTGCAACAGCAATTACAAACACATATTTTAATTGGAATATGTGAACAACTGGCATGTGTGTCCTTCTTCCTGGAACCTGATCTGTATTATGGGCAAGTGCAGTACAACCATTAAATAAGAAGGTTCAATGGGAGCAAAGGCCTCATGTCCAGGGTTTTCTGCAAGGCTATAAGGATACCATTCCATTCAGTTACAGAAAACATGCTAACTGTTAATATTAACAAATTAATGCATTAAGTAATCAATGTCCAGAGTCACATAGGAAATACCTCCTTCAGCAGCTGGACAGCAGGGAGAATCCCTATGTCTAAGCATTCCCAGGGAAGATGTAGGCTCATTTCCAAGTGCTACCTTCCAGTGCATGTAGTTGTTCTGCTACATTCCACAACTTCCAGATTCCAAGTAGAAAAAAGGTAAGTTATTAAATATTACTTAATTCTCCATCAAAATTATTCAATGTCTCGTATGGTCAATAACTACACCCGACTTCCTTACTGTTACCCATTTTCTAAACATAAGCACGCATTTTAATTTTGCTTTGCAGGAGAAGAAAACCAACAAAAGCTCCACTTACTTCTAGACAGTCCAGAATACCTGAGAAATTATGTAAATGTTGAGAAAGAAGGGCTGCATGAACACCAGAAGTGTGCAGAAAATGTGTTTTATAAAAATTCCGTACCACAAAATACAATGCAAAATGCTAATGGTGCTTAGGAAATTACAGTTTCTTTGCAGTATACTGGGCCTCCACACTTCTTGAATTGGAATTTATGATATTTGTAAGGTGGTGGCAGTGTTTAAAAACAACAAAAGTTTTTTTCTCCTTTCCAAATTGCAGCCTTCTCAGGCCACGTGGTTTCTGGGAAGATCTCAGACTGGGAGGTGAGCATTTTCATTTCCTGTAATATTTCATTTACTCAGAGCCATGTTATCCGTGATGCCCTAAGGAAATTCAGCCCCATTTACCTCTTTCAAGTCTTGGACAATAGCAGTGAGCCTCTCATTCTCTGCCTGAACGTTGGTGACCACAGCCCTGCTCTGCTTGAGCTCATTCTGCATCTCCAAAATCTTGCCAAGGTAGTAGGCTTCCTTGGATGCAGACTCCTGGAGAAGAGTCTCCTCCCGCGTCTCCCCATCTTCGGCCACTTTGCGGTGAACAGAGAAGGACTGTCCAAAAGCCTGCAAGGTAAAACAGAGCACAGTAAAAACCTACTGAAGCCCTACAACACAGTTATCAACAGTTCCCAGCAGCTGCACAGGTAGCAGGAATGGGATAGATCTGCAAATCCCAGACTCTGACCTATGAAACACTGTCCCAGCAGCTGATGGCCACCATCCCACTGAGCTGAAATGAAGCATCCTGAGGCTGCTCAATCCCATCTGGGGATTTATGGCCCCCATCCAGTCAACCTCCACTGGGATCTAGGTGCTCTGCTAACTGCACATTAAATAGTGCCAGTGTTTAATCCTCCTGCTCAAGGTCAACCCACAATTCATCAACTCCTTCCTTCTCTGGTTCTGCAAGATAAACACGTGGTTTGTTTTGGTTTAAAGAGCATAAATAGCTGACAAATTTCACTTAATTGCTTCCCATTTCCAACAACCTTTTCCTATAGGGGCTCATCTGACATGGAAAAATGTTCCTATAACCTAGAAGAGGAATAAATGAGATGAGAATCTACAGCTCTGAGATGCCAAACACAGTGCCAGCCGCCCTTCATTCCATTTATACTCAGTGTTTCTTGCTTCTGTTGGAAATTTAATTGTTTGAATATAGAGATAATTTCTTGTCTTCTTGCTACTAGCTTACACTGATCTATTTAATAAGAGAGTATTTCTCAGTGACAATTTTCAATGTTATTTTTGTCAGCTCTGGAGCAATCTCAAAGAAGGCAAAATACAAGCCATGATAGTAGACATGATGGAGATATCATTTAACTATGAAAAACAGGGGGAAACCCAGCAATAGTATAACATAAAAAATGTCAAAATAATAGACACCAAAAAAGCAATAAAATACAAAGTAAAATAAAAGGAAAACCTGATTTGAATGTATTTCCTTTTAAGAAAAGGCACTTAGTTGATAGTGACGTGACCTGATTCTGAAGAAAGACAAAAGAGGGCTTCTAATGTGAAGAATATTTAACCTAACACAGGCAGAAGTTCTCTCATGTATCTTAAATCAAAGTGAGTGCATCTAAAAGACCACAATTTTTATTTTCTTCTCCTAATACATGAGAGAAATATTTGAGTCATGGTAATGTGCTATTTCAGGGAAAAAATATCCCTGAAAGCCTCATTTCTAGGCAGTTCTATAAACCCACAGCACACATTTGTACCCACTGTAAGCTGTGGCCTCCTTTGCCTTCCCATCAACAAGACTTGCCAGATTAAATCCATTGTTTTACTGCTGCTATTTAAAGCCTTTCAGAACACGTTCTAAGCTTTACTGGCACTAGAATTGAAGCAGCCCCTTCAAAACTTCAAAGTAAAACTCCCTTCAAAAACTTCTCAGCTTTTAAGTCTACTTCACTTGGAGAATCCTGTGAACTCAGCGTTAAAGGATTCTAAAAATATTCAATAATGTATTAACTCAGCTGTCTTCTCAAAGAGCTGAAATAGCAAGCATCAGCAGCTTGCCAAATAAGATTTCCCAAATAGCAAGAAATCCAATTTAATGAAACTTAAGCACTGATATCTGTGAGTAAAAGACAACTGTTCCAAGAACACTGCTAATAAATTATCTTCCTCTACATACTTACGTTCAACGGCTCACTATTCCTAGTTTGAGACTGAGCTAAAAGCACCAGTCAAATAAAGAACCTACAAGGTAAATGTAAAGGCCACTTATCCAGGGGTAAAATCAAAACACAGCAGAAGAGCAGGCAGGACTTGTAGGGATGTTACCTACTGGAGAACAAACACCAGTACACAGTGATGACAGCCTTCCAGATGCATACCAGGTTTTCCTTAACATGATTTGAAGGCACATCTAGCACTGTCCCAGTGCTAAATCACCTGTATAGTAGAATTTATTCCCCATTTCTTTGATGGCCAAGTCTGTCTTAACTCATCCATATCACAATATTAAATTTCTTCCTTCAACTGCTATCATGATGTTAAAAATCAGGGGAAGGAAAGCAAGCAAGCATACTTCACTTTTGATATTAATGGTAATTATACAGATCAGTGAAACAAGGAGACGAACATGAAATACCTTTTAATTATAAGCAAGCAAAAAGTTCTGCTTCTGTATTTCATAGCATGCACAGAACACCAAAAAGTTTAAATTTTCCAGATATGTTCACCTAAAGTCTTTCATGACATTGATCACTTTTACATTAAGTCAAATATCAATACTTTTCAGCTGGTAGCCAAATATTTGTTCTATTTTGATTTTATGCTTTAATAATTTGCTTAATATATTTACTTACCTATAAAACCTGATAACCTTGCTATGATGTGAAATATTTCAAGTAACTGTGTTCACCTGAGAAGGTGATGACTTGGACTGCAAGTTAAAGGAAGTTCTCTTGCATTTGGGTCATGAGTTGGATACAAACTGGTTTGCTGAATAGATCTTATGGTATATGAGGGAATACCAGCCTGCCATGGAAGCCTGAGGGGAGAAAAAATGGTCTCAAGTATTCTGAATAGGTGCTATACTACACTGTGCAGATGTACCAGTTAATTACCACTGTTCTTTTCAGCATGCTCCTGCTTGGTGGGACTCCTCATTAAAACCACTTAGAAATCACTATTGGTCCCTTGTTGGCTCTTTGTTTCAGTAATCACAGTGTGGGGCTTTCCTGAGCTCTTCCACATTCAAGTTTGGACTAAGAAGGGACTGTGCAGCCCTTCAGGGCTCCTGTTTCCTTGAGAAACCCCTTCCCAGAGTAGGCACAACTGCTTAAAACAGCTGCAAAGACTGAGGCAAGTTTACTGCTTCAACAAAGACTGTCCTAACAGAGAGCAGTCAGATTTTCACCTTACACTGGTCCCAGTACTTCTCTCAAGATTTTGTTTGAATAGGTGTTCTTGAGTTGGAAGATAGTTTTTTTTTCTATAAATTGGTCATAAAAGTTGAGTAACAAGACACCATTAAATTATGTATATATATGTATATGCATCTCCTAAAACCTCAGAATTGTGTAACACTACCATGATTTTTCAAAGGCACCTTAAAATTTGAATATTGAGAACAATAAAGTAGTGATCACTATTTGAGGTCATGATAAAGGGTAGTAAAAGTGAGTGCACACAACGAAGAGAATCATGCAGAAAGGTATAACTTTGGAGGAAAAACATCATTTACTGTTGAACTCTATGTAACCCTAGATGGAAATTACAGTGTCAGAAGCAAACAAGCATGACAGAAATAACACTGTGAGCAAAAGGGACACAGATGTGCAAAGGAACAATAGAAAAATGACTGCTCCAGACATGTCATATCTATGATAAATATAAAGAGCAGCACAAAGCTAGTGTACAGTGACATAAAATGATGTCTAAAATTATATTTAGCATTTCAAGAAATAAAAAGAGAAGTTAGATTTCTAGTTTAGGTGTAGAAGGCAGCACACATGCAAAAGATCTGTTTAGAACAAAGATCCATTTAAAAAATTCATTTAAAACATACCTACATAGGCAGATAATGAAGGTTGCTATTTCTGAAATTAATTTTTATTTTTACTAATGACCTCCTGGGGCTGGAATTCTGAAATGCTTCACAGAAATTCATCCTTCTACTCTGGAATGATTAGTAAGCAGTAAACATGACCTGACTGCTATCAGGACAAGCAGACAGCCTGCTTTTATGGCTTTGACACTGAATGTAGTTTTTTCTGATACATAATGCAACAGTGCTGAACTTGTTCAAATGATTACCTATTTGAGCTGTTAACTTGCTGCAAAGCAGAATACATTGTGTGTTAGTCATCTCCACATTCATAGCACAAAAGGAGGGAAAAAAAAGGCTGGGTTATCCAAGAGGGTAGCACATTTCCTAGGCAAACATCAGCATGGCATCACAGATGGAAATCTGCTCAGAATGCTACAGGTTAATGCCACAAACAGGCTTTATTTTGTAGTACAATTTGAATACCCATTTATCACCAAACATTCCTTTAGCCTCTTGCAATTCTATGTCTCTCAGATGAGACTATTTTTTTAAGTGTACTATACATGGGCTTTTTTTCTTGGGGGTTTTTTATTTTTTCCAAAATTCATTGACAAAAGCTTGGGTTCTTGGAAATTTTTCTGCTAAAGAGCAATCAGTGGTAGACAGAGGTCTGGAAGAAAAATCCCCTCTAGGATATTCCTCCAGGATGCTCTAGGATATCTGAGCAAAGGAGCAGCACCTGAGCAGGATCTTTTCCTTCCCTCAAACTCAGTTGATACAAAACTGCTTCCTCCATAACTTCTGATGTGGCACCAACTCTAAATCCAACATGTGTCTCAGCACTGCAACAGCAGAGGTGACTGATGGGTTCTAGTCATATTATATCTGCTTTCTTAAAACTTTGCCAAGTCTTAAGTCTCTAAATTTTGTCATAATGTAGACTAAATCTTGATGCAGCTGGCATGACCTTCTATGTTCATTTAAGATGGCTGAGACAGATCAATACTTTCTTTTGGAAGCCAATACTGAAATTATTAAATCCTTCAAATGCAAATACTTGGCATACTGCAATCAAAACACAGGCAGATGCATGCTTAATGATGACAGAAGACAAAAATTAATAGGCATTGTGTGGATAGTGATGGACAGCATATGCAGGGAAGCAGATTGAAAACTCAAAAACAGTGAGAACACAGCCTGAAGCAGCATGAGCTTATAGGCAAGAAAACTAGATCATAAACTTCTGGGTTGACAGGCTAGCTGAAAACAGCAAATTAGCTGATTCCTCCTGTGTTCAGCAAAGCAAGATACTGAATTCTTCTACAGAGGCAGAAGATTGAGCATCTATCTCATCATTAATTTAGCTTTCAGCTCCCAACACCAAACAAGGTTCCTAGACTTAACCTATTCCCCACTCAAAACAATGAGATAATTGATCAAAATTCCATTACACCCAAGCACCTCACTAAGCACTGGTAGTTTCAAAATTTCCAGACTCATGATGATCAGTTTTATGCCCTATGGAACTCAGGATGAATAGGATTTTTTATGTCCAAAATTTACATCTTAATGTAACAACACACCTTTTACTTCATATGCTCCATCTTGCAGAAGAAAAAAAAAAGTTAAATGTTTTGCAGTCATTAACTGAAATAAAAGTTACTATAGTTATGACAGAAGAGGAAATTGCCCCAGGCTGTGCCAAGGGAGGTTCAGATTGAACATGAAGAATTTCTTCACTAAAAAAGAGTGGTCAGTCATTGGAACAGGCTGCCCAGGGAGGCTGTGGAATCACCACCCCTGGAAGGGTTTAAGAAATGACTGGACATGACACTCAGTGTTATGGTTTAGTTGACACGGTGGTGTTTGGACAAAGTTTGGATTTTACTTTAGAGATCTTCTCCAACCTTAATAACTCTATGAGCATGGTACAGTCAACTGAGAAATCTATAAAGGATACGTGAAGAAGCTACCACCTAAAGGCAAAAAGCATTCATCTTTCTCTCCAAATACCAGCTTGCTTAATTTGGCCCTCTTCAATAAAAATGCAAATGCTGTTGCAATGATAAAGTCACTTAAGTCAATATCTGCATAAGAGATTTCGCTTGCAAGCCAAGGTGATGGAGGTTTTACCTATGCCAGAAATGCTAAGGAGATCAGAAACATGGAAAACATCACTAATCCTGAGTCTATTTACTGATGTAGAACAGTAGGACAAATGTCAACAATTCATAGGCTTTTCCCCAAGGATGATTTGGGTAAAAGAGTGAACAAAGCAGACACTTCTGTTTGTTCTCAGTGGATCCCTTCAGTATCTACAGTCCTCTTGAAATTCACATCTCAGATGCTAATCAACAAAGACTTCAGAAAACACAGAAAATTATATTCAGCTCAGCTACAGACACAGCCATGCCTCTGCAGTCCCAGTACACAGTGTGCTGATTTCCATCAATGTGTGAGGCCTCAGGCAACCACTCTGCCTTTTTATAAGCAAGGAACAAAACCACTCCTAAATGTGATGGTTAGGAAATATTTATAGACAAGAAGAAAGCACTACCATGAAAATGAACATTCAATGCCAACATCCATTGTTCATCTGCAATCCAGCAAAAGGGGAAGTGAATAAGGATTTCTATTTAATTGCCTTTAACTGCACTCTAGATGGGAATTGCAATTCCCCAGCCCTGAGCATTCCCTCCAGGCACAGAAAACACAAGGAGGGGGAAGCTGGTAACAAAGAGCACCACTTATCTACAACACGACAAATTAGTTTCATTCTGGTAATTTTAAAGCAGCTCTGTTCAAAATTCCTATGGCAAATAATTAAATTATTTCTATATACAAAATAATTCATATCTTGTTAATTAAACATAAGCTGGCTTACAATTTTTGCACAAATTACTATCAGACCAACATCTAGTTATTACAAAATTTCAATTAAAACCAATACCAACATTACTAGAACAAGCATGTAGGACTGTCAGAGACTTCTATTTTTTTTTTTTAACAAAATGTACCTGAAGGCAGAGATAAACCAGCCTTCCATAGAGGTCCTATTACATTTGCACTGAGCACCAAAACCCCATTTTTACAAAAGTTTAGGGTTTTTTTTTATTTTCTAACTGACTTTCTTCTCTTTTTCTAACTATGAAATGGCTGAAATGATTGCAATTCTATCTCCTGTGCTTGCTTGAATAAAGCAGCAAAGAATTAATGCCAAAATCCAGTTCTTTAAGAGTTGCCAGCCTGCTGGGACATACTAGTTATTACATATGGGGAGCTAACGTGAAAACTCACATTCCATAGTCAGAGCACATTTACAGAGAATTTTAGGAGTGGTCTAAGCAAAATCACACAGGTAGTGAATAATGAAAACAACCCAGTCACTTACTGAATCACCTGAAAGCTTTAAATTAGCTGGGCCTCACTTTATGAGGGCTTCTGAGATTTGGTCTTATATTTGGAAAGAAACGTATTTTCTACTGCAAAACACTTAGCCCTATTTACACATATCCTGGAAGCCACAAAACTTGATTTAGATACTTTTCTTTTAGAATTTCTACTGTTATCTGTCAATTAAAAAGAAAATAAGGTCCCTTCCAAACCCAAGTTTTTATAAGTCTATTTTAAAACACCCCAGATATCGAAACTACATTCTGAGTACAGGGAAAGTGGTGGTATTTTTGCTAAGCAGCAAAATTAAGGATTTGTTTCTTAAAGAACAGGAAGCTTTTCTAATTGAATAAGAAAAGAAGTAACATAGTTACCATCTTGTCTTCAAGTACTGTAAAATGTCACTCTCAGTCAGAAGCTTATTGTTTGCTATTATAAAAAATAAAAAAAATTTAAAAAATTTTAAAAAACCAAAACAAAAATCAAAAAGCATCACCCAGAAGCTACAATGGGTATTTCCACTCTCCACATTTCCACAGAGGAGGAAAAAAGCCCTATCTCCTTAAAGGAATTTTTGAAATCCACAGGAAATGTCTTTAATAAAAACAGCACTATACTACCCTTGAAGTGACATTCAGAGACATGCACAAGGACTTCCTCTGCTCCTCTTTGCATTTCCCAATCTTTTTCAAAACAAGCTTTACCAGCTTGCCTATCTCAGTGAGTTGCAAGTAGATGGGAAAAGAACTAAATACAATCATGAACATCTAAAGAGGCTGATTTCTATAATTGTTGTAAATTAAATTGGAGAATAAAGAGGGGGTACTATCAAGGGCTCATTGTCTTAACAGCCCAGTGAAATAAGTAGCCCTGGAAGAGGAAAAGTCAGGAAAGCAAAGTGAATTCCAAGGGTGTCTGAAAGGTTCACTAGAGAAGAGAAAAAGGAACTGGGCTTTTTGTTCAGCACAAGTAGAATAGGTTAAGAAAAGGGGAACCTACTTGCATTCTTCTCTTGACTGAAGGGGGATAGAGAGTCAGACCCTTCCCAGCAGTGCACAGGAAAAGGGCAAGATACAAGGTCACAATCTGAAACCAAGAAAATTCAAACAAAACAAAGGAAAATTCACCCTGAGAGCGACATGGCAGCAAAATAAGCGCCTGGAATGGCTGTGTACCTTCCATCCTTGGAGAGTTTCAAATAGAACAAGACCCTAAAAAATGCTGAACTTTGAACTTCAGTCAGGTGATGGACAAGGTCACCTTCAGCAGCCTCTTGCAAACCAAATTCCATTATGATTCGGGGAGCAACTCTCTGTGCTGGAAGGACTGGTACACTTTTCATGGACCACGCAGCTGAAAGAGCCACGACTCATGATTGGTCTTTTTCGTGCGTATTTTCAACACCATCCTAAAATAGAAGATGACCAAAACCAAGACCAAATGTGGTTTAACTGTAACAAATAAATCTGATAATTTAAATTGAGCATACAGACACATGAAATTTTAATGCCAAGAGCACAAACTGCAGTTTTACCTATTTGTGCCACTTGCACAATCAATCAGTTTTATTGCAGCAGTTGTACAAATCTGAGCCTGAGAGCAAGGTTCAGTCTAAGCCAAATTCATAGTAACAAGGCAAGATGAGTCTTGGGCCTATAGCAGGGCAGAAAAAGGTCTACCAAAATAACAGTTTCATTAACAACTACACTTACAGAATGTGTGTTTCCTGTATATCTTACTAAAGTAATCATGCTCAATAAATTTAAAGCCTTAATTTGCTTTGTTTACACTTACTTTCCCGGCTACACTTATACCCCTATTCTCTGCAGTTCTTTATGTGAATTGCCAGCACAGCAGTTCTGATCACTCCATAGGTGACTAATAAGAATAAACTCTCCTTGGGATTACACACGACTTGCTTAATGTCAGCATGTGGAACCAGAGTTGTGCTTAGCAAGTTTCTCAGACAAATGAATGAAGAGAAAGAGCTCCACATTCCCACTCCTGGAGATAGAATATGAGCTGGCAGAAGGCACACTAACTTCTAGAACAATAATTTTTTTAACCAAACATTTGAAAGGAGAAAGATTATCCAGACATTTCTGCCACTACAGGCATTTATAGAAACTCTGAAAAAGTTAAGTTGGAAAACTCTCTAAATAAAAGCATACCCTCAGAGCAAGAGGCCAAAATGACAACCCTCACATTTATTTTCAAAGGAAAGTTTCATTAGAGAGCTGTCAGCCACAGACTGACCATGGTAAACCTTATGCTTCCATTGGCATTGATCAACACAGTGCACACAGCTGTTTCACAGAATGTTCCTGCAGCTGGGTGTTCACTGCAAATGCTGGATAATCTCATGTCTCCAGAGCAAGGGAGCTGTAGAGGTATGTTTTAAGGTGTATGGTGCTACTGATAATCATGCTACAGCAACAAGAGTTTGCCTGTTCATCGCCCCCAAAAACACGAGACTTGAACAGGATTGCCATAAATTGTCCCACTGTGATCCTCAGAGAGCTTTAATTCATTTTGCATAGGCGAAGAAGAAAAAACACCAAACACATACAAAATAACAAATTTAAAAAAGCCCTGCCCATTTATCCAAACAAAGCAGAGATAAGAATGAAAGGAACTCGGTGTAGACTGCTGGCCAAAAGAATATTCAGGAGGAGAGAGGGACATGTGGAAGCTGTGTGAGAAGGCAGCTGGCCTGGCACTGCTCCAAGCACTGCTGCATCCACACCTGTCTGTCTCAAGCCAGCCCAAAGATAAATGGAAGAAGGCACACCATGCCCCATGCTGTGCATTTGTATACCTACATGTCCAACTGCAGCAGGGCTCCAGGCTGAGCCCATTTGTCACCCCAAGAAAGCAAAAGGTAGTAGTCCAACAAAGATTTGCCTTTACAAGCAAGAAATCTGCAACCCAAGCCAAGTGTCCAGCCACAGCTTCCTTCCCCAGCGTTTCTGCACAAGGGCTCAGCTCTCCCTCCACGACATGCCCTTTCTTTCATGAACAAAGGAGGCCAGTTGCAGAGAGGATGGGATTTGAGAAATAACACACAAAACAATGAGACCAGGAAGCAGAGGCAACATCCAGGGTTGCAGGCATGTTTGTAAGGTGGACCTGTCTCAGTTCAATCAAAATCTTAGGTAGTTCCCAGTCTTGCTCCCTGACAGCATCAAATACATAATGCTGCCTGATGGTGAAAACTCCTGTTTGCGAAATACTGGGAGACAATGTAAGCAATTTGCAAAGAATACCAGGTTTAAGAGAATAATAAGCTTTTGCTTTTCAGCAGCTTTGTCTCAGGGTGACCTTTCTTCCCAGTTGTAAGATAACCACAGAAGCCTATGGAAACTGAGCATCCATGACTTACCTGGTTTAACTGAAAGAGGAACCAGAGATTTCACTGGCTTCAGTGAAGCCCAGATTTTACCCTAGGGTATTTGTTTCTGGATTATATACTGTATTCCAGGTCCTGATTCACTATATTTGCTCATATGGAACTTGCCAGCGACTTACAAACTGTTTAAACTACAAACTTTTGAAAATCAGCAAAACCTGTCTTAGCTCTCAGTTACCACCTTTTTTTCCTCAGAGGCTTCCAAACCACTTCAGCAACATCACCAGGATTTCCCCTCTAGGATCTTACTTTTGACAGCAGCAGTTTTCACAAAATGGGAAGTCTTCTTTCCTCCCATGACACCCATCCATGGGAGTGCAGTTGGTGGCCCGCAGAGCAGAGGATCAGCAGCACAGACAGAACACCCCAGTCAGCAGCAGGGAGGGAGTGCTTAGCTGGTTGGCTAAATCTGTCCCGGCGCCAGACACGGGAGCTGTCCCTTTCTTTTCCAGAAAGGAAGCTTTCACACGTCTCTGAACTTGGTACTTAGCAAACAGTCACAGAACACATGCATCACAGGTTGATGGCCATTTGCACAATTGGAAGAGTAGGATGCAAATATACAAATAAAAGGTGGATGATTTTCTGCTTTTCTAAAGGGGAACAATTAACATAAGTGCCAATGAAGTACAAAAAACCGTCCATACATGTCTGCACATACGCTCTCATGCACACCACAGGAAACAGTAGAACGGGGGTTAAAAGGAAAGTCAGCAGTTATTTGCTACAGTATCATAGATGCTATTTCATGTAAGATATAAAAATATCCAGACAGAGACAACTCTGAAATTCCCTCTTCTGGAGTAATGAAATGAAATATGATGCACAATATCAAACCCAACCATCCACTCCCAATCCAGAAAACTAGTTTGTCATAACCAGTCAGTAAGACACATGCTAAGGACCCTATGTCTCCTGTCCCATATCACACAAACGCTCCTGAGGTGACCACCTGTGCACACATACCTGTCTTAGTTCTTGAGAGTAAGGATGTATAAGAGCATGAAAGAATGAAATCTGGAAATAAAGGAGTGCAGGTAGGTAGAGTCAGACATCTGATTCATTCTGCAAAATCAGCATCACCTACACACTCCATAAGGTCTCCAGAAGCACAAACAATTTGTGCCTCACTTGAGATATGACATTTTTCATATTTTAAATAAAACCTATCTCTCTAATCATAAAGATTCACTATAAGACCTATTCATATTACCAGAGCTACACTGGCTCCCTGGGCAGGTAACACAGTAAGTACTTTGTCAAAAGCACACCCCACAATTCACAAGTCACAATTCATTTTCCAATGCTGTAGTGAGTGGTGAAGCTGGAAAACTGTGGTCTGGAATCAGTGACACAACTTTTTCTTTTCATGAGTGTGTGGCCCCTGTAGCACATCACATGAATCTGTCACAGCAGACCAACCACTACTGCTCCTGTGCATGCCTCAGACACTGTGTAGCTCCTCTACACACTATTATAGTTAGAGCAGGCAAAAATCAGTGTATATGTACAATATATACTCAGCTGTAAACCTATATAAACACACTGTCATGTCCTTGAAATATTATATGCACCTGTACAAGAGCTATCATTTGTTATTGATAACAGATAGTGGAGCAAATCATCCAAGGCACTTTTCAAAGCAAAGCCCATCTTCCAAACTTGACCACTCTCAGTGACTGATGAACACATTCTATGATTGAGACCCTCTAAGAATTCCAGGTGAACAGAAAGGCTGGTGACACCCAGCATAGATGGCAGGGACACAGGATGCTCTGTGCCATCCTGGGCTCACCCAACAGCACAGCAGGCAGGGTCCCAGCCTCAAGAGGGATGTCTTATAAGTACATATTATATCATTGGCTTTTTGCAAATATTAAAATGAATGCTATATGTAAAATGTTAGAAAACCTTGCTGTATGAACATGGTTTCTTTTAGTTCTGCTATTAACAAAACTTAGAAATAGTAGTGTGATAAACATGTTGACGTAAAAAACTTTTGTTCATGTAACTAACTCAGAGAAAGGTAAAAAATAATCAGGAAATTCTTCACATTCTTGGATTATCTAGATGTAGATAACAGTGACGGGACACCAGAACTCAGGGAAGGAATTTGTTGATCTTCTGTTATCAGGGAGTACTGACAGGATGGTGTCACAAGGAGAAATTAAAACATCATTGATTTACAGTTGTGGGGGGAATGATTTTGAATAATGTATGAAGGTCTGTAAATATGCAGCACGTTGATGCATTTAAAGAAGTGTTTTCTGAGTTAGTGTGTGCTCTTGGCAGAAGAACAAGCACCCAGCCATTATAACCCTTTGCTATATTGGTTCTCTTATTGTCTTTTATAAAACCTTTTAAATTTTAACAGGAAAGTCAAACCTCATTTTTCACAGATACAAGATTGCTATCACTCACTATAATTCCCATCTTCCATTGGATAACTTAGATACCCAATGGCTGTTTATAGCTCTTACCTGGATCCCAAAAGAACCAAGATCACCTCAGTGCAAAACAAGCTGTAAGCAATTTCTACTTATTGTTAGCCTCTCACACTGTTATGAAACACCTCCATTGCAGAAATAGCATTTCTAGTCCACGTTTTCAATTTATACTGTATCATATTTGATGATTCTTTAGATGACACACCTGAGGGATGCAGCTTTGCTATAGGGATGCTCATTTTAAATTCACTGCTTTACAAAGAGCCTTTTGAGAGTGTCAGACAAATCCACACCGACAAGATATGTTGGTTAATTGAAGTATTTTACATCTGAGGGGATAAAGAGCTTCCCATTTACTCCCACTTTGGCACAACTCCTCAGAGATTTGATGGTTTCTTTTCTGTTTGTCTTAAACCTCCGAACTACAGTCTATCAGCTAATTTGTAGGGAACACACATCATAAAAAAAGATGCACCAAGTGAAAATACAGGGTCATCAAACAACATATTTCTTTTGAAATGGATTCATAGATATTCCCTTGAGTCAAAATATAGTTTCAACAACCCTACCAATGGGAATCTGTAAGCCAGACTTCTAAAAACAGTAGTAACTTCATATAAAATCTGGGCAGATGACATTTCAGTCAAACCTCACTCAGCATAGCTTAGAAGGAAAACCAGGGAAAGAAAAACCAAGTGAACTACTTTTCATAAATTTCTAGTATAAGGTTATCATACATTTCTGCCCTAATGCAAATGTTAAAGGCTGTCAAGTATGGAGAACTCAGACTCACAGTGCTAGATCTCAAAGACGAAACCAATTAGGACGTAATTCAAAGTGGAAAAAAATGAACTTCACACATCATTACTCTGCTGCTTAGACAGAAATAGCACAAAGACGTTGCTGTGTATTTACATGCACATACACCTACTGGCACACCAGTGCTGGTGATTTCAGAACACTCAGATGGAGATTGATTCATTGCCAGATGAAGAATTGTTTGCACCTGTTGGGTTACTACAGCAATCATTTTGCAAAGTCATTAGCCTATGCAACCATACAATCAAAACTATGGTAAACATCGACCAAGGAAAGGAGTAAAAATATTCTTCATTGATCTAAGGACCCACAAGTTAATGAACCACACCAGCAGCACTGAGCTCATGGGGCTGTCAGAGTAAGAATCAGGGTTGCCAGCCACCAGGAATCACTGGAGGGATCCCTGGGAAAAAGAACACATGCCAATGGGAGGAAATACATGCCAATGACTCTGGGGAAGTGGTTATTGCAGGAATGTTTCTTCCGGGTATATCTCCGAATATGAATGTAAAGAAAAAGTACAGGAACAGGAGCCTTTTCTGTCCTCACCATGCCTAGTATTACAGAGGAAATATCCCCTCATAAAGCCATGAGTGGATAAAGAATTCCTACTTTTTAATGCTATGTTGGTTCTTTTCACAAACTTTTGGTAGCTATTTTTTATTTAGAAGACTGTCCAAAACTCTAAAACTGCTTTGAAAACAGCAACTCATAGGGGGTTTTTTTAGGGTTACTCAATCTATTTTTACTAACATGTTCCAAGTAAATTCACAGAGGTCTATTTGCTAGGGATATGCTAGAGCTCAGCTGGGCCAGCACTGTCATCACACAGCTGACAAACACAGGCACATGATGAAACCATGCCCAGAGACATCACAGGAACAGCAGCAAAGGAGAGAGAAATCAGGGATCCAGAGCCTCATCACAGCCACGTCTGGAGTAAAGCCTCCCACATACTCTAATGAGACAGAGATGACAAAGATAATTGAAAATGGGCCAAAAAAAGAAACAATCATGTAGTATAGCAGGAGATATTTGAATTCCTGTCAAAATTCCAGATAATACCTGGCATGCTGCAATTTAAAACTCTAAAACTCATGCAGATACTAAGAATCAAACTGAACACATACTAGGTTTATTAGGCTGTGCTCAAAAAAAAAAAAAACCCATCATATGTGGGGATTAAAAGAGGAGCAAAATGCTCAAGTGTTTAAAATATCCAACTTCTTGGAAATACAGCAAACAATTGAGACAGCTCTGCTGTCGTAGCAGTATATTTATTATGAGGCTAGTCCCAATGGGTGAAAAGGTTAAATGTCTGAGCCACTGTGAGAATTACAGAAGGCAGGAAACTATTTCATCAGATCCCAAGATAACCATGTTTCATTGCTGACCCTGGCAATGCAGCACAGAACAAATATTAGAATGACGGGATGCAGCAACCCTCACTGACAAAGAATAGGTAGGTGTATTCGGGGACAAAAACAAAGCAAAACAAAACAGGGATTTGAGCTTTTAACTTCAGTGAAATGTAAGAGAAGGAGGTCAGGAGTTTTGTCAAGGTCAGAGTAAGAAGAAAACATTCGGTGTAGAAACACTGTAACATCATTTACTGAATACTGTTGGGCTGGGAGTCTCATAAAAAACCCACCAAAAATCACAGAAAAAGTGGCAAGATTTCATCTTGTGACACCAGCACAAAATTTGCTTCTAGTCAGACTGAGATTGTGCGCTCAACATACAGCAAGGTTTCATGTGTCTCATGCTAAGCAGAACATCAGACCAAACTTCTGTAACAATTTTTAAAGACTGAATGATTCTCAGTTGTAACCTATGTTGCTGAAAGCATTTCCTACGTAAAAGATTTCAAATGGTGGCACAGAGAAGTGCATTTCTAATGAACAAGTAATTTATTAGCTTTCTTTTAGAGGGGTCACCAATGACCCAAAAGCCTGGCTAGCAACACTAATTCCTCGCTGTGGAAAAAGGTGAGCTAAATACCTGGCAACACATCACTCACTTGATCTCTCTAAAAAACAGCAGCACTGCACATGAATTACCAGCCTGTTTCAGCGGGGGCCTGGCCAAGTCCCTTAGATGGACTCAAGTTGTCACTCAGGTCCTGTGCCTGGCCACCTCCTTGTCCATCACACCTCTGAAAGGAACCCAAACTCTTCAACTGCATTGTGATTAACACTGCATGAAAGATAGGATGGAGAAAAAAACCAAAAAGCACCAAATAAAGAAAAGCATATTTTTCATTTCTGCTTTGAGAGAAGTAACTAGTTATAAAGTCTGTCTTTCACTATTTCGCTGCAAGGTAGTTGGAAACATTCAAGTAATCTACATGACTGAGTGCTATGAAATCACACAGGGGATGGTAACCTGAGCAGGAATACCCTGAAAACACAGATTGAAAGGTCTCCATCCTTTCTCTTGTTGTCTCAGAAAAAGGGCTAAACAAATTCTCAGAAGCACAGACACAGAAGTTGAAGGAAATTCAAAGAGCTAGAACAGCAACATGTAATGTGTATCACATCTTGCAGGACTTTACAGATGCTCTCTCCACACAACTCTAGAACAAATAACGCAAATGCAAAAACTTCGTGACAGACCATATTAAAATACAGACAGCCAGGGATCATGAGCAAATCAGAAATGAGCAGATTATTACTGAAATAAAATTAGATGCCAATCAAGCTAGAAAAATTTCTAACTGTACCAAATTTCATTAAGCATTTAAACAGGGGGGCATGAGTGATTTGCAATGGAAGGGTAAAACAAAGATGAAAATCAAATTGCTCAAGGAACCAGAATAATCAATGACAGGGCCAGGCTCAATTCAGAAATGCAGAAAAGCTAATCTTATAACTCAAAATGACCTAATAAGGAGCTCTTGATGAATCCTGCAGTGCTTTAAAGGTTTTTCTATAATATCAAGATTGCCCTAATACTGTACATCCCTCAGATCCCACATTTTCTTACTGCTCTCCACAAAAAAAGGGACTGCTGGGAACTGCAGCTGCGTTTGTGCTCAAGAACAAGAGGGAACATAATTAAAATGTTAGCTTCAAACTAAAGTGTAAGAAGGATGAAGACACCTTTTAAAGGTGACCATTACCCCAGTAGATAACTTTTGAAAGATTTAAATATTTTACAAGAAGATTGAGATTAACTTTTGCATGCTTTTTTCAAAAAGATGAAGAGCAACCTGATCAAGTGATGATCTATTACAATAGATTCTGTGACTTACTGAAATTGGGCAGTAATAGTGCCCAACCCAAAAGAAACAGAAAGGTAGGAGAGTCAAAGTGAATGTACTTATCAATGGTCAAGGCCCACAGTGCCACTAGAGATATCTAACAGAGCTGGAGGGACTGCAGTTTATTACAGAAAGCAGCTCAGGTAGCAGTTCTGCATTATATACAGCTCTGCAGTCTGGTCAGTGCTGCAGCAGGCAGGAGGTGGAATCTTAAACACACAGAATAGTCCCAAATCCAATAGACAAGGCCTAAACCTTTCCACTGCAGTTTCACTTGCAGCTAACCACATTAGTCAGACATAAGTTTCTAAATTCAACAGAAAAAAAAATTACTACGAAATTTTATTGCCTGCATTTAATAGCAAATTGAGAAAATTGATACAATCTCTTCCAGCCTACAGGTTTGCTTCATCTCTGAGCAGTCCTGACCTTTTAAAAACATCTGAATAAAGCTCATTATCCTTTTTCCTCCCATAAATTTACCACTAAAGAACCTCCACTAGAGTAACTACTGAGTTGATTCCAGTTAACTGAAAGCAGCAGTTTAATATCATTATTATTCTCACATTGTTTCTATCTTCAAAAGCCTATCTTTCAGCTGAGATATTAAGATAATTCAACAGCATAGAATGTTTCCCATGTAGAAATCACTCATCCATTAGTTTCACAGGAGCAAGTTAAAAGTTAGACACAATTTACAAGTTAACCAAAAAAGAAATAAGAAACTATATTGCAAATGCAGGAAAACTTCCTCCATAACCACACTCATTCTGTATCACCTCTCTGCGTGCATCAGTCCTCTCCACTACTCGACTAAGTTAATTATTCATTAACTAACAAAAATTATTCTTCCTCCTCAGATAGCTGAAACTCAGAGATACCACTTCAGTATGAATAAATTATAACATATTGACAGGAATATGGTGTTCATGAGGTCAGGAGGATGCTGGAGATAGACCAGTGCCCAATTTATACACTAAGTAGGTGCCACAACAGCCATGGCTTTTTATACATCACCACATCATTTTGATAATGGTTTTCAATACTGAAGGCAGTATTTTTCAGCAATATTGCTCATTTTTCAAAGAGCAGCAAGTATCTAGTTTGTGCCTTAAAGGCCTTTGAATTTTAAAAACCAGGCAGTCAGTGCTTTCTAAATATCAAGTCCCCTGCAATCTAGTTTCAAACTGGGCACTCATAAGTAATTCATTGCTGTTATTTTGGATGCTTTCCTGGAAAGGTTAATATTTCCCCTCAAAAAATAGAGCAAAAATCCTTCTCTATCTGGGACACTTCATACTTTAAATACAAAAAAAGCCCCAAAACATACAAACCTTTCAGTTTGAAGAATCTAGGATCTGATAAAGGGAAAAAATCCAAATCCATTCCCCACACTCATTTTGACAATCTGTGGCTGTGTAAACATTGCCATAGTTCTCAAAAGAGGTGATACCATTATTATACTTGGATTTTGTTGTTCAACCTGACTGCGTAATTTGCTATGGAATGTCTGTTAAGGGCAGCCCCAAAATAGAAGTTTCTTGCCTGTTTTTAACTAGACACATGCTGTAAACATTTTTAACAGCAGTGACAGCATATTACAAATGTTTACACACTAAAGGAATAGTTACATGCTCTTTTTAAGTGAGGTAGCAAAACCCATTTTACAACCCAAATTACAACAAAACATTAATTAAGTAGTTTGTATGTGTACACCATCAGTTAACGCTGCAATTGTCTTTTTACTGACTTTTCAAAATGTTTCAGAAAAATCCACAAATCTTTGAGTGTAAATCACATACCAAGACAGAAATGCTATGGTGATTCTCTGTTGAAGCAGCTGTGGTCTCAGTAGGCAAAACAAAACCACAAACCAGTAAAATTATACAGCACGTTTTAATGCCGCTGAAATAGCCTCACAATTCACAGAAAATATTTGATTTCCCCCAAAGTACTGTGCATGTCAACTGTAACTATTACTCAAACCATAAGGGCCAGTGCATTTCTGTACAGAGAACTTAAATTGGCAAACCACTACTACAGAGAGCAGTTCTGAGATAAGCTAATTATATTTTAAGCTGTTAAAACACTGAGTGAGTGATGGCCAGGCTGTTTGCCCTATTATTTCTGCTGAACCAGAAAGAAACCCTTATGTTAATAACAGTACATTACTAGAAGTGCTTTAAGAGAGGACACTACCTGTAATAAGGAGGTCCCATTACAGCAATCTCAAGGTGCTTTATAGAGGTCTCTGACAGATCAGCAGATGACTGTGTGTGTTAAAAGCAAATACAGGTGACATTCACTCAGTTCATTGTGAAGGACAGCACCAAAATTACAAAGCTTTCCAAAAATTAGGTAGAAATAGATAGATCACAGCTTCCATCACTGACCTTTGGACATTATTCTATAAAATACCACAGCCGCTTTTTCACTAAATTTCTCTTGCATTGGATTATTTTCATTTCAAGTGGTTTGCCAAGAAAGCAATAGGTAATAGTCATGAGGAAAGCAGAATGGGTAAAAAATAAGTTATATTTTGTACTTACATGTTTTATCACAAGTCTTTGCTATATCTTCAGTAGTCACAAAATTAGAGCCTAAACAACTATTATTAGTTTAAATACTAGGTAATGCTACTACAACATTGTATTTACATACACATGCCCCCATGAAAGTATATTTATAGAAGGTAAAAAAATGTTAATGCCAAAAGCCTGAACCCATTAACAGGGCAGAGTTCCAGGGGTGTCAGCTGTAGATGTGCCTCACTTTCTTCACTAAGATTGCAAATTATTTATTTATTTTTAAAAATAGGCTACTTGGCTGCATATATACATTTTGACTGTTAGTTTCTATCTCTTCATAGACAAGGATCAATAACACTGGCCCAAATTTTCTCCCAGTGTATGTAAGCGTGGCAAGAGAACCCTGATCTCCTGATTCCATGGAAAATTATCTGTATCAGCTGTAATGCAGCAGGAAGCGTAACACTCAAATCAGCAGGAAATGCTATGGGAGATGGGAGGAAAGAAAAGAAGTGAACCTCAGTACCACAAGGCAGATCATTTCAGATCCTTAGCTTTCCCATTCCTGTGACAAGTGCTCTGAGCAAGACTAATCCTAATTTTGGAGTACACAAGGCACACTGTGCTGTAAGAACCCCAAATGAGCTTTGGCTTCAAAAGAAAGGTTCACTGAATTTACAGAGGCCAGCTATTTGCCTTCTCCATTTTCTCACTAATGGCACATCTAACACCCATTTTGTGAGAAGAGCAAGCTGCTTGTCCAGGATGCACAGACTACTCCATGGCAATAGCAATTAATCTGACAGCAGAGACAGCAGCATATTTGTGCATCCTAACACCCTGATCAATTTTATTGAACAAAGCTGCTGCCCCTTCTAAAACTGCATCTGAAGGAAATATCCTGAACTGCTTCTTTGCACCAGATCCCTCTTTAGCATAGGTTACTCATGATTGAGGCAAAATAAGGAATAAAGTTCAAATTTGTAAAGTCTCATTTCTTCATCCACAAAAGTGTCCTCAACTCCTCAGAGATGGGGAGCTAGGCACCTTCTTATAAACACCCAAGCTGCTGACACAGACGGCTAAAGGAAATTCAGTTTCAAGGCTGCTTAGGTTTCAACTTTCATTTTAGCCTATTGGAAAGCACTGAAGAACCACATTTCTGAAAACATATACCAAAAAAAAAACAAAAGGAGAAAATTACTCATTAATTCTAAGCATATTTTTAACCATTGCAGATTTGGAGACCAATTTTCTGCTCCTACTGATGAAATGCCACTCAATTCCTGCATGCCAAGGACTTCATATGAAGCTGAAACTTCAGTCTGGAATCTCACAGCACACTAGGTAAAATGAAAAGCTCCTACAAAGATGATAATTCCCCTACATTAAAACTGCATCTGATATCTGGGTCAGCTGGAAAATGATGACATACAACATATGCCCACAGTCTCAGCATGGCAGGGATAGGAGCCTACAATCTATCATTTTAACACTAAAAAAATCAAAACATCTGACAAAAAAAAAAATCAGGTATTTTGCTTCCCAATCACTGTCCCTTCTTTCCTTGCTAGGAGCCAATTAAAGACCCATCAATTACAATTTCAAGCCACTCTGTGGTAAGTGTACTTTCACGACTAATTACTCTGCTTACTCTGTCAGCCAGAAGACACCACATTTCCTTCTGCAGGTACCCTCTGGGTTTATTCACAATATATTCTATAATGGTCCATTCTATAATTTATCTTCCCTGACTAAACAAGCTGGTTTGAACCACCCATCCTTTTCTGTTATTTCAAAGCGTCTTTCTTATTTTTCCATGGAGATTTCATTCCTGCACAGCCTGCATTTTCTGACCATCAAATTGACAGCATCAGATTCTTCAAGGTTTGGGGGCCATTTTTTGTTTTCCTTATATACATCAGCAGTATCCTAGAAAAAAAAAAGCTGAAATGCCATAAAGCAACCTTTATGACAATGGTAAAGCATATTTTTCAATATTCATAGATAACGTTATGCATGGACATGTATGCACATATAGCAATCAGAAATAGGGATATCTGAGCATGCAAACACATTTAAAGTAGTTGGATCTTGTACTTAATTGAGGTGAGGGAGAGAGAAGAGGGAATGGATGCATTTAAGAACTCCCCTCCCTGCTTGGATTTTGTCCAAGTTGACAGCCTGTAATACAAAGTAGCTGAATGAAATACTAAAGATTATTTTCCATGCATATGTTAAGCACTGATTGCTTTTAACTACTTCTGGAAAAGGAAAAAAATCATATGGCTTATCTATAGAACAACCATACTTGGTTATTATATCCTGCACATGTCAAGCTCATTTTCTAGTTGGTGCTGCTCACTTCCATAGTTATTTGCTTCGCTATTTTAAAGAATACAGTTTTCATTAAGAAATAAAAAAGCCACAAAGAAATGTTTTCCCTCCCACTCACTCTCCTCCTGCACAATTTATTCATTCAGCAGTCCTGGAAATCCAGTGGGGAATTATCAGCTTTCTGTTCAGCTACAGACCAGCTCCAGGGACACAAGTACAAGGATGAAAAAAAACCAAAATGCAGCTGTGAATTGTGGTTGCCATCAACACCAAACCTGAATGACCTTCCTGATAAATTGCAGAAAAGACGATAAGACAAAAAGTTATTTTCTTTACTGATAAATGCTAAAGAAATAAGATGAGAAAAACAACCTGATACTTCAGTGAGTTAGGAAGTTTAATTAAAATGAGCTCTGTACGACTTAGGAAACCAAACCAATTGCTCTGAATGCAAAATACAAGTAACTACAGTACATATCTTTGTGCTCAAGGAAGAGAGGGCACAGCCTGACCTCTGCCAGGGGAGAAAGGCCAGCCTGTGGTATTGGTCAGCCCTCTGCTTCCCAGCCTTGGCCATGGGTGCACAAAGGAGCACACAGAGGAGGGGTTGCTGATTCAACAGCTCAGATCTCCAACAAGAAGCGTGTATGGAACCACACAGGCTGGGCAAAGAAGCCCTTTTCATCTTTGGGTTTTGTTTGCTGTAGGTTCTGCCATCTTCTATTTTTTTAACATTAACCAAGAGATAAAAAGATAAAAGCTACTTGGAGAGTGACACAAAAGCTTTTCATACAGCTCAGAGACATGCTGTCCTTGTATCAGCCTCCACCAACAGGATGGGGTCCATGAGGCTATCTCTGAGCACACAGCAAAGTGAGATATAAAATACTGCCCAGTATCATACAGATGCACCCAGTTAGCTGGGAATGAGCTAGCTCAGGCACCAAAATGAGCATCAGCTTTGCTTTGTATACTGTTCTCCCCCAGAGTCTCAGATGTTTCCAGATTCTTGGATAAAGTAATTTTCAAGTAACTTATAAACAATACAGTTTTTCATACCTACAACCTGCATTTACACGACTTAGGGTAGGAAATATGTGGACTTTGAGATGCCTAACCTTAGAAAAGGAAATGCATCTGCCCAGCTGAAGTCATGGATGCTACAGAGCAGCTGTACAGCAAGGGAAGAACAAGATAATTTCTAGCGAGATCTCTAAGAAATCTTTTCCAACTCATTCCAGGAAGCAAAGACAGGAGGTGAGAATCAAGTTAGGCAACTGCTGTTCCTACATAAGAAAATATTATAATAATGGATTGCATAGTCATATGAACTTTATCCAACATAAGAAACACAAATAACTAGACCATATTACATCTTCATTGCTCAAGACTATTTCTACTATCTGTCATACCTTGCTATCTTGGAACAGAGATTTACCCATAGGGTTCTGAGATTCCAGACAATCGATTTAGAGGAGCAACTCTGCATTTCTCTTCTTCCAGGTACCTGTGAGAACTCTGCTACAGAATGAATTTGAGTCAATTGACATCAAGACTATATTTAGGTCAGTTACTCACTCACCCCTTAAGAGAAGTAATTTTGGAGCTGTAAGGTATCCCTATATCATGCACTCAGAGCCACTCCCAAGTTCTCATTAAAGTAGTTGGATTATGTGAAACATTATTACACAAAACTTTAAGAGCTACTAGGATCCACAGATTTTATCTTGCTATGTTTTCCTTTCGGTCATTAAATAAAGTTTGACTGTGAATAATGGCTAAGGTTAGGTAACACAACTTGAAGAATGATAAATTCTGTTCCAGACACAGCATTTCCCAGCAGGGAAACATCACCTTTACCTCCCCCCTTCCAAAAAATCCCCAGCCACAAACAAATACACCTTCCTATCATACAATTTGCCATTAAAGGTGCTCCTTCTCTGTTACAGAAACAACTAACACCTCCTATTCTGTAGATATTATTTACAAATACATTTTTTTGTGATACAAAAACCTCATTCCTAAAGCAAACCAGATGCAGCAATTGCTATACTTGCTTAAATAAGCACATTGATCAAAGTCTTTAGAGGGACCTGGATTCATCCCACGGCCTTAGACCCAGCATTAATCACAACTGAGGTCACATACACCCCTCAGAAATCCTGACTAGTAATGCTACTTATATTTGAATTTGCATAGTGAAACAGCTGCTCAACTCCCTAGCAGCTCAAGATGTAAGAAAGAGTATATACACATTAATCTTGTAAAATGTTGTCCTGAAGGAGCACATTAGAAAAACATTCATTTTTTTCATCTGTCCCCTTTGTCCTCTCACCCAAATACAACTAATGTTTCTATTACACATGGTTTTTGTCTTAACCAGGACCTAAAAAATGTCAGCTATCCTGAAGCATCTCAGGACTGAAGTAAATTTTAGAAATTTCAGCCCTATCAAATTCAAGTGGAAGCTCAAGATATCTCAGCTGATGTTTTAAGACGTACATTTCCTCTCCTACCTGGTAAAATACACAAGTTTAAAGGCCATGTGAAATGGTAATGATTTTATTCAGCATGTAAGATGAATATAAATATCAAAAAAGTTCCCTGTGCTGACATTATCAGCAAGATCGCTGTTCTTTAAGTATAAACAAAGCATTTCACCCTAGAAGGGTTGGAAAAAAAGCAATCAGGTTCACTTCAAATCACAAAGAACAATAAAAGCAGTGCAAAAAAGATTCGGCATTAGTAGAACAAAAGCAGCAGCAGCACTGCAAAACCTGTTTTAGGAGCCAAAATTACAATGAGATTAATCCAGTTATTGAAGAACACCTTAAAAAACAAAGAAGCAAAAAGAATTCTCAATCCAGGAAAGCACATAAGCACATGTTAACCTTAGCATGTAAATAAGCCTCCAGGTTTCCATGGCACTAATAACAAGGATGTTTCATTGGATTAGGACAGAATTCCCTATTTTCTCCTTGCAGCTACTCAAGTAATTATTTCAGGTTGAACAAGGTCTGGGTTATTCACAGACAGTTTCACTATTACCTGAAATAAAGGTCAGTCAGATATAAAAACCAGTATATCATCCTGGGTGTTTTTCACAATACTAGAACTGAAAATTTTGAGTTATTACAGGGAATAACTGAGTTTTCAGGGAAACTCACATCACCTCTAAATACACCAGTAATAGAGTATCATCTATAAACAAGTGCTTTTTTAAGGCATTTTTTAAAAGGTAATATAACAATTCTGGGTACTGCTATTACATTTAGTCTACCCTAAGCAGTATTTTGGAAGAAACAGATCGTGGTTAACTGCTTTTAAAACAGTTAATATCTCACAGATGAAATGGGTTCTTAGTCTCAGTGTTCAGATTAATACAGAGAGACAAATGCATGCCTGCTTTGTAACAAAATTCAACACCATTAGCAAATTAGGGAACCATCTCAAAAGACTACAGTATCTTTTTAGACTAATTGAGTTTCATTTGCCATCTGCAGCAGTATCAACAGCATAATTTAGCACAGCTCCAATGAAAGAAAAAGCTGAAGCCACATAAACATAAAAATGCAAAACAAATTAATTTGCTTTTCTGCAGCAACAGCAATAAATTTAGGAAACGTATAATCCTGAGCAAAAAATACACACAAATTTCTACCCAGTCTGTCCTACTGTGACATCAGAGCCAAAGCCAAGCACTCTTTCAGGGTCCTCACTTTGCCTACCAGCTCCAAATAATTTCCTTTCTGCAGTTGTCTCCTAAAAAAATTATCCAAGAACAGATATGCTAGATGGAAATAAAAATGAAACAGACATTTAAAAAAAAATTATAATCAACTACGTTTAATTAGTTAAGGTACATTTTACTTTTATTTTAGCTGGTTTTGGTTTAGATCTGTGTTGGCTGAGTGTCAGTAGAAAACCTGAGAAATTGTCTCGCTGCACCTACAGAAAGGAACTCCATGGACCCACATCCCTTAGAGAACTTCACCATTAAACAATTCTTTATTGAATTTTGTTCTTCAGCTGTTGTCATGTAACCAGAGATGAATTAGATATCATAGAACAAGAAAGATACCTGGAGAGATTTACAGAGTCAAAAGGCCCCTACATCCCAGAAAACCTGATTAATACACTGCAGGTACAGCAAGGGAGCCAACTTCATAGGCTTGCACACCCCAGAAAACTTAATCAACCAGGACAGTAGATTTAATAAAGAACTGTTTAGCTCCATAAAACTTGGGTTATCTATTATACAAAGATGAGATATTCTGGTAGTAACTAAAAGAAACACCTATACCACAGTGCAACAAACTGGGTGGACTTTTGGGAGTGTCTATAAAAAAATCTTGGATGTCACAGTGTATATAAATGTCTGAAAAAATTGTTTCTTTGAACACAGCAAATAAATTCCCACTAGGTTCCCAATCTTGACTCAAAATTGTTATTAGGAATGTTCATCTGACAGCTTTCTGCTGTTAGATTTAATCTAAACCAACTTCTCTTCAAATGCACAAAAGGTCATTTTAAGCTCCATACGTGGCTCTCAATAGAGGAGAGAGCAGCATAAGAGCTCCTCTACAGCTTCTTCTAGTGAAAACAGTAAACAGAAAGTATTTTGAAGAACTGTATGTAACAGAAACAATTCCAAATATTATCTTTAACAAGAAAAGCTCTTAATGTGAATATTATGTGTTTACTGAGGGCATCCAGAATAAATCCCTAGAATAAATCCACATCAATATAGCCAATAAACACTTTACATTTCTAATATAATCCAAGCTTGTGTATCTTGGTGAAACTTGCTGTTTACCATGCATAACCTGAAATCACTTCTCCTGTAATAAGATAAAGAATGAAACACATCAAGTTTGTTATTTTAGTACAATTATCTATTTACTCCTCCTACAGGCCAAACTACAGCAGATTTAATGTGGAAAATTTAATAGCCCTATGAACCATTAAGGGTGAGTATAAAGGACAGCCATTGCCTAGAGATTGTGGTCCAAGGATTCTTCCTGCTGCACCTCTTATTTATCTAACACCTACCTGTGATGAGGGATTTCTCCAGGGGCAATGCATTCTTTTGTCATTTTTCTGGTGTTACAGTCAGCTAAATTACAGAACCTGAGGCTCCAAGAGAAAATTGCATGAGAAATATTTGCATTGATTTTACTAATACACATCCAGCAGGATCAGAAAAAGCCTCTGGTCAGCTAGCAGAACGTTTCACTAAACTGGCATACTTTTGGCACATGTCTACAATTCCCCTTCTCCCTCCTTGATTAAAAATGCAACAAAATACATGAGTGAAAGCTAATTTTTTTCCAACTTCCTTCAGGAGAGAGGTAATATGTTTGACAGTTGCCTAATCTGAAGAGCTTTCCCCTCAGAAAACACTTAATGAATCACCATCCCCAATATTTCCAAGGAGGCATATGCAAATTAATTTGCATCTTTAATTCAGAAGTGTAGAGCAAGTAACAGGAGAGTTACAGTTGCTGCCTATGCACCCATTTCTCTCATTCATAAGTCACACATTCTCCAAAAGCATCTCTTACATTTCAAATACTCTCGTATACTTCACCATTCCAATTCACAAGAACCTGGTTAATCTGACTTGCAAAAATTTCATGCCTTTGTTAACATAACTAATATTTATTGTATTGATGCTATGGTTCATGGACAGGAATACAAGTCTATACTGCTATTTTAAACCCATTTTTTAATTCTGAGCTAAGGTTACAACCTGCTCCTGCAAAGGCACAGAGTTGGACCCAAGAGTGGCCACAGCCAACAGCTGTAGGACGACATTCTTGAGACATGTGAGTAACTGAGATCCTACTATTTGCTAGTAAAGAGAATAGAAGCTTGGGGAGTTTAAGGGGGCTGGAATTAACTTGAAAGTCATGAAGACAAGTTTTTTATAAACTTAAACATGTTACACATTTGTACAGAACTGAAGTCTTCCGTACTTCAAAGTGATACACTCTGTACTAATAGCCAGTTTAAAAGCAAAAGAAAATCATACACAGGTAATCTTTGGAGGAAGATGCCAGTAACAAGAGATTATTATAAAAGCACCATAAAACAGTGCCTAACAGTCTGTGGATATAGTATCTATGAGACACACTCAGAATGACACCTACTGATGATAAGGGACAGATTCTTCTCCAGCAGTTACTTCATAAGCACATCATTCAATTACAGCCAGAAAAACACAGCAGCAAAGTGCCCTCTGCCTGTCAGCTTTTTTCTGTGGCAAGTCCAAGCACTAGACAAAAATAAGGATGAAAATATAATGCATTTTCATGGAGAAAAAGGATTTGATTAAGCACCCAGAGCCCTGTACCAGCTGTAAGCATAAACCTTGATTTAATTGGCAGAAGTGGAAGATTTAAGAAGTCATAATGATAAGTACACAGACATGAAACAAGAAATTCCAAGGCAGTGCTTCTGTCTGGAAGAAAAAGGACATAATAGCCTGAATAATGAGCTTTTCTGCTACGGTGGTTTGGACAGCAAGATCACCAAAGTTATTGCCTAGTCAGGTATTTAACAAACTTAAGTGTCCAAACCCTCAGATACCAAACAGGAGGGGAGCAGTGCAGTAAGGGTTTTACAGCACAGGTGAAGATCCTTGGGTGAGCCTGAGCTAGCACAAAACTGAACATGCAAGGAAGAATCCTTGCAGCCTTTGTCCAGGGGACAGATCTGCCACGGCTGGTGGAATGGCTGATCAATATTCCGTTCTGTAATTGGGAGTCACATCTATAATGACAGCACTGACGGGCTCATCTCACACATGCTGCTTTGCATCAGCTCCTGCCTTAAGTGGGCTGCAGCCCAATCTGTCTTGAAGTTGCAAGACAGTCCTTGAATACTTAAGCTTGGAGTATTGTAGACAAAAAAATAAAACAACATACAACTTTCTTCCACAAAAACCCCCCAAGTTACTCTAATTTCAGTTGGTTTATGGATAAGGAGCTGGATATTTCAGTCTTCCCTCTTCTACATGCTTCAGGGGGTCATGAAATGCAATACTTCTGAACTTACTCAAAGCGTACTGTTTTCTTAAACCAATTCTTTCCATTCCAGTATGAACATGCTTTTAGTCTGTTTGAAGATGGACCCCTCTCCCTTGCTATTGTCCCTTTATGTCTAAATTTAGTTAATTTTTCTGAAAAAAATGCATAAACTATACTAGTTGCAGCTCTGATAGCTCTGTTTGTCTCTCACCCAAGAGACAAATTTTTTATTTCCTTTTCATCCTCAAATTCCTCTCAACTGGTATTTCCAATACCTTGGCTGAGTCACCCAAAGGAAAAGCTTCAGCAGAAGTTGCTTGATTTTTCCATCTTGCAAAGAGAGCTGATAAAGGCCATTTATTCAGAGAAAGAGCCACAGCACATGGATCATATCGGATGGATAACTCCCAGCATGACTGGAGTTTTCAGTAAACACAGCAAATGACATACTAATAAAGCAGATGATAAATTTGGCACTCAGAGGGCGTTTTTTTTAACTCCCCTCTTATTCTACTGACAATCTTTTCCTCTACAGCATATAGAAATCAGACTAAGGAACAAAAAAATGCCCTGCCATGGACTGTTCAATGACATGGGCAGGGTTCCACCTGGCTCTTCACTGATCCTTCAGTTGAAAACGTTAGTTACAAACATCATCACGGAACACCATCTTGAAGTCCAGCCTAAAATCCAGCCATTTGGCTCTTCAGAAAGTATTTTCAATTTTACCTGCACCATCCTCCACATCCCAAGTCCCAGCTATCTTCACATTCATAAGGACTGCAACCCTGCAATACTACTAAAGACAAAATGCCAATCCAATTTCAGCTCCTGAGGCTCTGCAGCGATGGCTTGTGACAAGGTAATCCAGGCATGACATGATCTCAGGACCTCACATCTGAGCTGGCAGCCCTGGGTAATGTTATCTCTACTGCTCCAAGCATCCCCAGACAGAAGGGCAGGAGCATCCCTTGGGTCCTTCCAGTCATACACTGCTCCCATCTTCCCTTGCCTTTACCCTTCCTGGAGCTGCCAATATTTCTTGCTTGCTTTGTTTGCAAATCTGTATTTAGCTTGTGCCCAAGTCTGAACCCTGCCCTGCAAGTTTACCAATCCTCAAGACTTCTCTAATCACAAGTGCACTTCAAGTATTTCTGTTGCTTCAGGGACTGCTCCCCATGACACTCTCAAGTCCTTTGTCCTCAGCCTGACCCTTTTGTCCTTCATTGTGTAACAGTGTCTGTGACTGAACTCAGGAAAAAAAAGATTAAAAAAGGCAGGAGAGATTAAAATCAGTTCTTTTTACTTCCTCATTTGTGTTTCAGCCCATTATTGGATTTTGATGATAATCTGTTTGCCTGCCTTCCGATCAAGAGATTACTTTTCCCCTTTTCAGACCATGATAATGAAAATGCTTGTTCTTTTAACCATTTGAAAAACATTACTAAAATTTAAAATAGGGGTTGAGCTATGGAACTTGTCTGTTCAATTTAAAAGCATTTTAAACCCATATTCTTCAGTTTAAACAGTATTGAGACATGCAATGAGTTTATGAGGACATGGACACAAACACAAAAAAACCCCAAATTTCAGCCATACAGAATAAGATGCACTCCAAAATGCCACTGAAACCATTGATTTCACCTAAATCTGGAGCACATCATATATCACCACCACTTGAACATACCCTGATGAAGAGATTGTGGATGACAGCAGGAACCCCTTGATTTACTTTGGAGGATCTTAACTGAGGCCTCAGTGCTGTCCTTGCAAATAATATCCTCATTTGCTGGCTCTGGCCAGCAGGTGAGCATGAAATAAAGATCTGGGTATCAGAAGACAGACAAAAAACCCCCAAACTATTCAGAACACACCAAAAAATTAGAATTGATTATGTTTAAAAAAACATACACATGCAAAATGTATATTCACCTACAGTTAGTCTCCTGTAACTCCCAGTTTCCCCTGAAAGAATAAGTTCCACCTGCTTTAACAAGGTCTGAGATCAGACTGGCTTGATTGCATCTTTTCAGCATGAGAACATTGTCACACAAAAAGTCAAATTTGCATTTTTAGCTCAAAACAGCTGTCAAAACACTAAATACAGAGGGGCAGCCTTTCCCTCAGTCACATCACCTGAAGCTGTCCTCAAAGGTAGAGCCAATGAGAGTGGTGGGTGGATGAAGCACCCGCACAAATCAAGAGGAAGGGAGGCAGGACTTTTGTATCCCTACTTGGCCATCTCAAACTTACTTGAAGGCATGGGATAGCATTGCTATTAACTATCACAAAAGGTAAATCATTCCACCCTTGACAAAAGGAATGAATTCCCATTAACTGTATTATTTGCCAGTTTTAAATCCAGGACTGGCATGGTTTAACTCCAGACAGCAACAAAAGCCCAAAATGCTGCTTTCTCTCTCCCCTCCAGTGGAATGGGGGGAGAGAATTTGAAGGGAAAAAAGGAAAAAAACCTTAAGGGTTGAGATAAAAGATGATTTGACAACTAAAGCAACACCTATGCACACAAGCAAAGCAGAACTAGGAATTCATTCACCACTTTCCATTGGTGGCAGGTGTGCAGCCATCCTCAGGACAGCAGGGCTCCACCACTTATAACCAGCTTGGGAAGACAAATGTCATCATTCAGAACATCCTCTCCCTCACATTGCTGCTTCTCCCCCTTAGTTTATACACTGAGCACGATGCCATATGGTCTGGAATACCCCTTGGGTCAGCTGGGATCAGGTGTTCCAGCTGTGTCCATTCCCAGCCCCTTGTGCAGCCCAGCCCACTCACTGGTGAGGTTGGGCAAGGGGCAAAAAAGGCTTTGACTGTGTGTCAGCTCTGCTCAGCAACAACAAAAACATCCTTGAGTTATCACCATTGTTTTGATCACAAATCCAAACAACCCCAAACCTGCTACACTGAAGAAAACCTGTCCCAACCCAAACCAGGACATTCTGTTTCTGCTTAAAAGGGAATTAAGGGCATGCATTAGACTTACTAATAAAGCAGTTAATTGCCAAGAATTATGCTAATGAACTTGACTACAGAGGAAAGAAGAGGAAAACACAGAAGATTAACACTTTAAACCTTATAACTGCAAGAAGAAATTCTCATGTTTAACTGAGGATACAAGGTTTAAAGTAGCAGAGCATTCTCATGAAGTTGAAATAACAACCAGACCTCCTCCAACCACATGGTAAAGCACAGTGATTATCTCAGATGGCAGAGAACCAGGAAGCTACACCTCCCCAGCAACACTTACATAGATCCTTAAATAGGCTAAATTTCTCATTCTACCTCTCCCATTTATTGTATTGCTCTACCTCCCCATCTTTCCACTCCAAGTACAATTTCAAAAAATGTATCAAACAGATCCTGACATTAAGTACTTCACAACTTGCTTCTTGAATATGCTTGCCAAAATCAATTATCAGTAAAAGCCAAGAAGATGTGAAAAGTCAAGAAGGTGGAAATACAGAAGTTTTCTACTTACAAGAGTCATTCTCCACTTGCTTTAGGTGGATGCAGAATCAGCCCATATTTCCAGGAAGCTCTTGCATCATTACAGTGAACTAATTACACACATAGTAGTGAAAATAATCTGATCAATTTTTCTTAAGTGATTCGCAGAACCATCTAGAAGCATACAAACATTCAAAGCCTATGTTCTCCAGACCTATTAGAATGCTAAACCCAGATATCCAGCAGCTCTGCCTCGATTTTTCCTCATCTTGCAGCATGTTACTTTTTTGCTGTTAGAAGATCAATAATAGAATTATTAGATCAACATTGCATTTCCTGTGTAATTTCCCTTCTATACTATTTCAGAGGGAGTGCTAATCAGCCAAAAAGGAAATACTCTACTACCAATATCTTGCCTCAGTCAATCTGCAGGACTGGCCATTAAGACAGTGTTATCCCCAAATTTAAATCAAAAACCATCCCCATGGAGCTGTTCCTGCAGCCTACAGTGGCCATCACACACAAGATATCCTCCTGAGTCTTCCCAAGAAGAGATGAACTACCACAAAGCCTGGAGAGCAATTCACATAAGGGAAATAACACAATGAACAACAGTGCAAGGAAGCAGGTTCTCGAACACACAAAGTACCAGCCTTCCCTGTACCCCTCACTTGGCAGGGGGAAGGTTAAATACACCTTCACCCTTTCTACAGCCTCCTCTTGTTTTCTCATGAAGCTTTCTTTTACAGACCTTAAAATACACACATTTCTCTGCTTCAAATCACCCATTCACATCAGTGAGCCCTAAGAAGGTGTGGGCAAAGAGAATCAAAAGAACACAAACAAGAGGAGCAGACAACAGCTTAAGTTTGCTTTGACACGGCACTTGCTGCATTTAAGATCATCTTTAGAAAGACAGATCAAAGAGCAAGGAAAAAATTCTGCAAAAGCCCTTAACTTAACCCTCCTAACTCACACAAATTCTGAGCTATCACTGATACTTTGAAGTCTTAAATAGATTGCTTTTTTTTAATACAGCAGAAGTAAAGACAATAAAAAGGAGAAAGACATGCTGGTATCTTCCAGAAACATTATTTTCAGTATTCCAAAGTCTGTCCAGCTGCTAAACAACATTATATCCTCTGCACCAATGAACTCCAATTTAACTTTTATTCCATGTCTAACCAAGGAAGCAGAGCAAGACTGCAGCATCCTGGGTTCTTAGCTAGTACATGCAGGGAGCTCTAATCCCCACAATCATGTGAGAACTGAAGAGTGGAAACAGACTACCACTAAAATTGTCACTGAAGCACAATATATTGGGTGCTACCATGAACTGAGTGTTCATCAAGAGAGTTCATTTTATATTATATAAAACTTCCATCCTAGTGAATTAATATGGCGTTAAAGGTGTTAGAGCCTGCATCTGAACCTTTCCAACAAAATTCATTTACAAACCCATCTGAACATCATCCATACCTAAGAAAAAAAAAGTAAAAAAATATTCTAGCAAAGAAAATTGCAGGTTTGGCAAAAGAAAAGTATGAAGCTTGCATGTATTAAAAGGAGCCATTACTTACATTTCATCTGCTCCAATTCTGCACCTCAGAGAGCAGTAAAAAGGAAACCAAGTATCTTCTTTTTCCCTGCTACGCACAGTTACACTAAGTGAAATGGAACGTTGTTAACATTAAAAAGTGCCCTTGATTAACTATCAGCTCAGAGATGCTGATACAAAATCTATCTTCAAATTAACCATACCGAGGCATACTGGGATGGAGTTAACTTCCTTCACAGCAGCCCAGATGCTGCTGGGTTTTATATCTGTGGCTAGAACAGTGTTGGCAATTCAGCAGTGTTTTGGCAACTGCTGAGCAGTGCTTGTAGAGCATCAAGGTTACCTTTTTTCCCCCCACTTTCCCCCTCGGTGAGTGGGGTGGGCAAGAGTTTGGGAGGGAATACAGCTGGGACAGCTGACCCCTGTTGCCCAAAAGAGTAATCCAGACCACAGAACTCCAAACTGGGATTAAACTGGGACAGAACTAGCCTCAGGTAGCTATTGCTTATCAGTCAGATAGTGGGAGGTAATTGAGTGATTTCCTTTCCATCTGAGGTTTATTTTTCTCTTCCTAATCAGCATTCAGTAAATCAGCATTCCTTTTCAATTTGTTCTCTGGTTTCATTCTTGTGGTAGCATACAGGAGGCCACAGAACTGTATTGTGCCATGGAATGGAAGAAACTCAAAGGGCAGCCAAACAGGAGCATCCCTCAGCTCCTAGAACCGTGCCCTAGGAAGCCAGGGAACATCCATTTTAGGAAGCAAAATCTGTAATTTAAATTAGAGGAGCCAGCAGCTCATCTGCAGACAGTGAGCAGGGCTGCTGCTGCAGTTCAGTCACAGCACAAGCTCTGCTGGGCACACATCACACTGAATGCAGTGAGGATTTACCATCAGACAAGGCTAGCAAACACTTGTTTCAATCAGAATGTGAGTCAAACTGAGCTTCCAGCCATTTCTTACCCGCATCAAGCTGAAGTTTCCTAAGTGAATGAGACTCAAAATTCCATCCCCTGCCCAGCTCTGCCTCTGATCTGATCTATGCATAAATTGAAATCCATCAGACCATGACCAATTAGCACAGCAAGTGTGCACTGCCACAGCCTCACTGCTGGGTTCCACCTCCAGCACTGCACCACCTCCTTATGCAGGTGTCAAACTGCCTGCGCAGGCTTCAGCTCTCTAGTACCGGCTATCAGATCTCCAGAGCACAGCATAATTCCCATTGATTTAATATTTAAAGCCAGAAGTAGCAGAGTGACACATACTGCTCTCCAAAACCCCAGCATCAGGTTTTTTCTTTACTGGCATGCCATTTTTAAAACAAGCATCCATTTTACTACAACAGAAAGATGTGAGTAAACAATTGTTACCTCACATCAACACATCATTATGTTAAACTGATTTAGGAAAGCTAACGCTTTTACCTACACAAATAAGGAGCTGTAAGCAAAGAACAGCAGAGTCCAGGTCTTCCACATTTACTTGTCTGCCTTCAATTCACCTTGTTTATTCCGTTTCTGTCTTGAAGAGATTACTATCTATTTTATACAGCACCATAATCTTGCACAGAGATTCCAGGATCCAACAAAAAAAAAAGCATTATTAATAATAAAATTATAACTTAGCATCAGAACAAGTTTCCATTGCAGTTTTTTAAACCTCTTCTGCACAGGATTAAAACCTTCTATTTATTTATATACAGCATATGTACATACATATTTGCATAACTATACACGTGTCCAAATAGATACTTGTATGTATACACCCATACATATTTGACAAATATAATTTACAATTTTATAAATATTGCATATTACAACATATAAAATTTACATGCTTCCTATATATTCTAGTGTATATAATGGTGACTGGTCACCTGCTTCCTCCAGACTGTTAAATCCATTTCTCTGTAGAGAAGCAACTCCTTTTTTCCAAAGGAAAAAACACTGAGGGTGGTGTCAAAAGCAGAAAGTGACAGGAAAGTCCGAAAGCTGAGAAGACAAACAGCCACACTCGGCAGCAGGAGGGCAGCAGCAGCAGGAGCAGAGGCCCAGAGCACCAAGGGCTGGGAAGTCTCTGTGGATACCAGCACTGAGCTGGGAGCCTCAGCCTACACACTCCCTGTGGAGGATGCCAGCAGGGACTGGGAGCCCATAGAGAACATTCCAAACACAACAGCAGGAAAGAGTCCAGAATGGACTGTTCCAGAACAGAAGCTTTGCCTTAATAACTTTCCCACCAGCCTTTTTAGCTTCCTTTCCAAGTTGTTGCTTTATAAACCAAAGATGAGGCACTAAAATGCTGCATTTATAGCCTTGGTGCTGCATAAGTTTATAACTCAGACTTTATGACTGCACGTCATTTGTATTGATTTATTTACTTCATTAGTGAGGGGAAGATGTAATTCTGCATTGATGGAGAACCAAATTCAAGGACAGATAGCTGGTTAGGCATTTTAAAAATCACATTTTGTAGTCAAGTTCTACAATGGCATATCCAAAATTAAATACTAAGAGTATAAATAATCTAAAGTCAAACTTGTATCATTGATCTGATCAGAAGACAAAAGAGCTACACAGCTGCTTTACAAACTCTCACCTTACCTCCTCTACTTGACCAAGTTTTTCAAGATGTGCTAATGTAATTATGAACACTTAATTGTATGAACAACACTGCAAGTTTTCACTCCTGGACTTTTAAGGCACTGTGTTGATTGAGACCAACAGCTTCCTATAAACAGCTAGATACTCAGGGAAGCCCCTTCCTACCAGGCACTGTACACAATATAAAAAAATTGTGCCTTTGAATCCCAAACCATTTTGGCATTTTCCTTTGATGCATATTGGAATAATTATCATTAAAGCAATAATGTGGTAAGCATGAAACATCATTTCTAAGTAGGAAATTAATCTTCCTAGATGAGGAGATAAAAATATTTACTTCTAAGTAGCAAAAATACAAGAAGTTGGACAAAGAGGAGAGCCTATGAATAACAATACTCACCACCTTTCTGTTGAGCATCTCAAAGTAGCATAAAAGGATAAATAAACATTATTTTCTTGATTTTATCTATGGGGAAAGTTGAGTGCAAATGGCTCAAGGCCACAGAGAGACAGATGTAACTGAGGAGCAAAGCTGAGGCTCTGCAGCCCTGCTCCAGTGCCCTGCTATTGCACCACACCTTATCCTGCAGATCACAGAGCAACAATAGAAACCCCCCATCCTGTTGGCCTCCCAGCATCACCCTTCCTCTTCTGGCTCTCTACAGAGTTCTCCCCACCTACCTTCCCCTTTTTGGATAGCTCAGCCACCTGGCAAGGAGCATCCCAGGCAGCACCATGGCCAGGGCAGAGAGCAGTGCCAGGACATCCCCACGGCTGCAGCCTCCCCAGAGACAACCAGAACAGCACAGGTGGGTACAGAACCGTGGGAGGAGCATCTCCTGGGACACTGAACTTCTCAGGAGGGCTGAGTCAGCTCCAGCACTACCTCACAGAGATCCAGGAATGGACATAATGAAGCGTGATGTCAGCACTCAGAGAAAATAATCTGTCATACCAACCTAATGCAGCTTGAATCTTTAATGTGATATTGATTTCACTAATGTTCCTCCATCTGGAAGCAAAATACTTCTTTGTTATACAGTAAACTACACTCAGGGTCATGCAGGACAATAGCCAATATGATTATGAGAAAAGTTTTGTTTTGTTGCTGGGGTTTTTTTTAATTTTGTTGTTGCCTTTTTTGAAGGAGCAAAGATTTAAAATGCTGCATTCAAAGGCAGTCACTAATATTGTTGGCACTAAGAGCAAAGCTGGTCATGTCTAATTCCAGTCATTTGGTCTTCCATCAAAGGAAAAGACACTTCCACGTGGCAGGCATGTCCTAAGAAGGGGGGCAAGGAAGACTGGCAGAGCTGCAGGAGTTACAGAACAAGGTGCTGCAACACCAAATCAACATGTCAGTTCTCGCTTCAAGGGCCCTTGTGGTCAAAATATTTGGGTTTTTTTTCCAATCTCTTCTCACTATGCACATTAAATACTATTTTTTCCATCAAATGGCTAATCTTACATTAAGACTGCCCAATTTAAGTATGCTGAACACTCACCATTTCCCACCGATCTGGGGAGAGGTGTGTTATTCTGTCACCACACTGCAGACATAGGAAGCTCAGAAAAAATTGCAGAGATCCAGCAAATTCTGGTGGTAAAAGGTTTTGCTACTAAATTACTTCACCAAAACCCAAACTTTTCTTCCCAATCCCCTGTAAGTCAAAAACAAACTTCAGTACAACTCCTCTCCCTCCTTCAAGCCACAAACAGCTCCCAGCCATCTTGTATCATCACTGTTTAACACAATTATATTTCTAATAAGGAAAAGAGGTTAAACTTGTTTTTAATGCAACCCTATGAGGTATCTAAAGAACTCTCTTTTTTCTACGTCTTAAAGACAGCAGCATTTGTGGTTATTCATCATCTTTGGTTTCTATGCTGTAACTGCAGGGAAATGAATTCATTATTCACTGTGTTTTCTGCCTAATCTCACACATCTCATTATGATGTATTTGAGGCTGTTCCCTGATTCCTCCCCCACATTTGATACCTGCTACCCATCTCACTGACCTTCTCGGCAAACAGCAGAGACCACAACAGGCCTGGAGCTGTAACAGCACAGGCTCCACCTGCCTCTTTCTTTTGAAATCCAGAGCTGGCCCCAGGGCAGGATCTCACTTAAAGTGGGGCAACTATTTCTTTAAGTGCTGAGAAAAATCTTCATCTGGCAGACAGCTGTGATAACTCCTATCAGTGAATAAATTATGAAAAACCTCTCGGAAAAGTGTTATAGCTATAGTCAGAATATATAAGATGACTCAATGCTGAAAAATGATACCCCCATCTGTCAGATTCAAGAAGCCAGGAAACTTCACTTAGAAATCATACAACTTGGTTTCAGCTTTCCTTTCCTGCCAAATCTTGTCTATAATTGTAACCTGCCTTCTTCTACAGCTCAGAACACTATTTTTGGATGATGCCTCACCACAAATTAGGATTACTTTGCTTTCTTTCTGCTTCACCTTTTTCTGCAAATAGAAAAAAGCCAGGGGGTTGGGGAGTACAGTAATTTCACGATTGTAAGCCGCACTGAGTATAAGCCGCACTTCCGGGTGTCAGCAACTTTTTGTTCTTTGTCCATACATAAGCCGCACCTGATTATAAGCCGCACGTTCCAATACAGAGTGTGATAAAAGGTATCTATTCTATCACCATCTGTTGAGGGTGGGGACAGTGATCCTTATCTCAACAGCAGATATTCTGCTAATGGGCCATCCATTGAAACCAGGCAGGGCATTGTTCTTTATCTTTTCACAACCCATCCTTCCTCCAGGGAGTCATTTTCTGCTAATGGCCATTGAGTCTCACTGTGGGACTGATAAAATTACTGCATCCCGTTGGAAGTTGCTCCAGCCAGGGGGAAGAGCCCAGCATTTCTTACCAAGATAAAACAGAGGTTTTGGGACACTAAGGGAGCCCCTTTCTCCACTGGACTCCAGAGGAAAACCGGATTTCTCCACATCACCACTGGACCTCGGGAGGGAAACTGCACCTTGTACAGGAGCACTGCTCCAACTGAGCCACATCTGTCACTGCAGGAGGATGCAGCCACCATTTAATGGGACTGCTGCCAACACCCTGCCTGACGGGGTGTCAGGTTGTACTCTGACTTTGTCAGGGTTTGGAGTTTGTTTCTTTGTAGTACTGTATTTCTATTTTAATTTCCCTAGAAAAGAACTGTTATTCCTGATTCCCATATTTTTGCCTGAGAGCCCCTTGATTTCAAAATTATAATAATTTGGAGGGAGGGGGTTTACATTCTCCATTTCAAAGAGAAGCTCCTGCCTTTCTCAGCAGACATCTGTCCTCCAAACTAAAACAGCAACTTTTTGTTCTTTGTCCATATATAAGCTGCACCTGATTATAAGCCGCACTTTGGGTTCGGACCAAAATTTTAGTCAAAATGGTGCGGCTTATAATCGTGAAATTACTGTAATTATTAGTCATTAGTACAAGGACTTCTGCACTTGAAAATACATTTCACCTCTGAGGAAAGTTAACTGTGCTAAGGTTCTTCTACTACTACTGCTTCTGAGTACTTAAAAAAAACATGGCATTCATGAGCTGTCCTGTTTTCTTCATAAATGCATGTAGAAAAATAATTTTAAAGAATAATGATAAGGTGCAGTCAAGTTTTAACATGTTCTCACATAGGACATGGATTTTTTGCTAACCACAGGGAAGTTTTGGGGGGTTTTTGCTTGTTTTTAAAGGTGGCAAATGCTCTTAAGCAAAGAAAGCCTCATGGACATATCAAAGCTTCACTGCTCCCAGGAGCTCCTGCTGCAGAAGTATTCATGTTGGTATGGTACACTTTAGGAAACACTTCAAAAAACAGCTGCTTTGCCATTCAAATGCTATCCAAATATTTACGTTAACACTGAGCTGAAGATGCTGGAGAGAAGATGCACTTGAAAAAAGTTTATGCAGCAAGCATAAGACCTGCAGTCCTACATATGACAACCACAGACCTTCTGCGATGTTCAGAAAAAGCAATTTCATTGAACTATTTTACTCTTTTTTCCCCCTCAGGAAAAAAAATTAAATTGCAAAATCATCCTAATATTCACAAAGTACCACCTCTGCTTCCAGGATCTGTGGTGACCTGAAAACGGTTTAGTGCTTTGATTTGGGCTGGGTTTTGTCAGAGCTGTGCAGGCGATCCCACCAGCGAGTCCTCAGATGCCCTCTACCTCTCCATTTTAGTTAGGCCAGTCAGATTTGGCCCTCCTTTGAAACTCAAGTGTTTCAAAGAGTCCATTTCTTTTCACTGAAGTAAGCACAGAAAAATAATTGGAATATTTTGTACAAAGGATCGTCTGGGTCATGACAGAGTCAGCACACCTAGAGGAAAATGAAGTTACTCATAGAACAAGAACCTTTATTCAAGAAGATTCTATAAACAAATTCAATCCTTCATGATTTATGAAGCTGAGTCACAGTGTTGCTATAGTAAAGCAAGTTTAAGTCTAACTTAATTAAAAAAAAATACTCAATCTACTGCAGTATCAGCCTTCACTCATGCTATTTAATTCCTCAGAGCTTCCATTGTTTCCAGCTTTTCGAGGGATCAGGTAGCTCCTGCCACACAGTACTTAGAATTTTTTCCCCATTTTACATTCAACCAGATTATCAATATTTTTTTTTATAAATCACAATTTCACAGGGAAGCAAAATCTAAGACTGAAAACACTTCTAGCAGTTTCACAGCACAACAAAAAAAGGAGCAAGAGAGCTTGGATAGGCAGAAGTGTAAGCAGTGTAATTCAATCAAGATGCACTTTGCAGCACAAGTAATGGGTTTCAGAGCACCTTGCAGTAGTAAAGGAACCCCTGAGCTTATGGAGAGGGAAGGGTCTCCCTCACATTCCAGCTCAACAATGTAAAGAGCTTCAGACTTTTGCCATGGGTAGAGTTGATAAAAGAAATTGAATTAGCCATGCTAGCTCAATTAAATATGCACAAAATTAGGCCAGGAGAATTAGTGAAAAACCACTACAAAGCTGATTATATGTTAAGCATTAGCTACTAAGAACATTAATGTAATGAATTACTACAATGATTATTTTAAATCTGGACAATTAATATTTTCTTCTGTAGGTCTCTATTATGTACTACCTTTAAGTAAATGATATCATCATTTATACATCACTTTGCAAGTTCTGCTTTTGAAGAGATATATATTATTTTGAATTGTTTTCTTTTAAAGAAAATTATGGTGATTAGGTTAGTGTGGGAGCTAAGACAGTACTGTGGATTCAATCAGCATATGCAGTTTGATAAGAAGCCTTGGCAAGAGCAAACAGAACTTTGAAGATTACAAGAAGATTGGGTCAAGACTGGCAACAGGAAAGAACATTGAATTAAGTAAAAATGTAAAGTTTTTCTGTGCGATTTTTAACCCAATGAATGTAGTAAAAAATTACTAGCCTTCCTAAAAATGGTATATAAGCATATGTAGCTCACAGTAAAATCTGGATTCTGACCATGAGTCAGTAGTCTCAATCACTCTCACAATTATCAATAAGCTAGTTCAAAAATAGGATTTTTAACTTGTCCATTTTGCACCTATGTTCCCTGTAACAGGTGAGTTCCCAGCACCCTAAATTCCCAAGGGCCATATGAACAGGAACAGATTATTGCCACATGTGTGAGGGATGACAACATGCTTTTCAATGCAGAGTGCAAAACTCTTTGCTATAAAAAACATTACTTCATCCATCACCGTTCCTAATCAGCTGCTGGCAATATTTGCATCATTTAAAGCTCCTTCACTATGAGGTTCAGCACATCATGCAACTGTTCTTTAAGCTCATGACTGAATTTCCATTGCCCACCACTCATCCTCAGAGGAGTTTCTCTGCTTCCCAGCCCCTTCACTCCCTGGGCCAAGAGGGAGATGCACATTTCACACCCCCATCCCCTCTGCAGCTGATATTCTGGGGCACCTCAAGTACCCTGGGGCAGTGGGGAACATTGGCCTATTTTGTATGATGTAAAGGGTCTGTCTCATCCTGTATTTCCTGGTACCAGCCTTATTCCTCTGTTCTGCTCTGCAAATACCCAAAATAGAAATTATTTAAAGAGTCTAGCTCTTTAAACAGTTGCTAGGTCACATTCTCAATAAAAGAACATGAAAGACTTCTAAAGAAGCTTTTGAGCTCTGTGGCAATACAGACACAAAGTATCTGCAACCTAACCTAAAAATTACTTCTTTAAAACTCCTATTGTGAAACTGCTGCAAAACCTCTTGACAATTTTTTTGCTAGTAATATTTTACAGATATTATTGACTAATGTAAGCTAACCCAGCAGCCAACAGGTTCACACAAGTTGGTGAAACTCTGCAAGAGCCCACTTCAGTTCTCCAACAGCTAGAATCTGCTCAAAGATGCAAAGCATGCACCACCGTGTCCTCAGAACACACTCTAGTTTGCAAAGCTGGGGCTTTGAGCCAGAAATGCCCCTTTTCCTATTTTACAGCCTTAAGCAGAGGTTCCTGAAAGCTGTTCTGTCACTCTGTGAACCAATGCAGAGGGCCATGTGACAGCCACACAGCCTAACCACACTGGGCAGAAAAGCATTTCTCTCCTGGGCTTTGAACCTGCAGCCAACCAGTTACACTGGATGCTGCCATCTCTTCTGCTGGAGAACACAGCATCACTCATTTCTCATTCCCCAGGCATCCCCTGCCTGAGAGTCACAGACCTCCACCATATCTCTGTCACTGCAGCTCCTTTACAGCTTGAAGAGTTGTACTGCAGTTCAGAAATCATTCTTTGCTTTAATCATGCCTGTTGCTCTTGCCCACATCTCCTCCAGTTAGACTGTCATTTTAGAGATGACCACATCTCTTGATTTCAGGTTTGGGGTGGGGCTTTTGACCACTACTAAGAGGCTGTTCTCATAAGAATGTCTCTTACAATATTAAGGCCTTACTTCTGGAGGTAAACTGGCAGCTCAGATCAATACATTGATTTTTCCATGGCCTTCTGCCGCTCAGTTGCTCAACCTCATAAAGCCTGTCTGCAGTTTCTCAGCTAGGTCCCAGTCTGACTACCCTGAATGCTTAAGTATCATCAGCAGGTCGTTCACTTCACTGTTCCCTGTCTTTTCCAAGCTACCCATCAATATATCGAGCTGCACAGGCTCCAGCAGAGACCTCTGCAATCCTTTTCTGGTGGCTTGATTTCCACCATGCAATTCCCCCATTTTACTGATACCTGCATTCTGCAATTTTTCATCCATTATTAATTTGTTTGAAGATTTACCTTGCTGGCCCACTGCAGTCTTGAGGGGGGGATTCAATCATTTTTTTTAATGAAGTGTGGTTGATGATGTCAAATACCTGTGGAAAATCCCGGCATATCACCTCACCTGACAATCATCTTTGCTCCCACATCCACCATGTGCTTCATAAAACCTCCAATAATTAAATAGGGCAAGCCTTGTTGTTGCAAAAGCCATACTGACCATTCTGTTATCTATCTTGTTCACCCAAAGGTGAAATCTATTATTAAAAGTAAACTCAATCTCCCAGATAAGAGCAATGGGCTTTTTGGGCTTCCCTGGAAACTCTGCTTCCCTCTTGCCCTTTAGCATCTTTCAGCCTTCTGAAAGTGCAAAATCATATTAAGTGAATCATATTACAGTGAGCAGTTACATATCACAAGTAATTTCTGTCCTTCAAGGCACACCATACCACTACAGCAATGACATGTCATAATCTATTTTAGTTACATTATTCCTCCAGTCACCTCTTCTACAAACACTAAGACAAATCCTTTGGTACCTGCCTCCCTCATAGGGGAGATTTTGGGGCATTTAAAACTCCCATATGGTCCACTGGGATGGCAAAAGTGGTAAAGTAATTTGATTTTACTATTGCAACTTACTTTTTGAATGTTTTCAAAAAAAGAACAGATAAGTACATCACAGAACAGGGTCTGTTAGATAAATTCTTTCCATGGGCTGTCCTGCACTGTCTTTAAACCGCCACAAAGATTTGACCTTTAACTACTCCCTTCAGTATTTGTTTAAAAAAAACCCAAAACAACCAACCAAAAGATAAACATCACCAACTAAAACTAATCCCCACAGCAAACATCATCCTTTTCTCCTCTGAGCTCTCTTCAACTTCTGGGAGAGAGTCTTCTCACTTCTGTGGCTCCTGCAGAGATGCTGAACTTATGCCCACTGTAGCTACTACCACAGAGCAGCTTTGCTGTGACATTTTGAAATTGCTCTGCATGCCCAGGAACCAGGTGCTGCCCCTCCCCTTACAAATCCCCTCCCCAGCTCTAGTATCTATGCAAAAGCCACTGACAGCATTTAAAGCTTATTTGCAGCATCCCATCCCAATATGACACAGCTGTTGCACCCCATCCCTTTACAGACACGCCCATTTTCCTCCACAGCACTGATGGCAATAACACAATCCTATTACCATGGTTTTTCTTTTCTATGCCTGAGCTCACTAGGATTTTTCTGTTCTGATAGCAGGCTGCTGATCTGACTTGACTTTAAAAAGCAGCACAGCTTCCCTGCCAGCTCAGCCTACTCCAGCTCTGTACTTTGACACTGCATTATCCCAGCATTTGTCACCCTCCTGCCACATTTAAGGCGCATGTTACATCAGTATCCTCTTTTAAAGACAAGCATTTAGTTCTGCATTTTAGTACTTTGTTTTCTGGGATCAATGCAACAAATAAAACGTATCAAAATATTTTGATTTTGTTTCCTCTGTACACGTTAAAGTAGCACTTCATTGGGTTCCACCCTTCCCTTCTGTTTGCTACCTAGTTACTGATAAGGGACAACACAGAGCAGGGCTGAGGAGTTACTCACTAAATTGTGTTTCCTGAATCTCTGGATTCGCTGCATGCTGGGCAAGATGCGTTTTCCATTGAGCGCTCCTCTTCCCTTCCTAGGAAACCTGTCCAAACACCTTATCATACCAACCACACTCCAGTGCCTAACAAGCAGCTCACCAGGCAGTCCTTACTTGAGGAACACAAGCTGGCTTGAATATTTTCCTCTTAATTTAATATTTCCTCCTATTTCAAAAAGCCTGGGAACATATTTTCAGTGCAATGGCACATGTTAAAAGGAGAACTCATGATCACAGTCCATTGCCTCACCACTCTCAGCTACTTTAGAGATCAGATGGCCATCACTGAGCCCTGACATGTTCCTAAAGGAGCTCCTGCCTCCTTCCCTCAGCAACACCAGCACTGCCACCCCAAGAGCAGCTGCCTCCCAGGAACAGCAGTGTCAGTGAGCCCCTCCATTCCCCAGCTTTCCTTCAGCCACCCTTAGCTTGGGAGAGCTTTGGCTGCAAGAGCCCCAAGCTGTTCTGAGAAAAAGATAAACCATGTATTGGAAAGTCAGAGCAGGAAACTGAACAACACAAACATGAAAGAAATTAAACATCCCTGCTTCTGCCTGGCAGCAGACATCCCCAATGACACCCTACACTGAACCGTTCATAAAAACTACAGTGGCATTCTATTGTTGTGAACAACATAAAAACACTCTGCAAATGTACAGCAATACATCCTCCACACATCATTCACAGCAGACAGGTCAAGGTGCTGTGAGAAGCCACAGTTCTCCACTGCCGTCAGGATTTGGATGAATAGGGATGGGAGTGGACTTCACTTCACTGTCACTACAACGACATCATGAAAGGAAGGTATCACCTCTGCAAGGAATTTTGGGGTGCAGGAGGGAAGCCAAGGTATCACAAGTAGAAAGTTAACATAAAGGAAGCTTTGAAAACAGTTCTTACTGGCAATTAACAAAGAACTAAATTATTCATGCTGCTGAGTGCATGAAGAGGTGCTGACACAGGTGATGGCTTGGATGAGAAGTTTTCCAGTCTCCACTAGCCATGCTGAACATCTGCTTTTAGATACATGCAAGAGGTCTTACCCTCGGATAGACAGCACATGAAGTGGTTACTTATCTACTCTATATCTAAATTGCTTATTCTTTTAACTTCTAAGATTCCTGTTGCTTATCTGATGAAAACAGCAGATTGACAGTTGTTAGAGTTCCTTAGTTCATCTCTGATACGCAGTAACATGCCTCCAAGTACCAGCAGACACATGCATACTGAAGGAGAAGTTTCCTTATTGATTTATCCCAGACCTCTGATCCAATAAGCCATTTATCACTGCCAAAAGGACAGGGACAAATACATTTAACATGATGTGTTAAACAAAGGCTATAATATGATTGAACCTCATTTTCCAAGGGGTTTCTGCTCAAGAAAAGGCTAAGCATGAGTTGCACCTGTATGACAGCCATACTACAGTTGCACCTATTGCTGCTCCACACGGAGGTTTCATGCACAGTACCAGAAATTATTTTTAAAAAAAACATAATGGGGTTAAAGTCTCCTGGAAATGTGCTTCCAGTGTTGACATAAAGCCATTTTTTTCTGAGCTATGTGGCTTTTTTGCAGGTGGCTGCAATACCCTTGGAAAGCCTAGGAACAGACTTAGTGACAAATTTGGAATTTCACAGATTATATGCATTTGGGGCAGAAATGTAAACTACTGGAATTTTAAGAAGTTTCTTCTTGTTATCTCTAAAAAAAAAATAATTTTAAATAATAAATTTAATAATAATTTTAAATAAATTTTAAATAATAATTTTAAAACCAAACCACCAAACAAACAGAAAATTAACTACACTTTGCTCTCCGCCCATACTTCATTACATACTTGTAAGCAAAAATGTTTTCTCCTACATCCTAGAAGCCCATTTTAAGAAGTCCCTATTCAGGCTAATCATGGGGTTCCCCAATTAACTATACATCTAAGCATAACATAATTCCAGTTCATCTATGGACATCATAAAAAGGATAAATATGCTCTGAAAACTTGCTAGGCATATTAGGTATTTTTTATTAAATGAATGCAATTTAATAAATTCGCATTCTTAAAAAGAATATTACATGGATTTCAGCTAACATTAAATTCAACACCACATAAAGGCATTCTACAATAAAGAGTACAGCACAGCTCCTGATTTTGCCAGAGGGGAAAAAAAATAAGTTATTGCCAGATGACACAAGCATCTTCCTTGCCCTAAAAAGTTCCTTTACTTTTCACCACTTGTTCTTCTATACTTATGAGAATTATCACATTTCCTTCCTTGCCTCACTTCTTACAGCCTTGCTAACTACTACTTTGAAAACCTCCTGAAGGTTCTAAGCTCTGTTCTGCAGCTTCCAAATGCAATAATGCAGCTGTGGTCAGGATATAGAGTGCACACATGGCTAATGTCAGAAGCATAAGCATCACTCGCTGTGGAATTACTTATTTTTTTAAGACTACTTATAAAGTTTGGGTTCATAGGAGCAATTTCTTTGCTACACTTCCTGAAAATCAGAGGAATTCTATGAAGTTGCATTCAGCTTATTACAATTCTTAAATAAATAATTGAACACATGTATAAACAGATTACATCACCTGCTGTGAATCAACACTGCGACAGGATGCTCTGCAATTCTGATTAATATATTTTAGTCTAATCATTACCATAGTCAATCAAAATAATTTATATAAATGTATTTGATTTGCCATCCTTAATCCTGCAGACAAAATTGTAGAAAGGCTCAATTATACTCTATAACTCTGCAGATATAAACATTGACTCAGTCTGGGGCTAGGATTGCATCCAGCTGCCCTTAGACTCCTCTGTGAGGTGCTGAGAGAGCAAGAGGCTCCTTCTGCACCTCATGGCTCAGTGGGAGGCTCTCCCTGATGAAATTCTGAAGGTTCCATTCCACCTCCAACACATCCATCCCCCAAAAAAGTATTTGGGGTTACCCCACACAGCTGCATTGAATGCAACCATCAAACCTCAGGCAGTTTGGACCAAGCACTTCATCACTGACACAAAATCACCCAATTCCATCCCAACTGGGATAAAACCAACCACTTTCAAAAAAAACCCAGGGAATAAGAAGCAGAGAAAATTTTGACATGGAAGGGTTTTGGGTTTTTTTGCTGATAACACAGAAGGTAGCTCATTTGGGAAAGTCAGTGTAAAACTAAGAGTATATTAGGTATGCCAAATCACAATATAAAGCTTTAGTTATTGTTTCCACATACTTACCGCCCTTCAAACGCTGTGAAGGTCACTTTACAATAACCCAAACATGCACAACTTGGATGGATTAGTCACACCAATATGCTGCAGATTTCGCATTAATTAGATTCTCCCTCTTAGTTCTCATGTTTTCTGTCTTTTAGTTTAAAATGCCAATATATGTCAAACTCCCAATAATACAGATATTCCTATTTAGACAGTAAACCAAATCTCAGTGTGCCACCATCCCTAAGGTTCTTGTCTTTTCTCTGAGGCATTACTGGTATTACATATTCCAGTTGGGAAAAGTAAACTCACTTATGCAAGAAGAGCCAAGAGCAGATCAAACAAAACAGCCAGTTGAAGAATTGTTTCATCAGTTTATTTTATAGCCACAACAACAATTTACTCATTGCAAAGACATTATATTAAGAATAATGGAAGAAGGAGCCTTAAATGGGTTTTTAAAAGGCTCCGTGTCTCAGGGCATTTGGAAGAGGGAGCTGGGAAAAAACTCAGCAAGTTTTATTAATTGTTACTAGCTGGATCACTGCAACAGTGATCTATGCTAGATACCCTTTAAAAATACTAAGCTACAACACATCCCATATTTCATTATGAATTATCAAAAGATATAGGCTGACAGGGAGAATAAAGCAAGAATATTACATCCAAGAAGGATCATTAAATCTTTATGTTTAAACCAAACAATGTTTTCTGGCCACTGAAACCCACAATTCTCCTTACCACACAGAACAATACCAAATTTCAGACATGCTGATTCTTGCCTAAAGTGACCATGAAAGCACCTAAGAGCAAGCCTGCCCTGCGAGAGCTGAGGTTTAACTATGGACAGAACAGAGAGAGGAAATGTTGGAAGCATCTTGAAGTGGCAATTCCTAGATATTTCTAAGATGTATTTCCAAAAGACAGGTTTCCCTGACAGCCAGCATTCTCAAAGATGCATTTTCTAAATCAATTCACTGACTGAGCTGTATCTGTCCTCTCAATGAGATTTGCAGGCTAAGAGCACAAAGGCAGTAAAAGCACCAAGCAATCAAGACTCCTCTCTAGAGCTAACAAGCATTAGAAGAGACCCTCAGAGCTTTTAAAAATGCTAAGTTCAGCTGAAAGTGGTTCAACAGGGTTTATTTTGGCATACCTGAGATTGCTAGAGGGCAGACTGAAGAGTGGTACAGGAGCAGCTGTGCAGCTCAAACTACACTCCAGTACCTCCTCTGCAGCACCAGGCTCACCTCATGTCCACACACACAAGGAGACCCCAAGCTCAGGATGAGATCACAATGGAAGTATCTGGAATTTTCCAGAGAACACAAGTGCTGCACTGTCTGTGGGATTCTGAGGTTCTCTAACTGTTCTGTCCCTTTACAGGTATCATTAGCAGGTAGAGGATTCACCCTGCAGCCCTGGAACAGGATTTTGAGGCAGAGGACCAAATCTCACACAACTTTTTGCACTAGAGCTTGTAAATTTACAGTTACAATTCTTGTAAACAACTCCAAGATAATTTAAAAATAAACAGTGGATAAGATTGGGCTCAAATTCTCAGCTCAGCCTTCAGATACTAAGATCTGGTTTCCTTTTTCCAAAACCCCTGTAAGAAAACTTCCGCAGCAATCAGGTGTTACTTCCAAACAACTTTGATTTTCACCTCCAGATCAGCCTGGAAGATCTAAGTAACAACTGTTAGTGCAAACCATTATCTATCCCCCAAATCAGATACACAATAAAACATCTTGGTTTGACTTCTAGTCGCCCTCTATCTAGTACAACAAGCTTCTGTGAAGGATAAAAAATAGAAGTGAGGATGAGCCAATAATTTCTCCTATTGCTTAAAATTCTAAAATATCACACAGTAAAGAATTCCTTATTGTAATGGCTGATGTTGGAAAGTTATCCAGCAGTGTGGAAGAGCCAAAACTCTGAACAACAAGCTACAGAAAACCCTAGCTAATTAAGTAAGATGCTTCCTCTCTACCCTGTAATTCCCATTTGTATTGATCCCCAGAAATCCTATTGCCCATCAGTTCAAGGTGCTCATTCTTCTGACTCCCTGTGCATCTGTTACATTAGGTCTTGGCACATTTGTTCCTTGGCCTCTTATTTGGTAGTGAGCAGCCAGTGCACACATCACCCACCCTGCCACAAGCATTCCTCTTTTATACCGAGGTAAAAACCAGACAGCAAATACCTCTACCTCTTCAGGAGGATTTAGAGCAGGGAGCCAGGTTAGGAAGCAACATGCAGTCTGTGCTCCTAGCCACCCTCCTCCAGGCTCATGGGGGCTCTGTCCCCAGACCCCATTGCTCCCTCCTGGGATCTGGAGATCAACAAATTCCAACAAACACTCCATCGCATCTCGCTCTGCCTCCATAAGGACTGACAAGTTGGTTACAGCTGCAGACACTGCTTTGATGCATACTGGGATTTTACCATCATCCTTTGTGACCAAACATTCACGGCATTACTACTGGCAGAGTTTTGAAGCATTGACAGGTCAAACAGGGGCTTACCTTCAAATAACTGAACCCTTATGATATTTACAATTGCCCAACTCCATTGCTGCAAACAAGTACTGGGCCAGCTGATATCCTGGTTGTATCTTCACAGCTCGGGCTTAAGAAGTTGTTTTGTCACTAAAACCAGGGCAAAATAATACATGAAAAAAGCTTCAGTGTTGCAAAATGCGGAATACGTAAAATTTTCTTGAGAAAGGATGCTCTTTGATGTTTGATCTTTGTATACTTAGAAGCCTAATCAACAGGAATGGAGATCTAAACCGTGAAACAACAGCTAACAAGCAAGCTCTAAGTGATGTCCATGTGTTAGATAATTTGTTGGAAGAATTGCCTTGTTAAAGTTTAGGGTTTGATATGCTACAGTGATCTCAGACCTAGGGGTAGGTTAACAAACCTTAGGAAGAAGGATACCCACTGACAGTGGGCATCAATAACACAATTTATGGGCCACAAAGTCCTCAGGTAGAATACTCAAGATAAAGATGAAACTGATAAAACCCACAGAGCAACTGTGCTGAAATCAGGTCCAACTGGGTAAAAGGTAATTCCAGCAGGGGGAGATCAGGACATAAACCCAAGAGGACTGAAAGTCTGAGCACGTGGATTAATCAGCATGAGAAGCAAGAGAATCATTAAGCAATAGAAGATAAGAATTAATGTTCACTGGCTATAGGTTACACAGTTCTGCTAATAATTCTTTCCCTGCTAAATTATATAAGTAGTAAAACATACATTTTGATAGCTGATGTGTTTGATTTGTAGAATTCCACCAAGCACCTTGGATTGTACAACTCTGAAATAAATAATCCATGTTTCTCTCCAGTGTCTAACTATTGGCTTGTTCCACACCACAAAAAAAAAAAAAATCAGATTTTTGCAGACAGCATCATCACTTAAGACAGATAAAGACACTTGAAATAGTGAAGAGAAAATCCTGTATTTTGATAAACGTGCACCAAAATCTCATTATTTCCCAAAATGACAGGTATGAGGTGAACCTTACACATGGATTTACATAAGCACTTAAGAGCTTCAGAAGTCCTCTGACTCCTCACTGAATCTGCCTCATTGGTATTCCAGCAATGCTGCATTGTCTGAAAACAGAAATACTAACACTTCAAGATAGTAGCAGATAATGTTGACATTTTAGTGTGGTAAACAAGTTTCAGCTGGACAATGTAGTTTACATACATTAATCATCTTCCTTTAAGCAACTCGTTCACCAGATTGAGTCTAAATGGCTTAAATAACTGGATACACAAATATGTTTTGCTAAACTGAAGCAAGGCAGTTATTGCTGAATTCTCCTTTCCACAAGCCAGTCTGTGAAAAAGCAGAAGGCACAGGCTCCATGGGACAAGCTGCTGCCATGAGAAGCTGATTTTTTTCTTTCACATAATCCTGTGACTGGCTCAACTGGCTCACAGGACACCCTAACAACACTGTTCCAGACTAAAACTTGGATCTGGTTTGCAGTGTTATGGAGCCATCCCTTTGTCTGGCAAAGCCCAGGAAGCAAGGAATCATGACTGAGGATTCCAGTGCAGCAGGAAGCCACCACCACCACTCTGGTTAATTCTGAAATGCTTGATTAGGGTAGAGCTCCTCTCCAGAAACATGTAAGCAAGAGAGCTGGAGGTGGCTGCAATCAAACTGGAAGCATTTTCAGGAAATCAGCTGTTTGGATGAAGAGCACAGAGATCCAAGCAGAGCTAGTTAATTGTGTAAGAAACACAGAAATAGAAAACCTAGAGATGGGGAAGGCTGCTATAACTGCTTTACCTTCCTCCACTTCTGTAGCCTCATGCAGATACACAGAACCACTGGCTCCAGCATCACACAACCGTCTGCTGCTTGATTAATGGAGTTGTAAGCAGATTTGTTCTCCATCTTCCAGGAATTCATGCCTTCCTGACTTATCCCTCCAGTATCATTTGCATGGCTAGAGATAGAAAGGGGGGTGCTTCCACAGAGGAGATGGGACAGAGCAACAGTCATGGGGAAGAAATGGAAGAGTGCAGCTATGCTAGAGAAATAAACCATCTATTCAAAGGCATTCAGCGCAGAATAAACTATAATAAGAGATGAGATTCAACTGGCAGGGATTGATTCCACACACTTTTCCTTCCTCTTTTTCACACTCTTTCATATCTTGCTGGAAGGAAAAATTATATTTCAAACAGCAACTGGTACAGATTCTGCCTTTTCCATTAGAAATCTGAAGCACTCGATTCCCATTATGATCCATTAAGCCAGTGTCTGACTGGAGACACTCATTACAGCCCATTTCCTCTGCCTGGCTACATGAGGACTTCCAGTATAGAAGTGATACAATACCACACAAACACAAAAAATAGCATCTTTATAATCTGTCTTGATAAAAAAAAAAAAGCTATGAACTTGTTAAAGCATTTAACTTTCAATCCTATTATCTTCTACTCTACTTCATTCACACCACCCTTCAAAATAGAGACCCTGACATTCACAGACCTGATTCTTTTCTGGTGCTGACAAAGACTCTCACCTAAATGATGATGGCATGGGCTTCATGGGCTAAAAAGCCTTGAGTTTTGTCAAAGCCTGAAGAAGGAAAGTCTGGAGTTATGTACTTGCTATTTAGATGCTGCCACCAACCACCACACCTATGCATGATCCCTTTTGTGATTCTCTCCTTTCACAATACCAGTCTCCATGTGCTCTGCAGACTTTTTATTGACTTACAGTATATAATCAGGAATGCAGTTGCTTTAATACTTTATTTTCATAACAATTTATATTCTGCCTCAACTACATTAATCACAGATTTCAAGAAAACCCTACCTTATCTACATAAACAGTCCCAACAGAACCTCCCACAAGAGTTTGCTGTAGAGGTTTTGGCAATGCTACCAAATTCATTTTGTCAAAGCATGGTAGCTCACAGTAGTTTTGCCTAACAATTATTTGTAACATCAGCCTTGCAAATCTGGCAAATAATCAAGTTCTGTACTTAACTACATAGTGGATAAGCAGCATATGACTCCATAAAAGAAAATTATTATAAACAAAAACATTGAAACTCATAAGAAAAATATAAACTATAATCATGTGGCCCAGTGTTATCACTCTAATTGACTGTGCAATGCTATTAGTCATTAAAATAACCACTTTAAGAGTACTACAGAAAGCTGCTTATTAGTACTGGCAAACCATTCCATCCCCCAAAATCAAAACCTAATTAAAATATGCTGAAGTTTTAAACCAGCCAAGGTGAAACCCCCTTTTGCTGCAGTTGAACCAAACAAAAATAGTACATGTGCTACTTCAATTTGAGATAATCTCAATATAAGAAGCTAATGCACCTCTAGTTTGTCACAACAAAGGAGTTACAAACATATCAGTGTCTCCTGTTTGCATGGCCAAAACCCACACACAAGAAGAGTATTTTCCACTCAACGTTTATTTTTTTCTATTAATGTATGCATGCAGCACTCACCTGTATTTTAGGAACAATGGACACATGAAGAACTACTGGTGCAAAAAGGTGTACCCTGGGTCACCTGCATTTAACCTCCAGGACATCAGTGACCAACAAAAACACAGAATTTGCAGCACTGGGATTTCTAACTGATTAGCAACACATCACACCCAAAACTAGTAACTAATTAGACTGTTAGTCCAATTAGACTGCTTACATCCTTACTGAAGCAAAACAATTGCAATATTTTATCTTGTTTTAGCAACTAATGATTTACAGGCTATACAGAGTAATGTTCTAGTTAATGTTCTATGCTTAAAGTAATGAAAGACTTGACTGCTAGGTTTAAAAAAAAAAAAAACATCAAACAAACAAACAAAAAAAATCCACAAAAATACCCACAGGACAACGTATTTACATTATTTAAATTATGGTCTGATTGCAAAGCTCATTAGCTACAGAGCTCAAATCATACCAGGGTTTCCACACTGTTCAGAAATCAGGCAGTTATTTTTAGACTCACAGGCTAAATTGCACCTGCATATAAATTTAATGGGTTGCACGGTCAAACCTGAGCTATCCCAGTACAGAACTACCAGTACTCATAGGGGTAAATAATCAGGAGTTGATAAACTCCATAGAATTATTTCTGCTTCTACCCACTTCTGTAATTCAGGCAAGGGAGCAATTGCTCCTGTGCAAACAGTCACTTAGAAAAGATCCTCCCAAAAGGCTCTTGGCACTTTCCAATTAATTTTTACATCCCAAGCCCCTTACAGGGAAATTCCCCTGGAATCTGAGCCAAATTATTCCTATCATTCCTTTCCAGGTGTGCAGTCCCTTGACAGAAAGCACAACAGAGTTATGCTTTCATTATATCCAAATGGGAATTCCACAAAGACTGAGCTCCTTGTCCCCTTCTCCAAGTACACTTACACCTTGACTGATGACAGTCACATCAGCCTTTTTCCCTAGAAAACTGTCTTCTAGACTTAGAGAAGATTCTTCCTCTCTTTCTTCCTCCTGCATCAAATTGCACAGTACATTTTTTTATTTGTAAGTTTTCTAAGTATCAAAGTAGATAGCACAAACTTACACATCCCCTCTCCAGACAAATTTTTGTGAAATAGGACAGATGCCTGGATGAAATTCCTGTGATAGCTACTTTCTGATGACCTGCAAGGGCAGGTGATTCTCCACAACCCTCCATTCACTTCTTGGGAGAAAATATGACTAGGGAAAATTATGCTGGTAAGGGGTAAGGAGTGACATTGCAACTAAAGTACCTGTTTGAAAAAAGTTCTTGAACAGAATTCCAACCCTAACACCTGTGTGCTTGCCTGCAAAAACACATTTATGCTGTTGCTAGTCAAATGTATACTTGAATTTGTTTCCACATGAAAATACATTTATCTCTTCAAGTGAGACTCCTCTCAGCTTCCAGTTTATCCAACATGCATATTCATAGTCCTTCTTGCATAGTAAAAATTTTTGGAAACTGTTTAGAATGGCCACTCCTTGTGTCCGCCTTGTTAGAGTATGTGTGTTTTTTGGTTTGTGGTTTTAATTTTCTTTATTATTTTTTAATTAGGGTGGTGGTCCTGGTCTTTTGCAAGCCAGTGAGTGTTGATAATTGTTGTGTCACCTGCAGGGCCCCCATCACACGTTCAAGGGTTGTTATCTCAACTAGGTGGGTAGTTCAAGTACACTATCTCCAAAAAACTTACATCTTATTTTTGCTATTAGCAGAAAAAACCCCTGTATTTATACAGAAAAGCTATTTTAGCATTATACATATAGCATTTATCCTAATAGTTGTGAAAAGCCAATAATATGTCATTCACTTATAACATTAGGAAGAAATTCCTCACTGTGAGGGTGGTGAGGGCCTGGCACAGGCTGCCCAGAGAAGCTGTGAATGCCCCATTCCTGGAAGCATACAAGGTCAGGTTGTAAAGGGCTTTAAACAACCTGATCCAGTGGGAACCTGAACTGGTGATCTTGTAAGTCCCAACCCAAAACATTCAATGATTCCAAAGACATGAGTGATCTCCTAGCACTGTTCCTGCACAGGGCTTAGATCACTGAGGCGCTATTCACACTCTGGTAGCACCCTGACAATCACCTGAGTTACCATAACCACTAATTTGAAGCACCCAAGCTGGCTGGGGGTAAAATTAGAGGAAACTGAAAAGCTATACTGCGCTGAATGAGTTCAGTGCAAATACAATGCAAGTCATGCTCCTGTGGATTTCAGAAGAACAGATAATGGCTGCTTAAGAAAGCGTGATTCAATTACCATGATTTTTAACTTGGCAGGTTTGATTTGAAACAGATACAGCGCCAATGAAAATTCCTTTTGGAGCTCAAGAGCGCTGAGACATCCGCTATTCACAAAGTTGCTCATTAAAGAGCTGCCAGAACTTCTTTCAACCCACAGCCCATCTCTTCTCCTCCTCAGTAAAAGGTGAGTCCCACCTAAAAAACCCCACAAAAACAATACAAAACAACAAACAAACAAAAAAGAGAAAACAAAAGAGGCTAGCACTGGTATTTTGCTTAATTTTGAAGTACAGGATTCCAGATCTTTCAGACCACCTGAAACCATGTGGCATTGGCTCATTTGACATTTTCTCTCCCTGCTAAATAAACTTAACTGCTCAGAAAGCTCAGACTTGTTCTGATTCAAGCTTCAGCATTCCCAAAATGAATTCCTCTGTCCAAACAGCCCCAGATAATGTTCATTATTTTAGATGGACATTCGAACACATTATATGAACATACAGGTTTAAATACACACCACCACCCCCATATTTAAAGGGGATTTGGTTAAGAAGTACATTAGTACCCAAAAAGCTGTTTGCCCTCATAGCTTAGTTAATTAACTTAGTGTGATACACTGTCAGTGATATAATGTTGTAGATAAATACATAACTGTTTGGGAGGAGGTTATAGGGTTGCTTTTTGCTTTATTCGTAAATTTATTGTGTACCTTCACAAAATAAGCTCTGCAACCTTGGAATTCTCTACAGAATACAACCTTCTTACAATACTATAAAAAAATCTAAAAATCATTATCTGCAGCCATAGAATGAGGAAGAAAGAAAGCATGAATCAGTATTCTTTCATGCTGTTCTTCGAGAGATTTTATTATGAGATTCATACCATTATATCTCAAAGATGAAAGGCAGTTACTTTCTTCATAATTCTTTATTTTGAAGAATAATATAAAAATCTTGGAAATTAGCTATCCAAAAAAATCTTCATTTTTTATCAATTTTACAGTACTATCCAGGACAAATTGCATAACTGCAGGCAGATGACACAGAAGAGATGAAACACAGGGTCAAACATGCTTTTTCATTAAACTTTCACCACCATTTCCTATTGGAGGCTAGAGGCTGCAGAGACTGTTTCTAATTAACAAAGCAGAAGTCTGGTGGTATTCAATATTTTTATGAATAATGTCAGCAGCTACAAAAGCTCTACAGAGAAATGAGACACAGCAGAGGATGAGCAAGTCAGCACAAGTCTCTATATGATACTTTGTCAGAAAAGAGCAAACATAATCCTTGGATGTATAGAAAGGAATTAGAAACTAGTAATGCAATTTTTCTCCCCAAGTAAGGCATTAGCTGCACAGATGTAGGATTAACCAAGAGTTCCAATAACTCACTTTAAAAAGACACCAAAAACCAGGAGATGATGCAGAGAATTACAATTCTGTTTCAAGGTTATATGAAAACTCAGCACTGAGAGTCAGGGGCTCACTGTTTCAGAGATGAAAGTCGATAGCTGGGTGACATGACTACAATATCTAATAGAAAGAAAAAGGAAAGAAAACCACCTCTAGGAGAAATTTAAATGTCCTTGAGGCTTTTTATTCAAGCAAAGAAAAGCATATAAAAAGGACATTTTCAGCTATAGTTTAAATTTAAAACCAAACACATTGAAATCTGAGGTTTGATACACCATTTTTAATTGGAGGGAGTTATCAACTAAAATTAATTGCCAAGGAAACAGTCAAGTCTGCCTTTTAATTTCTTCATATGCAGCCTGGATGCCCTTTCACAAGATGCCCACAAGACAAATGCAAACCTTCATGCTCAGCACAGAGCTAAAGGAGAGTTAAACTCCAGCTCTTACTCCCCAGCTCAGACAAGCCCTAAGCACTTTACTCTTGCACTCCATGGATTTGGTTATCCAGCCAAGAGCAAATCTGAATGGTGCAGCTGTGAGCACTTCAGATGGGATTTAACTTCCCCAGCATGAAGTCATCTAAAAGTTTGCTGCCCACCCTAAACAAGCCAGGAGCTCCTCACAGCAGAAGCACTTCCAGAAGTGACCTCTTACAGTCCAACTACCTCTCCCTCCCTCCACCTCCACTAGCCAAGTGAGCAACCCCAAAGGCTACTCACTTAACATTTGAGTGGAAGAAGTTGAGCAAGAGGAATAGAAGCTTTCATGACAGGGTGAAACACTATTAAAGACAAAAGCATGAATGGGTTACTCATTTCAGTAAGAGCTCGTGAAGACAAACAAAAACTTAAATACCCATTTACATGTGTAAAAATAGCTAGTGAAGAAACATTTCCTCCTCTAAAACAATCCTATTAATTTATTTGCCACTAAAATAGTCTCTGAATACCAGCCAAGGAAATATTTTGGAAAATCTAAACAGCCATTCATGATGCAGTTTTCCAGAGATTTACTCCAGGCACTTGAGAGAGAAAATCCTTGTAACTGGAAAAAGAGGATAAAGCCACTAAACAAGAAATTAGAGACACCAAAATGGCACAGGAGGAAGAAAGGACAGATAACATACATGAATCAGCAATCATTTGTGATTTAAAACCACACATAAAGTACATTTTATATGGTCCTTAGAGATAATTTCAAAGGACAGAGACAGGGTATTACAAGTTTGGAAAAGAGCATGCTAGAGGTCCCTCTTCAGTCGGAGAAAGTTAAACAAAACAAGGCTCGGAACATGAAATTTACAGTTATCCATTAACCCCAGGTCTGGTAACAGTCCCCTGGTTTTGAGAGTACATTTCTGCATCCGTGCAGGGAAGGCTCTTCAATTCCAGTCCCTGAGCTTTGGGACATAGCTACAATTAAGGAAGGGGGGGGGGGGGGGGGGGGGAAGAGGGGGGAAAAAAATAAATCAGACAATCTCACACCCACAAAAAAACACACATTTCTTAGAGCCCTTGAAAACACATTTGTAGCTTGAAAAGAATGAAAAGACAATAAGCTGACACCAAGCACACAAACTCTCCTATCATCTTTTGAAAGGCAGCAAAAGATTCAGACAATGCAGTAAACAACACTGGAATACTGTCAAGCCATAGATTAGAAAAATTGCCTGCTAGCTAGTGTCTAGAAAATTTCTGCTACAACGGAAATGAAACCAGTATGAATTAACATTTAATTCATAGTTCCAGTATTAAACACCTCCATAGTGCCCTCTGACATTTAAACCTAAACAACAATTTGGAATAACAACTACATTTTAGGTTTCTATTAGCAGTTTGATCCATCCAGGCAAGTAGTAAGGACAAGACTAGAATTTCAAGCTTCCCTTTAGACTCTTCTAAAAAACAGATCTAATTAATGGAAAACAAAACAATAACCTGTCAGCATAATTTCTACTAGGAGTGCCATGTCTTATCAAGATTTTTTTAACAAAAAATATGTGTTAATGTGACTGCAGAAAATAATTCTTTTCAGCACAATTTCCAATTAATCAGAGCCACTAGCACAGAGATTGGCTGCTGGGCAATAGCCCTAAATATTTGTAAGTATTCAATGTTGTTTTGTTTCATAGAAATCATCATAAACTTAACAGTCTATGCTATCTTTAAGGCAAATCTTACATATTTAATACTAATATGTATGCAGAAACAAACAATATAAAAGGCTGAGGCCTAAAAATCGGGCTACTTCATGTCTGTAACAAATTTTGCACCCTAAACTATGGTTAAAATCTCTTTGAAAACCATCCATGATGAACTGAGAGCTGCATCCAGCAACTTTTTCAGGCAAAGGGAGGCACCCAACACAAAACCCTTAATGCTGAACTCAAGTCCTTCAACCACCCCATCCTGCACCATATAGAGAATACAGAAGCCTCATTTATCAAATTAAGACAGGAGAATGCAGGAGGGAAAGGAAACACCATCAAAATATTTAGTTGGATGCACTCACTCTTGTAGAGCAGGTTACAAATGTTCACATTCATGCATTGCCTGACACAGAAACATCACTAAATTGTTACTTAACAAGCAGGAAAGCCAATCTCTATTTCAGTTCTATCACATATCTAACCCTTGGTCAGCCCTGGGGATCAACTCAGAGTGCAACCAAAATAAAAGCATAGTTTTGTGTTGAAAGTACCAGGCCTTCTCTTCCACTACTGTCTTTCTTTCCTTCAGAAAATAAGATGAAACTTTTGACATTTTAGGATTCTATGCTTAGAATTTTATGGGAGGGCCAACAAGAAAAAAAATAAGATTCCTCTAAATACCATTCCCAACAGATAAGAGAGTCACAGAGTTCACCCCTTCCCACACAGCCTTAGAAAAAAAGGATTCCAGAAGCTCAGTTACCACCCCCAAGTCACAGTTCCACTGCTGAGCTACACAGAAGAAATAGAATTATTCAAGACCTTACTTACCCAACCAGGACTGTGAATATTCTGCTGTCTTTCAGGAGGTGCCAGCACATTGTACACAGCCAAGACAGACACACAGCACAGCAAAGAGAAAGGCTATGCATGACTAGACAACTCCCACAGAAACACCACAAAGCCAGGTAAATAAACACCAATAAAAACACAACACTTCTCCCAAGGTAAGAGACTCCTCAGCTATCCCAACACAGCTAAACCCCACTGCTCTGGCACTCACTCAACCAGCAAAGGACCAACCTCTCTCCTTGAGTGCTCCCCCTCCTTCTCTGATGGGGAAAGAATCCTTTACAGAACAGGCACAGCTACCCAAAACACCCTCCTCAAGAGCCCAGCACTAAAAAGCTGGCAGCCCTAAGCAAAATTCACAGCCCCTTCATTAGTGTGAGCCCATCTTCACCTGCAGTAAGAGACAGAGCCCAGGAGTGCTGCTCCCTGCCATGGCAGCATCACTTCAGCACCGGAGGTGGAAGCCAAGCAAGGAGCAGGGCAGGCAGCTGGGGAGATGGTCTAGTTCAATTCTTTACTGTAAACACGGCAGGGTTGTTTATTTATTTGTTTCAACCTCCCTGAAGCATCAAAAACCTTCAGAATAAGCATAGCAGCCCCTGAGCCAAGGCTTAATCACAGCTCCTGTGCTGTCAGCTGGCCCAGCCTTCAGGGACAGACAGCTGAAGCAGACAGACTGCCTGAAGCTTTCAAACCCAGCTGCTCTGTACTTTGCACGGCACTGAAAACATACAGATCAAAGCAGTAGTTACCAACTCTGGTGTGAAAACTAAGGCAGGGAAATAGTTCCTTGAGTGTTACTCAGGATCAGTCTGCAGCTTTTTAATCAGAATCCCCAGGACTTCTCTGCCCCTTGAGACCTACCTCCTTTCCCTTCTCTTTTAGAGCCTATTTTATTTTGCAGCTAATCCTGTTGCTAAGCCATGAAAAAAAAATCTCCTACATAGCTCATTTCCACACAATATCACTCAAAATTTGAAAATTTTTAGTTAATGACGAGAATTTCCTTTTCACATGATTTTTCCAGAATTGCATTAAAGGACAATCAGCAGTGGGCAATGTGGAAGACCTCCATAGGTAAGGGTAAGTAAGTAAAGGCAGTAATCCCTTACTTTGGTAAAACAACAGCAGGAGTAATGTGTATGACTGAAGGCTTAATTATTCCTGTGTTCTCGTGGTGGGACTTCAGGGAGAGTGAGACTACCTGGACTCCTTGAATTACTGTAAATTCATTCCTGTAAATGCCAAATGTGCAGAAAAACTGGGTCAACCTGGTCTTCTTCAAACATTCCAAACCAGCCTCTCATCCTGAGCAAAAACTGCTGTCAAAATTCAACATCTCTTTAGTTGTTTCTGCATGCAGAAGATGGACCCAGCCCTAACAGCACAAATGGCTTCACCTCCATAAGGCACCCAGCAATGCAGCAGAAGCCACCAGCAGATTTCATGTACCCTTGTACACAAATTCTCCCCTTTCATGGCATGTTTGGCACTAAAACTGTCACCTAACTCAGTACTGGATCCCTGTGAATTCAAAATGAGCTCCTTGGTGCCTGAGTATAGCTCCAATCAAAGATGTTATCACTTGGGACTTGTGGGAACATCTGTGCAATTCATAAATTATGAACTAGACTTCTTTAAGCCATGGTAATTATTACAGGTATGCAGCACTATGCAGAAATGCAATGTTTACAGGGCAATGCTCACTAAAATGTCAATATTATAAAGCCTGCAACTGATTAGATTATTCTGGATATATCATATGTCATATAATAATAATCTGATATATTAGATTATTCAGCAGATATGAAACAAACTAGCTTTTTTGATGCTGACAGAGGCAGCACAATTTACCAGCTGTAAATTACAGCTATTTTTCTGCTGCTTTCTTGTCCTCTGTTGCATCCATTTTGGATCCATCCAGGATTGCCTGCACATCTTCTGAAGACAATCCTAGAAAATAGTCTTGCAATGCAATTCATTCACAACTCTCTAAAAGTATTTAAAGACAGGAGAAATATTTTGGAAATGTGTTACATTATTATGGCTGAAACAAATAAATAAAAACTGTTGCAGAAGATAGAAATAATATTTTAATTTGAAATTAATATCTACTGTAACCTTTTCCCCAACCCCCCAGTTTTTCAGACTGCTTTGTACTGCTATTACAAAGAAGGTAGAAACCCAGCGACTCTGAATGACATAGGCAAGTACACAAAATTGATATGGCCTGGGAAATAAAAAAGGCTTCCATTGGAATTGAAAGGCAATAACACAATTTATTTTACATTGCTTTAAGCCTAAATTAGAAACTGTTTCATTTCAGTCAGTTACAGATGCAAGCCAAAGTTATTGTGACCACAAATACAACAGTGTTTGCTGCAAACTAAGATTCTTACATTTGTTTGAGATGCCATCAGCAGTTCCTGCTGACATTTATATACTTCCATAAATCAGTGTGGATAGAGACAGAGAGGATAGGGGAGTTGCTGTTATTTACTGTTGTTTGTTGAGGGAAGGAGAACCAACATGGTCCATTTTCTCTCTGGGTAGATGTGGCTCACAACCCTACCAGAACAGCCCAAATTACAGCCACGACAGATCCAGCCCTGTGTAGCTCAGGGGGAAGGAGGATGCACATTTTAGGGACCCTGTTGGTCCAGGAGTATCTATCTGCCCTCTTGATGCTATTTGCTCCTGTAGGATAAAAGGCCTGCATATGTCCAAGTTTCATATTTACATTACACATATTACTGCACAATGAGGAATAATAACACACCCGACACCCTCCATCAAAGATAAACCTTCAGCAATGAGTTCATAAAACCAAAAATGATTAATCTACTGCATTCATCTAACACCAGTATCCCAGTTCCAGCTAGTTAGGAGATCTTCCACAGGTGTTAAAAGCTAATTCTGCTGGGGACAATCCAGTGTGCAGCCTTGTCTGGTAAGATGCTCCTTTTATAAAATCTGACCTCTTGTTCTACATTCCTTTATTTCACCCTTTCGGCTGTGATGAGGGAATTCAAACAGAGAAGCTAAGATCCTCCATGGATTTCACATGTAAACAGTGAGTTTTGAAGCCACTTTTGAGAACTCCTTTACTTAGACTCAGACTCACACCACAGCTGAAGAGGAAAGGACTTCTGGAGGTCCTCTGCATTCCAGCATGGAAGGTGAGCCAAGTTCAGAAACACAAATTTAGGCCTAACTATCCAGGGCAAACAAGGAGCAACACTTACCCTGTTTCCTACAGAGTAACTTGAAACATCTTGATGGCAAATCATGACCAAATTTGACTGAAGGATGTAGATTACAAAGCTGATTAATCTCTGCTACCAACTCTGTAAAAACATGCAGCTAGCGGTAGCTAGCTTGACATTAAATTAAAAAAAAAAAGCGAGAATATTAATTTTCCTTTTCAAAAAGTAATATGCAATAATTTCATTAAAACAGAGGGGTTTACATCTCATAATGACAACAAGAAAATCAAGCTACAAACCACACTGCTGGGACACCAGGTCGTTTTTGACTCAGAAGGCAGAGCACTGTGCACTGAGTCACCAGTGCTTCCAGTCTGCTGCCAAGTATGCCCATCAAAACACTTTATAGTTCTGGGAATGCCATAATGAAGTCACTGTCAGAGTTGTGTGACTTGACACTATGAGGAACCAAGTTCTTTGCCAGCATAATTCTGTTGATTTCAGGAGAGGTGCTGCAGAAGAGAATTCAGATCATAATTCACAGTGCTGTCATGGAGTCCAATATTTTTATTGAATAAAAAAAAACCTGAAAAAATATTCACTGTTAATGGCTCTGCATACCTTGTGAGAACAGATAAAAATCACATTCTGTATTAGCAATTAGCTTTTGGCTGCAGGCCATGACATGATCTTTATAAAAATAAACTGACCACCAGAAGAGATTTTGGGCATGAATATGTTAAAACACAAAACTCTAGTGCAATTACTATGGTTACCAGAGTAGAAATAGAACATTAAATTTAAAAAAGAAAACTCAGGGACCAATATCTACCTCATTAGGTACAACCTACCAAGGATACTTGCATTCTTGCATTGCTTAGTTGGAGACCACTGGCACTGTGAGATTCTCAGTCAGTCGTCTTCACCACCATGGCACCAGCTGTCAACTCCCTGAAAATGTCAGGTTTGTGCTCACTGAAGGAAGAAGGTTCTTTTTAGTAACAGTAAAAAATCTGGAGGAATAACATACCCTTGGATGCCTAAATTTAAACTTCAGAGTCATTGCCATCTTTTTTGGCAGCGGTCTGGCAAAGGATAAAGAGAAAGTTGTGACAGAAGTCTCTGAAGGCCTCTACCATTCAGCTTCCTTGACATCTAGAAAAGAAGATGGGCAGGAGGAGCCTTCAGACCTCGATGAGGCATATGGACAGGAGGATCCATATCACACTGCTCCTTGCACTGTGTTCCCACCACTCAGAAGCTCATCTCCATGGCCAGATGCCAGCCCTGCTGCCAAGGGGATGAGGAACAGTTGCTGAAGGACTGTGATGTGACAAAACAACCAAATGTTTTGTCCCACCTTTCAGCCCCAGATGACACATGGATGAAAGCAGGGTTCAGATCCATCACATCTGGAAACAACAGCCTACCTCTTGCAGCTGCAGCAGCTGGATCACCCTGATCCAGCACAGAAGAGCTGATTCTGTGTGTGCCATACATTAATTGGGCAAAGAGCAACCAGGAGATCAGTAGTTTGCTTTGCTTCTTTTCACCTTATTAAAAATCTGGACTGTTGAAACCCACTTTTAGTGAGAAGAGTCTTTAATCAAACAGGGGTCCATTGCATAAGAGCTTGATGTTACAACAAAAGATGCACAAACCAGTGAACCATCCAACAATTTAGTTTTGTGATTTTCCACCACTGCCTACACAAACAGAGCTAAAGGTTTGTGACAGCTGCTTGTGTTTTGATTATCTCTTTCAGGATCTCAAAGTTCAAAACCACATTCTAGAGAAGCAACTGGCAGAAGGAAATTATTTCTAACAGCCTATCCACAGAAGAGGCCCCATTTTATTATTAATTACTCATATTGCCATAGAACCTAATTGTCCCAGCCAAGAATAGAGACTCACTGTGTTCATGCAGTGCAAACAGGAGGGCAAGGGCAGGCCTTGCCCCAAGGACCTCACCCTCTACAAACTCCTGGCCCAAGCTCCATGCTAACCACTGCCAGCTCTGCAAGAAGCCTCATCTAGTGCTCAACATACCCCATGAGATTTCAGCCGGCCTGAGTTCCCAAAGAACTGCAGAAGTCACACCTCACAGATTTAAATGAAGATTTCCCACTGTAAAGGTCATCCCACATGCTGGATCTCACTGCAGTAAAGCCTGTCACTTAACTCTTCCGCATGCAGCAGTAGGAACAAGGGGTCCTTTGGGGCTGAGGCTACCACAGACAGCAGGCAAGGAGAGGTGAGATGCAGTTCTTTGCAGGGAGAGGTGGCTGGAATTTGGTTTCTCCCACCAGCAACGAACAACTAGGTGTATGAAAATATCAAAGGAAAAATTAAGCGTTTCAACCAGCTGCAGGGATTAGTAAATGCTGATGTGAAAACTTCAGTCCCAGCAGAGAAGAGTTGTGGTTCAGGAAGAGCGAAGTGGGAAGGAGTAGGAAGATTGTAACAAATTTCCAAAGGGGGAAGGAGCAAAGCAGAAAGGGCAGCTTTGGGTAAGAGATGGGGATGTATTCCAGGATCCCAAGTACAATAATTTCACGACTATAAGCCGCACTTCTGGGTGCCAGCAACATTTCATTCTTTGTCCATACATAAGCCGCACCTCATTATAAGCCGCACATTACAATACAGAGCGTGGTAAAAGGTATCTATTCTATCACCATCTGTTGAGGGTGGGGGGCAGTGATCCTTATCTCAACGGCAGATATTCTACTAATGGGCCATCCATTGAAACCAGGCAGGGCATTGTTCTTTATCTTTTCACAACCCATCCTTCCTCCAGCCAGTCATTTTCTGCTAATGGCCATTGAGTCCCACTGTGGGACTGATAAAATTACTGCATCCCATTGGAAGTTGCTCCAGCCAGGGGGAAGAGCCCAACATTTCTTAACAAAATAAAACAGAGGTTTTGAGACACTAAGGGAGCCCCTTTCTCCACTGGACTCCAGAGGAAAACCAGATTTCTCCACATCACCACTGGACCTCGGGAGGGAAACTGCACCTTGTACAGGAGCACTGCTCCAACTGAATCACATCTGTCACTGCAGGAGGATGCAACCACCATTTAATGGGACTGCTACCAACACCCTGCCTGACAGGGTGTCAGGTTGTACTCTGACTTTGTCAGGGTTTGGAGTTTGTTTCTTTGTAGTACTGTATTTCTCTTTTAATTTCCCTAGAAAAGAACTGTTATTCCTAAGTCCCATAATTTTGCCTGAAAGCCCCTTGATTTCAAAATTATGATAATTTGGAGGGAGGGGGTTTACATTCTCCATTTCAAAGAGAAGTTCCTGCCTTTCTCAGCAGACACCTGTCCTCCAAACTAAAACAGCAACTTTTCGTTCTTTGTCCGTATATAAGCCGCACCTGATTATAAGCCGCACTTTGGGTTCGGACCAAAATTTTAGTCAAAATGGTGCGGCTTATAATCGTGAAATTACACGTGCTCTGGATCAGCAGGGTGTGTGGAGGGGGACCACAAAGGGACGGTACAGCCCACAGGGGACAGGGCGCTCTGATGAGGTTCTGATGATCTCTAAGGATGAGGGTTTTCGCCACTGAAACACTGCCAGATAATGAACTGAGAAACCAAAGAGTTTCATCTGAGTTTTTCATCTTTTATCCTTTCATTTTGATTGTGATAAAGTAGCAAAACTACCACACCACCATTCCTAAATGGCCTTACTGGTCACCCTGGCACCAGTGGGATACACTGCCAGTGCACACCCTGGTCAGTGAGCACAGGGCAGTTGATTGCTTTGGTTTTCTGGTTGACCAGCTTTTTTAGATGGAAGGATTTGGAAGATAAAGGATTGGACTAAATCTGAGAAAAATCTGTGTTTTCCTTGTAATTTAGTCACAGATTTCCTCTGAAATTATGGCTGAACAACTTATCCCACCACAGCTTCTGGACCTCTATTACTTATCTGTAAATTCCCCTTATTATTCCTTAATACAAAATCCCTGACAAAGTCCTATTTCCACAGTAAAATCTCTAATCTTCTATTTATACTCCTGCAACTCATTGTGCCAGGCATCGCAGAATCCCCAGGTGTTACTGTCATGCAATAAATAACAATTTATCCCACCCTGCTGGGACTCAGTGTGCCAAACTGCAGCTCACAGAATGAGCAGCATTCTGAATTTTCAGGCTGTTTCCGCTTTCCCAGTGCTGTCACAGGATAACAAAGAACTAGACCTGCTTACTAACAAAACTACCTCTGAATAACTACAACTGGCTTCAGGTGATGTTTTCACTACTCTGTGTGCAAGTGGCACCTTTCAGACACACACGAGTAGTGGTTAATTATTCCAGCAGATTTTATTTCACCAGAGCCTCTTTCCACTAAAGACCCCAAGCAATGTCAGTGCCCCTGGAGGGCTGGATGTGATACTCATCCCTCTGGCAGCAGCCAAGGTCATGCTGACTCATTCCCTCTGGCTTTTCCCTGCATCCATCCAGTGCCAGTGCTCTGGTAAGTGCTTGACTATTCATTACACTGTCACTCTCAAAGCTGCAATTCCTTTCTCCAAGACAGCACAAACCATTGGACTGCAGGCTCCTAAAAGAGTTGCTTATCAGATTTTGTATGCCTTTACAAGGGGTGGATTACTTTCTGCTACAAAAATAACTGATGGCAGGAGAAGAATCTCTGCTACAGGGTTTTGGGGCAGAATTCAAGCTCCCCTTTCCCAAACCCTTCTTCAGACTGGAATATTTAACAAGCACATCCTTGAGTAATGACAGCAAAACCAGCTCTCAGTACCCAGCCCAGCATGAGCTCAGGGTGCCTAACTCAAGCTCTCACTGGTTAACGAACCAGGGGCCACATTTCAAGAAACATCTTGCAACTGAGAGACCTTTATAGAATAAAAAGTGAGCACAGCATGGTTTCCACCTACAACTGTTCCTGTGATACCCAGGGAGAGGGTTATTTATACACCAACAAGGCTCATTTTAGGTTTAAGTGTCTTCCCATCAGTCTAATCTGCTACAAAAGCAAATTCAACAACCATTAAAAGGTTGAATCTGAATGTCTCTAACATCAGCCCAGGGAACAGTGAGTAAAGTACTTTTGAAACACAAGTGCTAAAACTGTAACCAAGGTATCACTGCATTTTCTTGAATAAATACCTCTCCACAAGCAAGTAGACAGAAAATACTTTAAATTACAAATCATGATGCAGTCTTAAATAACTAAAGCAAAAATATTTAAAGCCAGGAGCCTATGTGTGTATCACAACAATCTCTTGGGTATGTGATCTGTAATTTCAAAATATGTGGGTAAAAAGAAATCACATAGGTTTCAATGAAGAGTTGCTCAGCCTGCTTAATAAAGCAAACTCTATGTTTTCTAATACAAATGAAATACAGACTTTGGGGACAAATTTCCAAATCTGATCTAAATTTGATAATTCAGTTCTGTTAACATGGATTTTATTTTGCATATAGAAAGTATCTAAGAATCTACAGCATCACTGTAACATTAAATTCAGCACATTTGGAAAAAATGTTATCCCTCAACTGTGTTGTTCCAGATTTGCTACTATTTTTACACAGTTGAGCTTAAGGCATCTCAAGTGAAAGTTTTGTTATTATCAGATGGCAACCATCAGCCCTTATCTGGCAGAGAAATGAAAAGCTTTCCTAATGCCCAAGAAATGGAATTACCTAATGCCCAAAGTAATGTACTCCTAACAAAGCCACGAGATTCCATCTCCCTTATTGGTATACACAGACAATTATATTCCATCTAAATTCTGTTTCTCTTCTCTAATGTTGTATATCATACTTTATTTCACAGAGGAGTCCTTGGTACCTTATCCTTACAATTTACTTTAAAATTTGTCACCAAGGACCCAGATTTATGACCGAGATTTTATGGATTAGCAATTGATCTAGTGTACATTTTTAGCTTACTGCAGATGGAAGATCCATGTCAGCTGAAAACTCTTTCCTTCAGATTTCTGCTGTGTTCTGTGTTTGGTTGTGAGGGTTTTTTCACCTTGCTCCTACACATTTTGGCTGGTCAAGTGCATGCATATGAGCAGTCACAGAAGCTCAGCAAAATTATGACTACAGATCAAACTGCAAGAACAAAAGCACATGCTTGAGACACAATAATTATAATTATGCCAGTTCTTCCTACTTTGGTGGGAAAAAAAATCTGAATTCTCAGTTTGTAACACATTTTACCACTTACATCTTGATGACAGTGTTGTTTGCCAGCAGGTGGTAGGCAGAGATTTAACAATAAATCATTGCCCCTTTTTATCTTTGACTTACCCATGGAGGCAGGACTTGAGCTTTGATCTTTGAGTCATACCTGCTGTAGATGACACTAAGGCACAACCCTGAACAGAGGCATATTGTTAGAGATAGCATTCTTCACATGGGATGCTTAAATCCAACCTTTCTTAACTGTTTGCAGGTGGGAATTACAAGCACTTATCAAAGAATGAAAGAAAGGACAATGCAAATGTTCCCTTCAACTAAACTCAGGTGAGCCCAGCATGTTTGCCATTGCCATGCAGTCACCTGGAATTATCCAGAGCTGTGCAAACTTTTCATGCTTTGTAAAAGCTCTATTAGGTATTTAGGGTATGGGCAAAACTCTTCCTACTCACCTAAAAAAAAAAAGCCCCACAAGCTTGTCTGCATTAATACTATTATAGGAACTACAAGTTACTGAGAGTACATATTTAATAAAAAGAATCACAGATTCAAGTTGGACAATACAGTTGTTAAGTATCTTGGCTTAGCCATCAAATTGAGAACCAGAGGCAATGACTGCACAGACACTTCAACCCAATTCTGGCTCCAGACCAAAGGCTTTTGTTCTCTTAACACTCAAATGCCAAAAGGTTGAGAGTTCTACCTTTCTGGGCAGGGCCAGGATTCAGTGCAGTTTGACATCCTGCACCTTGCCTTGTGGGTGTGAGTAGACAATGCTCCAGTCCTGAGAAGACAAAATCATACTGTGTTCATGTTTGGCCAACAGCCAAGCTTTTATAAATTAATTATTTCACCACGCCACCTGTTCCCTATGCCGACCTAAATTCCAATCTTTATCCTTAAAAGCTTGCTTTTGTCTTTCTAGCTGAGCTTTATAACATCTGGGAGCTGGGTTTCTCCCTCTAAGCATCCAAAACAGAAGTTAAAACTGCAGCTGTTAGCAACTTGCAGCTTCCCTCCTTGGGAATTAGTTATTAGCCAGTGATGACAAACAGCACTTTGCAGTTCATTCTCAGTACACTGGCATTTAAATCCATCCAGAGTGACTAAGGCATCCAAGGAAAGCCTGTTTGGTGCTTTCAGACTTCCCAGAGTACAAATCAAATGCACGCACTGCCCCTGCTACCTGTGTGTCACCTGTGAGGTACGAGAGACCGCAGAACTGAAAACAAACACACACAGACCAAAAACACCCAAACCACTAGGAAGTGAAGATGAAGTTTTTATAATTTAACTGGAGTGTCCCCAGAGGTGATTGATGGAGTGAAAGGTGACTAACTCTGCTAACTGAGGATGCCTTTCATGCTTCTTGGCTCAGCAGCATTGTCTCTACCACTGCCAGAGAACTACTCGCTGTGTAGATGGGCTGAAGACCATGCAGAGGTAACTTAGATGTGGTTCAGGGGTGCAAGGGTGGTGACAGACAAGGTGACAGGCAGCACCATGTGGATAATGGGCCCCATTCCCAGTGCCCATCAAAAGGTCTGAGTGCATTAGTTAATCTCACTGGGCATCATTTGTCTCGTCTGGGCTTAAACAAATAATTCCAGAAATCATATTATATGGTTTTTTTTTTTTAAAAAGGGGGGTTGAGTTTCCTAAAGCCTTATGGAAAGGTGTCTTCTTCCCATGCATCCACACAGCCAATCTGATTTTAAAGCTGCCCTAAAGTGGTATGTCCAAGGATGATTTTAATGGTGAGGCTGGTACAAAGCTGAGGGGACAAATCCTTGGTTGTTTCATTTTCAATCCATGCTAAAACAGCATTTTGAAGTATTTCTAGGAACCCCTCATATTCTTACAGTAACTAAGCATAATATGGAAGGCCCAGAAAATGGCAGATTTCTCATATTCACATGACAAAAAGGCTCTTTAATACAAAAAATTCAGTTCCAAATCTTAGAGAGCAGCAAATGAACACTAAGATACAGGGCAAAGACTGGGGGAAAAAAAAAAAAAAGTAAAAGTATATATAAACCATCATGAACAGGAGACAAACACTGTACAAGAATGAGAATGAGGCTGCAGACAGAGAGGGAGGAACCCCAAGAGAGATGAAGAAAATGGAATTGGACGCATTTCAGTCTTAGTGAAAGCCTTTTGATGTCTCATAGGTCTGTCCCAAAACCATAGATTTAGGACAGTGGTCTGCTCCTTCTTTTAACTACCAAGTTAATTAAATTTTGATACTGAAAGAAGTTTAGAAACATAAATATTATAATCTCAAAATCATTTTTAATACTACCTTCTGTGGAGAAGTAGAGACCCCAATAAAACACTGATCTGCAACCTAGCTTAATTTCTACCTGCTTACTTCAGCTTTAGACATCTGCCCTTGTTCAGACACATTTTTCACCTTCTGACTAGTTGCAGCTACTTCCATCTGTAGCTGGTCTGTACTCACAGACTGCATTCACAGTACAGTACAAAAAAAAATTGCTGGTTTCCCCTCATAATTATCTGCTGTGAGTGATGCAAGTGATAAAGAGACAAAGGGCATATTCATGTCTCTACACACTATATCAATAACCCTAAATTAGGAAAATACTCTCTCTCCTCCCACATAAAAATGAGTGTTTTTGATTTCTCAAGGAAATGAGGAAAAAAGAGGGTTATTGAAGTCATCGAACAAATGTAAGACAGTTCAGCAGAAATAAATGTATGCTTTTCAGTCTCTGCCATTATAATTTAAATCATTCCTCCCCCCAAAAAAAAAGTACAGTAGATAATTGCACTGAATTACATATTACCCCCTCAGGTATCAGACAAAGAGGGAAGGGAAATCTATAACAGAGGCAAAGCCCCACAATGTAGCAGAGACATGAGGGAAGAGGATTCAGATTTTACTCTCATTGTCCATATGGAGAAAACACTCACGCAAAAACATGAGAGGATGAGATACTGAAGGAAAAACACATTCAATCTCAAGAAGAAAGCTCTTCTCCTAGAAGCCCTCAATACAGCCAGAAAAACACAATCTTGCATGTATTTTCCTCCAACTGCCAATTACATAAGGTATGTAAAAGTTGCCCAGGTGCAACTCTTCGCTCTATCTGACTTTGGGAAAGCTCCTCATTTTACCATGATGAATGCTCACAAATTACTGTTTTATGCCAAATCCTTTTTTCTCCACCATTGTTCTGCCCCTCTTGCACTTTCAATAAAGCCAGGTGTTCACCCTGAATGCTGGTGTGCACGCAGACTGCACAAACACACTCTGAGAAAGAAAATTCACTAGGCAACACCAAAGGAAAAGTATTTCACCTAAAGGATGGTGAAAAGATGGTAGCAAATTATTTCTTTTCTAATCCACTATAAAAAGGCCTAATTCCAAACAGATGTGGACCTTCAGATTAAAATCTCTCCCGTGACCCCCAATTTTACATTCATAAACCTTACACAGGAAGTAGTGAATAATAATAATAATGTCTGACTCACCCATTAACACCTCAGTCATTCTAACTTTGGTACTAATCCAGTATTTCCTAGAAAATCTATGGAAAATCTACTTTTCCATTACATAAAATCCAGTTGTAACTTCTATTTATCTCTGAGGAATTCAACGCAGATGACTGATTCAATCAGAATCATTCAGGTTAGAAAGAGATTTATTTGGTGAAAGTGTAAAATGAAGAAAATAATTTAACTATTGGGAGAAAACAAACTGAAGCCTGTTTAGATTTATTTTGTGAATATGTGAGCCCCAGTGTTGAAGGCTGACCATCCCTCCTAAAGGGCTGGCTATTATAGGAAGACTAATATTGCATGTTCATCTATACTGACTGCTAAGGATACAACACAATTACTGAGAGCAACTGGGAATACAGGTCCTTGGGAAAAAACCCAAAAGGCTCATCTACATTTTTCTTTGCATGCTGCCAAAGCTCCAACAAGACTCCTAATTCCCCCTAACATGATTCCAGCTGCTTATGTTTTCTATAGGCTAATGTACAGGATTCATTTCCTCTTGGAGGAAGCAATCCTGATGTAATTTGATGAGCATCTCTCTTGATATCAGTACTTGCTTTAGCAGCTCATCCTATCCCCCTCTTCCCTCTGCATTGATTCCTCTCCTCGTGCTGACTTTTAGGCAAAGGTGAAACAGTTCACTGGGAGGTATTGTGAATCAGATGATGAAACCAATTGTGTTACAGGCAGCAACAACCCCTCCTCGGTTATTTTTAACTGAGGTTAGTTTCCTACCCTGCTGTGACAGTATGAACAGTTGCACAGCTGAGAGCTAGAACAGGGTCAGGAATGGCAAAGGAGATTTAGGATTGTCTTGCTGAGAAATGAGCACATCAAACACTCCCTTTAGTAACTCCAGGTCACTGCAGACTTAATAACAAGAAACAGAAAATGAAATTCAAGCACGAAGTGAGGCTGTGGGCCCCCTGACAGTCACTGTTTCCAGGCAGGACATTACTGTGTATAGGGTAACTCACAGCAACCCACCACTCAAATTTAACTATGCACAGTGGGCACTTTGCACTGCTCAAGGCCCTTTGCTGTCTACCCCCTTTCTCCCCTAGTGCAACCTCCTCTCACAGCAGGACCAGCTCTGCACTCAGACCAGGTTCCTGAGGGCTGCATCCAGTTGGGGCTTGCAAAGTTCCATGGAAAGGGACTGCATGACCCCTCTGGGCAACCTTTGGGATTACCCATGCTCATGGGGAAACAGATCTACCTTAATTTCAGTCTGAACCTCTGTAGTTTCAATTTATGTCACTTATCTCTCTTATCTTCCCACCCTTCACAGAATCACAGAATGGCTGCAGCCAGAAGAGACTGCTGGAGGTCAGCTGGTCCAACCTCCCTTCCTCTAGGGAAGGAGATTCCGCAACCATTCTGGGCAACATCTCCCAATCCTCAGTAAAGAAGTTCTCCCTCATGTTAAGGTGGAACTTGTGTGCAACAATTTCTTCCCAAAGCTTCTAGTCCTATTGCTCAGCACCACCAGGAAGAGCCTGGTCCATCCTCTAGACACGCTCCCTTCAGAGACTATTGGCATTGATAAGGTCCCCTCTCATTGTATCTTCTCAAGGCTGAACAGACCCAGTTCCCTCAGCCTGTCCTTGTAAGAGAGATGTTCCAGTCCCATCATCATCTTTGCCACCCTCTGCTGGACCTGCTCCAGGAGCTCCATGTCTTTCTTGTCCTAGGAGCCCAGAACCAGACACAGCATCCCAGATGTGCCTCACCAGGGCTGAGTAGAAGGGCAGGATCCCCTCTCTTGACCTGCTGGCAGTGCTCTTCCAAATTCACCCCAGAACACCACTGTCCATCTTTGCCACAAGGACACTTTTCTGGCTCATGGGCAGTTTGTTGTCCAGCAGGACCCCCAGGTCCTTCTCTACAGAGCTGCTTCCCAGCAGGTCAGCACCCAGCCAGATGCACAGGGTAATCCCTCCCCAGGTACATGGTCCTTCACTGCCTTTTCTGAATTTCAGAAGGTTCTTCTGTGCCCATCTTTCCCATCTCTGTCGAGGTCCTTCTGAAGGACTCACAGCCCTCTGGGGTAACAGCCACTCCTCCCAGCTTTGTGCCAGCAGTGAATTTGCTGAGGAGGCATCCAAGCCACTGATGAATAAGTTAAAACAATACTGGACCCAGTACTATCCCTTGGGGGACACCACTAGTGACAGGTAGAGGGCACTTCTCAATACATTTTGTGTGTCTGGACAGGCTGATACTGGGTCCCTCACAGCTCCTTCTTTTCCAGGTTGAACAAGTGCAGCCCCCTCAGCCTCTCCTCACATAGCAAGTGCTTCAGCCCTTGACCATCTTGGTGGCCCTTTGCTGAATGCAGTCCAGTTTATCCATGCCTTTCTCATATTAAGGGAGCCCAAACTGGATGCTGTTTTCCAGATGTGGTTTAACAACTGCCAGTTTGAAAGCGATAATCACTTCTCTCAATTTACCAGCTCTGCTTCTGCTACTAAAGGTCCAGGAATTAGAATTAGAATGGAATGTTAGAATTCTGGTTGGGACACACCTCTGTCCAACATTTAGCTTGCTGTCCTCGAGACTCCCAAATCCTTTGCCACAGACCTGACCCCCAGTCAGTCAATCATTCCCCAGCCTGTAATAAGTCAATGTCCTCATCTCTGAGCTGGGTGCTGGGCAGCACTGCCCTCCTGAGTGACACAACATGAGCAAGCCTCAAGTACAAAGTGGTGAGATCAGGATGAGATGCCGAAAATGATTCGCCTCATCCACACAAGCCCACAGATGCTGTCACTGGAAGGAGGTGTAAAGATATACTGAGATGGCATCAGTTCACAGCTCCCAGGCTCCCTATTTGGAACACATTCAGCTCTGGGGAGAATTTAGAACATCTTAGTGGGATTTATGAGCCGCTTCACACTTTCCTAAGCATCCTGTGATTAGAGAGGTGTGTATAAGAATCCAGATTAAAGAGGGTTGTATTTGGGATACTTTTTTGGAGGAGTCCCCCCTCCTCCAGTCTTTTTGCATCCAGAGAAGCCCCACCAAATGTACACTTCAAAGATGGAAGAGGCAGAAGAGATTCAAGCAGCAGGAGGGCGAGAGATTTTGGAGAACAGTGGGAGAGCTGAAGGGGCAGCATCACTTCAGAAGAGAGGAGAGATGGAGATTGAGTCACCTGTGCTGAAACAGTGCAAGAAAGAGTAGAACAGAAAAAAGCTGCCAGAGAGACATTTCAGCTCTACTCCTCAAAAAACACTTTCAGACAGAGACCAAGAATCACTTCTGGAAGCCCTATTAGTAAACCGAGTAAGCGCTCCATAATCATTGATATAACATTTCATGTGAGGTAAAGGAAACAAACACCTGCCAAGGACAGGGCTACTCACCACTAGCCTGGTTTCCAATCATTTATCATGGACAACTTGCTTTTAATAAAGCAAGCACCAAACTTCCTGGAAATCAGATGGCCAGTGCCATATGCAACACAGCAGAAGAGTTTGTCTCCACAGAATGAAATGCATAAAAGCCAAGGAGCCAAGTGAGATACTGCCTAAATTAGTCAGCCAGAGAGGGAGTCAAAGAAAGGAACAGCTGCCATGTTCATGATTTGATTCCCAAAGAGAAATCTCTGCTAGGAAGTCCCAGGCCTAACTCTTGCAGAGTAGGACAGCAAAGCCTTCCATCCCCATTTAGTCATGAACAGATGTGTTCCCACTTCAAAAACTTTATGGACCACCAGTGCCCAGTAGCTGATCAGAGAATCACGGAATGGCTGAGGTTGGAAGAGACCCCCCATGCTAAAGCAGGAACAGCTACAGCAAAGAGGCAAGAAGATCAATGTGAAACCATTTTACACTTCCATTAAAAGAAATAGAACTAACAACACACACTATTCTTACAGCAAATGCAATGTGAACATGTAAGACCAGATATAACAAAACCACTGGAAGATGTTTTGCATAAAATATGACGGTAAATAAACTCCCAACTAAGCAAGACAATGAAAACAAGCTACCTTCAACCCATGGCTAATAGCAACAAGTTTTACTCTCTGAATTTTTATGGACTGCAGATTAAAAGGCACATCAGCAAAACAATCTGAACAGGGGCCCTAAAACTATAATGGTTCACCAAAGATCCAAAATTCTGCTAGACTGAGATGTGATTGACTGGAGAAACATCATTTTCATACAGAAAAAAAAAAGCAAACAAAACCAAAAAACAACCCAAACCCTATGAAAATTAATAAAGTTTTAAATAATAATAGTGTTTTTGCAACATAAATTTATCTCATAGCCCAAAACATCAAAATCTTGGGCTAAAGCAGAGACGTCTGAACACAGCAGAAGAAACATCAGAGGTTACTGAAACAATTCATATTGCAGGGCGGGTAGCATATATCCTGTACACAAGTATTAATATTTAATGCAATACATTGTAATCTGCTTTTACTTCAATATCCAATAATGGCCTTAGTTTCCCGTTTCACTCTCCAATGATGGAAATTATTGTATAGCTGAGGTATTGCCATTTATATGGAAAAGGATTGCTGAAGTCCACTGGAGTTTTGAACTGCCAAGGAGGATGGGGGAAGATTTTAGATCCCAGTCTGCCAAACCATGGCTGAGCACTTAAAGACAGGCAGCTCTTCAGCTGAGTAATAAATACAATGAGGCCCTAACAACAGAATACAAGAAATCAATACTAAAACTGTTAAAAAATTAAGACTTGCCTCAAAAAAAGTCAACCCCAGTACATGAATCTGTTCAGAGAAGGTCTGCAGGAGAGATAATTGTTCTAACATAATCCTGGCCACCCTCTTTCACCTACTATTCCTTGGGAATGGACAAATTACTTATCCTAGCACAAACCTGAGGCCTAATTTCTATGCCCCAATATGGCCTTAAAGAGGATGCAAATGCAGTGAAGTAAGAGCAAAGCAGATTCCTGTTAGTCAGTCAGTCTATCAAGCCTGGCATTTGATATCCTACCATTGGGCAGCAAGTATTTGCAAAGGCCTGCTGGAGTAAGGACACCAAAAACCCTCCTCCATGCATTCTGGATGGTGCTTTACTGAAACAAAAATGTGTCTTTGGACTTCTCTGCCCCCTAAAAAGCTTTCAAAAAGTACCTTACAGTCCCACATCTACACTGCACAGGACAATTTGCCTGAGCTACCTAAATTCTGCCTCACTGTGGTTGTCAGAGGCACTATTTGCCTGTGTCTTTCTGCTGCAGGTCTGACTTGTGTTGAGGGAATTGTCATAATGGAGGTGCTAATACAGAAGTAGAAAACAGATTACAGCAACAGGAAGGGCTAAGAGAAAATTCTCCTGTGCCGGGTGCGTGTGCGGTAAGAATCAGTGTGGTTTCTGCTATAAAGGTTAAAAGCAAGAAAAAAAATGCTTGCAGCCTAGGTGGGGGATGGAAATGCTCTACCTGCTGCTAGGGAGACCTCGGGCACTTAGAGCCCTGGGTCTGGATTGGAAACTAGAGAAGCTCCACTTTTGCCTGGCTTCAGGCAAGCTACAGGATTTCTCCTGCTCTTCCCTCTGTAAATATCCCTCAGTATCCATGCTGTGGGTGGCACAGCATGAAGGCATGGCCCCACAGGAGATATTCTGGGCTGCAGAGCATACAGTCCCACTGACTTCAACAGGAGGTAAACAGGAAGAGAGTTTGTGTCCATCTTTAATTCCAATTAATTGTGTTGACTAATCCCTCTAGTTTCATAATTTCAACTCAATTCCTTGCACTATCTCTTCAATCTGCGGCTATGTGTCATCCTGGCTTCTCATCAGTCCAATTTTGCACATGATTGTGGTGGGATAACAGCGAGCTGCAGCTTTGCTTATCTCTTTCTTCATCCTCTTCTTTTTTCCCTAGAAACTGCATTGCACTTTCCCCTTTTAATTCTGTTCCTCTGGTACTGTCAGGTCATTTCAAACATCACTGCCTTCATGCCAGTGACAAGTTATGTATCTCTATCCCTCACTCTGTGGTTATTGGTTTCAAAAGTCCTGAGCCTACTCCACAGGCTCAGGGGGCCAGGAAGGCAGAGATCAAGTTTAAGGAGATCAATACGTTTTTCTGAAAAACAGCTTTATTCTTCATATTGAAAATATAATGTTCTCAACTCTTCTGGACACTGAACCAAGTCTGTAGCATAATTCATTTACCTGCAAGTAAAATGAAACCTTTATTTTATTAAAAATGCTTCTAAAGGGGCATCCGTTAGTATTCTTAAGAATCTAAACATAAATAATCTAAGTTTTTAAGTGGATTTCCTCCATATGGAATATGTTCATGATTTCTAATAGAAACGTCATTAATTCTAACAGAATTCCTGCACATTCTACATAGCAGGGGATTTTTTGTTTTGTTCTGGGTTTTTTTGTAGAACAAAACGATACATTCTAAATCTGGGAGAGTATCTGTTTGATACTTTGTCTTCTGTACACAAAACCTAGTCAGTTAGATTCTGAGATGGTATACAAACAGCGTGAAGTGCACAGCTGTGAGTGCTGCATACGTGTGCACACACAGCCCTTCCACAGCTCCCACATACGTGCACTGTTACCAGTCCCAAGGCACTTCCCTTAAGGATGAACATGGGGAGGGTGATGATTTTTCGGAGTCATGTTTACCAGAGCTGAAAGGCAAGGCGTAACACCCACCTACTTCATACTTCGAGTGTTACAAAAACACATTTGAAAGATAACCCCAAATCACTCCTCCAGTGAAATATTTCACCCTTTCAGCATGACGCAGAAGTTTAATTTCCACTGATGGGTGACCTCGAGAGTGTTGCATACCCCTCCTCCCAATGGCAGTGGTTCCCCTCACCGGCAGAATAAAGCGGGTCTATAAATAACTTCAAAAGGAATTGTCTCTCTCCTCACGCACTGCAGACAGCTGTTTACAGAGATCCCAACTCCTCATGCACAGCGTTGGCCCAGCTCTCATCCTGTTTCCTTTGCTCTTCCCAGAAGAGCCTTGGGCGATGCGGTGCAGGCAGGACCGGGGGACCCTCCACTGCCGCAACCGCCCGTTCCCACAAGTTGAGGCTGCCGCCGGCAGGAGCCGGAGCGCGGCCCCGCGGAAATTCCTCAGGGCAGGGGGGATGCGATCTAGTGTAATCCGCCCTTAAGCTCCACGGTCCGGGCTGATCCTCGGCCCCGGGGAACCCTCCCCGGAGCCCGCAGCCGCTGCGGGGCCCGCACGGCGCGTCCCCGCTCGCCACCTGCGGGGGCTGCGCGGGTCGGGCGGGGACACGCGCGGGGCGCCCCGCACTGCCCGACCCCCGCCGCCGGCCGGACAAAGCCCGGGCTGGCTCACCTCCTTCAGCTGCTCCAGCTCCTGCTTCAGGCCGTCATACTCCGCCTCCAGCTCATCGTACTGCTGCTTGAGGGTGAGCTTCTCCTCCAGCACCACCAGCCCATACTCCGCCGCCTGGATCTTCTCGTGGGTCGTCTCGGAGAGCTCCCGGGTCAGCCGCTCGATCTCGCTCTTGTAGTGGTCTGCGCCCTGCAGCACCTCCTCCGCAGCCATAGCCCCGCCGGCACTGCCTCGCCGCCGAGCAGGCGGCCAGGGGGCGGGCGCGGCCGAGGGGTGGCACCGGCACCGGCCCGGCCCGGGCGGCGCCGAGCGCGGCGATGGGGATGCGGTCGGGGCCGCCTGCGGCAGCCGCCGCCGAGCGCGGTCCGCCCCGCCGCAGCCGCGGCCCCCTCCTCCCCCGCCGGCCGCCCGCAAGCGGCGAGGCCGCGCTCGCCTCCCCCGGCCCTGCGGCGGCCCCGGCGGCGAGGGCGCCTGGGCTGGCGAGCGGGCGGCCGAGCCCCGCTGCCCGGGGCGGCGGCGGCGCGCTGGAGGCCGGGGCGGCGAGCGGGGCGGCCGGGAGCGCGCCTTCGTGCGGCGGCTCCCGCGGAGATGCTGCTGCTGGCGCCCGCCTCCTCCCGCGGCGCCGGCACCGCCGCCTCCCTTGCACACGGTCCCTCCCCTGCGCTCTTTAAGATGACAGCGGCCCCGGGGCTGGCATTGCCGCCGGGCGGGAGGGGAAGCGGCAGCGGCAGCGGCAGAGCTGGCGGAGCGGTGCGGAGCCGGCCCCGGGATGTCGGCGCTGCGCCTGCGGGGCTGCTCCCGCCCGGGCCCCCTCCCTGGCGGTCCCCTCCCGCCCCTCCGCCGCCGTGTCAGCGCTCTGCTCTCGGCTCTGCTCAGCCTGCTGCAGCCATGGCCGCAGCGGCGGCGGCGCGGCTCTGAGCAGGGAGGGAGATGCAGCCCAGCGAGCTGCGGGAGCGGTGGGGCGGCCGCTATTCCCTGCTATTTCGGGAAGCTGGGAGAGCAGCGTTACCTGCCCTCTTCCCTCCCCCTGGGCAATGAGTGCGTTTGGGGATGGTCAAGGCAACCTGAACGCGAAACGGCGGCGGGTTGGGGCATTGGGCTAGGGCTGCTCTTCATCACCATTAGCACAAGGTCTCGGTGCCACCGATCAGACAGCAGGACAAAACTGATTGAGCTCAGATGCGGTCACGCCATTGTTTCTCTGTCAAATTAACCGGAGGACCTGATGCATAGATTATGTCAGTTTTATGCTGGCTGCAGAAAGACAGATGCTACTTGTCCAGCATAAAGTTGGAGTGGTGCAGACAGACAGTAACTGATCTCTTACAAAGCCTGCCAGTAAAAAGTTAACACACCAGATTAGGCGCATTTTACATAGTTGAACTGGAAGAGTGAGTTAATCATGGATCAATGTCATAGCCTTTTTTTTTTTTCCTTTTTTTTTTTTTTTTTGCTCCGAACTCAGAGTCTTAAACTTCAATTTACTGTTTCTTCAAACTATGGCCTGCAAATAGACTTAATAGACTTGAATTGATATTGGTCAAGTTTTGCTCTAAGTGCTAGCAGGACCTGTTTTTCACATTTTACAGACTTTTTTATATTTAAATTTACTCCCTTAAAGGTTGACAACTGAGTTAAAATTTCCAAATTGAGGTGTTTGTTTTAAACAGAAGTTACCTGTGAGAAGACGGATGTCACTGCCCACCAGTGCAGCACTGCATTGGAAATCAAAGACATAGATTCCCTTTCTTGCTGACCTGATAATGTGGTTTTAAACAAGCCACATCCCCTTTCTACCATGACTTTCCCATGACTAGGAAATAGGTAAAAATTATTAGCCTGCTCAGCAAAGTTCTTTGAGATCTGCGAATGGAAGCACTAGTGCATACAGTAAATGGGATATATCAATTTTACAAATATATGTGCATGCATACATAACTAATACACTGTAATCCAGCCTGCACAGACAATTCTCATTGCCTAGAGGGCATACATGGAAGAAGCAAGCAAAGTAATGGAAATGCTGTCAATTTTTAACTTGAGAAACACTTCCAAAAGGCACATTTTTAATAAATTCTAATGTAAAAGCAAGTGTGAATATTAATAGGAAAGAAACAAGTGTGAAATTAATAGGTGAAAAGAGCGAATGGCTCTCATCAATGTCTGAATGTCAAAAGACAGGAGAACACCAGTATCCCAACTATATTCCCATGATACAGCTAAACCTCAACATCCTTTTCTTTAAAGACAATGAGAGGTTCCACAAATCAGAAGAAAAAAAAAAAAAAAAAAACAGAATTGAAAGGAGAAGCAAAATGTTGTATCAAGTGCTTTTACAAGTTCTAATCTAGTTGTGTTTCTCAACTTTGCACCCAGGCCACTGTGCAAGGAAATGTTTATTGAGCACGGGAATGGATCAGAAAGCAAACATCTTTGAGACCAGTGCTAAAAACGAGTGGTTGGGTCAAGGATGGTGTAGAAACTGGCTGAGGCAACAGGATGTCTACAGCTAATCAAGCCTTGGTGTGACTCCACTTAACACCACTTGCTTGACAATCTCACTCACAAGCCAAGGGCATCCTCACCAGTCTGCACCCCAGAGGGGAAATGTGGTATTTTACAATGTGGCAGTTTTTCTGGAACCCCTCAAAAGAAAGCACAGCGCGAAGGGCAGGTCTGGTGCCCTGTGCAGCTTGTACTGTGACATTCTCTGAAAAATCAAGAGTTGTTAGGGGACTTTTGTTGTCAGTTGGCAGTTTCTCTGCACTGACTACACCTGGGCTGGGCAGCACACACATGGATACATTCAGACATACATATTTAATTGAGTGAATCCCACCTTTCACTACTCTATCTTTTCTTAGGCCTAAAAACCAGCGCCTACATTCTGTTGTCAAGATCCTCCATCTGTATTTATAATGGACTACCAAAGTCACTGATGGATCTGAAAAATATTCAAGCTCTTTCCCCTGTTATCAGGAGCTCTGATTTTACCTCGTTCCTGACTCTGTGGAGATAAAGGTGGATGATCTTACAATATAAATCCCAGCTAAGGTTTAGCCAAAGTCTTCATTAAAGAAGGAGGTGCTGCAGCATGACCCAGAGGTGGTCATTCCCTAGGGATTATCTTGTAACAGAGGCAGTGGGATCCCCTTTGATGGAGATCTCTGGCTTTCTGCAGTGCCTATGATAAACTATGGGTTCAAGTTACTGTACAGTGGTGTCAGTAAAGCTCTGGTCTCAGTCACAGTTCTGGTACCTTTAGGAGCTCACTTATCAGTGCAGATAGCTCTAAAACAATGACACTGGCATTTTAAATAATTCCACTGGCCTGGCGTGATCGCCTCACATTGGTTTAAGTCCTGCTGAAATGCTCTTGTGTTTTCTGCCTCCCCAAGTGCAAAAAACCTGCCCTGGTCTTATTAAAGGTTGGCATATCACCCTGCATTATCTCTCCTTGATTTTGCCCTGTCCACAACCTTCACATGAATATTTCAAACAAGTCTAAAGTAATTTCATCTACATGTCATTCCAAATACCTTCATAAAAGGTTCTTTCCTTGGGACTGCATTCTGACATGCATTTCACGGGTGTGAAAGTGAATTCCATTAAATTCCTGACATGTGATACTGGTAGATTCCTAAACCAAGGATAATGGGTTCCAGTACTAATTACACATTTTTTTAGACAATCAGGTATCCAAGGGCAGGGAAAATTATACAATTCAAATCTTATACAAGAGATTATTTAAATTTCAGATCATTTAAAAAGCATTTAATGACCTATATGAAATGAACTATTGGTTCTACGCCTTAGTGACAATGCAGCTATAAAAGCAGCCTGTATTGTATGGCAGAAGGCTGAACCTGCACCTACAGCATGCACAGACATCCCTGTGAGTCCATTTGTATGGAGCATCTCAGAGCACCAGAGCCCAATCTAAGCAACTGCTAATTAGCAGTGTTTGGCAGGCTCACCAGAGTGGCCAAAGGGGAAGAAAAACAACAACAAAAAGAAAGGTATGAGGACCAATCTGTCATTGTTAATGAAAATGGCATTGATTTCCTGGAAGGGAAAAGAAGGGAAAAGCACTGAGGGAAGGCTCTGTGGGAACTGTGCTGGGTCTGGTTTGGAAATAAACAAGTGGCTGTTACACTGCCAGAGCTTCATCTTTCTCAAGTGCTGAATGTAAACACCACCTTTGTAATGAATGGCCAGCCTGGAGATAAAAGGGAGACACTGGGAAGAAAATGAAATTTGAAAAGATATTTCAAGATCTTAGTCGAATAGAAATGGCAATAGGTTTTAAGAAAATTAGTTTATGAAGAAACCAAATACAGGAGCTAATAAACAATAATGCATATAATGAAAAGTAATGATGTTCCTCTGATTAGTGAGTGTCAGTATTCAGAAGAAAGGCTTTCAAACAGCAGTGTCCTTATGTGAGTCCTCTGTGAACTGCCTTTAAAAAAATCTGCAAGTGTAAAAAATTTTAATTTTTTTAGGCCTGTTATCAGGTGGACTTTAATGTGACATACAGGAAACCATAATTCCACCAGAATAATTTTTGGGTCCAAAAAGCTGGAGGTTGAAAGCCACTCGTGTAGAATATATGGAACCTGAAAGGAAAATGGAGTAAAACAGAACAATTCAACAAAGAAATCATGGAAAAGGGTTTCACAAAAATAGTTGGCAGGATGTTTTGTGTGTAGTGACCAGGGGCTAGAGAATCAAAAAAGAATTTTACAAAAGAACGACAAAAAATTAAACGTAAGGACATTTAGAAAATACAGTCAGCAATAACTAAGCATCCAACTGATACTTGCATATAGAAAAATTACAGACTACAGTAAAAAATGTAAATTAGAACTGTTACACTGAATATATTTCAGCCTGAAAGGGTGTTGCTTTCAGCAAGTGTTGCTCATGGTTCTTGGTTCAGCTCCACAAATGTAAGCTGAGTCTTTTAATTGACAGCATTGCCCCCAGGCTCGAGATCCAGGACACTGCTCCTCCACTCTATGCAGAGACTCAAAACACAAATAAAAAATGGTTGAAAGGAGCACAGAAAAGATTATTATGCCTATTCAAACTGCTGTTCATTTTCCTGTGACACAAGGAAGACCTGCCCACTAAGAATGCTTTGCCCAAACAACTTGTCAGCAGTTTAGCCTAGATAAATCAGCGTCACTGTGTTCCTTACTGAACAGATGTAAACCTGGGAGGAGAAGGGAGAACATGGCTCATCTCAGATATAGAGCAGAAATACTCCAAAAACTGCAGGAAACTGGAGTGCTCCTTGGGGCCTGCCTGCTGGCCACAGTCACTGCAATGGCCACTCCCTCCCACTGCATCTTCTCACAGCCCAGCTCCAGCCTGGGGGCTCTGCCCCACTGACATCCCCCAGAGCAGGGATCTGAGTGCTTGGGGGCTGCCAGCTGCCCAGCCACTGCTCCCCAGCACCCTGGGTGAAGCTGTCACACTGTGCCAAGCTGTCAGCAGTGACCCTCCTGAGGTGGGTGAGGCACCTGTGGGGATGACCAAGGGAGTTTTCTGTCTGAAACACCTGGTCCCTCTACAGAGCAGAGGCTTTTTGCTCCAGCAGAGGCGCCTGAAGCCTCTCATGGCTGCTTACACTCCCCAGCCAGCTGCTGTCCTCAGTGCCAGAAGGGACAGGACAATGCCCTCTTTTCTTGGCAGTTCTGTTCTGGCACTTCTCAAACCCTCTGGTTCATTGTGTTTTTTCCAGACTCTCACAAATCAATTTCTCAGTCATCTTTAGTGTGTTTCTGGGAAGTGAAATGAGGTTATACATTATTCCTCCAGTCTCCTTCTTCCTTTAATTATGTCAAGTCACCACCAGCATCTTTGGAGTGAGTGGATGTGCAGAGCTGCTCAGTTCCTGTGCTTCCTCCTACAACCACAGCATGGACAAAAGCACCTGGCAAAACCAGAATAATAGGTAGATCTCGCAATTGAAATGTGATCTGACTATAAAATAAGAATCAGACTGCAGATCATGATCCCATCTTGACTAGTTTTTCTCCTCAGAAGTCATTAGTGTGGGAGAACAAATTTCTATATAACAATGTGCCTTGTCTTGAAATTGAAAGCCTAGAATCTGCAGTGCACCTATTAAATATAGCTTCAAAAAGCACTTATGTCTGCTAAAGCTACCATTTGCCTCACATTCCTTATCAATGAATAAAAACATTTATAGACAGTGATCACTGAGAGACAAACTGAAAGTTTTATGTGGAATCTAACTGCAATACCATATTGATAATGTGAAGAAAATTTGATTCAGATACTAAAAAAAGCATATGATTTAGTGATTTTTTTCAAGAGCTCTAAGTTAGTATTTCAGCACTCAGTTTCTAAACACACATTACAATGAATGCAGAACACACAACACAAAGAAAATCACATTTCTACTAAGTGAGTGTGGCATTTGGGAAAGATGCCAGGTTTATGACACTATCCTATAAACTTGGATTTTGTTAGGTTTTCTTCAAAATACCTAATACAGAATGGGTGGTGTGTATTCAAAACACCAAAACAATGGATTACAAAGAAGGCATCTGGATCAAAGCTACAGTTATTTTCCTCAGGTAAGAGAGATCTTAAACTGGAGACTGACTTCCATGGGAATTTTCCCAATCACTTTTGGTACATCTTGGATTAAATGATTGGTCTATCACAAAGCAGGGTACCACAAACTTAACTGCTCTAAAATCCTCTCTAGATCTTTTTTGCAATAATTGCATTCATACTATAAATTCTTCTTCTTATAATAATCGCATTATTCAACCTATAGACACAGATTGCAATAGCTGAAAGAGGTACTGCATAAAATTACTTCATGTGAATTCTGTATTGTGAAATCTAACCCTTAAAAAAAATTGAAACCCATAAAACTTTCTATGGGTGTTTCCTTTGTGATTTGTTTCACTGTAATATTTTGGGCTATTTTCATTTGCCTTATGCTTTCTGAGCCACATCAAAACTGGCTGATATTTGGCTCTAGATTTCTTTATAATCAAAAGCTTTAGTCTGACCAAAAAAAAAAATAAAATCACGAAACCTCCAACAGATTATTGAATGAACTTTTGAGCTCCAGGAGAGATGGACTCTAACTAAACCTACAAATTAGAAAAATATCATGAGCATGGAGCAGTTTCCAATCCTGACCTTACAGTCCCCAAAACATGACTGAATTCTGAATTCCTAGAGGTCTCCTGGAGGGGAACATGAATCTGAATGTATCTAGATGGGAAACATTAATGCAGTGTAAGATGAGAGCAAACAAATCCTATAGTGCCTGACCCTTTCCTGATATGTGCTATTGGTTTAGATGGGGGTAAAGCTAATTGAGAGTTTCTGTGAGGTTTTCTTGCTAGGCTCTTTTTATTCCTTCTCAATGATCAGGAGTTTCTGAAGGCACAACAGATGGAGCTTGGTATAGGGAGTATATGAAGTGGGGATAGAGCCACCTTTGGGTGCTGAGTGCTGCTCTTGCTCACAGCAGTTCCTGGTACAAGCAGGGGAAAAGGCAAGACGGATGCTGCTATTTGCCTACCTTTGTTTGCCCAACTGGGCAGCAGAACATCAAGGGAGAACCAGAGAAACAGTCAAATTCCTGCCAGCAGTGCATGGAATTGGGAAGAGAAATAACAGATGGCAATTCCTTTGATGCAAGGAACCCATCTGCTACTGCTCCCCTTATGAGTTGCTGGAGATGATGTGTGGAAAAGCTTCAGAACCAGGCTGTGAGAGGCAAATGTGAGTGTGGGTCACACGTGAGAAGATGGAAGAGAGAGTAGCTCTGCTTGTGGAAGAGGACATTACAAGAACAGAGCTGTCCTTCTGCTCAGCTCTTGGCAAGTCCCAAAATAAACTTGTGAAAAGTTAAAGCAACTCAGTTATGTAGGACAACATGCAAGGCAGCTGCTCCCTGATGCCCCACATTGCATACACAAGTGAGAATAGCTGGTGTAAAACTGGCTGCAAGGAAAGTCCACACGAAGCTCATACTATAGCTGTGGTACCAGGCTGCACAGTCCTGCAGAACAGCTCACTTCTGCTACTGACACCATCTCTGATCACCTCTCACTCTTGCCTGCTTTGATGAGCAGAGGTAATATATCTTGGTGTTATGTAACATTGATCCCTGACGACTACCATTTATTATTCTTTTTAAAATTAATAAGTTCATGAATCTCTCTGCTTTTCAGGCTGTCTGAGAACACAGGCAGCTGCTATCACCACATTTATCTTTGGGATATGAATGGAACAATGTCTGCAAACACTGGGGACATCAACTTCCCTGAAAGAAAGATGGTAGTCTATAGTATGCAGTACAACCACAGAAAAATAAATGTGGGCACCTGATTGCCTTCCTGCTTCTTCCTGACTGACAGCTGCTGTGCTGTCAGCTGCAGATCACTCAAAGGTGTCACTGGCACCTGATTGCCTTCCTGCTTCTTCCTGACTGACAGCTGCTGTGCTGTCAGCTGCAGATCACTCAAAGCTGTCACTGACAGGCAACTGAAGAAATAGGAAACACCTTCCATAAAAGACTTACCACTACGGAGAGGACAACACAGGTGCCTGGCTAAAAGAAAAAAATCAAATACTAATCCTCCTCTCCTCCTTACTTTTCTTTAAGAGCAATCCCTCTCCTTAATATTGTGAGAGAATGGTAGCTGTTACGTTTTAAGGGATTTGACAATTTACTGAGAGATGCAGAGGGGAAGCTTGATTTGCAAACTTGTCACAGATTCTCTCTGCAAGAGAGAGAGTCATGTCAGAGTAGAAACATGTTTTGAAAGTGAATTAGCAGGATGAGGGAATTGTTTTGAACACGGGAATGGTCAGGGCAGTCAAGTCTCTTGAATGACTTCTGTGGCCCTTGCTGGCATCCTCGGACACCAATCCATGGAAGGCTGGAACAGACATGCACACACATACACTGCAAGGTTTTCCAAAGAAAGGGCAAGCAGAATATTTTTTTCATTCTCTTTTACAAAAAGCAGTTGAGATGTGGTGTTAAGGAAATATAAAACAAGGCTTAAACAGCCACATACATTTATTTATACACTTGTTTATAAATTACATTACAGGAGAATCATGACATTGCCTTGATAGGAGGCTGAGTTACTGAGCATCATGAGTTGTGGTTGATATGGTAATACAAATATAGTGGGGTGAGCCTTGGAATGGGCTGTGGATCAAAATGCCACTGGAGAACAGTATCCGAAACTGCTGGGAAGGTGGTATCATAGAGAGATTTGCTGGTGGCCTATGTTGACATCCAGCCAGAAGTCCCTTAGTAGTACAGAATAACAGAGATTGTGGGGAGGCATTGCTCTGGAAACATCCAACACCTCACGGAAGAAGATTTCTTCAGGTGGAGCCATCACATGCTGGCACTGAGGTGCTGCCCATCACCCAACACAGAGACAGATTGGGCAGAGCAATTTCACGTTCTTCCAGGACTGGCTGTGCCAGCTCACTGTGCATGGTGAAGATCAAGGTAAATTCTCATGTGTGAGCCCTGTGTGTGCAGCTTTTCCCCATGCAGTCTTGGGGAACTAAAGTAAGTTGAGCTTGACAGTATCGCATTGGTGTTTCTCCCATCTGTGATAGATGGGAACTAGAAAAATAGTGGGGGGAAAGAGGAAGAGGGAGGGAAGGATGTCAAAAATCAGAATGTGTATGGGAAGTGTGGGAGACTTCAGTGGCTGGCTGAGAATTGAGGGTAGATCAGAGACAGAACCGAGGGTAAGGCAATTGTGCTCAGAGATGGCAATCTGCCATCTGATCCTTGTCACTAATGTTTGGGGATATGACTGCAGAGCGAAACAGGTCCTCCCTTCCTGTCCCTTCAGAAAACATGGCCAACAGTCCCTTTCTGCTGCCATACTCATGGGAAATGGGTGTCAGGAAAGGAGCTGCTAGGGATGACAAGCCAGCTGCCTGCTCCCCTGCGCAGCTTTCTCTTCAGTCTGGGTCTCTGTGTGCTCCAGATTCTGCTGTCTCGATAGAGAAGCTTGAACAAAAATATCAGGAGAAAACTTACTTGGGTGACTAAGCACTAAAAAATGAAGTAAAAGACTTATTAGAGCCAGCCTGATAGGTGAAATGATGTTGAAAAATGAGATTATATACGGGAAAGCTGTTGGCAGCCTAAGGGGAAAAGAAACCTCACTATTAAGCAAAGTTTCTTTTCAATTATTGCTATTAATAAGCTCTGGTTGTAATGATTGGATACAATAAATGTGGGTAGAGGTTACATTAGCTGCTCTGAGACTCCTGATTTTCCTTCTAATCAGTGATCTGCTTAAAGAGAAAACCAAAATGTATTACAGGTGCCCAAAATTTGCTGGTGGATTATGTCCCTGTCCCTGTTCAATGCACAGCATCATGAGCTGCCAGGCTAGCTCAGGGAGCCAGGAAGATGCTGGGATGCTGGGATCAGGCAATGCCCAAGGCATAGCTCCTCAGACACCCTCCCACCTAAACTGACAGCCTGTCCTAATTCTGGATTAGTTTGAGCATGCCTAAACTGGTTCCTCCGACTGCAGCTAACCTCTACATGAATAAATGCTTCAATCTTTGGAGCGTGAGGTAGTGGCTGTCAGTGCGAGTTTTAAAAAGCCTTTAAAGATACAGGTCTCTGCAGGTCTTTTGTTTCATTTTCTGCACACCACGCAGATCTGATATTTTCAGTGAATGGCTCTGAATTAATGGTGTTTATTCCACAGCTGAGAATAAGATCTGAATGTTGCAGACATTGAAAATCACATTTACCTGCTCCACAGACAATTTCATCATCTTCGCCACTTACACAGCTCCATGCTGACATGCAGGGACAGCAGAGCTGTGCAGTGCCCAGGGTGTTTGGTCTCTCAAATTGGCCAGGGCAGGTTTCTGTGGTACATTCCAGATGTGTTCCTGCACTTCTCACTGCATCACTTGCAGACATATCTGAACAGCAGGGAGCAGTAGGCAGGGCCAGCTCATGACTACTGCAAGAATTATTTGCCATAGACATGGATGCTTTACATTTCTGCTCTCTGTTCTTCCTCACAGGTTTCAATGTCAGTAGTTCCCAAGAAGCTTCAATTGGTTCCCTGAGAGTCAAAAAAATCTTTTTTGGTCTTTGAGTAGCTTTGCTTTTCTTAAATCCCCCTTTAACACCATGTAGCACTCTGTTCTGCACATTCCTCTTCTTTTTGTCCTCTCTCCATTCCCCTTTATATTCTCTACTTTCCTCATGTTTCTCCTGTCCCCCTACCAGTGATACTATGAAATTGTAGAACAAAAGCTACACTTTTTTACATGATTTAATTTCATATTTATACTGCATAGAAGACAAGAAGTCCTACAAAACCATTAATAAAGTGAAAATTCACAGCATATCTTTATATAAACTCTAATCTAAATAATACTGTCATTGCTGCTGGGTTCAGCTGCCATGTACTAACAGAGCACTCATAAAATACACATGTGATGTATGTCCATCCTTAAAAACACATATAAAAGAGCTATATACCAATGAGACCAATTATTGTTCACTCTGTATAATGAAATGTGCCAAGGCCAGCAAGCAGTTCTTGTGAACAAATCGATCCTGTGTCTCAGGCTGTTCTAGCTGCAGCATCAGAGGAGTTCCCAGACAGATCTCACTCTCAGCAGTTACTCTGCCATTCCTTGCAGCTGTCTTTATAGCCTGGTCTTGAAAATTTTGCTCTTGGAGGCTCCCCAGGTAGGTCAGGGAACCAGATTGCAGTCTCAGCCTTCCATTTATAACTGAAGGAAATTGCCTGAAAATTTGGAAGGCAAAGTTGGAAAAAAAAAAAGAATTCTTATGTTTATTTTTGTTTCTTTCACTCTAGGGTGCTGAACAACTGGAAGCAAGCAGAAAGAGAGGAAGAAAAACCTTCAAAGAGATGTGGCATGTAAACCTCTATCACTTCTGGGTTTGGGTTTTTTTTATCCAGAAGGACTAGTGTTTCAGAGATACAGCATTGAACTTGCTAGCCAGGAGTTACAGAAAGATCTGCCAGGACTGCCCAGCTAACTAAGCAGCAAGAGAAAAGCAGCACAGATGAATGCAGAGCAGTGCACACGGTGAAGTGACCTTAATTCTCTGTTCCAAACAACGAGTTCTCATGTCAGCTTTTGTCACCAGGCATTCTCCTACGTAATTACAAACAGCACTTTGCAAGATGAAGCTTTCTAAGCCCTGACCAGCAAGAAGACCAGGAAGGGAATTTAAACTATATTTTGGTACTCCCTAAGGCTATGGTTTACCCAGTCTTCTGAGAGGCTCAGGCCACCGCAAAAACCAGATTTTACAACAGAAAGGATACTGATAAGGAGAGTCAGTTTGTTTTTGTCAGATTGTATTTGTTAGATTATTTCTGACCCATCTCTGCTGTAGAAGAAAGCAAAAAGATTTGGTTTCCTCATTTTGAAAAAAAGAGATTAACTGAGGACATGATAGAGGTCTAGAGAAACATAACTGACATGGAGCAGGTAGCGAGGGAATGATTAGTCATATTTTTCATGAGACTAGAACTACTGGGCACTCAGTGAAATCATCAAGCAGCAGGTCATAGATAAATGAAAAAAAAAAAGCACTTGCACATGTAGCACCTAATTGCATTGCAGGTCATAACATCCTGTTATTTTATAACATCCTGATTTGTTTGGATGCCCAAAGTATAAATTCTGAAAGCTACTAGATGGGCTCCTAGAGGAAAAGTCTGTCGAGGACAGTTAGACAACATTACATAGATACAATTTCTAGATGAGAAAGCTTCTAAACTAAAAATTGCTGGAAATTGGAGAAGTATCTTGGAAAAATATTAACCCAAGATTTGGTTATGACTTCTTCTTTATTACCAGTGGCTGTAGTAGAAAGACAACACATCACATGGGGTATGTGTATATAGTGCAGCTGTTTGTCTTGCATTTCATCAGAATGACTATTTACAAAAACTAGATACTCAGAAATGGGAAATCATGTAAGAGTAACTCATACTAATTGTTTCCATGAGAACATCAAACGTGCAAAAATTATGCTACTTTTCCCTTAAAGAAAATCTATGTATCTTGAACCATAAAAGAAGTTCAAACTTTTAAAGTTGGAGGAGTGGAGATATGAGAACAAATGAAATTCATACAAATGAGGGCGAAATAGAGAACACAATGAATTAGACCTCCTGTGAGGTTGGTATCTGCTCTCCAGTGAAATTGTGAGCTTTTCCATTGTTTGCAGCATTGTTTTCATGTGCAGGATTAAATTTCACAAGGAGTCTAAAGGGCGAAATGATGACATTTTAATATCTGTCATTTTTCTCCTTCATCAGGGGTAGGAGGAAAAATTAGACTTTTTTTTTCCAAAAGCTGATTGAACTCAGAATTTGGTAGTCAAATAATATAAACTAAGGAAGAACTAAGAAGAGGAATAAAGAACGGAGCACTCATGTATAACCAGTCATTTTCTTCACATTGTTTCTAAAGGTAATGCCAAGAAATTTAATACAGGCTTAAATCAAAGCATTGCCTTAAGCATCAGCATTTAATTTCCTTCCAGCTCACATCCCAGCCAGTGCCAAAGATATATTAGGAATTTGATCAACAAGAGACCTGATTTCCATTTTGATACGGGATTATAATTACTAGAACTATCTTGATAGATAGGTACTGTAAGAAATTAGTATTGCTGGAAGAGAAATTTGTTTCTTCAGCTACAATAATGAACTGGTTTTATTGGCCATAGAGGCACTGGTTACCTCAGTGCCACTTTAACAGATTTTCAGAAAAGACTCTTCAAATTACACATGCCCAGGAAAGATGATAATGTTCATCTCCATTCACAGGACAACTACATTAATTATTTCAACCTAAAAATTATTGCAGATTATTCAGGTACATACTAGAGATTTTTTATATCCCCACTGAGTCTTGCAACTTAAGAATGTTGTTGTTTAAAGGTGGTGATTATTTGTAATTTTTGGTATTATACATCTTACTGAAATTTAAATCACATTACCAGCTATGAAAATCCAAGTAGTGCCTCAATACAGTGCAACATCTAGTTAATTGGCCCCAATACAAAGGACAGTTTTGCTTCCACTTAATGTCTGTGTATCTTTAAATCTTCTCAGAGTCTAAAAATTAGGCATAGGGGTAGATATTTTATTTGGGTTTTTTGCAGCATATTTATACTGGAATGTTTCTGATTTTTTTCTTGGGGGGATGGGTCATGTATACCTTTCCTTTTAAGAGGGAATCCTAATAAATTCCATCAGTAGTTTTTCCTGGGATTTTCTTCCCCCTAAAGACCAGATGGAAGGTGCCCAGCCTGAAGGGTTTATGTACATTTGGAAGACTCGTTGGAAAAGGAAGAAGTTCTTCTAAAATAATTTTTTTCAGCTGTATTTTTCTATACTCCTGTGATTTGCATTGTTATCAGACCTCACTTGTGTCAGAAGAGCAGCAGAAATAGCTTTTATTTTTCAACAGAAATTTCCATATGGGTCAGCCTTTTTGATCTCATAATATTCTGTAGCACTGAAGAACAAACTCAGACAAATTATCATCGACACATGGAAGCTGGAGATAGATGACTGGAAGTTTTTTGGCCCCATTTTTTCTCTTATTCAGCCCAAACTACTTTATTTTTAGATTATGCTACTTTGTACCCCATCCATAAATACTCCACTTTTCCCTTTGATTTCAATTTCATAATTAATTTATATTAACACATTTAAATCCAGAACAGGCACTCATATAATGATTTGCAGATTTTAATAGTTCTTTGCCATCTCCTGTCTCTTCCTCCATTTATCATCTAACCCACTATTTCTTACCAGAATTAATAAACTTTAATCCAATTGGTAAAGCCCTGGGTAAGCTTTGTGTGCAAAAGTTAGAGGGCTGAGCCCAGACTTCCCTTTTCTTGTGTGTTGCGCTAATAGGGGTGGCTGTTCATGAGTGCTGTGTCCTTCAGATGCAGGGCTCTCAGTTCCTAAGCCAAATAAATGCTCTGTAGCCACCAATTTGATGTATTTCATTTGCCTGACCCAGAAAGCAAGTCCTGGCTCATCCATACCTTACCTGCAGCTTCTGCACAGCCCAAGGGTGCCCCAGACTGTGAACACAGGCTGGGTCTGGTTTTCTTGTTCATGGGGGATGTGATGGAGAAAGTTCCTCACAGAGCCTTTAGATGAGTATGTAAACACCAGATTTACTCTAAAAACTGATCAGGAAATTACAAAAAGCTAAGGCTTGCTAACAGCAAGGCCTCCAAACAATTCCTTTCCTCAGCAATATGCCATCCCTCCCAGTCCTCAACTTCTGAGCAGGCAGCTTCAGCTTTGTTCCACCCAGTTCCAGGCCAGATCTCCACCTTCCTATTCTGTTCAGAAATTGGTCATCAAAAAACCCTGCCTTCTTCTATCAGATGCTTTCCTCAAGGACTTCCCTGCCCTGCCAGGCAAGGCAAGGCTTGTTACCTGCTCCTCAGATAGGAAACAAAGTTATTCAGATTACTTTAACTATATCTTTGTTTATTTGCTCCACAGAAAACACCAAAGCAACACCCGAAGATCTAAGATTCCAGTTAAAAGTGAGTCATTGCGACCCTTTCTGCTTTTGCAGGTATGTATTTTTCATCAAGCACCATCAAAGTGGCAATTAATGCACTTCTGACTATTTTTTGGCCCATTGGAGAAGCACAGTTACTACATGCTGGTTTCCAAACCCAGATGCTTCAGTTCGTCATACTAACTGTACTTCAATTTTTCCAGGTCACATGAAGAAGTAGCTTCTGATAACTGGGTCAACAGGAGGACAACATTTAATTACAGTTCAGAGTACTCTTGATCATGTGTTTCCCTCTTTCTGATGAAACCTAAATAAGATCAAAGACTCCAGGTCTTATTTTCTGCCATATGGACCCTGTACTGAACAGTTGATTAAAAATCTTTTTGGCATTAAACAGTTGGCTCCTTTCCTAATATAAAAACAGCTTTTGCAGAATCGAAATTTTCTGCTAAGAAAACTTTCTGTTTACAATTAGAATAACTGAAATATTATCATCATGGTATCAATGCAGAATATACTGAAACTGAAGTTCAAGATTCTTCCAAGTTACCCAAAATGTTTCATGCTGAGCACTTCTACAATTAACGGCAACTGCTGGTCACACTGCCTTGTGTGATACAAATTAGTGTGTCAATCTCCTTTTTTTCTTAATTCTTGGTTTCCCTGACACAATTCAGTGCATTCTTTATTTAAAAAACATGAATGTTTAATTGTGGGAGCCACAGGACTTTCATAGCGTTATGGAAAATGCACCTGACCAGAGAATTCTGCTTTATAGTGAGCATCAGGTTATTCAAAAGCAGCATCCAAGATGCCGTGGACCATGTTGGAAAAACTGCATGTGACAAATCACTCTAAAGTATTTTTGAAATTAAGAACTATTTTTCAGATAATATGACTTGGTCCTATGAAGTTGTTTGTGTGATTATTGTAAAGTGCAGCAATGTTCATTGGTTATAGAATCAAGTCCTGTTAGCACTCACAACAAATTGACTCCAAGTGGGGTTGCACTACCTTATTTAAAATCAAAATTTCATCTGTGTTACTGTAGTTTCATGAGAAGTTAGAGCAAACTGTTTCCCTTGCTCAATGCCAAACTGCTTTGTTTTGACACAAAATTTTAGCGCTTTCAGAAAAAAAACCTTGAAAGCACTTCATATTTGTATTTTAAAAAGTGACTAAAACTTGTATAAAGATCTGATGTATATTTAATATGAATCATTTTGTCTGATAAGAAGATGCAAAAATTAGATATTTCTTTCAAAATCTGGATTTTTCCTGGTTACTTATTTAACTCTTTGTTCTGCTGGCCAATTACGAATGGTTTTGGCAGCATCGTGCAGTCAAGTATTTGTAAGTTTATACTGCATCACAGTGCAAGGCTTTTTTTTTGTCCAAGTACCCAAATTAAGGACTTGCACATTCAGGAAGTACTTACCATGGTAATTCTTAATCCATAAGTACCAAGAGATTTTACACCATGGCATTTTCTTCCATTAAAGGGTCAGATTCTGTTCCTGCCTACAAACCACTGAGGTATGTGTGATACCAAGCTTGGCCCAGCTGAGTTGCTGTGACTGATGCACTGAAAAATAAAAGCAGATAAATCTGATTATCAAGGTGATGAGATGTTTGTCTGATCCCTGGGCACGTGAGCTTTTGCCCTTGACTCTAGGAACAGGCTACCCAAGAAAGCAGCTGGGTCACAACCCCTGGAGATATTTAAAAGATGTGTAGATGTGACACCTGGGGACGTGGTTTTGTGGTGGACTGGCAGTGCTGTGTTAATGGTTGGAGTCCATTGTCTTGAAGGTCTTTTCCAACCTAAATGATACCATGATTCTGTGACTTCAGATCTCCCATGTACAAACCACTCCCAGCTCTGTGTACTTTAAATGTCTCCCTCACAGTGTTCCTTGATTTCTGCTTCACCAAGATAAGACCAGGCTAGCTGAGAGAAGAGAAATATTTTTCCTGAAGTATCCACCATAACCTCGTCCTCTACAATGATATCTTGCATCACTGCTTCAACTACAATATCTCATAAAGTGTCTTTTCAGTAAAAGTAAAAAGTCTTTTGCTACTACACAGTTTTATGTGACAGGCAAGGAGACTCACATGCATCAATTGTTAGCCATCAGCAATGGCTTTCCTGGGGCCTGACAACTTCCCTGTGCACTCCACTGAATTTACAGCATAGACTTTTGCAGACATCTCGCTGGAAAATTAGGAAATGGGAGCCAGCCATGTGAAAACCCATTAGAGAAGCTACCACAGTCCCAGGCTGTCCATTGCCCCTTCCAGAAGGAAGCAGTGCCACTCCAGAGGATTGTTTTGGCTTTGTTGGGCTGGCGTCAGAAGCCCCTGCCCTTCTGAGTTTAAGGGTTGCAGAAGCAAAGCCTAAACGTTTGACAATTTATAAAAACAAGGTTACTTTGTTTTCCATCCTAATTTTTCATTGCCTCGGCTGCTCTGCTGGCAGGCAATTTCATGAAGATACGGTCTGATAAACTGACTTTGAACACTGAATCAATTGTGTGATTTAAAGTAAGAGCCCAGACTCAGCCAGCAAGTCATAAAGCAAAAAATTCATTAGAAAGGGAGCTGCAGTAAGCCACTCTAATAAGGGGCATCCTAATAGTTTTATGTTCAAAGCAGCTTTTAATGATAAATAATACTGTGTTTGAGAAGTAAAGAGACTGAAATAATTGTTTATGAAATTGCAATATATGGTTAATTTAGAAGAAAAGAAAGATTCCCAGACATGCTGATTTTTAAATCCTTTTCCACAGAGCTGCCTGATACAAAGGCTATGAAAGACTGGTTGTTATTTAGTGAGATCACTCACGGCATTTCTTTTCCTCTTTCTAGCCACAGAAAAGGCAGTAAGGAAAATTAGACTGACAGATCTTCCCCTAGCTGGAAAGAAAAAGCACAGCAAAAGGAAATCCATCTGTTCTCACCCGTGGAATTTCATGTTATCCCATATAAGGGCAAGTTTATCCAGCACATATGCATCAAAAATCCTAAAACCCTGGGTGTTACAAAACCACCAGGACAACTGCCAAATGCCAGTTTCAAGGCATGTGTAAAAGGTTAAGACAAAATTCAGGGCACTTTGGGATTCCAGTGCATAGTAAGCTGCACTAGAATACATGGCACAACAGATTAATATTTCATGTCTGTCAAACTAAGGTATCTTTTTTAATAGGGGAGAGACCCAGCTGAAGGGAAGGGCAAATCAGCTAAGCCTCATTGCCAGCAATGGGATGGTTTAGTGCCCTCTGACCAGTGTGTGCCCCCCAAAACACTCCTGTCCTGGGTAGGCCACCACACAAAGACCAGGAGACTCAGAGCCCCATCCACCCTGACCCTGAATTGTTTCCAAGGCTGGGGCATTCACCACCTCTTTGGGCAAGCTATGCAGGTGTCTCACCACCCTTCTCCTTTTATCTTGTCTGAATCTACCCTCTCTATTTCAAAACCATTGCCCCTTGTCCTATCACAATAGGCTGTGCTAAAAAGTCTGCCCCCCTACATGCCTGGCTGCAAGGCACAGCAGAGTCCCCCCATCCTTCAGATCACTTTCCATTACCACTCCCCAAATCACCAGACCTGTAGGCTTTGGAAAAAACAGCCAGTGCCAGAGAAATGATGATCAATTCTTTCATGCCAGTGTTACCTTATTGCTAGTACTGACCAAGACAACCTTCTATCCACTGACAGGGGTGAATCCTCTGGGTAGGAGCAGAGGCACATTGTGAACTTTGGGTTTCTAGCAGTGAGACAATGGCAACAGCCCCTTAGAAGCAGACAGATGTTGCTGTAGCACTAAATGCAGTCTCCACACTGTCATCTAGTGGATTCAGTGGTGATAGCCAGAGCTCAGTTTAATACTACACTGTAATTTAACCGAACATAACTCCATCTTAATTTTTTTTTCTGTACACTTTCTGCCTTTTCTCACCCAGTTCTCCTGGGATTTCTCCTTTCTGAATCCTTCTTTTACAGTAATTTTATTATCTTCATTTTAAACCTTTAATACAGCAATGCCTTTTCTTTGGGTTACTGTAATTCCTAGGCAGGCTGAGAATTACAAATTACAAATCCCCACTAGCCAGTGACTGCAGAATGTATTTTCCTTTTAGAAGACTCTATCTTTTCCTTAAATTAGGGTATAAATAAGTTTCTTGTGTGTGCAGAGCAGAATAAGTGCCCTATGAGATCTATTATGAGTGATGTAGGTGCCCTCTGATGCCCCTCCAGGCTTCAAAGACAGCTCTGCATGCTGAACATGCCAGATGTCTGCAGCTACACAGTGCCTCTCCCTCTCCAGGCTCCCTCCCCACAGTTTGCAGGCTCCTGCTCTGAGAAATTGCCAGATAAATTCAAGCACTATAAACACATGGAAAACAGTTATGCCAGTTATGTTTGCCTAAACCTAACAAGTATGGAACTACAATAAACCTAACAGTGTGCAGGTATGATAAATATTAGTAAGGTGGAGCATGACAAGCACCCCAAAATACTGAGTTCTTCCAGTTCAAGAGGGTCTGTAAGATGCAGCTGTTGGGCCCATGCTCATGAGGGGTGTCCCACCTCATGTGTCAAGGTGGAGTGGAGGTGTTTGTGTAGCTGTGGATTTCCAGACAGTGGGATTTTCAATGCTGATCCTGTTTTGCTAAGTCTACCTCTTGGAATTAGATTTTCCGTTTTCCCTTTCATCCTCTCAGTTGTAGTAACCTGTGACCTTCTGTACTTGCTCATTTATGGAGCCAGATTGCTCCTCATTCCTGGGGAGTCAGCTCTGAGTCTGTCCCAGAGGCAGCCCATCACTCCATCCGCATTCCACAGCTGCCTTCCTGAGGAGTCAGCTCCCCAGGCTAACCCAGAGACAAGTGATCCCTTCTCTCTCGCTCTGCAGCTGGTTCAAGCACTGGGATTTTGCAATATCAACCCTATGGTCTTACAAGATGTTAAATCAGCAATTTGCTAAATATATTACTTACAGGTCAGCAATTCTCTCACTATTTTGCAGCTATAGTAAGTCTGTGATTTGGCCAGTCTCTGTCCTATCAGAAGAAATGCTAAATATGTTTGTGCTGCTTTGGCAATTTTGTCATTGGCCCAGCTCAACAGTCCCCTTCTTGTGACTCTCCACTGCACACAGTTTCTTACAAAAACTGAGAAGGGAAAAGGATTTGTCAGAAGCTGTAAACAAAGGATATGAGGCCATTGACATGCAGCAGAAAGCAGAAATACAACTTCAAACATTTAGTCTAACAGATTACAAAACACACTCCAGACCAGCTTTTCTTCTCTGCATCTGTGCTTCTGCATTCATACCAGAGGCTCTATCAAAAACCTCTTGGATGAGTACAGAAGTTATTTTTAATAAAAAATTTCAGTTTAATAATAATTTTAATGAGCCATTGGGGAAAAAACAAAAAAGAGGTATCTTCCACAGGCCACAGTATTAATCTATCAGGGAAAGAAACCCATTGCCACATTAATGGTTGACTCCTAAATAAAAGCTGGGACTGCAGGAATCAGTCAACCTCCTCTAGAGAAAGCTGGGTTGGTTTCTTCAGCAATTAATTTTCAAGATTTTAGATCAACTCAAATAATGATAAGCAAATGAACAAGGATGTGACACAAAAAGAACAAAGAATTAGGAGCTAACAACAACTGCTGCATTATCAAGTCTGTGTTAGACCCAGCTAACAGGTGGCCACTCTCCTGGAGATGCACCCTGTCACCAAGCTTTTAACAGAAACCTGTCCCTGTTGAAAGGGCCATTGGAGGAACAGAAGTCAGGATGGGAGAACAGTTACTTCAGAATTGAATTCTCGTTCTGTATCTTATCACAAATACACAAGCCTCCCAAGTAAGGCAAGAAGACATACTTACTTTGGTACTTGTGCTTAAGGTTGTTCTTGGAGGGAAGCAGCATGACACCCTGTTCTGCATTCACCACTCAGAGCTCTCCAAATAGGTTTGAGTTGCTTTACCCTCACTCCAGGCAGAGCATCCTGCTATCCGATGAGACTTGCCTCAGGGAATTTAAGGTAATTAACCTCCAATTAATAAAAACATTTGAATAGTGATTTGGATTTTTCTTTAAAAAAAAAAAAGAAACAAATATTTTTGCACAGGTAACCCTTTTCCTCCCCCATTCCAGGCCCAGTTTCACTCCATCACACTAGGCACCTCTCCTTCCCCTCCTGCAATCACTGCAGGCTGCAATACACTCACTTCTTTCATTAAGGCAATGGGCAAAGCAGGGCTACAAAAAGACAATAGGGATTTCTTCTGCTGGAATCTCAAGAAGACCCCTGACCAGCTCCATATAGAAAACAGCACTTGAAGCTACAGCAGCCATGCCTAGTTCTCATTAACTACGCATTTGGCCCTTCTCCCGTTCCCAATGCACAGAACAATGGAGTGAGTGAGGTTCTCATCAAAACACTGCAGAACACAACTCTCTGCAGTTTATCTCCTTTGCCACAAAGCCTCCCAGGAGTACAGAACAGCTGAAAGCCCCTTGCACTAACCCAGAAGAGTGCCTCTCTCCTAGGCAGCAGTGGGGCTTCTCATCTTACTGCACTTTCTAATTCCTGAGAGCCTTTCTTTACACTGTGTATGGAAACTGATCATCACAGTACTAAATGAGTACAAGTCCACAAAATCAGTTAAGTTTACAGAGCCATTAAGTCCCAAGAACTTACTGTTTGTATTGAATAGTCGCCTCCAAACACTAAACGTGTAAGTTTTGTCCTTTGCTCTCTTTCCCATACTCTTTCTATTAAAAATATCTTTTTGTCATAAAATGTTTTAAAATGTAAGGTTTTGGGACTCATGCATGTTTAAGTCTTGTCTGTAGCTGTTTAAGGTCTTATCAGGGGAGAAATTTGCTTTGGATGTACTTGCACATCAGAACAGATTCAACCAGTTAGCTGCATGAAATGCAGAGCAGAAATGCTGAGAAGCAGCATCAGGCTTCCCTATAAAAGTTTTTCTTGTTGGCTCCTGTAACTGCCCATTTATCTTGCAGTTGCTGGAGATGCCCACAGGTGACGCAGGCAGTGCTAGAGACAGTTGCATCTGCTCTGTATCTGTCTGTCAAGCCAGCATGACCACAATAATGTTTGGTGTTTACATGTGACATTGATGCACATATCCACAGTGCTCATTCTGTCGAGCAGATGGTCACAGGCTTTTCCCTGTAGGTACTCCTTGCAGCCCTAACACTGTTCCTTACAGATATTTTCCTTCCAGCAGCTGTTTGAATGGATAGTGGCCAACTTACGAGCCACAGCAAATTACCAGAGAGATTCCAGTATCAGCAAAAATTGCTATGATATGACTACACTGGAGACTGTAACTGCACAGGGCAGTTCAAAATAACAGCAGCCAGCTGAAAAATGGTACCATTGAACCCAATGAGCCCATTGAACCCACATTATGTTAAAATACTTCATCCATTACTTTCTTGACTGTACAACAACCAACCAACACAAGAACCAAGCAGAAGGTACATGGCCAGTCTATCCCAAAGATCCCAGCCATACCAAATCAGTGTAAGCACAAGACACCATGTAAACATTACCACAGAGCCAAGATTCACTTCTTGGTGTAAGGGAGGAAGAAGACACAGTTGTATTCATCGGGACTCAAAACTGTCGTTCTTGCTTATTGGATGCACAAGGTCAGTGAGAAGATTTCTCCAAATATTTAGAACATAAACATCATGGGTCAATGGATTGAACAATTTCCTATTGAAAAGAATTGACTCAAGCATGTATGTCGGCTTCATGTATCATTGTGCAGAACAAAACCCAGACTAAATTCCTGACAGGAACTCTTTGTACTGGGTACACTTAAGACTGCAATAAATCTTCCTTCATGTGGGCAGTATAATACAGGTAACTAAACTCTCAAGAAAATGAAAAACCTTCTCAGAGTTGACAACATTATTACAAAATCCTCCAGTGGCAACATTCCCCACAGACCAATAGTTTTGCACCCAGAGAGAAAAGCAAACTAACAAACTTACAACTGTTTTCTTTTAACAAGGAAAAACCATCACTTATTTTAAAGCTGCATTTCATCTACAGGAATATCTTCAATGCCTATTTAACTGACTGCAAAAAGCACAGCTTCATACTTTTAGAACAAAAAGACAAGGTGTAATCCTCAAAAGTTTATTTCAAGTATAAAAATTGTTCAGTAAAGTATCTACAGGTTTTTCGTTCAGCATAAAGGTTTAATAAGATAGAAAGAATCAAGTACCAAATCTCTGTAAAAATACGATTTGATTTTAACTTTTGAGTAACAGTGAAAAGGCACTTAAACATAAGATAGCCAATGACAACCACAACTGTTACGTCAGTGAACGTGTAAGCAAACATAATCTAACACTTTATAAACAAAGACATTAATTACAGTCTAGCTGAACTCAGCAATTTAATCCAGACAAGAGTGAATTCGAACTCCCCGCGCTTCAACAACTGCACTTTTCTTTCAAGTGCAAAGAAAGAACGAAAAGCAAGAGAAGTCTTCAGTAAACGGAAGACTTCAAACTAAGAACTCCGAGTTCAATCCATAACAGCTTCACAAAAAGAAATGTAACAAAACTCGGTAGCAGCATAAATACTTCATAAATGCCCCTGATCTGTGTGCTTTAATTGAGGGGTTTATATTTCTATTCCCAGTTTAGAAAAAAAAATTTTCTACAAAAACAGAAAGCCTTTTTAGAAGCAAAACTATCAGACTAACGTAAGTGGGAAAGAGAAGTGTAATGCTTGGGAATCCACTGCGATCCCTTTGCAGCTGAAATATTTTTCTACTGTCAGCAATGGAAAGTATAACAAGTAGAAGTTTTTGAGAATCAGGCAAGAAAACAGGCTATGACAGTTTAAATGAGTTTGTTTTTTTTTTTGGTCAAGATTCAATGAGCTACTCTATCTTAAAAAAGAGAATCAAATACGCCAAAAGAAACAATACATTTAAAACAGCATTTACAGCACCAAAGCATATTTGGACAATAAATACAAAATAAGATGGTGATTATTCACAAATACGAGGAAAATAGGGAAGGAAACTTTCAACACCCACCAGAAAACTGTGGGGATTTACAATTATTCAGCAATATTAAGTAAACAAGAAAAAATATTCTTAGTGTTGGCATTTTTTTCTCAGTGATAGTAAGACCTTTGATATAGAAGTACTATCAAGACTTTTGCATCTTTTTTTCCAGATACATTTTCCTGTAGGTCTGAAACATCTCTTTTGAGTCTTTGACAGGAATCTGAAGAGTCTCTCCATTTCCATCCAGAAGCTGTATAGCTGTATCAAGGGGAATACTGTCCTCAGCTGCAAGACAGACAAGCATGTTAAAGCAAGAGTCTCAAAGGACTCTTCTCTTTATGCATGTGGTACCTATGACCTTCAGTGTCAAAAACGATGCCACAAACTTTCTTCCTAAAGCACCAGGCACCTCAGATTTAAAACAATCTCCAGTGCATCTTTAAGCACAAAATGGCTATTTGGGTGTCTTCACAGGAGAGATTTCTGGAGAGTCCTAAGAAAGGTGTGACAGAAAACGTGCATTTGTGAAAGGAAGAGAAGAAGCAAGAGGAAAGGCTAAAAGATGGCAGACACCAAAGCCCAAGGACACAGGCAACAGCAATAAAAGATGCAAAAGTTGCAAACTACATCACTTGCAACACCACAATGCAAGTATCAGCATGCAAGCCCTCTGCTCTAAAGCAAAGAAACAGATAACAACGAGGTTACAGAATGCATTGTTTCCTGTCAGACCACTAGGAAAACAAGGCTAGAGCTAGAGAGGTACCTAAAGCAAAGAAACAAGGACAGCTGGAAGCAACCTCACCCAAGATTTGCAAAGGATGGAAGAAACAAGATCCTGAGATGAAAATTGCCACTGCTGTGACAGTTGACTCCTAGAGGGTATAAAAGACCATCCTAAAAGCAATTTGCCATTCAAGAGAAATGAGGAAGATGTTAATAATAGCCTGACTTTTCCTCTGGGTGTCATATAGATTATTTTGTCCAGACTACTGGGACACACAGGTCCTGGAACTTGCGAGCACAGGTGTTATGTGTGGACAGTAGCAGTGTACTGTGAAAGCCAGATTTATTTTAAAAATAACTTTCTGTTTTTGCACTAGATTCCACTACATCTCTTCCCATATTTTAAAGCGTGAAAGAGTCTTTATAAACAATTTTAAATTGTATTTAAATGCTGTTACCAGTGCTATATCCAAATTAACAGCACAGGAAAATTTCAACATTTCCAGTAACATATTCACAAAGCAATAAAACACTACACAAATCTTTGAGACTTTTAAGTCTATTCTATGGTATCTTTTTAATCAACAGAATGAGTAAATAATAATTTAAAATGCTTTATTAAGGTTTACTTTTGTAAAGGAACATTTAAAACTAAGCAAAGAGGATTTAACTTGTATTTCAAATGGAACATTCAGAAGTCACTTCACCTGTAGAGATCTCTTCCAGTTTCTTTTGCTTCACTGGTTCACATTTTAACCAATCTTCTTTTTTACTTTTAACACCTAAAAAGAAATTTTCAAAAAATGTTTCTGAGGTTCCTATATCACAAGTTTTGGCCTCTATTCAGTATTAAATTTTAACACATACTAGCACATGCAAAAGGAAATTTCCTTTGGGTATGAAAATTACTCCAAGGGCTGATACATACACCTTTAAGATTTGGGTTCATTTAAAAATCAAATACCACATTTGACATAAATATGCTTCAGAATACACCATGTAAAATGGTGAAAAATGGGGTAAGGAAGAAGAGAAGGAAAAAGGGATGCTTAAAGCAAAGATGGCAAAGTTATGGGGACTATGGGCAGGATATGTCTGGCCTATGCCTGCTCTATTCCTCAATGTCACAAAAGATCTCTCCTTCCTCGTCCAGCTAGACTGATGCACAGCCAGGTGAACAGTGAATACAGATCACCTTTGGTAACTACACCAAGGGAATCTACTTTCTACAACCAAGCCATACTAACTTCAAGTACTTTAGAAAGCCTTCTCCCAAAGTTACTTGAAACAGCCATGTTCCAAAGTATTCTAATTTCACTATCTAAGACTTACAGAAAATTGAAGGAAAACTCTCATGTCCTTTTGCAGGACACAGCAAAAGACACAGCTGGGGTCTGTAGAGAGCAAGTTGGCATATCTTGGTCTTCAACCTCTACAGCCTCATGTTTTCACTGTCTGTAGCTTTGTGTAACATGAATTTAAACAGGAATACATAGATTTTACTTACAAATGAATAACCAAGTGAGCATCATACCTTCTACAACAACTTTATCTCTTTCTGGAGAATTCTTTGCAGGTAAGCTTTCTTCACCAGGGGCTGGATTTCTTAACAGTATGTCTGGACACAGCTTGAACCCAAGGACTTCCTGTTTGCATGATTTCTCAACTGTCGAGACAGACACGTCTCTTTTTGAGTTGCTGCTTTGAGACACTTTGGTGGTTTTATGCCAGACGGGTCTGACAGGTGATGTCTCTAATTTTGTCAGATAGATGCGCTCCTGCGCTGTACGTTTAAATGCCACTCTGTTCAGGTAGTGTTTTTTGGGTTCCTTTTGAAGATGCAGTTTTAGTCTGCTATTTCTTCTGTTTAGGTACAGAAGATTTTTATCAGGAAACACTTTCTCAGAGCACTTGTCTTTGTTTTGACCATCAAGATGTCTTTCTTTGCTAGAAAAGTAGTTTTTAGACATGCTAGAAGATCGAGCCCTTTTTCTCTGCAGTTTAAGCACAGAGCAATCTAAGGAACTCCTTGGTTTCCAACCATTTTCTCCATTCAGTTTTTTAGCTTTGTCAGCATTTAGCAAGCAATTGTGTGCAAGCTGCTTAGAACTCTTTGCTTCAGATTGTTTCAGTCCTTCCTCTTCTAGCTTTGTTTTCTTAAATTCTCTCTTCCCAACGATATTTTCCTTCATCTTCCGTTTGTATGGCTGCTCCTGAAAAGGGTGAACTTTCACAGATTTATGCTGAGAATATTTTGTGTGTCTTGATTTGAAGTCTACAATGCTACTATCTGAGAATTTTACAGCATCAGCTTGGCAACTAATCGATTTTTTATGTTTTATTTCTGCTGGTGATTTTGCTTGCTCTTTGACACTAATTCCTACATCTTGCCTAAGCAACTCCTTTTCTTTCCTACAATTTTGTTCTTCAGCTGAGTTCTCTTCACAAGTTTGAATTTTTTGTCCTTGACTGACTTCAGAGTGCTTAATTTCAACAGTTTCTGACTTCACAGATTGGTGAATGTCCGTTTTGGATTTCATGGTCAAACCTGGTTTGGTTATATCTTTTGAAAGGGACTCAGTTTTGAAAACTCTCTCCTTCTTTATGGACAACTTTGCCATGCCGTCTGCATGTGTATGATCAGTTTTCTCTGATAACTCTTGGGAGGCTGTCTGGTGCTCTTTTTCATGATAATGAAGCTCTTTACTTGACACTTGTGTTCCTTTGTCAATTTGCAGATGTTCCTTCCTACTGCTGCTTTTGTATTTATCAGCATCCTGGTTTTCAAAGGAATCAACTGGTCCAATTTTTTCCTGCTGTGTTGTAGGCAGTTTGTATTCATTATCTACCTTCAGCCTAGGTTTTTTGTTCATTGTAGAAGTGTATTTGGAAATATCTTTATTTTTACTTACACTGTCTGGGTTTTTTCCAGAAATTGTTAGGTCTCCCATTGCACAGTTTTTCAAGGCATCAGACTGACTGTAGTTTTTTTCTGTCTCTGCAGAATCATTGTTTTCAGTTTTAGAAAGTTGACAAACATTTTTCTCTGAACCAGATGCTTCTAAATGAGAGGGACAATGCAGTGTTTTACAAGTTACAGATACACCACCTGTTAAAGAGCAATCTTCAATTTTTTCACTGGGTTTAGATGTTTCTTGTGGGGCTTTTTCCTGCTCACATAGATTCTGACTAGGCTGGACACTGCCTTCAAGGTTCTCCTTGTCAGCTGAAGTCTTTTCTGACTGTTGACTCATTTCTCTCTTGCTGTCACTAGAGGGACACTGGTTGAGTCCAGGAGACAATTCTTGAACCTGATCAGAGCTTAACACTGCAATTTTAGTCTGATTTACTGGGTCCTTCAAATGAGAATTCTTGTCACAAATTTTAATCTCTTTTTGAGACTGATTCTCTGTCCGTTCAGCCACAGAATGATTTTGTGCTGCTTCTTTTGTTAGCATATCAGCACGTTCGATGCCATATGGAAACTCTTTCACTAGAGCAAGCAGCTGGTCTTTTAGGTATCTACTAGGTTCTGTTCCAAAATATTTCACCTCCTTTTCTGTGCTGTTTTTACTGGGCATGGAATTTTGTTTACTGTGGTCTTCTGGAACAGCGGGTGCATTTGCTTTAGCAGTTCTGCTGACAGAGGAATATATTGCATTTTGACCTAACTTCTGAGTCATATTAGCAAGACTTTCTAAGTAATTTTCAGAATGCTTGAAAGGTGCCTTGAATGATGCGTTTTGTTCAGAGGTAGAAAGTGCTTTAGGAGGATTGCCACTGCTTTCCTTCTCCAAATGAGTTGATGATTCTTCCAACATCTTCAGCAGCAAGCTCTCTCTTTGGGAAGTGTTATTGCTCAGCTCAGTTTTCTGCACGTCTGGTTGTTGTTCCTTTTGGTTTGCACTAGATGCATTTCCTTCCGATACGTGTGTCTCATAGACTGACTTGAACATGCCTGCTATTTGCGGATTGTAAAATTTATCACCTTCAACAAGAGAGCATACACTAGAAATACAAAACATGTCATTTTCCTGCACAGTTGTGGATGTATCTCCTGCCTCTAACACAGTTTGCTTGTCTTCATGGTCTCTTATACCTTCTTGAGAGGTTTGACTACAAAAATTTGTGCCTGATTCAGGAATAGTAGCCTTGTTTTGTAATCCAAGCTCCAGATTTTCTCTTGCATCTTGTGCAGATTGACTAACTTTCCTTTGGTTTTCATCACCTAATTTGATCTGTTGCAAATCTGAGTCCACTTTTTGTTCCAGAATACAATCACTGGGTGATGACCAAGCATTTTCTATTGTTCCTTTGGCAGTATTTACCACACTTACACAACTTTTCCCTTCTTCTTGCAAGCTACATGTGCTCCCCAAGTTGATCGCTGGACAGGTTTTACCTTCAGGTGTTAAGATATTGCCTCCCTGCTCACTTAGTGTTTTTTGTTCACAAAGTACTAAAGGAGAGACAACTGCAACTTGAGGTTCAAAATTTTTTATCAAACTGGAAGTCAATGTATCAAGTTTTTGTCCCACAGAGGTAGCTGTTACAGGCAAAACGGCCTCATCCAGGCTAGCTAAAACATTTTTGTTCTCCCTCTTCGTTGTGTTTTGGTTGGAAGGTGAAACCTGATTTGCCGTGGTGCTTTCATTTGACTGTTTATTTTGCACACTTACAGATTCTGATGGATAATTCTCCCACAAGCGCAGGCATGCAGCCAGCTCTTCCACAGAGTAACTGCAATTGCTCTGGTTACAGGATGCACTCTCAGTAAATGGCGTTTTTTTCTGAGCTACCTCAGTCTGGAATTTAGCATCACCAGATGCAGTTGTTTCTGATGCAGCAGAGTTTGTGTGAGCGACAGATGCCTGCTCACCTTTCAGACTTTTCACATTCTTCTCACCAGTGTCTTTTAGCAAGCTTCCACCCAAGACAGATGTATCAAGCAGTGGTTTGTCATTACACAAGAGAGTCGTCAGTATTTTATCAGCAGTAGCACCAGCTGTCTTCTCTTTCAGCGCATTTGTGCTGCTCAATACAAACTGAAGAAATGATGAGTTCTCGGGGCCAATTTGCAAACTCTTTGATGCAATCTTGACAGAGCTCCCTGCTTGAGTAAAACATGAAGCATTGTTCGAAGAAGTCACAGTTCCTTGAGAAGAGGTCAAGGCATGCACATCCCTTTGATCCAATGAGCTCTCAGGATTATTAAATTGAGCTGGGACTTTGCTCTGAGGGGGAATAGAAGTGAAGCTTGAAGAAAGGCTTCCCTGTTCTACCTGAGGGTTACTTTGAGTCACCTCCAATCTTCGGTTATCAGCGCTGGCTAGATTTTTGTCCTTTCTCTCTTCATGTGAAACCTTGAGCATGGGCCTCTCTGTCCTCACTGCTTCAGATGGGGAAGGTGGCACATTTTGTTTGGGCATGCACGGAAGACAATTAGCAGGGGAACATGGATAACTAGGAGGAGGAGGGAGAGTACTTTTGTGATGATAGATTTTTTTTTTATAATTATGAACCGTTTCAAGCAGGACAACCTTTTTTTTAAGACAGTTCAGCTTCTCAGCTTCCCAAGCTAGTCTCTCCTTTGTAATTCCCATTCCATGTGTTGCTGTCGCTGAAGAAATCTGAGCACCAACAGGCCCATTCATCAAACTATTAGTCTGGCTCTCTGGAACTGAAGCAGGATCACTCAGTGGCTTTGAAGAAAGAGCTTCTATTTCCTTCACAACATCAAGCAGTGCTTTGGGAATGCCAGGGGATGGCACAGAGTTTTCATTAAAAGACGGATTTGCTGTTACACTGCCACTTGGATTACAGATATTCCTGACTGATTGACTGACTTCTCCGGATTGCTGCTTCTGGCAGTGTTGCTGAATACTGTTAAACCCCGGAGCATTTTTTTGATCCAGTGGGCACCTCTGCTGGCTAATGTTATATCCATTAGGTATATTTTGCACTTCTTGTGGTACACCCATTGAAGATTGGGCTGCAGGTCTTGGAACACAGTTGGTAGGCAACAGAGATGGTGCAGAACATCCTCTAGAAGCTTCTGATGCCATCTGACTCTGCTGAAATTGTGGTAGCTGTACATTTGTCCCAGTATTTTGATTTATCGAATACGAAACTTTACCCTGTTGAGCACTGGAATTAAATATTTGGGGTTGGACATGTTGCCCAGGAGTACTAAGAGGAAAAGAATTATTCTGGGGATGAATGCCACCTTGTTGTAGTGTTGCAAGTCTCAGAGAATTATGCTGCAGCATTTCTGGCTGCACGGTGTAAGCGTTGGTATTGGCGTACTGAGGCTCCCCGAGCACGTTCCTTACGTTATTCCCCATGTTCATTTGAGAGGGCTGGGGAGGTAAATTTCTGCAGGGATAACTGTAGGGATTAGAGACTGGCCAAGAAGTCGGACTCATCTCTGGCCTCACAGGTGAATTCTGAATGGGAGGTTTTAGAGCTGGTACATACATCTGTTCATGTCGTTTAACTGAGTATTTTGACATAAAAAAATTATTACCAGTTACAGATGCTCCTGGAGAGGTTTGATCTGAAGTTTTGAATCCTTCAGCAGGGAAGGTAACATTGATAGCTGGCACATACATCATTTGGTTATTTTCAGCATAAGTGCATGCATTTTTAGAGGAGTTGGCATTTGTCTGAGGAAAGGTGTGCCCATTAGGAAGTAACTGAGTGAAACATGCTCCTTTACTTTGCAGATTTGTATTTGCATCAGCATTCTGGACTGGCCTTACATTCCAGTCCATCTTTTCTTGTATTCTTTTTCTTCAGGAAAACCCAAAATGCTAAAAAAAAAATTTACAAAAATTACAACCTTTTGATCAAGACCTATTTCACTTACTAAGAAGTGATTTAGAATGCATCATTAACAGAACTGTTGAACCTAAATTGTTTGGTAGGAGAGCAACCCCATTACACAACCCATGGACATCAGCACTGCTAATGTCAAGTTGCATAAATTGTTTCCCAAAACACAGTTAAAGTATAAAAAGAGAAGCAGCTAACAACTCTATTGACTATCTAATGACTAACAAAAAAAATATTCAAAGACAGTTCAATCTTTCTTCACTCTTTAACTTTCTCTGCTCTCGTAAGACAACAATAACAAAAAAAAGACAGGAAAACAAAGTAGCATATGAAATTTGTCAAAACATTCAGTGTGCAGACAATACTTACATTGATGCAAGAATCTTTGTGGAGAAAACAGGCTTATGCATCCAAGGTAAAGCTTTCAGGCTGCTAACGTTACACTGGGTATTTCCTGAAAAATGATTTGGGATAAAATAATTACATCCTTGAATTAGACAAATGCTGAGATAACTTAAGACATTTACATTTTCTGGGAACATAACTGTGAGAGAGGCAAACAAAACTAAGATGCCAACCACTAGTAACTGTAAAATCCTTGCTAGAGGAGGAACTTTGACTACAGGCAGAACACAACTTCACTAAAAGAGTAAAATCCAATTATTGTCACCATCAAGACCAAAAAAAAAATTAGGAACCCCTTGTTGAAGCCAGGCTGGAGACAAGGGGAGGAGGTTCATTGTAATGTTAAACCATATAACCTGGTCCAAAAGGATCGGGGGTGGAGGTTGTAATGGATATACCTAGAAATTCTTGTAAGCCATTGAGTTATGTGTTACAGAAATTACTATAAAAGGAACACACAGGACTATCCCCAAGAATCACCTGTTGTTTTGAGATAAACTGTTCATCCCTAAAGCTGTTGGTCTAGTGTTTGTTACTATATTCCAAATCTAACTCACCTCCCTGTACCTAGTTCCTCCACTCCAGTGTCAACAGAGGGATGCAGTACATGGCATCATGACTAGCCTGAGCCTTGCAGCAAGTGCCTGAACTGACTGTTTTGGTGCCTTGCCTTACCTCTGGGTGCCAGACGTTCTCACAGAGGGAACTATCTGTTCCCTTCTATTCCCGTCAATTTTACTTATGACCTTGTAACAAATATGATAGCAGCCTTCAATTTAACTATACACAATGCATCTGTGAACTTAATACATCCAATAGAGCCCTGTTTTAAGAGTAAATCATGAAGGGACTGTATTGTACGCTTTTGAACATAGAATGTTCAAGGCATGAAAAATTAAGGGAAAATAGCAAACTATTAACCTAGAAGCCTGGTCTATGAAGAAACAATTAAGATATATATGTGAAAGAACTTTAGAATATGACAAAATATTTGCCAGAACACAAAACAAAGCATTTGCCACTTTGAAATGCATCTAACCAACCAAACAACTTCACTTGTGTATATAAGACAAGGCTGTGTCTGTCTCAGAACAGTGTGTCCCATCATAATCATAGACGACTAAATCGTAGAAAAACACTTGACTCATCATTAACTGCAACCAGTCTGCTTAATACCTTAATTCATCCTATCACAGTGTTGCTGATTTTAGTTAGCATAAGTTTGATTTTGTCTATTGCAATGCTTGTTTAGAATTGGAAGATACTACAGCAAGTGGCAAATTTGGCATCGCTATCGAAGGCATATGGCTTGGTCTTAAGAGATCGTCGCCATGCGCCTTGGATAGATGAAGAGGAATCCCCATATTGAGTAAAAGAATTTACTCATTTCAAAGGAGAAGTGGGGAATGAAACACTAATCTTAGAAAAATTAAGATTTTAGTTAAACTTAAATAATTGATTGATCGTCTGTCATCTCATGTTTGCTCAGCTGTGCTTACAATGGGAAAAGACGAAACTGGTAAGCAGGCCTGAAGAAGCACGAACAATCGCAACCAGAAACCCATTCTTTGAAAAATTGGAATATCCCCAGAAATCATTTGTATTGTCATTAATAGAAAAGGGTCGAAAGTTCAGGGCGAGGAAGACTCGCCTTACTTCCTCCTTTTAGGACCCCTCCCCACAAAAACGACCCCAGACTTAATTCAAGAAGCCAACCACGCATGCTTAATAGCCATTCAAGCTAATTACCATAGGAAGCAGGGGATGGGAGGGGCTGGTATTATGAATATGTATTTATTTAAACCTTTTGTCAATAAATAGACTCTGTGACCACCTGTAATTTCGCAGTGCGTATTAGGGGACTACCCCACGCTGCTGCCCAGCGCTGAATAAACATACCCTTTCTAACTTTAAATTGTTAGAGAGTCTTTTGTCCGTCACAGTTGAGTATCGGTACTAGACCAATACTCATATTTTAGTAAATCATAAGTAATCATAAGTAAATCATAAGTAAGTCAGAAAGATAAAAGCATGAAGGGAAAGCTACCCTGCCTATTTGTGTTATCTCATGGTCTTAGAAATGCTGAGCACTATCTAAATGCAGCTGAGTTATTTCCAAGTTATTTCCCTACAAACAAGACTTATCTGAAGTCCAGCAGGACACTTAGGCTGGAATAGACACAACTCTATGACTCTTGCCGCTGTGTGTGTTAGAAGCCTTGAGGTGACAGTGGAGAAAGCAGAGGGCTGCAGAGTCTCTGTGATAACTCTATCTGACCAGGAAAAGCTTGACAGGTAGCTGGAAGCTGCCTGAAAATGAGTTTCTGAAAGAAGACAACCAGGACAGAAACACTTGGCCCAATTTGATTCTAGACAATCACATGTCAAATTCCTACCTCCTTGAAGCCCGGCTGGGCCTACGAATCAGACCAACTATCGTATTAAACTGAGTAAGATGTCAATGGAGGCATCATAACTGTGTCCCTGAGTGCTTTTCCATAGACAAAAACCCTAGCCAAATCAAGTGAGCACTCTCACAAATCTGTTACTGTGTGCTATTTAACCTGAATTGCAAATACGTTACATGACAAATGGATACCCCCTGAATTTCAGAATCAGAAGCCTGGGCCCTTCTGTAGGGTCTGGAATCCAACTACAAAGTCCATTGGAAAACACAATTATATTTCTGGTATCACTAACACATGTTCAAAGATAAAGGACTTGAGATGATCAAGGTCCCCTGCCTATTTCCTGGGGCAGTCCCACTAATTTGGGATTATGTGCCAGATAAAAGTCCTATGACTTTGTCTTCCATCTGAGGCCCAGCAGCACCCACTAGTCAAGGAGTGCTGGCCCACTCAGAGCCCACTAACATCAGCAGGGCACAGTGCCCAGCACCACACAGTCCCAACTTGTCACTATGACCTCGCGTTAGAGACAGGAATGAGACAGACGAGACACTTGTTTCTTAGAGCATAATAGCCGAATCTTCATTGTACACAGCTCCTTCTTATGTGGTACCACAAGGCACCATGGTTGAATCTAATGGATCAGCAAATCATTGAAACTCAGTCCATTGGCTGGTAATGGCTACTGTACATGTCCATCAAACTTGTTTCTTTCTAGGTATGTTTACATTTTTTCTTCACGGACTCTCACGGGATAGACTTCTTATTTTTGCAGGTGCAAACTCTTTTCTCACAAAAATATATTGTTATGCAAACTGATTCACATTCTTATGACTCTTTTCTCACAGGAACTCAACAGGCCAGCTTAGCCAGAATAGCAAGGCCAAATCCATGTTTGACAAGGCTTTTCTTCTATAAGGTTTTATCTATATGCAACACCAACTATTTTCTGCTATGCTTGTGTCATCCTGCCTCCTCTGTCAGGATGCAGCCACAGCTACCACCAATCCCCTTGTGCTGAGGTAGTTAAAAATCCTCCTGAGCCTGTGCTAAAGGGTCCTGACTCAAGGAATCTTGAAAGCCCGTTTAGCCCCAGGTATTCCAACAAGGCAGCCCACAGAGCCCCAACAAGAGCCCCAACACTTGTTTTACCGGCTTTTGCCAACAAGCCTCTATGCTGCATCTTTTCCCAGCAGGGCTTGGTTACCCAGACTTATCGAACATACTGTTAGCACCCATCACAGAACCTGATGATCACTCCCAGGTGCCATGAGGCAGCACCTTACAGAGACCTCCCATTTGGAGGTAGACATCACCATCAATGCCATCATCACCTGTGTGTCTCTATGGACAGTCAAAATTCTGCCTTCACTTGATAACAATGGAGGGGACCATTTCTTTCATCCTCTGCAATAGCCCACAGGTTCCAGGAGCCCCTTCAGCCCTTCCCAAGGTCAGTCAAGTGGGACTTCCCTAAGAGCCAGCCAGCCTGAGGATCTGTTTTTGAGAGGTTCTAGCCTCCACTGTGGAGTAACTCCTACACAATTCTAGTCAGGTCTGCACAGCAGCAGTTTATCACTGCATGCAGCTGCAGAGCTATCCATCACAAAGAGCAGCTAAGTAACAGCCTCTGCTGAGTTGAACCTTGCCCAGCCGGGACAGAGACAGAGTTCATATTTATATACCTCTGTGTTACATGCCTTGTTTTTCACAGGGCTACAGGTACATGTCAGATAAGCAAGATGCAGTAAACTACCAGAAAGAACGGCAACATACAGATTACTTCAGATAAGCTCCAGAAAGTACATCCTTTTACAAGTATTTCTTTCCAATAATTTTGCCACTCAGTGAGGCCATTAGACAATGCTGCATATATTTCTACCAGAAAGGCCTAAAAAGGCCTACAAGGCATTAGCTTTTCTACTACCACAGACAGAATCATTCATAGACCAATGTGAGGTGAGACCTCCGGTGCTCTATAGGCACCAACTTTGTCGGGCTGTTTTCTTAAATGAGCAAGCAGCTAATAGTTGCTATAAAGTTGTTTATTACAGAGGCACATCAGTTTTGAAAGCAAAGTCACAGACATTAAATCCATGCTAAGTTTTGGTATAGAGTCCCAGACGGAAGTAGAGGCTGCTCCTTCAAAGTCCCAGGAAGCTCATGTTGCTGCAGCAGCTCCAATCTTCTTCTTGGGTGTTGATGATGGCAATGAGCAAAGCAAAGCAAAGCAATGGCAAAAATCACCAGCTCTCCCCAATGCATGTTCTTATATAGAATTTTCTCAACAGACTAAGACGCAAACTCAGACCACCACTCCTTAACCTAATAGAATTCTAGTTTCTTAACTCACCAGGTTACATATAAACTGGAAAATGTCAGCAATATTCTTACTATAGCTCTTTGATGTCTAAAACTATGTTCCTGGAGCCTCCACTGAAAACACTAGTATGTTTTTCAACCTTCACTAGAACTCACACACACTCTGCCATTTGAACCTTTCACTTACTAAAACCACTAGATCTCATACTAAAACTTAGTTATCCTAAAACTTAAACTTACACCTCTACTTTATGTGTGAGTGGCTTAATATACTTCAATCCATCCCAAGGCTTTAATTCAATCCCTGCACTCTGATTTCTCCCTGAAAAGAAATCTCTCTCTCAGAGACACCCCTGAATCACTGATTCCAACAGAACATACTGGGGGATATGGTGGGGGCTTTGGTGGATTATATGAAAGGACAGGCCACGAGATACTATACAGGACCTGGCTGCCTAACACTGTTGTGGGAACGGACTATGAAGACATGGACATGGGATATGTGACCGGAGACACAGCCACTGATGAATGTAGCTGTAATTGTAGCTGTGATTAAGGAAACCAGCTGGGAGGTAGTGTCCTTGGACCATTGATAAGAAGACAGATCAAAAGAAGGGAGTATAGGCAGCTTGGACATCAACATCCAGGGCTCTGGGAAGTGGCTTTGACTATAGGCCAGAGTCCCACGCCAGCTTATGCTATCATGTATTCGCATGACCAGTAAACACAAACCAATTGCTGCTAGCACAGACGCATGGACAATAGCCACAAGCCAATCATAGGTAAGCACAAAGCGCATGAACCCTTGCTTTGCACTATAAATGTACCCCTCAGATGCCCAATAAACTGAGCACTGACCATACCTCTAAGAGGCTTCGTCTTTGACTCCAAAGTGCCCTCTTGCTACAAGAATAGACCTTCCATGATGCTCCAGGGGAGGTACAATTTCCTTGTACTTCTGAATCAAACTCCCCCTACTTTGGGGACCCTGAGAAGCACCTCCCCTACCTCCAGTGACCCATACTGTTAACACCCTATGATCCTGCAAGCCCCAAAATTCATTATGTCTCTTCTCAGAGAACTGAAGTGGGTGTTCACTTGCACCCACTTTCCCTTTTAACAGTCAGTTAGCTCACAGGTCCACTGGGTCCTGGCATCTGACCAGGGCTACTGGAGCAGGACAATGTCTCCGTGGGACTAAAGCAGCTTGAACAATACCTTGATTGTGAAAGTTATCAGTGATAGGTGGAGAAGGGGGATTATGCTGCACTTGGTGTAGAACAATGCTGAGACCAGCCTGATTCAATAATCCCAAAGTTGGAACATTCTGAGGATGTGAGGAACGACGCTTCCTAGCAGAAACTGGCACAGGTGAGGACATAACAAAGCTCCTGATAAAGCAGCCAAGTAACAGTACTGATAATTTACCGGACACTGCTGAGCTAAAGGCTACTGAGCTGAAACAGTTGGCCCAGAAACACCTGACTGACAGTCGATCACTGTAAAAACGCAGTCCCAATTTTTAACAGCAGGGACTTGTTACAAATATATAACTAAAGGCCTGGCACTGGGTGCTCCAATAGACTACTAGTTAATAGACTATTAAAAAAAAAAAAAAACCAGCTGCATTTAAAAGAACCAGCCGGGTTCACAAATACTCTGGTTTATCAAATGCAACATACACAGCTCTTTTGGAGTGCTAGCAGTACCTGCATAAACTGCAGAGCAGCTAAATACAGCCCTAACAACACAATGGCAAACACAAGCCCAATTTCTCATGTCAAAGCACTCAGCATAGCCAAGGACAAAAGAAACATGCCCCCTCTGGAGAGGGTGAGGAAAATGTGTCCCTACAATTTTCATGTCAAATTCTCATCCCCCAGCTAAATGCAACATCAGGGTCCTGATTAGCCACTATTGTGCTAAGTGCTGTGGGTGGTGAAATTTTCTGCCCTTAGTGGTTGTCGTACGCAGTATTTCTTGGTAGGAAATATACCTGGTGGCAGTTGTACAAAACATTGCCTGGTATTGAGCCTGTTCTGTTCCCTTCCCACTTTACATTCCTATCCGGTGCCATGGCAACAAAAACCTCCATCAGGTCTGCTCTGATCACTGATGCTCTGAAGTGTGGGCCCCATCTCATATTGACATTTGCTATTTTCGTCACTGTTTTATGCTTCCAACACTCTTAACGTATCCCCTTCTAGAAGTGTGTGTGGAGATTCCTCCTTTTGAGTGGGGACACCTCCAGAATGATTTCCTGAGGCTCAGTTAAAGAGATATGCTCACATTGGTATGAGTGAGCAACATCAATTTCTACTTGACTATTTTGCCAGCTTTATAGTCACTGTAATTATAGTTAACTATCTATACAGTGTTGTAATTAATTCTAATTAAGGTCCTTTAGTCTAACTAGTATTATAATCAATATTATCATCAGTATTAACACCATAAAAATAAATATTTTTTTCATATTGGTCTGCCTTCCTTTATTCTGTGGGATGAAGTTGTATAAAGATTCAACTACATCTGTTGAATTCTTTACACATAAACCTTTGACTAAGTCTGGAGCTAGAACTGGATCCAGCCACACCGAGACTCCTCTCTGAAGATGAGTTTAGAAACCAACTGGATCCTTTCTGCACCCTGAGACTCAACAGGAGGGTACACGTGATAAACCTTGTGTGAAGCATCCATTCTGCCTGTGACAGCTACCTAGGCATAAATTTTGCCCACTCTCTGCCTCATACTGCAGTTCCAAAAGCTGCCAAAACAATCAATGTCATTCACCTTTTCTCTTATCTATGCACAGTCAGTTTGGACATTAAAGACATTCCTCCAGTGTCTCACCCACTAGGCCTACCAAGCTCACTTTGCTTGTACTTGGAATGGCATTAATTATACCTTCACTCATTTTCCTCCAGGCTATGGCTTTAGTCCTGCCATTGATGCTAAAGTAGCTTGAGCAATATCAGCTGAAATATCTCCCACTCCTGTTATCTCTCATCACCGGTATCTTGCCGAATTTCCTAGCACATATAGATGGGAATTTCAGCCCTCAAACAACACCTGTAACTTTTTATCTTCCTGGTAAATGCCAGGGTCCTGCCCAGAATGTAAAGTGTTGGGGTTATTTTTAAAGGAATCTTTTTGCATGCCAGTATCAAAGGTATTTCTAAAAGTGTCTTGCAGTCTGTTTTCTTTATCCAATCTACTCCCCCCTCCAAATGCAAATATTGAGTCTCCTAGGTTCCAAACTTTTGTCATGGAAAGCCCAGATTTTAGTCATCTGGGCTACTCTCTCTATTCCTTGCTGTGCACACATTGCACCTGGCACTGAAATAGGAGCCACAAACACTTCAACCCTTCTCCTGAAAGTATTCAATGATATCAGTATCTATTTGTGCAATGGCATATAATAAGCATTAATTATAATTACTAAGCTAAGCAACTCATCAAATAACTGTACCCTCACCACTTACATGCAACACAACACATATTGACGACAGAGGAAGAGTTAACTGTACTACCACTCTTGGAGTCAAAAATGTGGATTGATTGTAGTCATAGGGATGAGTTCAACGCCTTGACCAAATTATTGACAGTTTGGCTCAGGATCAAAAGGAAGTAAAGACCTAGGCCATAACCAGGTCAAAGACTTTTCTAGTTTCAACCTATTCTTTGAAAACCCACATAGGAACAGGGTGACACAAAGAGCTTTGATGCATAAGAGCTGGGAACACCAGTCAAGCAAATAAGACATTCATAGCAGGTAGTTCCTCCAGGACTAATTAGTAAGGAACAAATGCCTACCTTTTCTATGGCATTTGACTACGAGCCAACCACTTTATTCCACAAACATGAAAGCCCAGATGAGCCTTTTTTTGATCTCTCCCAGCTGCATGGTTGTAACCTCTCCTTGATCTGGGTCACCTCTAAGCTACTCCTTGTGGCTGAAAGACCATTTACCAACAGCAAATCTTTGGTCATTGATATCATGCATAACTTTGTATGATAGGGCATTAAGATAATGTATTAATACTTTTGAATTATTACTGTTATTGTAAGTCACAATAGCTCTAAAATATTCTTATTAATTGCCAAAAGCTCCCTTTAATAGAGTCAAACTCTATAAACATACACATTTAAATGCCAGCCACTATGATCACAGCTATTTTGTACCTCTGCAGAATGTAGTTCAGCAAACAGAAGATTCTAAGAATTGAAAGGACAAAAGTTCAGCTGCAGGCCAGAAAAACTTTGCTCTCCTATTTCTGCTTTTGGACTTCTAGCAATATATCTCATTTAACCTAAATTATTTAAACCTAACTCAGCACGTCTGATTTACATGGTTATAGAAAAACAGTCTAAATCAACTAAATGTACCCAATGAAAAGAGTACATAAACATCCATAATTCTCATTTTCCTCTCTTTATAACTGTATTTTAGATGTCACAAGACCACCAGCACACAGGAGTTTTTTTGCCTCAAAATTCTTAGCAGTTAATAGGAGATAATTTGTTAGAAATTCCCTTAATCTCGGATTGCAAATCAAACACAGAATATTTACAGTAAACTTAAGCATACGAAGTCTAGTAGTCACTTCTCTGCAGATTCCCATTCCACCATTTCCAAGAGTGTATTTCGCCCTTTTACCTACCAGTTTCTGACAAATCCTAATAGGATTCATCCAATAATCTCTAATAATCTGCTGCTGACAATGCGAAGTCTCTCTTCATGGTTTTTGAGTGATCTTGGGAATCCAGAGAAGTCCCAGCAGACTGGAAGCTGGCAAATGTTGCCCCAGTTTTCAAGAAGGGCAAGAAGGAGGACTCTGGAAAGTAGAGGCCTGTCAGTGTCAATTTAGCATCTGGTAAAATAACGTGTAACATTTTTCTGGAAGGTACTGAAAACTGCTGGGAGGACAACAGTCATCAGCCACAGCCAGCACAGCTTCATGAGGGGAAAGTCAGCCTGTCACATCTGATTTCCTTCTACAACAGGGTAACCCACCTAGTTGATCTAGGAAAGTCAGTACATGAATTTTTCAGCAAAATGTTCATAGGATGGTTATCTTTTACTCCTGTATCCTTCATGCGGCATCAGCCTCTCCTTCCCAGCCTTCCTTTCTGTTTTTTAGCATTGTCTCCTCCAAACAACAGGACCCTTAATTCAATTTTATTGTGTTATCCAATGCTGAATAAACAGTATTTCTTAGTTTATTAGTGGGGTATTTTGTTTGGAGATTAAGCGAACATGCTTCATTCTCAAAGTCTTTAAAAGGCACTCAGGCAGAGTTTTCTTGTCTTTGGGATGCCTTTTGGCTCTACTGGCAACAGCAGCAACTCAAGAAGCTGCATTTCTACTGCATTTCCCAATCAAAAACAATTTTAGAATGAATTTTGCAACACCTGTCTGCAGCCAGTGTGTGGTGCTCAGAGAAGCACAGCAGTTGCATGTGTGGAGCAGGATGTCCCTCTCTACCACAGATGGCTGGTGGACATGGAAGAGAACCCACTGAAGGTCACCTCTGGTGCCAGAAGGGCTGAGACCCCCAACTAAGACTCAACACCTTGGTCTGGAGAGCAGGTGTGGGAAGAGATTTTAAAAAGTAAGCATCATTGACCAAAAGACATTGCTCTTTACAACTAAAAAGGCACACAAATTATTATCTATTAGGAGATACTAGAAGCCTCCTACACACTCCCCAGAAAGGTGTAGGGTTGCTTCTCTTGCAAAGCTTGGACGCATCTTTGTAGAAAATTTCCTGGAAATTGAGAGAAAAGATTTGATGTATGCCCCATCAGCAACTGGAGGATAATATAAATTAGGATTCAATGTATTTCTTCACTAGTTGTAATATAGGTACCTCAATCACACTGTACTGTCTATCTACTAGTAGTGTCTCTTTGTTTACCCTGTGTGGTAAGAAGTCTGGTTTAAGCCTTATGTCTGCTTTCCTTTGTCTATTCAATAAATCACTCATTTTGAAATAGATCTAATTGGCCATTTTTAAGAATCTGCAGAATGAGAGTGAGTTTTGGGGTGTTGGCCATCGCAGTTAAGTTACTGTCTCCTGCAAAAGGCCTGGGCAGAGGCAGGGGCTGGTTTAACTCCCCTCTCTTGGTAAAAGTGGGGTTACCGCAGCAGCAACTGGCTGAGGCAAGAAGGCACTGAAACACAGTAGCCCAGAGGCTTTGCCTTGCTGTCTCCTGCCAGGAAGGCAAAGCCCCTCCACAAGTTCCAGCCCTTGACTGAGTACCAGCCACGGGACAGATACAGGGGTGGGAGGGGCACTGCCACCATTTTCCCCTTGTCTTTCCTGTGGCAGGCACCATCTTGGGGAAGCGCTCACTCCACCATTTTGAGTTTCTCTTTGTTCCCTGGGAGTCCAGGAGACTGCAGCAACTTTCTAAAAAAACTGGCACTCTTATTTTTTGCCTGTTGCTATTTCAGGATTTTTTTAATAAACTGTTATTTTTTCCACTTATATCTCCACTACTTGTTTCTCCTTATTGGTGGAAAGGGATCAGTTAAACTAAGGGGAAATAACTTATTTTAGAGTGTTCCCCTTAAACTGTCTTAAACCAAGGATGGTCAAGCAGGACCTGCCTTTCATAAGCTCATGCTGGCTGAGCCTGATTCTCTGGTTGTCCTACAGGTGCCACGTGATGTCATTCAAGATTATTTGCTCCATGACTTTCCTCACTACAAAAGGCTATAGCTGCTATTATAGTGCACTGTTTATTAAATTGGTATTTTTAAAACTAGCTTAATAATTGCCAATAAGATATTGGGTTTGCACCCAGCAACACTGTCATAAGTGTCATGGGAACTGTGGTCACAGTCAACGGGTCAAGAATAAAGAAGTCATTCTTCTCCCCATGAATGAGCTAATGCAGATTAACACCATTCCAACACACCAATAACCAGAAGCACTAGATACAGAAAAATCTGAATTTGTCATCATAAGCAGCAGCTCAACTGAGTTCCAAAAGGTTATTCTGAAAGATAAAAGTGACTCTTCTGCAAGCACTATGGACACCAAGCATTTGGAGCAGGCATGTTTCACAAGGAATTTTTATATTCTAGTTCTCCATGGTACCAAGAAACACACCAATACTAGCAAAAGCGATGTCATTGTTCAGAACAAAATTAAATCTTCAAGATTGCATTTGACTGTTTGATTGTATCAACCAAGCATTTATTGCTTACACTCCTCAGAGGAAAAGAAATGTTCACTTTTGAGTAATAGTTGTAAGCCTGAGAAAGTAATTTTGAACAGAAAAGATTTGCAGGGAAAAGGTATTAATAGCAGGGACTGGATTCATCAGACAAATTGACACCACTAAATATTCCACAGAATCCTACAGATTAAAGCTTTTCTAACGGTAGCATCAGACTCCTTTATACAGGAATATCCTTGCCTCTGCAGAAAAGTTGAGGTATATAACTGAAACACATAGCTGTAACTATAGCTCATGTTTTTCTAGTTGTGAATATTACTACGATGGAAGAAGATCAGCTAAGGATGAAGTGGAGTCCAAAACTGCTCTTTTTTTGGATGGAATGACATTTTTTAGAAAAATACCTACACCCATACACTTCAACTGCAACTTGCTATTTACCATCACACTGTTCTGCCAGTGGACATGGTTAGCACAAATGACACAAACACCAACTTTAAGGAATAAGTGTAATTTACTAAGGTTTAAAACAGCAAAGAATGATATAAGGATAAGCTAAGCAATGTGCCTAGTCACTACTACAGAAGATTGCCTATAGTAACTAAGAAGGGTACACCACCTAATATTTTATTATCATCCAGATTTGCACTTCAGCTGGGGAGCTCCAGACACAGCGAAGGACTGGAGAGCCACTCCTGGTAACTGGGAAATTCTTCAGGTACATCCACCCGCAGGTGAGGTCTCCATCTTCGTTGTGAGAGGGTCCAGCTTTTATGTTGGTGAATAAACAAGTTTCCATACCTTATACTGCAGGAACATTTGGTTTCATTCTCCTCCTAGGCTCCACCCAAAGCCTGGCGAGGGCTCAAGGAGGAACCAAGGGATTTGGCTTTGACAATGTACCTCCAAACAAGGACAGGTACCTGATTTCATGGCCCTGACTGGCCTTTAAACACAGGAAGAAATACACTCTTACCACAACTACATACTTCACTAATGATCCTGCAACTTTCACTAATAATATAAATAAACGTTGTACAATACAAATATTATACAACGTTTGGTTGGAAGGTTCATTTAGAGTCAACTTTGGCTCAGTGCCTACTGTTCAGGCCTCAGTACTTATTGTCCAGGCCTCAGTATTTCACACGCTTCACAGAAACAAGTGAAATGCAAAGAAACCATACACATGCTTCAATCTCTGAGGAATTTCCAAATTCCTTTCAAGTTTCAACGCACATTTAAAGAACTGTCTTACATCCCCAGTAATTGTAGACATCTTTTAGAAGTATTGTTCCCTAATCATCCAACGCCTAATGACCACCCATTGGAGACAAGTTTGCAATCTATGTACAGGATACTGACTGAAGTGCAAATTAAAAAGTTAATTGAATTTTGGTCACAGGAACCTTTTACAAACACATACTAGAACTCTTACGGATATCTGCATTTTAGGGAAACCATTTATATCCAGCATGAAGGCATAGCACTACCTGAAAGATCATTGGAATGTTTTTAAAAAATGCTTTTAAAAATCTTCTGATTGGTGAAGTTTCCTGCCTGCTATAAGTTACAATATCAATCCTTCCATTAAATTAGCTTCCATGAAATTCCTCCAAGTATAGATTCCTACAGCATTTTTGTCCTACATTTCCACTGCGCTATGCAGCTTTGAAAATCCTGAGAAGTTGAATGGCTTATATTTATCAGAAAGAGAAACGACAGTCAGAAACATGCTAGCAATCAAAAATAAAAATTGATTCCCTGTCAGCAATGGGAATGTACCACAGTTCTTTGAAAAACTGCATGCAACAGTATTTAATATAGCTTAGAAATGCTTTGAGTAACAAAGACAGGCTGGTAAGTTTATGTTACCTCCAATCCTATTTTCTTTCCTATTTCTACCTCTTCAGTTGCATGGATGCTGTCACTTGTGGTTCTTCAGGATGAACCAAACTAGACAATAAAATGGCACCCACAATTTCACTTTAGAAAGAAAAACAAAAGATCACTTACTTCAGCAATCTTGTGTGTCTCTTCAGACAGATGTGGAGCACTCACCAGAGGAACAGGAGCTCCTCACTGGTCCTGGCTCCTAGAAGGCACAACAGCCAATAAGTTTGAAGTGCTGCTTTAACCAAAGGAGCAATGACCTGTACCAACAACCACCAGAGTCTCCTATGTCCTGATACCAGTAATAGATCAAAAGATCCCCTGGTAGAGTTTGAATTTCAATTTCCTGTGAAGCACCAGTCTCCTTTCATTAGTGCCCATTAACAGTTTAAAAAAGCAAAAATTAGCATTACCTCATGCTAAAAACTGTAATGGGTGTTTTCATAATTTTTCCTTGCTTTTCTTTTTTCTTTCCTTTTGAGTCACCAGCAGACTGTTTTTCACACAGCTATGCTTAGCAAAGCAGGAGCTCCTCTAGGAATTAAGAGAATTGAATTGCACCTTCTCGGCTTTCTGCTCCCTCTTTTATTCCTGTTGCTGTCTTCATCTATGCCTTTTAAATTATGGGGTGGAGAGTAGTGCTCTCCCTCTGACAACTATAAGTCTTCAACACAAAGAAGAAAGGCTCAACATCAAACTAACAGGTTAATTATTACAAGTAAAACCACAAATGCTATGACAGTCTCCAGATCTCCAATCCACTGACATGGCTGCAGCAAATTAAACTAAACAAAAAAAAAAAAGTAAATAAAAGTTGGGAAAGGCTGATTTGTGTAAATTTTAGAAACATAAAATATTCTCCTACAAAAAAACCTCAGTCTGCAGAAAACAATCCAAGTCAGCAATTGTTGGCTTCTAAAGAGCCCATGTTTGAGAGATAGCCTCCTGCAAATCGGAATATTTTACTAATTTACAACTATTTTTTTTGAAGACTGGTAGGAAAGGGAAGAGCAAAAAAGCATCTGTGTTTTAAGCAGAAATCAGAACCATAATAACAAAAATAAAACTAACAAAAATGAACCAATGAACTGGAGAAAGCTTGAGCTTTTATGTAGAAGGAAACCAAAACACCCTGTAACAGACTCGATACAAAGCATTCTGTAATGGTTTTTTTTCTTCTGCCAAAACGTCAGACAATATATTATTTCCTGTGGGGGGGAAATATTGTTTAAGCTTAAACTACAAAGAAGGCTGGATTCTTGAACTCACTGCAGTGAGCCAGACAAACACTGAACTAATGGCTCCTGGTAAACATCTTGGGAACTACCACAGCAAGTTTTCCAAGACTTTACACCTTGAGACTCAGGGGAACTTTTACACAGGCACAGGAATCAAGAGTAAAGCATTTAATTTTGCAGACAGTAATATAAAAGTAATCATTATCACAAGTCTGTTTTCTCTGTCAGGAATGTCTATCTGAATGTTTTGGAACATCAGTTGGCTAGTTCAACAGAACAGGGTGATAAGAGTCCAGTTAGGAGTTTTTTATGTTTGTAACAATTTTTACTCCCATCGTTCTCAGATGAATATTTTCTCAGGAGAAAATATTTACCAGGAGTCACGACGAGCTGGGTTTGTTTCATTCTATTTTTAAGTCCTCCCAGGAGGCTAGTTAAGAGCAGGGAAATACCCAAAGTTGCCACGGAGCTCATCGAAAGAGTTGAGGCAGCCTCCCAACAACTTCTAGGAAAACAACCACCAGCATTCCTATGGGCTTCTGAAATACATCCAGTGCTCCGGCAGAAAACCTACTCATGTTCTACCTGATACCTCCGATTTTCTTTGATGCCAGAGACATACAAAGCACATCTCCCAGAGCACAGGAAGAAAGTTGCTACGATTGATGGGATATTTGCACTTTTCTCTCGCATTTCCATCTGCCTCTCCTCTGCAGATGCAATAAGCGAGTTAATTCTATCAGCTACACTACTCAAACAACCCAAAGCAGAAATAGTGAGCCTATAGCCCTTTAAATCGGGTTGGGTTTTTTTTTTTTCTTTAATAGTAAACAGTTTCATCAGCTCAACCACAATATAGGACTGCAGGTGTCCCTCTCACACAAAGCAGAGGGCCGGCTCCTTACCGCACAGCTTGTAATGCCTATCTGAGAGGCTGAAGCAAAATAAAAACCACTAACGCTGGACTTTCATTGCAGAATTTAAACACAGGACACCCAAAATACCCGGTCTTCAACCCTGACAGTGATTGCTTTCTCTTGTCAGTTTTGTATTGGGAGAAGGGGAGGGCGGGGATTTCCTCGTTTGTTGTTTTGTTCGATTTTTTTTTTTTTTTTTTTTTTTATTACGCTTCAACCGCATCTCCCTGCACTGTCATACCCTACGGAGAAAAAACAGCAAACAAACCTCTGCGTCCTTTAGGCGATCGGGGCGGGGATGTTTCCGGAGCCCGCGTATCGCATTGTCCTTGTTCAGGCTCTCGCAGAACACTTACTAATTGATGTTAATTGTTCTGCCAGACGAGCAGCGGGCTGGCTGCAGGGCCCCGCGCTCCGCCCGGCCCCGCTCCGGCCGCCTCACCGCGACCCGCGGCCCTGCGGCCTCCCCGCTCCGCAGCCCGGCCACCGAAAGGGCCCCGCCCGCCCGCCCAGCCCTCCGCAGGGGCCGGCAGCTCCGGGGGAGCGGCTCCTGCCGGCCCCGCAGGCAGAAGGGAAACAAGCACAGGGCAGGACAGCGCCTGCCGCCTCCCGCCCCGCTCCCTCCCTTCCCTCCTTCCTTCTCCCGTCCTCACCGAACCCGGCCGGCGACTTGTCCTATCTCCGTCTGTCGGCCGCAGCGGGAGACGGAAGGAGACCCCGGCTGCGGGCCGAGGGCGGGAGCTCCGGGGCGGGGCGGAGGCGGAGGCGGGCCCGGCGCGGGCTGTGCGGGAGGCAGCGCGGTGCCCCGGGCTCAGCCGCGCACAGCGGCCATGGACTGAGCCTCCCGCTCCGCGGATCCCTCAGGGTGAGCCCCTCCTCCTGCCCCTTTCCCTGCCTCCCTGCCCCTTTCCCTGCCTCCCTTCCTGCCTTCTCCGCGCTCCAGAGAGCTCCCACAGCTCCCTGCTTCAAGCGCGTCACGTTTTTTAAGAAAAATAGAGTGCTCGTGTCATATTCCCCCACGAGCTGAGGACCGATTGAGACTTCAGTTAGAAGGAATGTTATAAATATTCTGATAAAGTAATCGATTAAAAAATATAAAGGATGTGGTTTTGATTACAAGGAGCAAATTGTGATGTATAAGGTAGAGGAATGTCAGGAGTGCTGTGTTCAAAATATGCAGCAGAAACCTCGCCAAGAAGCTACTGGATATCTTACATTTTGTTCAAGAAACTCTGCAGACCATAATGCAGACCAGTTACGCTGCTTGGAAATCCCTACCCTTCCCACCTTGATTAGAATACCAAGGATTCCAATCAGTAGAGCTCGGTAGAGATGCCCAATTGTCTTAGGGTAGGAATATTGATGAAGTTGTTCAACTAGCAAGAACAGTTCGGGTTAAGGTTAAATTTAAAGAGCAGGCACATCATGCATAAAATGTGAAAGAGCTTATGTAACGATGACTCAGCAGAAAAAGTGTATCAAATTGATGGATTTTGTTTACTAAGCAGAACGTTCTTGGAGGAGTAATTCCCTGTGTTCCTGGCACTGAAATAAAGAAGTCTCTGCTTATTCACGTTTTGAAGAAAAGCTATGTTAAAGATACTCGTGACAAATCGGAGGAGCCAGTGTAGAGCAAACATAGAAAATTTATTAGCAAGCAAAAGCTGAACAAAAAGTACTGGGCGACCAGGGGAGTCAGCACTCCGCCAATGGGTCGCACCTTAGGCAACTTTTCGACCCTTTATTTATGCAGTTCTTATTTCCTGTATTTGTGGTTTTCCGGTGTACTCTGCATGGTTTCTGCGTCTGCGCGTCCTGTTTCTAGGGGATCGTAATCTGCCTCTCGGTGAAGAAGATGAAGGCACGATGTCTTCCTCCAGTGTCCTCATTGTGACCCTATCTTCTGTCCATGTGCCACCTCTATGTGTCTTGCACACATCCTGCAATGGTTTATTTTACTGGATACTTGCGGTTATAGCCTAAGCTCCCTATGCCCACATTTAGCTTTCTGTGCCCACCTTTGATATTTGTGGTTCCTGTGCCCACATTCGATTTAATAAACAAAGTTTTTAACCCATTCATTACAAGCTACACTGCGTAAAACCAATGTCTGTGAAGGAGACAGAGCAGTCCTGCAAATTTATTCCAATAAAGGGAGAGAGTGCACTGGGCTATACCCCTGTGGATTGTCTCTCAAGGTTTTGGAGGGTGCAGCCTACTTTCATCCTGAACCCCTGACCTCATGTTGCCTTGTTCCTTTCCCCATTGGATGAGGTAATAGGAAAGCACAGACTTCCTGAGCTGCCTAGTACATATTCCCTTTTGAACATGCATGGTCGTTTTCCCTAAAGTTCACAAGTTGAGGCTTTCTGAGCTCTGCAATAGACTTTGTGTGGACCCTTTCTCCTACTACTCTAAAGCTGAGAAAATCAAACTGTCTGGGTCCAGCTCTGGGTTCTGTAGCTTTCTCTGCTTGATGTTTGTAGAGACATGAAGACCCATTTCCTCTAAATACCTACAGCCATTCTTCCAGAACCTGACTGGTTCTTTCAGTCATTCCTGAAGACAGTAACACCCTATTTCTCCTATCATTAGTGAAGACCCCCCACCCATCAAGTTATTTGTGAAGATATTAGCATATGTTTTTCCTATCAAAATTGATTATCCAAAATTGATGTTGGATAAGTTTCTTTCATGCCATTTGGTCATACAACTGAAGAATAATAAAAATTCACAGGAGTTATCCCCATGCATCCTGCATCATCATAAAGTAATGCCTGTTTCTTAGAACTACATTGGTGCTAAGGAATTTTAATCCTGCCTTTTGGTGACAACTCAGCAGTGCTGAAGTCAAACATCCTGAGGATATGAAGAACAATGTTTTCTGACTTAGAAACTGGCACAGGTGAGGATGCAGCAGACAAATTTCCTTATAAAGCAACCAACAAGTGATACTGATGCACGAAAGGCAAGGACGAAATCAACCAGTTTAGTCAAAACTTTATGTTTATTTTAGCGCATGGGATCACTCCCAAAGGCGTGTATGCCCTTCCACAGCTTTTAGCCCTCTATTTATTCACAAAAGTCATGCATATTCTAAGACACATGTACATATTTATTACCTGTCACCACCCATTCCCACCCTGCTCAGTATTGAAATTAGTTGCGTACTTGTTGCTGTTGCGTAGTCCTCCCTCTTTATTGGGTCAGTGCTTTTTTAAATGAGTTGGAGAGCATCAGGGGAGGAAGTAAGGACCATCTACATAGCTCTAAACTTTTTACCTCTGTCCTGTTACTATGACTACCTAACCTGTTAGTCCCTCCATTCTGGTCTTTATTAGTTTCAGTGTCAAAATTTATGATGTATAAGTCTTGCCTGGCTGGCTCTGAGTATTTTCTAATGTATATCAATTTTGCATAAATGCTTCCATATGTGTATTGGCCGTATGTTAGCTGGCTCTGAATGTTATCATATGTAAACAATCAATCTTTGTCAACTTCTAATCCTTCTACTAAACTATCTACCTGTACTGGTTACGTTCCTGACCTCTAGCTTCTAAGCTCTGTAAGACATCCCATGACTTGTTTCCCAAACATCTAATTCTCTAGGCTTTAACAGAATACTATGGTTCAATACTACAGATAAGATAGCTAAAGTAGGTGGGCTGACACCCATATGTTTCTAGCTGGCCTAGAAACATATGACTGGCAGTCAATAACTTTCTAATAATGGTCCCAATTTTTTTTTTATTTATAAATTTTTATCACTATTTTGAAGCATTAGAAAGCAGGCATTCTTTATTGCATCGCTGGTCACCTGGAAAGAGTATTTCCTCTAACTGGATGTGTCATGACACTTTACAACAAAGCATTTATTCCACCATCCTCATCAATATGGATTACAGTGTACTTCCTGGCAAACAGATAAACATCACTTTTCCTAGAACTAATTTCCATGCATCTGCCTGTTACTGGAAGTCCTCTTATGGTTGTAGAGAATTATCTAAAGGGGTTTCTGGTGGTCCTACCCACCAAGTGCCCACAGTGTTACGGATATCCATGTCTTGAACTTCTCTTAGGGCATGCGCTGTTGCTTCTTGTTACATGGCTTGGCCAAAAAAGCCACTATATTCCTCATTATCTGTTTATCCATGGGTTCCAGCTACATTTAGCATCTTATGTGTCTACTTTTATATTCTGTTACCTGCTTCTTTGAAATACACTGTTCCTTTCTTTGGGCTGGTAAGGCACTGTTATGTCCTGATACTGGCTAGGCCTGTGTGGAAGCTGGGGCAGCAAGGAGTTAGTGTTCTGCTGTGTCTCAAACAGCAGTAGCCCCTATAGAGCAAGTGGGCAAATTAGAACAGGATGTTTGAAGCAGGAGAGGGGGTCTGTATCCAGGAAGAGCAGCACCCTTCTGGGGCCCACTTCCCTGCTTTGCTCCATGGAGACTACACACACGAAGATAGTGCAAGCGCCGAGATGAGGTTGAGACACAGGCATGAACTGTTGACCAAAAGATTGAAACCACCAAAGACCCCCAAAATCCCACAACCCACTTCTAGAGAGTGGGTTGGAGTACCTCTAGAGAGGTCCTGCAGAGAGATCTAGATTGACTGGGGAATTTTGTCAATCATTCAACTGTATGAATATATCAAGAGCAGGTGCTGGATTCATCACCTGGGATAGGGTAATCATGGTTATATGTGCAAATTTGGGACTGTAAGGAGTTAAAAAGCACAGTTGCCTATCTGAAATACTGTTAAGGCTAGAGAAGGATTTGCAATAGGATAAACACAGAAAGAAGGAATTTGCAACAGGGAGGCTCTCATTCCAGGCCTGGTGGAGGCTTTATCTGGTTAGCACATCCTGGTTAATGGATCCAGACAAAAATTTCTGCTGTGGCAAGCTGTGTGAAAGGAAGCAAGTGCTCATACACGTATCACTGGTCAAACATAGATCACTCCGTATTATGGACAGACAGTACCTGCAACCAACAAAAGCCCCTCAAATCTTTGGAGGAAGCGTTGTCAGAAAGAGGACCTTGTGTACCTTCACTTTTGCATGCCGTGAAGGCACACCCAACCTCGGTTCACATGTAAATTAGGAACGTGCCTCCATCAATACTCAGAACGAGGACTGTATAAAGTTGGTGCCACCAAAAGAATGAGTATCACCCCACTACTGAGAAGCCTGGGGTGAGGAAGGACCAATGGGACACCCCTGGATCCATGGATGGTGCATCTGCTCGATATGTCTCTCTTTCCCCCCGCTCTTCTCTGTTTTCTAGTTCTTTTTCTATCTCTCTACCTCATGTTTGTTTTTGAATAAAATCCGTATAGTTCACTCCAGCATGTGGTCTCATTTGCACCTTAAGTCAGGCAGAGGCACCTCTCACTAGTAACAGGGATGCAAGGCTGAAGAACAGGCCCATGAAGAGAGATCTGGGGCTTTGGATTGATGGCAAGTTGGGTATGAGTCAACAGCGTTCCTGGGCAGCAAAGAGGGCCAACCACAGCCTGGGGTGGATATCAATCACAGCACTTTGAGCTGGCTTGAGGGAGGTGACTGTCCTGCTCTACTCTGTACTGCTGCTACCTTGCCTCTGTGGTGAGAGCCGTGTGTGAGTTTCAGGCACCTCAATATCAATAAAGATATCAAATCGCTGGAGAGTGACCAAGATGGTGAATGGCCTCAATTGTAACCTTTATAAAGAGTGGCAGAGGCTACTTGATTTCTTCAGTTTGGAGAAGAGAAGACTGAGGGGTGTCCCCATTGCAGCCCACAACTTCCTTGAGGCGGATGTCATTTTGTATTTTGGCTGCTTAAAGAATCATCATCAAAGTCATTAGTAAAGAAGGCTTTAATATATATTTGTGAAAGTGTGGCCTAACAGAGTTCAGTGGCAAAGTTTACTCTACTACCACATAGAATAAAGCATATAAAGAAAAACTGGATCAGATTATATCTAAAATAATTTTCACAGACTCTGGGTTACAAAAGAATGAGAGTACTAAAGGGTAGGGGAGACATTCCCGTTGGGTCACAATATTCAGAATGGATTCCCTTGACAAACTTAGCCTCAGGCTTGCTCAAGGGTTTTACGTCTAAAGGATTTAGAAGCATTTTATCATTATTGAACACTTACAAAATGATTCAATAGAGTTTACTATAAACGAAAGAACTGAATTTATAATCTAAGTTGGCAATATTCATACTGTACTGGGGTATCTATAGCCATTCAGACACTCATATACACAGACAGAAGACAACATCTACGAAGGTACCTATTAAAAATTCCCCCCACACCGAGGTCAGTGAAATACTCATGTGGAATGCCTTTGCGTCTCTCAGCAGGCTGAGCCTTGAAGAGTGGTGTATCAGCCCAGGCCCCCTTGACAGCTTTCAGTGATGCTCCTCCAAGTATCAGAGTGTGAGAGTTGGCAGGCTCTGAGAGGTGTCCCAGCAGGAGTGCAAGGCTGGGACACACAGCCTGCTGACTTCCAGGAGAGCTCTGAGGGTCTCACTTAGGACTGCTGCTTAATTGCAAAATGCTTGGCTTCAGTCATCTGTCAGTCTCCAGGATGATTCAGGCAAGTAAAGTTCCGAGGTTGTCAGGGCAGGGCGGATTGTTTCTTGTCTTTTGTTAGGCAACAGAAGCTTCTGCTAAGGACCGTGCCTTCCCACGTTAGTCATGTATGAGTTTCTGATAAGACTGAGGGAAGCTTCATTACCTAAGTCATTCCTCAAGGCTTAGTCCTGAAGAGAATTCCTGAGATTGCAGAAGAGCCTGAGGAGGGAAGGAATGCAGTGCCACAGGGAGCAGTGGAGGAGGGGGTGCTGATCTCCTCTCTCTGGTGATCAGTAATAGGAAATGGAATGAAGCTGTGTGACGGCAAGTCCAGACTGGACATTTGGAAAAGGTTCTTCTCTGAGAGGATGGCCAGTCAAGAAGAATCTTCCCAAGGAATTGCTTGTGGCTACAAGTCTGTCTGAATTCAAGGAGCATCTGAACAACACTCTTTGTCATACGGTTTGGTTTTAGAAAGTCCTGTGTTGAGCAGAGTTGGACTTGATGATCCTTATGAGTTCCTTCTAACTTGAGATATACTATGATTCTGTGATCTGAAAATCAGTTGCTACAGAGTTGAATATCCTCAACATGCCAAATGGGTTTCAAGAGCCCGTGCAAATGAGAAATTCAAACTTGTTTCTGAATTAAAACAAATTCAATATCATGCTACATTTCTAATTACTCTTCCACACCCTCACAGGCACGTTACTACTTCCCATCACAGCAGGAGTCTGTGCAGCAGATGCACTTGGGATCCCCATTGTGTACTGGTTTACTTGTTGCCCAAGGTTTTATGGTTTACTTGCCAGCAAATGCCTAATCTTTTGGGCATCCCTGACCTTTGAATTCTCCAGATTCCAAGCTGTCAGAGCATGTCTCCCAGCCTAGTGCCTCTGATGTGGCATCCCTGTGCCTTCCTCCCCTTGGTAAAGTATGTGTACTTGCATAATACCCTGTGCAAACAGGAATTGCCTACTATGAGGTGTGACCAGCACCTTGCCCTCCAGGCTGAATTTTCTCACCTTTTGTAAACATAACTGATGTTGTCAGATAACTTTTACAATAGAAGTTGCTTGATGAAGAAGTGGGGGTTTTTTAACTGATAAGATCAGTTCAAATCACTCAAGCGTTGTGTAAGATCGCATCCCCTAGTATGCACTACTTAGACAGAGGCTATTCATTAGATGGGTTCATGTGAATTTTACTTTGTAAAAGAGAGAATGTTTTGTCCCTCCATGTGCTTGATTTGTTGAAACCTACACCTTGTACTCTGCAGGAATCAGGTGTACTGAGCCTTGATGTGGCTGAACTGTGAACAGGAGAGCACTCTGAAAAAGTAAGGGAGTCCATGACACATAACCACCATTAATTAATTATTGGAAGGTGGTGTCAGGATGCTCTACTTGAAGGTTGATGCAGTCCAGCAATTATATGCATTACACTGCATTGGGCTAAATTGCCAAGGTAACTGTGTTGGAAACACCAGGTTGAGAAGGAACATCAGGACTAGCAAAATTAAGGCAAATTAGAAAAAATTATTATGGGGAGTGTTGGGTTTTTTGGGAGGAATCTGGTCAGAGACAAGCAGGTGTGTGCAGGGACAGTGAAAAGAGCAAATGGATAATTAGATATGAGGTAAAAACCTAGAAAGGGTTTTTGGCACTAGAACTGGGAGTGATTATCAATGGTGGCATTTTTAAATGGAGGTACTATGGCGTAAACATGTTCTGGTTTCAATATCCATTCTGTCTTGGGTTCACATGCAGTCCATGGCGTGTCTTGTTCGTGTGTTTCAGCTCATCTACCTGCTTAGATTCCATTTGTAATTGCTCCACATTACATTGATGTTCGGCAAGATTCAGTCTGAATAAACTGCTCGGGTCACTATGATTTGTAGTCCACACAAAGTTAATTTTATTCCAATCAAAACCCACCATCAGTAACAGTATTGTTCCCTGCATCTTGAAACACAAAAAAACATTACTGATCCATTGCAGTGACTTTCCATAATTCTCAGAATAATGAAGGCACACATGAATTCTCAGAATAATGAAGCTCCCAGACATACTCCCACGCTTGTTATTTCCGTGATCTTCACTAATAATAGGTGGAAAACCTGTTTTCACTGAAAGAAACAGTGTTTCACTTGTTACAGAGATGCTGTCAAACAGGATCCATTTTTTATTACCTAGATCCACATCTCCACCCTGCCTGGGTCCATCCCCTGGCCCTTGCTGAGACACCCTGAGGCTGTGTCCAACCCAGCTGCCAGCCCTGCCCCACTGGCCATGGCAAAAGCAGACACTTGGGAAGGCATCCAGTTCAGGTTCAACTCAGTGTTGTCCCCACCCCCAGTTACAACACTCCTTGCTTTTTGACAGTAGATTATCACACCCACACAGTTGCATGTCAAAAAATTCAATGTTGCATTAATTAGAAGCTGGGGTCACTGTGAACTGATGGTTGTCAGCAGGCACAGGATGTTTGCTTTTATGAACTGAGACTGGATCATGAACACCAAGCCCTGTCCTTGACTCCTCGCCAATATTTCCAAGTTCTCCCCTTGCAGTGAATAACATGGCCATCAAAGGGATATAAACCAGCAGAATATTTTTAGTAGTATGCCCGTTTTAACTGTGGTGCAAGTGCTCATTTTTCATTATGGCATTTCACTGATTTTGTATTACAGATGACCCATCCTATTCATAGTCACAGCAGGACCTTCACCTTTATCCTGAAAATTGTTCTGTCAAAAACTTCAAACACAAAGCTGCATATATGCATATTCAAAAGGGCACCTTCACTTTTGTCAGTGATTGAAGAGACAGGGTCTCTGTGGTTTGCATGCATGAAGCCAGTTTTTTGATTCCATACATCAGTATATATACCTTTCCAGCTGTAGTTAAAAATAGCAAGAATTACAATATTTATGTAAGTAAGTAACATTGCTTAATCATAGCATTGCACAGACTCACACAGGCACCTATGGTGTTGCGTGATTTCTCTCAAATAAGGCATGCAGGCACACCATTATCTTTTACATTCTTCCTTCAGGGTTCTGCTTTCTGCCAAGGCTTATGGCCTGCCGTGGTTAATATGTCCACATAGGCAATGAGCTGAGCAGTACTTTCAATCCTGCTCCCCAGTGTATTCCCATACGCTTCCATAATTTCTTCTCTTGCATTTTTCTATTTTATTTTGGCTCTCTGACCATTCCTGATGCAACTCAGTTATCCTGGTTAAAATATCTCACTCTGAAAGGGTTTCTAGTGAAGTTAAATGTGTTATGAGCAGCAGCTACATTGCACAAAAGGGTCTCCAAGAACTAAATCCCCAATGCCAATCAACCTGAATTTCCTAAAACTGTCAGGATCTGGGATAACCTGTAATCTCAGCTCTTCTCACTCGTCTACTGTCTTTGTACCAGCTCTATAATAGTTTTCATCTACCACTTACGCAGTCAGGATGGCTGAAGGTCAACGCTTGCAACTGTTGCTTCATCCTCAGACCTTGGAGGCTGGTCATGGTCACTAAACCCTTGAATCAAAGGCCTCCAGCTGAGTCAGTAACTTGTAGAGTCGCACGTATGGGGTGTATTTCCAGTTTCCAGTTTCCTGTTTTCTTAATCCTCGTGTTTCTGTTGGGCACTGATGTTTGGTTTTACTGACTGAATCACACACCTCAGGCTGGCAGTCTCCCTAACAGATGTATTCACTATTTGTTCAATCAGTTTCCTAATCCTGTTTCTCTGATGAGCTTTCATGTCTGATCCACAAATGGTTCCTAGACTGATTCATCCATTTATCAATCTCTTTACAGGGATCCTTATTGAAATAATCTTCCCATTTCCCATCTCTCAACTGCACTTTAGTTCAAGAAAATATCCAGAATCATAATCCCTGCACTCAGTAATCTGAATCTCAAACCACTCATGCTTTTATCATCTCATGACCTCTAAAATCACTGTCAGGCCTGCATTCTGGGATTGTCTGCCTTGGAGTTCATTCCCATGGATGTTCACAGCTGCACATCCAATGCACTTAACACTGAACTTCCAACAGTCAGCCACATTTTGCTTGTGCTGAAATTATAAATTCATGCTCCAAAGCCTTCTACCCACATGATATTATTTTACAATGGTTGTGCAGTCTTGTTTTGGTCCTTCCAAAAAGGGGAGGACATGAAATCATAACCTGAACAGAATCAAATTTAAACTCATACCAGCAATATGCCATAATGAGACAGATATTAAGGAAAAACAGTTGAAAAAAAAGGTGTTGGATGCATTTATTGTATTACCATTAATAAATTAAGTGAATTTTGAAGGTTGAGTTTGCTAAGACTATTAGAACTCTACAGCCAGATAAAACTATCAAGATACAATATATTCAAGTACACCCAGTGACATTAGAGATGACATGAGCCATGCTGCCAGGACATTGTATCTCAATAGATGTAAAACCCATGGAGTCACAAATGGAAATGCAGTCAGGACATTGTATTTTGATGGTGTAGCCTTGAAACATTACGGAACTAAACTGCAGCCTCCTACCAGCAAAAACAACACCAATTTACTTGGACTTACTGATTTTTGCCTACAGTTGCTTTGTCTGAACTTGTTTTGGCCTGAAAGGGACTCTGCATTTGTTTGTTTAGCTGTACCAGCAGCTGCCTAACAATCAGATTGCATATAGTATTATCTAACTGGTTTTGACATTAGTTAACTTTGTGCAATTGTACACTATACTCTTACAGAATTTTTTTATGCAACTATGGTTATTGCAAATAAGTCATTATTCTGTGTCTGTGACCTAGAATTGCCTAGAAGAGTAGGAGTGAAGGATGATAGCAGAGGCCTTGAAAGGCCAGGCACATGATGATACCAGAGACCCCAAGGTCATAAACACATTACCGGTACTCAGTCACTAAAGGAATGTAGCCTTGGGAGCCAGATAAAACCAGTTTTCAGGGAAGGAAAAAAAAAAGAGAGAACAAAGAGCAAGTGTCATAATATAAACAAAACACAGACAGTGAATTTTTCTATAATAAGAAATTGTGATGCAATAAAGAGGAAGATGTGGTGCGTGTTACAAAATAAATAAATCCAAGCACAGACACTAGAGTGAGGAAGTTTCCAGCATCAAATTTCTCCCATCGAAGAACAAGGTACGTCAACAAACCTCCTATTTCATGGTCAACCTTTGGGGCCAGAGTGGTTCTGGGAGGGTGATTCTAACACCAGAGAACAGGGACAGCTACTAGGAAGTTTCCATACAGCTGTTTTAACCGTGAATTAATGTGGCTTTTTCTGTAGAAATTATATTATTTAAACTCTTAATGTTGCTACCATTATCACCAGACTGACATCAATGCTTTCCTGTTAAGACATTAGTTATGCAAACAATAAATTGTACTAGTAGAACATACTACTTTAGTCCACAAAAATGGTACATGGTGCAGCCCATTGTCAAAGAAAACCAAAACCCTGTAATTCAAACATTGCACGGGGGACCTGTAGCATGACCACGTGTGGGATCTCTTGAGGATATGTTTGACTGGTATCAGAAAAGGAACCATTTTTAGATGTATGCCTAAGGCTGCAGCAACCACAAAGCCCACATACCACAAGCAGAGTAACAATTATAACTCCCATATAATAATGAATACAGATGGCACAGGCACCATTGTTTCAGAATCAGGTGTGCAGATCAGTCACTACCATTGTATAATCTTGCTGTCTATTTCAGTTTTACCTTAGCAAGGGCAAATAAACCTCTGAGGTTTGTTTTGTCTCTCATTACTTCCCCTTGAAGCCTGTTGTAATATGAATGCAACTATTTGGGCCAAGAGATGAATTTTCAGGTGTATTTGCTTGTTCAGGCAATACAAATTTAAGAAACTTTTTCCTCCCAATCAGTTTGATAAGCTACGCCTTAAAGGGGATTTCAGGATCTCTGCTCGTATATACCCAGAATATTTGTTTCATCTAAACATTTCCAAACATGAACTGTATCACCTGATTTGCAGCTGGTTGGTTTTCTGGGGGTTCTGGCTGGGACCAGTTTGCCTTTCTGATGTTTCTTTTTGTGTCAAGACTATAGCCTTTGGCAATGAGATTGGCCTGATGGATAAGAAGGATGTGTTGAACCTGGCATTTTTAGCCTTGCAGCTTGAAAAGTTGCCAATTTCAATTGTCTTACAGCCTCTTCCTGCCTTGGATCTGTCACAAAATGAGTGGCTTTGCTTGGTTAAGGAATCACCATCAAAGGTTTTGGTGGAAACAGATTTCAATATGAATTTGCAAAAGCACAACAAAGTTTGATGGCAAGGTCCACCCTACTACTTATTACATGCATAATACATACCAACAAAAAGCAGAATAGAATTTAGAGTTATTTATATGGAGGGCAAGGATGTAATGGGGTAAGGCAGAAAAGGGTGAGGGTGACCATCTCTGAACTCCTTCTCAGAGAGGAGCCTGGGTGCAGCTAGATACAAACTTAGGCTTGGGCTTGGTCAATGGTTTACATCTAAAGGATTTAGCAGCCCTTAAATGTTAACCAATAAACAATTACAATTATGACAGCAATGGATTCAAGATAATAACACATATACTATACTTGCTATAGAATGTTCAAGTCAATACACACATACACACACAAAGATGTGTATATGTACAAAGACACATCTATTAAAAATTTCCCTCAAGAATGAGTGAAATACTCACATGTAATGTCTCTTGTGTTTCTCATGGCAGGGGTTGAGCCTCGAGTAGCTGGGATATTAGCCCAGGTCCCATTACCAGCCAAAGGTCCTCCAAGTTTCACAAATTTGGGAGTTCACACTCTCTGAGAGGTCCTACTCAGAGGGAGATGCTGGTGCAGCCCACTGCAGGTCAGAAGAACTCAAAGGATCTTACTCAGGAATGCTGTTTATAGGGTCATGAGATGGTTGGCTTCACTCACCAGCAAATTCTCTGTCTACAATCCAGGACTGGCAATTACCGAAATTTTCAAAATTCCAGCAAGGATAGTACTGCTCCACTCAGGCTACAGTTCAGATAAGGGATGTTTCCAGGCTGTCAGGGGTTGACAGATTATTCCCACTCTCCTCTCCCACCTTGGCCAGGCAGCAGCAGTTCCTGGTAGGGTCAGTCAACAGTTACTGTGATCTTGGTATTTAGTTTCACTGCACGTGAGTCTCCGACAATACTTTTGGGTCATTGTTTTGCTTTTGTTTTCCTTTCCTAGTTCCATTCTGGCTCCTGCTCAGTGCCTTTATCCTCCTGTCATCTTATCTTATGGTTTCATTTTCTTGTTCTCTCCTCATTGAATGAAACCATTCACAGGTTACACTGTGATCCAGGTGAACTTCTGACCTTAGATAACAATATATGCCATTATTTTAGTTCCTGTTCTCCTGTTTCTTCTCATGTTTCCACTTGCCCAAGCACATTTTCACTCTCACTTCAAGAATAACCTGAGTTTCCATGATGCAAATGTCTGCATATGAAGTTTGGAGTTCATTTGCAGATTAGGATTCCAAGTTGCTTTCTATTTGAATGCCATCAATCACTAACATCATGTATGTAAGTTAAATTACTAGTTGTATTTTTCTATTCTCTTGTCAAATGAGTTCTAGCTGGACTCACCATAGGAAAGCTTTTTGCTTCTGAGATGTATTGGCTATTATGTTTTCCAGTTCTTCTGATCTTTTTAGTAAAGATGCTTCCAGTGTAGGTTAATAGACTGTTTTAAAAGTTGCTAAGGCATATTCGGTATTTGTGGACCTAGCAATCCAGCATTGTGTAGTGTCTTAAGAACAGAAGATTATCAAATGCCCTAAAAGTACAGTAATTTCATGATTATAAGCCAAACCTTTTTGACTAAAATGTTGGTCTGAACCCAAAGTGCGGCTTATAATCAGGTGCGGCTTATATGCGGACAAAGAACGAAAAGTTGCTGTTTTAGTTTGGAGGACAGCTGTCTGCTGAGAAAGGCAGGAACTTCTCTTTGAAATGGAGAATGTAAACTCCCTCCCTCCAAATTATTATAATTTTGAAATCAAGGGGCTCTCAGGCAAAAATATGGGAATTAGGAATAACAGTTCTTTACTAGGGAAATCAAAATAGAAATACAGTACTACAAAGAAACAAACTCCAAACCCTGACAAAGTCAGAGTACAACCTGACACCCCGTCAGGCAGGGTGTTGGTAGCAGTCCCATTAAATGGTGGCTGCATCCTCCTGCAGTGACAGGTGTGATTCAGTTGAAGCAGTGCTCCTGTACAAGGTGCAGTTTCCCTCCGGAGGTCCAGTGGTGATGTGGAGAAATCCGGTTTTCCTCTGGAGTCCAGTGGAGAAAGGGGCTCCCTTAGTGTCCCAAAACCTCTGTTTTTATCTTGGTAAGAAATGTTGGGCTCTTCCCCCTGGCTGGAGCAACTCCCAATGGGATGCAGTAATTTTATCACTCTCACAGTGGGACTCAAGGGCCATTAGCAGAAAATGACTGGCTGGAGGAAGGATGGGTTGTGAAAAGATAAAGAACAATGCCCTGCCTGGTTTCAATGGATGGCCCATTAGCAGAATATCTGCCGTTAAGATAAGGATCACTGCCCCCACCCTCAACAGGTGGTGATAGAACAGATACCTTTTATCACACTCTATATTGTAACCTGCGGCTTATAATCAGGTGCGGCTTATGTATGGACAAAGAATGAAAAGTTGCTGGCACCCGGAAGTGTGGCTTATACTCAGTGCGGCTTATAATCGTGAAATTACTGTATATCTTCCTCCCTTCGTACAAAAGCACAGTGATGTGCGGAAAAAGCACTTTATAACTCACAGAAATACGTTATAAGAGTAGGTAGGTATTTATTCAGCGCTGGGTACATGGGGGATAACTCCTCCAAAAACATGCACACTTTGGTGACCTGCGCTTGGCCTTTTATTCTCTACAAACTAGGAATATACAATTCACCTAATACATATTCATTGCCTATCCCCGCTTCATGTGGAAATTAGTTTCACACCTCTTTTCAACTGCGCATTATTCCTTTTTGGGTTGCTCTGGTGGTCATCTGGGGATCTTCAGATGAAGTCAGTAGTCTTCCTCTCAGTTTGAACTTTTCACCTTGCGTTCTTGCGCATGCTCTCTTTTTAGTCCTGTGGTAATTTTCCGGACTTTGGTATCAGTTTTCCCCACCCCAGGGACCCCCTCATCCTGTGGCGTCTTTGTTCTTCCATTTTAATCCACCAACTTCATCCTGCAGCTTGGCTTCTCTTCCTGTTTTGCAAGCACCATAAATTATAGCTGACAATGTAGTTTTGTCAGTCCCCTTTTCAATCAAAATCTTTCTTAATATTTGATTCTTAATTCTCATTTTCTGTATTTCAACAGCACCATTTATTTTACCACGCATAATTTGTGGGGAGGGGGCTTATTTGAGTAAGGGGGTACTGCAACTTATGGATGTGTATTTTACTGTGCAAATAACTAAACATTAGCGCTAAAGTTCAACCAAAATTTTTATTTTGCCTTATCAACAGTTTGTTCCAGTATTATCTCCTGGTTTGGCAGATTTATGGTGTCATCTTGTTCTCACTTCTCTGCAGTGGGGCCTTGATTTTTGGGTTCTGATGGTTATCTTGCAGAGATAGGGTTTATTACAACACCAGCCACCATTTGTTCAGCTCCTCTTCTGAGTTTCTGTGATTTTCACAAGAGTCCCAGTGATGATATAGTCTGATGGAAATATTTCATCCCAAAGCTGGACTGGTAATGCCTTGCCTGTTCAAGGCTAGGTTCAGAGGTAATTCCAAGATTTGTCCCTTTGCTGTCTACAAACCCTCTTTAAACACACTTCCTTTTCTACCCAAATACTAAACAGAATGCTGCCTTTCAAGGGTCAGTTTGCAGCCCTATTTACCTGCAAATTGATCTCTTGAGAGAAGAGTCTTAGGTTGCCTAGAGTACTCCAGCTCTGAAGGCATACCTTTGCCATTTAGCCATTGATTGAGGCAGGCTAAGTTTGGCTGAAGCTTTTGTGCAGGATCAGCCTCTGGGATCTGTGGTAATTTAAATGTTGCAGTTACTGTTTCCTTTTAGGTTTTTCTAATGGTTTGATTTCTCTGCATCTCCATTAATTTGATGATTTTCTAGTGCCATGAAAGTGTGTTTTATAACCTCTTTTCTAATCAGTTTAAGTAATTCCCTGAAGTATGAGTGGATTTTATGAAAAGGCCTCCTCTGGAAACCATATATTCTGTCAGGTATGGAAGGGCATAAACCGCCATGCTCTGCTTTTCTAGGAGAGTTTTCAATCTAGTTGGTTAATGATATCAACAAAGAAAGCAAATAGTTATTTCTCCTTGCTGTAGTTTGCAGGAACCCTGTCAAGAGTGATGCAAAAGTCATGGTGAAGACCCTGGGTTTTGTGGTACTGAATTTTTTTCTCCTTTGGCTCATTAAAATGTGGCTTTTCTGATTAATTAAGCCTTAGGGCATTGGAGGTTTTTGTGTTTGTTGTTTTCTTTTTCCTTTAGCATAGGTATTTAGTACTGGTTTATTTTGGGCTATTTTCCCCTGACTGTAGGTATTTAGTGCTTGTTTGGAGGATTTTCAGAACTGTTGGATTAACAACTATCTGCTATGACCAGTACAACCAGCTTTCTGCTTCTGTAAATTTCCAGCACTTCTGTGGGGTTTTAGAACCATGTGTACATATATCACATCATACAGAACGTTTATGATGAGGTCTTTCATATATATTGACTAATCTTATGGTGTTTGACACAGGTAACTTTAACCACAAAGTACAGTAATTTCACGATTATAAGCTGCACCTGATTATAAGACGCACTTCCGAGTGCCAGCAACTTTTCGTTCTTTGTCCATACATTACAATACAGAGTGTGATAAAAGGTATCTGTTCTGTCACCATCTGTTGAGGGTGGGGGCAGTGATCCTTATCTCAATGGGAGATATTCTGCTAATGGGCCATCCATTGAAACCAGGCAGGGCATTGTTCTTTATCTTTTCACAATCCATCCTTCCTCCAGCGAGTCATTTTCTGCTAATGGCCATTGAGTCCCACTGTGGGACTGATAAAATTACTGCATCCCATTGGAAGTTGCTCCAGCCAGGGGGAAGAGCCCAACATTTCTTACCAAGATAAAAACAGAGGTTTTGGGACACTAAGGTAGCCCCTTTCTCCACTGGACTCCAGAGGAAAACCGGATTTCTCCACATCACCACTGGACCTCCAGAGGGAAACTGCACCTTGTACAGGAGCACTGCTCCAACTGAATCACATCTGTCACTGCAGGAGGATGCAGCCACCATTTAATGGGACTGCTACCAACACCCTGCCTGATAGGGTGTCAGGTTGTACTCTGACTTTGTCAGGGTTTGGAATTTGTTTCTTTGTAGTACTGTATTTCTATTTTAATTTCCCTAGAAAAGAACTGTTATTCCTAATTCCCATATCTTTGCCTGAAAGCCCCTTGATTTCAAAATTATAATAATTTGGAGGGAGGGAGTTTACATTCTCCATTTCAAAGAGAAGCTCCTGCCTTTCTCAGCAGACACCTGTCCTCCAAACTAAAACAACAACTTTTTGTTCTTTGTCCATATATAAGCCGCACCTGATTATAAGCCGCACTTCAGGTTTGGACCAAAATTTTAGTCAAAATGGTGCGGCTTATAATCATGAAATTACTGTACCTGTTTTAACCTCATAACGTGAACAGATTTAGGCACAAAATTCTGAGTAGATGAGCAAGTGAAGGTTTGTGTGAGGGCATGGAATTTTATATATCTTGCCATGAAAGAAGTTTGCATGGGAGAACCCATGTGATGGTGACTATAATCTTTCTCTGGTCCCTCTCTCTTTCTCCTCTGCTTCTCTTCCTATTTCTATCTCTCTCTCTCTGCCTCACATTTATTGTTCAGTAAAATTTGTACCATTGGCATATGATCTTGTTTGCACCTTAATTCAGACAGAGACATCTTTTAATTATCAGACCCAACATTATTCCAGAAGTGGGATCTTAACATCATTAATATGTTAACATCATTCTGGTGGATCTTAACGCTCCTGTTCATGAATCAAAAGCAAATCCACCACTTCCAAGAAAATACTCCCATTCTCACAAATCTATTACTTTTTAAGCAGCGGCATAAATTCTGAGCTCACTCTCCCTTGAACATCATCATTATTCTAATTTTCCAGACACTGCAGCTCCTCTTCCAGTCATGGTACCACAAGTGCCTGGAGCTAGAAAAAGCTTTTAGCTTGCTGAAAGAGCTGTTAGCTGCTGATGTCTCTGCCCTGAGCGGCCTTTCAAAGGAATGATTCTCCCTTTTTCCCCAGGACAAGCAGCCATCTACTATTCCTGACTCAGCCCAGGACCTGTGTTCTCTGCTGGTGCTGCCCCAAACACTACTTCCAAATGTAAGACCCTTTCTGTTAAAGCAAGCAAACCTAAAAAGGCACCATAAGAATCAATATAAATAGCAGAAGGCAGCAGAGCAGGTCTGTCCAATCCCACACAATGGACCTTGACTCCAGTGCTATGAAGTGAGGAACTGAAAGTGAGGTTAACCACATCAGCATCCTGAGTGCACCGGCTTGCTTATCAAACCCTTATCAGGGGGGACCCAGGGGTCTCAGCTGTGTGGCTGAAAACAGTTCCTATCAAACAGGAACAGGAGAGTCAGCTACATGACTGAAGACACAGTTGGGTGCTAGGAGGTGATTCCACAAATCTAGCACACCATCTGAACAATATATGCATAATTATACACTTTGGATCTACCTCTTTCTCCCATTCTAATACCTGTTCACTGTTTGCTACCTAGTCCTGCAGGCAACATAATTACTGCTCACCTTTTGAGCCAGGGTTGGTGTGCTGTGAGTCAGTGATCGCCATCTCCCACTGCTGGAATTACTTCTCCTTTTAGGATACTGGTTTTGAGTCAAAGGACTACATAATTGTAGTTCACATTCTTGATTTATGATGTGCCTTGAAGTCAAGATCTATAGGCTGGCCTTCAAAGCAATTGTTCCTAGGTATGCTTTTGAATCCTTCACTGATTTTTTAGGTCATCTTGACCTTCTGGCATAACCCAGCAATTTTCCATGTACACCGAGCAGCAACTCTTAACCCAGACAACCAGCAATATGTATGCAGCAAAATGTGTATGCTTGTACATTCATGTTCCTGTATTTGACTCTGTTGACTAAGACTGAGTTTGACCATCATGGTTTGTGTGTCTCATTGGGAATTTGGACATTAAATCTGCAAGCTTGCTACCCATGACTGTGGAGATCCCAAGCATGTAGGTACCATTTGAATAAATTTTCTCAAACCACATTTATTTTTTCACTCTCTGAATGTACTCATGGCTCTCAGTCCAAGATCATCTGCTGGGAAAGACAGGACTTTAGAGGATTTGCTGAGACCACTGTGAGCTCATGTTTTCTGTAGTGCTAAAGACAGTGGTGGTCCTGGCTGTGATCTCTCATGAGTGAAAAGCTGTTCTTTTGCCAGGATATAACCAGCTTATTAAAGGACAACTAAGCTAATTCATACTTAAATGCTATCTCAAAGCACAGTGTAAGCCCTTCTGCCTTGATAAATGAAAAACAAGGTGGGGAGGCAAGGTCACACAGAGAAGCTCTGATTTACTTGCATCTCATGGATGTCAACTGACAAAATCCCATTGTTTTCCTGGATACATATTATCACTGAATGTATTTAGGGAGGCACTTCTATCAAAATAATACAGATCAGTAGCAGAACATTTTTGTCCTGCTAAGAGCATTTAGTCATATCAGGTATAAAGGATAAGCAGCTCAAGAATTTAAACACAGATTAAGTAGCTAATTATTCCATGGTAAACTGTGTTTTCTCCTCTATCCATGTACTGATAGTTTTTGCTTTTTAACCATGTTAAATCAAATGTCATACATTGCCAGAATGCATGGCACATATGCTAAAATCACAGAACCACAGAGTGGGTTGGAAGAGACCTTTAAAGATTGACTAGCCCAACGAAAATATGTATAGAGCCAGTATTCTCAGTCCTTTGCTCCCTCATTTAACTCATAAACAAAATTACTGGCAGTGTACAGTCATGTTCTCTATGCCAAATGAAGAATCTTTCCCAAAAATGCATTGTATGTTCTCACGTTGACAAAAGTACTGAATAAAAAGGAGATTAACAGAACTTCCTTTCTCAAGGCTGAACTTTCAAAACATGGAAATCTGTGATATGTTTCATGAATTTGTACAGGTTCATGCCTTAAGAGAATTAGTACCAGCAAGTCTAGTTATTTATATATAATTTCAAAGGGAGGAAAAGTGCCATTCAATTCTATTAGATGTTTGACTTTCTGATAGTTCCTAAAGATCTTCCACTTGGATTACATAAATGACAGACGCAAGGATCTTCATCCCCCACACACTTTGATCACTTTCTTGAAGGGACAATAATCCTCAGGAAGGCACATGCCAGGCTCATCCAGCCTGTTATCCACTGTGGCCCCAATCTGGGTTCTCTCCACTCTCTGGTAAGAAGACTCAGCTCAGAAAGGGCTTGCTGGAAATCCCCTAAAAGTGCAGCTTCTTATTGCATCTTAGATTGGGAATATAAAAAAGGTTATTCTGAGGGCTGCATTAGCACAATCTACTACAAATGCTTCACTCTGTGTGGACAGGAAAGCAGCAGATCCTGGCAGCTGTTTTGGGACAAGTGGGACACCAGCTTCTGCACTGAGGTACAGCTGTAGTAGCAGAGCCTCACAGACAATCATTATCTCAGCATCATGTGCCTTCCTGGGGATTATTGTCCCTTCCAGAAAGTGATCAAAGTGTGTGGGATGAAGATCCTTGGAGACCCCTCCTTCAAGGACAGATGCATTCACTGTACAGGAATGGAGCAAATGGACACAGCACCAGTACACTTCTGTCCCTCAGATCCTTACAGTTGTCAAGGGACTTGTCTATAAAAAGGGCTGAGTCTGTTTTTGCTGCCTAAAGTCTGAGGAGCCTTCCCCCATGGCGAACAGGTAAACAAGCATTCTCTGGAAAGCTGTGATCACTCACCCAAAAACCACTTCATAAACTTCAGTAATCACCTCTGCCCGGGCTTATGCCTGGCTTTTCCCATTACATGGTCAGCCTGTTTCTGTAGGATGATATGAGCCTACATCATGCCATTGTTCCCATTCAATTATTTTCAAGTTACTGACTGAAAAAAATTGTGTGGGCTGACTCACCTCTGGAGCTGCCATTGATCAGTCTTCCCATCAAACTTCTGCTCCCATTCCTTTTCCCTCATTTCTCATTCCCTCAGGCCACCCATTCCTTTTCCTCTGCTTTGAGTACAAGCAATGTATGTTGCTTCAGTGCACCACAGAAATGCATCAGCAGGCAACAATGCACAGATTTTTGTTAGGAAAAACCAAACTTTTCAACACAAGTTTGTAGAATTTTCATCACCAAAGCTGATTCTTGTTTATTATTTTGGAGAGAAAAGGCTGGATGACCAGGGTGGAGTAGGTTTGGAAGGCTGTCCAGACAAACAGGTTTTTTAGACTATTTAATTCTCTGATTTAATTTTCCTTGGCTTTAACAGTTTTGCTTGATGAGCTTAAAAAGTAAAGAGCAGGTAAGTATGTTCAGAAGGCAGGAAAGGAGAAGGAACATTTGGATTTGCCTGCCATTTGCTGCTCAATTTGTAAACTAAACAATAAATGGTGTGTAATAGGAATATTCAGGAGCTCAGAGAAATTTGGGACCTCTAAACTGTTCTACAAGACAAAGAAGATACTAGGGCTCTCTGGAATCACCTTTAGGAAAACATGACTTCAACAGCAACATCTGAGAGACTCTTAGTCTGCATCTGACGTAAATGAATTTACCTTGATTAGCAAGAATGTATAAACACTCTTAGTTACCATCTTCTCCTGGGTGATCTACAGATAAACAGGATACCAAGGTTGTTGGGAGTGTATAAAATAGAAGCTTCTCTGAGTCCCTCAGAGAGAAAAAAAGAATGCAGGAACTTAATTAAACCTTTAAAGAAATTAAAATATATTAAGCCACATAGACATGAAGTGGAAGGTTTTAGTTTTAAGTAAATAGGAATGTACGTTAAGTGCCTTAAGAAAGTAAAAAGCCCTAAAGCCTAGTTTAAAGTTCAGTAACTTAGTTCCAGTCATGATGAAAACACAGCAGAACACTGATTGCGTTTTTAAATAAAACAGAACCATTTACGTAAAGAAGCTTCTCTTAGTCCCTCAGAGAGAAAAAAGAATGCAGGAACTTAATTAAACCTTTAAAGAAATTAAAATATATTAAGCTAGAACTATATGCGTAAATTATGTATAAGGACTGGCACCACTTTCATGCTTCAGAATGAAGCTCTAACAGGTGTAGGAAGAACGTTTAGAATCATGGTTTTAGCTGATTGGATGATTTATTAATAAAACCCCTGTGTTGGGGTGAGAGAACACAGAGAAAGGGAAGAAGAAATGCCAGGGAGCTGCTGTTGCTGTTGCTGCTTCTGCTCAAGACTCTATGGCAGAGAGCTTTCAGCATGGACTTTAATACTCTGAACTCTTTGCCTTCGAGACTGATGTATTCCTGCAATTAACAATGTTACAGCAACCAACAACTGCTCTTGTCTCTTTGAAGAGCCAGACCCATTAAGAACTCGACAAAGGTAAAGAAAGCCCCAATCTCCCAGAGAAAAATCAGCCATTCTCACTGCAGAGGTGGAAGTGCCTCTACAGTGTGGGTGTGAGGCTGCAAGAAACATTGCTTGGATTCCTGTCTTCTTCAGGACTGGGTGTGGAGAACTGTGAATCCTGATCAACATTGCTACATATAATAAGTGTCCTGTTATCATTGGAAGGAAAAAAACTGCTGACATCCTTTCCACAGCAGATATATATATACTACGGGGTAACTATAATAAAAGCAGGGCACAGCTATGACAAAATTAAGAGAAATATGAAGAAAAGCTGAAGACAATTATGCATTGTTCATATAGGTTTCCTTATGTGCCATAAGTATCCTGGCAGGATGACTCCTTTTGTTAGTATAGCTGAGGCTTCTTAGTTTCTGTCAATACAGCTGTGTCACTACAAAATAAATAAAAGCACCCTGGTGATGAACACCGCTCTGGGTCAGAGGAAAGGAATGTAGGCCTGGCCTTTGGTTTTTTCTTTGCAGCATAATTAGCTGACAACAACCATGAGTTTAGCTGGGAGAACTGTAATAGAAAGGCTAAAATTGGTGTGCATTCCCACCATCAGTGGGAATGTCTGGGTGTGGAGACAGCCAAGTGCACTTATCAGGGAGAAGAGCTGAGCTAACAGCACCCAACTAGCAGCTCATCAAGGACCACCCAGTTTCACAGGACAGACACGGAGACAAAGAGCTGTAATGACTCCTGATGGTGCCCGACATTTAAACACAAATTGACCACTGTGAAGATAGAAAACTAAGTATCCAAGTTCTGCCCATGGTCAGCAACATAACAACCACCCAGGAGATGAGGAGTACTTCATACTTGGCATCACTTCTCCTCCCTGTCACAACGTGTCTTGGATATAAGAGCTGGATGGTGTCACGGTGCCTGCCTGGTGGCCACACACCTTGAACATCCAGGCCCTGGTGTCTGGAATCTGGGTAAGCCTCCTTGGACACCACACAGCTTTGGTGCATGTGTGGAGGAGGGAAAGAAGCTTTATTTCCGTTTGTTCCAAGCAAAGTCACCCCCATAAGTTCTCAGCAGGGTATTTCCTCTGCAGTTCATACAATGCTGCACTGGCATTTCCTGTGACCAAACCCTCTTAAGGTCAATCCAATCTTTGAACCATCTCCAATTCAACTAACATCAGAGGAGCCCTTTCTTCTCCCCATGAGACCATCCTTACTCCTACAAATGAAGTTTTACATTTATGCCCCTCAATACTAGTTTTAGTATATTTTTTGTGTCCTCGTTGTGCTTTTATTGCCCCAAATGAAGGGTCATTACACTGTGGGCAACTCAAATTCATACACCAAAGAGAAATATTTCTCTTTATTTATTGTAGTTTGCACAAAGGGAGGTGTGTGGCAATCCCCAAAGGGTTGACTCCCCAGTCATCAAAACTTTACGCTACAAATTTACCAAACAAACAATGCAGCATTAATTGGTTACAAATTACATAACTGTTCATTATTTAGCACTCAAACCCACATTTGCTATTTTGTGTCTCTCACTTCTGATACTGTTTAGTCCAGGTGGAGAGTTCTACCCTCCTTTTGCATTTTGAGGAGGTGGTGAATGGGTCAGTGGTCGCAATTCCCCTGCCAGAACTATTTTTTCCCCAGTTGCTGCTCAGTCCTGCTGACTTCACTACTGATGGCTCTTGTCCAGACAGCCCATTCATCTCGGGATTGTGTTGCCTTTTCCTTAAAACAAAGGATTAGCCAAGCCTACAAGTTTCTATACATTTCACAATGCAACTGCCCAGATATAGCTACTGATTAACAACAAAACAACCTGAAAGTTTGGTTCAGATTCTGAGACTAGGTGACTTTCTCCATTATTATCTCTAAGGTAAAACATTAAGGTTAAAAAACCTGAACCAATACATTTGGTAATACATTAAAATCCTTTGTATTAAAAAAAGGAACAATAAAAGAATGCAAATACTCTTTTTACTTCCCTTTTCTCTCCTTTTTTTTTTAGTGTAATATTTAACACATTACACAAAACGTTGTTATTACAGCAGCTGTATCATTTTGTTATGACCTGTCATGATTGCAAAATATTTGTAATAATTTGACAATCAACCTTGTCAAAGATTCATCACATATTTATCCCTGTTTTTCACTGAAAACCACTGCAAGCTGATTTCTTATCAGGGACATTACATTGATTCCCATGTTATTCAACATATCAAAATGTCAACATTTAATTTTTAAGAGATTAAAATGGTTTAGGAAACCATCCTACTGTGCTGTGTGCCAGAATGGCATCTCAAGAACATACCCATACAGGTTAATTTGTGTTGTGGGTAGAAAAGGAATAGGAGTACATCATATCTGTAAAATGTTTGTAACAGTTCTAAATGCTCACATCCACACTTCTGATCTGCTCTTCAGATGATACTTGTAGAAATCTGCTAGGCTTACTGTGTCAGGATTAATAATTGCCATGATTTGCCAGATAAAATTCCCATGAAGAACTGATAGGATGGTTTAGAAAAACATGAGCTAAGCCATACTTGTCTTGCACCTGGCTGGAGCAAGGCTCAACAACAGGACATTGTCCCTGAGGAAGCAGAGGCCTCACAGCCCAGTGTTGTCTCAGTGAAGCACAGAAAAACAACAGTCTCTCTGTACCAGCCTCACCCCCTCATCTATGGAGCTTTGTGATAACTCTTGTCCTTTGAGGAGATAAGGATGTGAGGACTCTCTGGGGAGGGTCAGACAGCCTTTGCTGCTGCCTCAGCCAGAGAAGGAGGATGCTGAAGTGTCATGGTTCTGTTCTGGTTTGGTTTCTCTGTAAGTCACACAACTCCATTTGACCAAAGGTAACCAAAGTCCCTCATTGTCTCTAATCCACATTTAAAAATATCCCCACCAATATCAACACGAGAATAAAACAGCTGTTCCCAAATTGAATCCTGCATTTGAAGGATATGATATTCCTGAACTAATCATATTCGACTACAGTAACATCTCCATTTTACCAAAAGTATGAATTTTATATTTCAAATCCTCTGCTTTGGGAGAACAAGAATAGGTCCTTTGCCCAGCCCACCAGACAAGATTGTGGGCTGACTGCTCTATCCTCTCCAGAGCAGCAGCACCTCTTTGTTAAGATCTGTACCTCCACCAAACCGCAGTGGAGCATACCTGGGAACCCCTGTACACAGCACTATACACTTACAGATTGTAGACGCAGGGCATTTATCACCAGTAATTTAACAAGAATTCATAACCTGTTCCGTGAATAAACTACACTTTTAGTTAATCTGTGATCATGAAAGTTCTTATTGAACACAACCTATAGTGCTGAATTGGTTATAAACAGAAATCAAAACGTGCCTCATGCAGCCCCTCTGATCTCTGAGGACAAGCTTGAATGCAAGGGGTTTATTTTCTGCCTAATTTCATACACTTATCATGACATCTAACATAGCCCAGGTTTGTATTACTTTAAATCTCTTTCATTGTGTTATCCCTTGTTGATTCCTTCTACACCACATGAAAACAGTATCATCCATCCTTTCTGTTTGTGGTTATCTGAATGAGGAAAATATTCAGGTGATGGAACTGACCTGCTCTCAGGTTTGTGCTGCATCTTAACTCTTGCAATACAGGGCTGTGACCTGAATGCTGAGTCACAGAGCCTGCAGAGGGACAGAGCTCCAGGCAACAAACTGAATACATACATTTTTATAGTCAGGTCTGATGAAAATTATGATGAGGGACCCCGATGAAACAATTTTTTAATTTCCTTTATTTATAAAAATTGTTTTGTTTTATCAATACTTGCTACAATTAAAAACAGTTAATAGAGATGCCCATTGTACAGCTTTTCATTCTAGCAAAAAACAATGTAATTAAATAAAATCCTTCTTGGCAGAGAAAGAGGCTGAGCCCAGAAGAATCCACCCCTAACTTGCAGTGAACTCAGTACATGAGGTTCTTGGCACTAAATCTGTTCAGCGTGCTCATACAATGATGTTCAGAGACAATAAATGAAACTGATAGTTCTTCCCCACATTACAAGGTGTCATTTGTTGGATTCAAGGTGACCCAGGCCCTACAGGTCATGATTGAAACGTAACTCCCCGTTTTGAGCTATTGCTACTATATATAATAACATCTGTTAAAAAGTAATTAAGAAACTTAGAATAATGAAAGGACTAATTATAATCCCCAATAAACTCTGCTCTGCCAACTCAGTGATTACAATTCTATTGATTAATCTCGCAGAACTTCTTTCAGTGAAGGAGAATAATTTTACTTTAGTGGCTGAATAAAATGTCTAGCTTCACCTACTGCTTTTATTGTGCTTATAATAAGTGTGAAGTACATCAATTTAGAGACAAGTTGGCTAGCAAATCAGATTCACTATACAAAATTAAGTTAAATATTGGAAGATTCTGTTGTGGAATAAGGATGAACCTCACTTGAAAGAGAGAAGCAGTAAAATGTTTTATTGAGGTAGAATAATGATTTTTGACAAAGTTTGATGGAATTTGACAAAGCTCAATGCAAAGTTCACTTTATTAAATTCTGCATGGAGCAGAAACACAAATAAAAATTGAGTTAGATTGGCTCAGACAGGGACTGGAGGTATGAAGAGTAAGAAGAACCCTTTTGTTGAGCCATGAGATGCAGAGTAGATCCCTTTGCTCCATTCCAGAGCCTAGGCACAACTGGATCATCCCTTGGTCTGAGATTGTATCAATGGTTCACCTCTAATGGATTTAGCCACACTCAAACACCTGAGTCACTGCATAGGTCAGTAATCCTTCACAGTAAGCATTCAGCATGTTCTCAATCTCTTGGTGAGAGCCTGTCATGGGTATGGGATTCTCAAGCCCAAGGAGTAACCTCAGGGAATATCATTGCCATGCAGCCTCTGCTTCAGCAAAGGGAGCTCAAAGCTTTGCATGGGCTGTCTGGGAAGCAGCTGGCTGCAAGTCAACAGCAATAACAAGACAAATATCTTGGTTTAGCTCTGATATCTCATTCTGTACATTTGGTTATCTTGAACCTTTGGATTTTGAAACCATCTTTTGAGAAATATTTTCAAAATACCTTCACTCCTTTGTAGGTGAAACAGGGCCTTAACAGCTTGCAAGTGCACCCCAAGGACATGACGCCGTTGTTTCTTGGTGAGTCTGAACCAAAGGACAGGTAAGGGTCAAGTCTGTCCATCATATTACCCCATGCCTGCAGGGTAAACCTCAGAATATACAAGTCTGCTATATCACTGAGGAAAGTTTCCTGTCTGACCATGCAGGAACCGCTCTGACAGTCACACTCCCACCACCAGAGGTTTGGTTCCTTCAAGTAACTTAATTGTGGTGCAGTGACAATGAAGTTGAGTAACAGCTAAAGTACCAGCTTTAGCTGCTGCCTCCAAGAAGGGACCCCAAATAAAATAATCCCGGGGCCTTTATGTTCTCACAGTGGAAGCCTGTTACAATCTGGGATTTTGAGTCTTGGGCTCCTGGTGTGCCTCTGGGTGTCCAGTTACCCAGATGACCCTCGTGTCCCCATGGTAAGCTTTTTGTGCAAAGGGTTGCAGTCAGGTCACTTCTCATTCCCTGGGGCTCCCAGCACCCAGAGCTCAACCTGCAGCTTGCAACCCGACCTACTTGCACTATCTGTATTCCTCAACATCTGCGCTCTTGTAACTTAACAGTGCAATATTTCTGGAAATGTTTAGTCACAAAACACTGTAATACGTAATGGGGCTTTGCACAAGACAAAACTACACAGTAGACAAAGTAGAGTGGGAGCAGGTCTGTAGTTGGTTAAGAGTCATAAGACTAGATTTTCAAAAATTAGATTTATTCAATCTATGTTCAAGGAGAAGTAGCATTTTTCCACTGGTCTTTTGTGGTTAGGTTTTGTAAAAAGCATTTAGTTCCTTATTTTTCTTTCTTTCCCTCCCGCCACCACCGAAGAGGAAGACACTTGAAAAAAATGTTTAAGTTTCACTGTTACACAAGTATGCGGTTCAGCTAAAATAGATTAGGTAGTTCTTACAGATCTCACAGATGTCTAGGCAGCCAAAAGCATATGTTCTCTGTTCTTCATCCTCAAATCTCTCTCCTATGGTTTCTTCCCATTATCCGCTTTCCTGTTGTTGCCTATCTAGTGCATGATTATTGACAACCACATCCCAACAGCTTTTCCTACAGCAACCATTAACTAAATGTTCCATGAAGCTGTTTCTGCAAGCTTTTCTTTAAACAGAATATCCCAGAAATGTTTGTATTAACATCTGGCACAGAATACACATTTCTGTATGGCATGAACAGGCAAGCATCAGCCACCTTTTCCTGTCTTGCTGGTGTGTTATTTCCTCAGCAGCACTACAAGTTTGATGTCGATTTAACAGAAACAAATCTGTCTGGAAGTATGATTTATATGGAATTTCAATTACACAAAATAGGTGAGTTAATTGGATTTAAAAGGGGAAGGGCAAGGACAACAACAGCCATGCTGACAGTTTCAAAGGGTTATGCTTAAGCTAAAGAAATACAAAGCAGAGAACAGGAAGCCTAGACAAGTGCAGAAATTCAGGATGGATGCCACCCTCAGAGAAGCAGTGAAGTTGAAAAACATGTTTCTTTCCTTCATATGTGCAGCCAGTATTGGTTCATCCATACTGCTTGGTCAGCCAACAGAATTTTCCAGCCATTTTCCTGCAATCATCTGAAAACTCTAGGGTGTTCTGTGAAAGTTCAGTTTATATCATAGGTAAGAACAAAATTTTGTTTAAGGGAATTTTCAAGGTTTGTCTTTTACAGTTTCCAAAAAAAATATTACTTGTTGCAAAGATTTTGATAAAAATAACTTGCCTGCAACCAATATCAAGTCCTCAAACTGTTCTTAGATATAGTTTTTCCTATTGCTCTCCAACTGCATCTTTTAAAAGACCTACATTAATCCCATTATTCTCCACTTCCTTCACATATCTATGTGGTATGCCCTTTAAGTTTTATTTCATTTGAGAGCTTTTGCAGTGTGCTGAATATTAAATTACTTCTAACTTCTGCTTACATAATTCCTAGCAGTATCTGATGTTATTTCCCAAGAGATGTTCATTTTGCACACAATGTGAGCAGCATTCCCTTGCTTCTGTTTGAGACTTGCAAACCAGACAGTAGGTCTATATTTGCCTCAAAAATAAATTCTTTATTGTTGCCTGTTGTCATCCACAAAGGCACAGAGGCATCTTGTTCAGCGTAAGTTACCAGCTTCATAAAAAACAATGAGGATGGCTGATCAGCTTCTGCCCAAGCAAAGCTTCCCCTCACAAGCCCTTCCCAGGACCTATCTCAGTGCCACATTTTCTCTGTGCTGCTGGACTTCTCCAGGCCAGCTTCAGCTCTTTGTCTTCCTGAACTATTCAGTCCTAACTTGTGCATACCTGAACTCTTAACACTAAGCAATCTTTATCTCTTTAGGTTAGGCCATTTCTAGAATTGTTGGAGACAAAACCAGATTTTACTTCATCCACTATAGAACTGGCTGTACCCCAGCACTGCTGGCAGTGTCCTGCACAAATACCACCTCACCTCCAGCTCTGAAATGAGGGCTCTACAAACTGCCTCCCCTTACCTGCCCATTACCTGTGATTTGAGCCCACCATCACTGATTTATAGTCACCCTTTGAAGGGACAAAAGCAGGATACAAGGTCTGCTCTCCTACTAGTATGCAGCAAGTCCAGTTTCAAGTGGTTGAGGTCACTGATCAAATTTAAATTACACTGGCTAAGAACATGAAACACTTTTCCTAAGAAAATTACTATGCTTGTTACCATGGAAAGAGCATCTTAGAATTCATACAGGCTAATGAACCAGTCACTAGCTAGTGACTGTTAGGCAAAGAAACCTTCTGGCATTAGAGATAAGTACATGCTATACCCTTGAACAGTGTGTTCCTTGGTACTTACAAGTCATCTTCCTACTTAGAGAGCAATACAATGCATCCTTTTAACGCTTCCTCTATTGTTTCTCCTGCTCCTTTCACGTACAAATGCTACATTCATAATCCATTCAGAGGAATTGCAGTTTTCTTACTACAAATCTCAGTTGGGAAGCCAAAGCAATAAACCTCTATGTGTGCTTAGCTTCTCTGAGTTAATGTAAGATGGAATATCTTTCAAAATGTCCATGAACCGTCATTGTCTCTGGTAAATTGTTCTAGCAGTGTAATGTATCTCTGGATAATTGTATATTGCAACAATAAAAAAGCAGGTACTTTCAGAAAAGACTTTTTCAGATTACCTTTTTCCACTCTTCATACCATGTTATACCTGTGATCAACTATCCATGGAAGTATCACAAGTATTATTTTCAAAATGAAATGACGCAGTGAGACCATTTTTGCAAAGAACATAACATGTTACACTTGCTACATCACTTTGAAGATCTCAGGGTGGTTTTATATGGGGTAGTCCAAGAAAATCCGAACTCCCATGAGTAATTAGAAACTCCTTAATAAATGCTATGGGCTGAAAGGCACTATGTGAGAAAAAGACTGTAATATATAGATAGTTAATCATCACAATATTTGTTAAAAAGAAAAGAAATTGAAGCCATTCTGAAGGTTTCAAGCTGAGCATGATAGATGACTAAGATTTAATCTGTGGCATAATAAAAGTCTGCCTGTTGTAAATAAATAATCAATAGAAAATTACTTTGAGATGTCTAAACGTCCCTTTGCTAGGAGGCTATTTAGGCAGATGTCCTTAGCTGTGTATGTTATTCCAAGACAGGAAAAGATTTCACCCTTTACAATGAGGCATTCCAGGCACCCTGTATATGTGATGCAGTAACTATGCCTGAGAACTGCAGTTTCCCACACAAGGAAGTCTGTACAGATCCCTCATTATGGCTGTCATTCTGAAGCCCTGCAGCTGAGCTGGGCTGGCCAAAGCTTTCAAGACCCCATACAATACGTGGCTTCAAAATAATGGAAAATCAAAACCTCTCTGAGTGAATCCTATCTTTCTTGTGCCTGGAGAACCAAGCCATCACTGTGTAAGTGCAAAAAAAAATTGTTTTATTGCCATTTACATTCTGTCAGTGTTTCCTTTTTTTTTTTTTAAATACAGCTCAGTGACCTCCTGGCTCCTTAAGCAGTAAACAGAGCTCTGAATTGCAAATCAAGTAAGATTTATGATTACTTACTTCAGCATAGGTCCTTCTGGTATCAGAACCTGAAGGGAATTAAATACGTTAAGGTAAACCCGATGCATCACTGCAACAGCAACAATGCCGTAATTAAACAAATACTAGCAACTAAGCAACTATACTGCTACAGCAGCGTGTGTACGTGTGTGTGTGTGTGTGTGTGTGTGTATGTGTGTGTGTGTGTGTTTTTATAGTCTCTAAAAGAAATTAAACCTTGGACAAGGATCTATTCACTGACCTTAAATCAAGAATATCTGTTATGCATAAGTATCTTCAGCAAAGATTGTCAAGATGCCATCTCTGCAAAACGCTGTCATTAGAAAGCAGTATCTTGAAGGATGTCTAAGAGAGAAAGGCAGTGCCTGTTGTAATATCATCCATCATGTAACTTTTGGTCAAGAATCATGTAACAACCACTGGAAGCAGTATGATCTTTATGTTCCAAAATGAACTAGTTATGTGTGTGCTATTGATTCACGACTAGGTGTGCAGAACCCATCTGGCATTCTTTAATGCTTTGCTTGCAAGTGTTATCTTGCTGTCGTTAAAGAAAACAAACCAAAATGCCTGTGTAAGATCAGGAATCCAGCTCTTGAGGCTAGTCCTGAGCAGTGGACCACCATCCCCCAGCCAGCTCCCTCCAGTTTTATTATTGAGCATGACGCCATATGGTGTGGAACATCCCCTGGGTCGGTTGGGATCAGCTTTCCTAGCTGTGCTCCCTCCCAGCTTCTTGTTTTTTATCCAGATGTCAGCACAGGCCAGTGAGATCAGATCACAGTGATACTGCGATATACCTTTTCAGCTGTTTATAAAATTACTATTCCAGCATGCACTCTGGTGCCTTGTTCCTTGCCAACATAATTCTTAGTCACGTTAATACTGAGCAATAACAAGATTTAGCACCACTGCTGGCAAAATTCAATAGTCCCAAGAATCTCCCTTGTTGAGAATGGCTAAAAGAGACAGTGAACAGTGAGAGCAGCAGTGTGTGGGCTTGTGCTTCTGGATCTGGGGCCTTCTGGGATCATTGTCAAGAGATATCTTAGAAGCCTTTGGGAAGTTTGAGGTTGCCTAATGCTGTTGGGAATAGACAGGAGGCCTTGACTTCTAGCAAGGTTAGCAGGGCTAAAGAGCTCTGTCAGTTCTCTTTTATTAAAGAGCCCCTTGGAGGTTTTGTTACAGCTGACACTGGTTAGAGAAAGCTGTTCCCCCTCTCAGCCTGAGGGCTATGTAAGCATTGGGACTAAAACACACAGGCTTTTTGGGGCATTTGGTGTGAGGAGGGCTGTTGTCTTATCTCATAGCAGCACACGCTTCCTCAGCAGCGGTGAGGGTGTGCTACAAGCTGTTGCCCTCAGCAGCTTTTAGATAAACTTCCCCTGTCATGTTGGAGTTCTCAACCCCAACAGACCTTCAAAAGGCGGTGCTGTGTGGAGCAGGGGGAGAGCCACACTTTTTGAAATGTTTCAGTGAGCAAAGCAGCTGCAGGAGGACGTTAGAATGCTATGCATCATCAGGGGTTGTGAAAGAAACTGGATCTTCTCTGAGACTCTACAGCTTCAAGAAACCATAGAGTTATGCACTAAAGGAGGGGCAGGCTGAGTCCATCTGTCAGGCTGGGATGTAAAAAACTCTCAGGATGGTGAAAGCTGGAAGCTTGAAATTCCAGCTGCTCCATTCCTGCTTATGCTCTGCCTGCACATTTGTAAGTACAAAATATGCTCTGTGCTGTGGTTGGAGAAAAGAGGCTGACAGCTCAACCAAGGGAACTGCCTGAGCCCTACAAGAGCACCAGAAGGAAGCGCTGAGAGCTGCTCCCTTAATGCTGACCCCTCTGCTCTAGGGAATGGGCTTGTCTGCTGACCTGTTGTCTGGGGGAACTTTGCTGCTTTTCAGGGACTCCGATTTATTGTGGAGAGCCTGCAGAAGCCTCTCTGACTCCCTGATTATTGGTGCCTGCTGTTTTTTCATGCGGGCATCAAATGCTCTCTAATTACTGGAGAGACCTGGACAGCATCAAATATGATACATATAGCTCTGGAGGGGTGGTGAAGAGGAACAAGAGCCCATATGGCCATCTGGCAACCTCAGCCCTGCTGGTCAGCTATGATGGGGTTTTGGTTTCTATGAGCATGGTTTGCTCTTTGAGGCCTGGATGTTGCTTGGAAGAGCTGGGATACACTGGACTAAGGTGGAGGGGCACCCTTGCCAACAGGATGGTGAATCTGGTAAGAACTTTAAACTAAGAATGATGAGGAATAGAGGATGGAAATCAAATGAAGATGTGATAAATGAGGTTATGAGGGCTTATGTAAACAGAGGGGGCTTACTAATCGACTTGGGTATCACTGAAGTACATGCATATAAACACAAGGTTCAGAAAGGATTCCCTTGCTTTCTAAATTTTGAAACTAAATCTTAATAATTATCAAGTAGATTGGTGTTACTCACACTGATGACCATGGGCAATTTGGTTTTTTTGCTCAGGCTCAAGGACTAACCTTGAGGAGCCCCTCTACTCAAGGGAGGAGTCTCCACACACTCCCACAAGTCCTCCCTGCTGAAAGATGGGACTATGCCTTTACAGCACAAAGTGATTTGTTGTCAGTCATATGTTGCTAGGCTAGTCACTGCCATACCAGATTATTTTTAAATAAGATGGTTTTTTTCTCCTTCTGTAAACATCTGTCTTTCACATCCTTGTCCATGTCAGTCTTTGTCAGGAAACATCTATCTTTCACATCCCTGTGATGGGTTCAATTTAGGATTGTTGATGTGAAAAACAAGATTTGTGATTTGGCATCTTTGTAAGTTTAGTAAGGGATAAAACAAGGACAAAACCAAAAATTAACCAGCGCTGGGGTGCCCTTGGCGATTGACCAAAAAGCACGCTGGTAAATTTGGACAGTGTTATCCACACAGTGTTACATTAGTGAGGTACATACATGTTCATGTGCTTCATACATTATTCAGACACTTGTTTCATTCATTTCTTGTTTCATTCAAGTTTCAGGAACTCTTTTGTTTGTTTTCTTTGCACTCTAACTTATCTTCGTGACATCCTGTGAATCAGGTTGATATGCTTTATTTCTTCTTGTGTCTCCATCCCATTGTTCCACGTTCTCTGATAAGGAGTTAACAAATTCTGCTAGCATTCTTCTCTAGTGCTCTGTTTTTTGTCACTGCTATCTTATCTCTTGGAGAGGTCAGTCAGCAGATGTGGGAGTCAACAAAACCCTTTCACACCATTCTCTTAGTTACATAGAACCATTTTAACATTTTGTGTTTTGCTAAGGCCTATGATATAATACCTTAATCAGGCCATTATATCTGTAAACTATACAGTACATACTTAAACTAACAGATTGTTATACTAACAGACAGCTAAATAAAGTTATACATTGTACTATAACCAAATATTTATTGCCAGTACCAGCATGCAAAAGCTAATACGTAAATGCAAAAGCCAATATTACATTGTAGCTTTTAACATTGGTCAGGCAGATCTCAGCATCCTTCAACACTAAAAAACAGTGTCTTTAGTGGAAATTAACTCTGTGGAAATGTAGTTCAGGATCTTGAAAGGAGGAAAGAAGACAAAAGCTAGGACTGCTGTCCTGGACTTCAAAAATCTTCAGCATATTAAGGGATCTACTTGGGTGAATCCACTCGATATGATCCAGAAAAGACAAGAGGTACAGAAAGACTGGTCTTGATCAGTTGGATTTTTTTTGTATCTCACAAGGAATTAACTTTCTACAAGTTCAAGAATGGCCCATTCTGTTGTGCAGGAGAACCTGCAAGGATGGCAGGAGGGTTTGCATGGATATGCAAGGAGCTTGACTGAACTCAAGCATGAATGGAAGGATACAAGAGGTGGATATAAGCACAGGTGACTCAGAAGGAACTGTCTAACTCTGCAGGATGAGTTAGGAAAACTAAATCAGTCTGGTCAAGGGATGTGAAAGGCAATAGGAAGTGCTTCTACAATAGAAAATGTGCACCTGTCCCAAAGCTGCAGAGGGTCACCATGAAAGGTATTGTAAAGGTGGGTGATTTCAAGTAGAACTTAGGCAGAATGTAATGCTAGGTTTTGGTTGCAGAGATGCGCATGTTGGCATGAGGGATTGCTGAGCCTGAGCATACAACGTATGCTGCTACTAACAGTGCAGTCTGTGTGCTCTTTGTAAGGGCCTGTTCCCACAGGAACATGTGAAAGTGTAATGCTTTCAGCAAACCTCAGTGTGTACCCAATGGAACATTCAGTATTGTACAATAAGAGATGGATGGATTTGTGTTACTTGGAAGAACACTGTAAAGATGTGAGGAACAATGAGGTTATTGAACCTCGCCACAGAACTCTGTACAGCAGTGGCTCCACTAGGGAGGACTGTTCTGGTCTGCTGCATTGCATGTTTCCCACCATTGCAGGAGATGTGTGAGACTAACTTTTAAAAACACATTTTCTCTTAAGCATCTTGTGTTTTTTTTTTTCCTTTTGAGACCCAACAGAACCAGAACTTCACGCTACTAAGCAGACAGAACAATTTAGGTTCTCAGTACCTTATTGGTCTTAGTGTCTTGGGTTCCAATACAGGAGGTAATAACCAAAAGTATGTATTCTATCACCATCTGTTAAAAGCAGGTGGGGCAATGATCCTTATCTCGGGGAAAATATCTTCTGTTAATGGGCCATCTGTTAAAAGCAGGTGGGGCTGTGATCTTTATCTTTTCCAGGACTCATCCTCCCTCCAGGAAAGTATCTTCTGTTAATGAAGTAATGACTTGAGTCTCACTGCATGACTGATAAAATTACATCACCCCATTGTGACATGCACCACCCAGGGGGAGGAGCCAAGCATTCCTATCTGAATATAAGCTGAGATTTGGAACACCTTTTTCAGGGAAAATAAAAAAATTAAAAAAAAAAAAAAGGTCAGCCTTTTTCCACTGGATTCCCAGAGGAAAACCAGAGTCTTCAACACTAGACCTTCAGTGGAAAACCACACCCTTCTACAGGACCAGTGCTTCAACTGAACCACACCTGTCAATCCAAGAGAACTGCAGCCAGTATTTAATCAGACTGCTACCAACACCCTGACAGGGTGTCAGATTGTATTCTGATTCTGTCAATGGGATTTTTTGTGCTACTGCATTTTATTTTCATTTTCCTATTGTAGTTTGTTTGATTGTTTTTTTTTATATTTACACATACGAGTAAAGAACTGTTATTTCTATTTCTATATCTTTGCCTGAGCTCCTTAATTTCAAAATTATAATAATTCAGAGAAAGAGGGTTTACATCTGCCATTTCAAGGGAGGCTCCTGCCTTCCTTAAGAAACATCTGTCTTTCAAACCAAGACACTTAGTCTTCATACACAGTTTGAGTTGAAAGGGATCTTTAAAGGTCATCTCTTGCAAAATCCCTGCAATGAGCAGGCACATGTTTAACTAGATCAGGTTTCCATTGAGCTTGTTCAGGTTTCTATCCATCCCAGTACAGAGTGGATAATTATATGATTTCTGAGTTCAGAGGATCAGCAGCACAAAGTCAAGCTAGAGACCAGTCTCTTACATCAATATTAAGGTCACATCACTCAACATTGTTCTTAATGACCTTAACAATGTGACATACAAAGTGCATGCACACAAGCTTGTAGATGAGTCAAAATTGGGAATAGTTATTGATGTTACTGATTGTTCCCAAAAATGGGTCAAAAAACAAAACAAAACAAAAAACCTTAACACCAATACAGTATTAAGAAGCAGGTATTCTTCATTCAATGCTGGATGCATGAGGGGATATCTCCTCTGAAATACTGTGCATGCTGAATAAAGAAAAACACCTTTTTAAATACTGTATTTTATATGCATATTCATTGATTTTCCAGAACAAACAAACGCATGATATAATTTCCCTGAAATTTATAACATATTTTTCCCACCCCTTTATGCGCATATTCTTCTGTCCTGGGGGTTTCTTAAGTGGTCCCTGTGGTTGACCCCAAAGTGATACCTGACTGCCCAGTGAACTGGTAGAAGTTGGCACATGGGCCTGTTGCTTTCCAGTTCTTCTTGCAAAATGGAAATTGTGCAGTTCCATAGGCCAGTGGTTTTGGAAGAATAAGCATTGTGTTAGCCCACCAGGTGCAGATGATTTTTCATCTGGCAACATCATGATGTCCCTCTGAATAGGGACAACTGACAGGTTGGAGAAATCAGCATGTGGGAACCTAATGAAGCTCAGCCAAGGCAAGCACTCTTGAGAGAAGGAATAGCCCCATACACCAGCACAAGGTGAGGCCTCACTCTTTGCAGAGAGACTGTGCTGGAGCACTTCCTGAGTCACTCTTTACAGCCTGGTGCTTTATCAGTACAGTTTCTCCACATGTTCAGGCTGATGTGGCTGAAGTCCTTCCTGCAGCTGCCTGCAGTCAAACTAGTGTAAGAGCAGCATTCATCTGTTCCTTGGGATAATCTGATGCCAGTTTGAGATACAGCGTAGGTGTGTGAAATTTGGCAGTTCATGAGCTGCTTCAGAAGCAGCTCCTGAGGTTAGACAGTTAAAGTCACTCGGTTAACTATTTAATTACTTCCAGTTGAGAAGCTGAGGAAGAGTAAACCCACCTATGCACAACCCTAGCCATATTACTATCCACTTCCATACTCACTCATGGAAAAGGTGGTAAACAGAATCTTGTGAAAAATAGGAAAAGAACTGGTTGCTTGCAGCCAGGCCTGTGTGCGTTTTAGGTTTGTCACTCAGGCACACAGAATATGTTAGTACCACACAGTTTACTACAGATTTATCATGTCTCCTGATCCTAGCAAAGGGATCTGCAGGGAGGCCTGCCAATGAAACCAAGAGCTTGTAATTAACACATGTGAATTAAAGTATTGACACGACTATAACTTAACAAAATAAAGACTTGAATTTCAGTATAACAGAATAGCTAACAATGGGAAGGAAATTTAGTAAGAAAAACTGGTACAACAGGAAGACAGGCAGCTGGATGTAACAGGCAGCAGGATGTAATATATATATATACCCTTGTGCAGGGAAGAGATAAGGAACACTGGCTGGTTTTGCATCAACAATAGGTTAAAAATATTGTAGCTTGATGGAATGTACACCTGGCCATTTGCTTATTGAATACTAACCAAAAAAAAAAGAAAGAAGGAAATGTAGTAAAAATGCTGTATAAATCCACTGAAATCTATACGGAACAGAAATGCTTTTAGAGAAGCATTTCATAGTGCACATGCTCTAATGCTTTTTCTCAACTGGCTTAATAAGTGCGTTTTTTACAGACAAAAATTGTTTGTCTGTTGACCTTTGTTTCAATGACTGGCACACGATGACTGAATAACATTGCAAGGATAAATATTTAATTATGTGCAGCCAAACTGGCCACATACAAGCAATTTTTCTTTAGGGGGTTCTACAGCTTTCACCATAATCATACCATAATTTGAATCATCCAATTACATACTAATTAATATTTCTAATTATCCAATTACAAAGTATATTCTGTATGCCTTGCAGCAGCAGCATCATGCATCATCATCCTTGTGGTCTATTTGTTAATCCAGATGTTTCAGCTCTTGACTTAAAGTTATCAGGTATTACAGTCTGCTATGTAACAGCTGGGTTTTGCTATTATGCATTTGCTATTGAAAATTATTATAAATTGTAACCACTTCTGTAGCTATAGTGCAAATCATAACTGCTTTTGTGAACAATATAACTAAAATTGTGCAAGAAGCAAGGCTATCACAAGGTGAAAGCATGCTTGCAAAAGATGTACCACAAGTTATATGACTGCTCTTGCAATATGTGTAACCAAAATAGCACAGGCAGAGAACAATGTGAAAAAACTAGGTTTATTTTTTTGGTAAAATTTAAAAGTTTAATAAAGGACAATAAGAGACAAAGGTAATAAAGCAAGGTTTAACAGCTTGGCATTTAGCCAAGAGCACACTTGCTATTTCGAAGATACTTTTTGCATACTTGTTTATTGCATTAGCCTACTGCATATTCATAAACTATTATGCATATTTAAACTTTTCCTCAAACTAGTTTGCATGTCCCAAGAACTGTCAAGTATGGCTTTTGCTCAGGCTTGCCTTTTTAGAACATGCACATTTTTTGGCTGCGTTTTTAGTCTGCTCTTATTGTTACCTTTAGCTTGGGCTTGGTTTATACTTTCTACAGATGGTAAGTGCTGATAGTAGCAGGGGTCTTCTTCCTACGTTTTTGGGATGTTGTCCTAACCAAGCAGGCAGTTTAATTACTGCAAGCATAACTGTATCAGTTATTTTACTACTATGTCTAAGTTCAGAAATAAAAAGTATGTCTATATACATATACTTTAACATTATACATATAGCATTCATTTTCATATTTGCAAAAAGCCAATATTATGTGTTTATAATAACAAGGTACCACAAAAGGAGAATACCAAGTCTAAAGTGGCATCAGAAGACCTCCCTGATGGACCGTCGGAGTCTGTGGCCACGGATTTGTGCAATGCTGTGGCAAGCTGAGGCGGAATTGTGGTAAAGGGGATCTGAAAATGTGCAAAGTCATTCGGGGAAGTAATGCAGCTGCAGCAGTGTAAAGGACTGCTAGCTGAAGAATTGAGGGTGCTTCAGGCCATGCACCCAACACTGTTACTGTTGCTTTATTGGTCTGTCTTTTTTTATCCCTTATTAAACTCTTAAAATTTTGAGGAGTGAGCTTCGTTTCTCACATCAGGCATCAGCAGCAACCTGTGTTTCTCTTATATATGGATCTTTCAGTTAATCTGGTGAGAACAGGTGTTTCCTTCTGTGAGAATTGATAAAAGATTCATGTTAATCATAAAAGTATTGGGGTTTGTATAAACCAGAATACTAAGGTCTGAAGTGAAGCATGGACACTAGAAAGAGAAAAATATATTATTAAATCATCCTATTTAAAATCCCCATTATGAATACTATGTTTTCTAAATAGCTTGTATCTACTACCAGTTTGCAGAATCAGTCTTTCTGATAGTCTGATAGATTTTGCAAAATCAGACTTCCTGCCTTTGTTTTATCAATGATTGCCTATCTACAAAGACCAGACTTCCCAATTTTTGCCGGTTTTATCTACCAACACCAGATGGTTATCTATGAGACTGACTCTCACCCAGAGACTTTACGGATGCTTATTTCGGCCACCACTGCTTGCTTGGCAAAATTAGGACAACAAAAATCCAAAAATTACAACGAGAGACCATACAAGAAGAGACTGCAAACCAAGGTTCGATGGAGCGTGGAGTGGGCGGTGAGCCCTCACATTTCCCCAGTGCTGTTTTCTCTGTCTATATAAAATAAAACAATCTAAATTCTGCTGAATATCGACACTCTTTGTTTCTCATTTATAACACTTCTGTTAGTCAATCACACGTTCTTTTTGGTAGGGGTAGGTGGTGGCTCCAAAGATGATGATGATGATGATGATGAAGATGTAATATTTTATATACTCACAATGCTGCTAGTTTCTAAGGACTGTGTGGTCTCAAATTACACCACACCATCTAGGCAGAAACGTAAAGAGGAAAAACACAAAAAAAAAAAAAAGAAAAAAAATCAAAACCAAAGACAAAATTAATTGCAGGACGAAAGAGCTGGCAGACAGCAAGCAGGCTGTTACCACTGCAGATGGATGGTGGTAATAGGAAACCCGGTGCTGTGAAATGCCTCCGCCGATGGCAGCAAGGAGGGAAAGGACCCTTAAAATCACTGTGGCCCTTGCCTGATGGCTCCCAGCCTCCCCTGTACTTCTCCCAGGCTTGGGAGAACCCTTTCTCCTAATTATTAAGCTCTGGAAGGGGGGAATGAGAGCCCCGTTCTGGCGGTTGCGGGCTGTTTCAGCACTGCGGGCCGCCTCAGCCGAAGCGAGCCGAGGCGGGCCGGCACCGGGACTACATCTCCCGTCATCCCCCGGCCGCCGCCATCTCGGCACCGACCGCCGGGCCGGGCCGCCGTGCCCGCAGCCCCGCTCCGCGCTGTGTTCCTCGGGCCCCGCCGCATCCCCCGCCCCCCGCTATGAGCTGGGACGGCGCCGGCGAGGAAGTGCGGCTCCTCCTGGACCTGTGAGTGCCGCCCCGACAGCTCCGGCGTGCCCGCCCTGCGAGGGGGCTGCAGCGGGGCAGGGGGCAGGGCTCGCCGGCCTGTGGCGGCCGTGGCGGAGCGGGTGCGGCGAGCGTGGGTGCAGGCAGGGCTCGGCAGCGTTCAGGAGCTGCAGGAGAGGGCGCAGCGTTTGTCAGGGCTGCCCCTTTGGGAGGAGTTACAGGGCAGGTGACGGGGTGACGAGGTTTGCAGAGAGGTGACAGGATGATCCTTGACACCGTGCGGTTGTGGAGCGACCGCTGGGGATCCCTGGCTTCACCTGGGCCTAGGGAGTCCAGTGGATGGTGTTTTGCTCTGAGGTTTTTGGCTAGAAAACAAATTTTCGAACATGATTTGAAGTATTAGAAAACAGGCGTTTTGCTGGACACATGTGCAAGATTTTTCCTCTAAGCGGGTACATTGTGACACTTTACAAGATGTTTGTTCTATAGCGCTCATACGTATTCTTTAAAGTGTTCTTCCTGGCTAATGCATAAATCTCAATTTCCTAGAACGAATTTGCATGCATCCATGTCTTACTGGAAGTCCTTTTGTGGTCCTAGAGGGTCGGCTGAAGGGGTCTCTGGTGGTCCCCAAGTGTCCCCAATGTTGCAAAGGGTGACTTTGCCTTGAACGTCTCTTTAGGGCATGTGTTGCTTCTTGTTACGTAACTTCGGCACAAAAGCCACATATTCCTCATTATCTGTTTATCCACTGGTTCCAGCTACATTTAGCATCCTGTGTGTCTACTTTTTTATTCTTTTATCTGATTTGCTAGTTAGTCTTTAAGCTCTGTCTTGCAACTCCAAGGGGAACTGAAAATTTCTATTCTCTGCATTATCTGTCAATGTCAAATTTGTTTGTGTTCCGGAGGAAGTTAGAAACAGCCCAGGAATAAAATATTTCATTTCAAAGATAGAAGAAAAATAGCTAGCAAAGAGTTAGATTCATACCTTAAAGCACTGAAGATAAGATTATAGTTACCACGGTGTAGTCAATAACTGTTATATAGTTTCCTGTAAAGTAGAATAACTTGAAATAAAAGCGAAAACTTTTATAATTTAAATGATTGTTTAAACTGCAGATCAGTATTGTACTATGAGAATATCAACCAGCTTTTTGAAAAGAACGTGATTAATCTTAATAGCCATCCAAGCTAAATTTAATATGCCATGGTAAGAGACAGTTGGCATAGCTCACATTTATTTGCGTTGGGTTTGGAGTATTTCTGCAAATTTGAACTAAGTAGTTGGTTTAGATTTAGAGGCCCCTTTTACAGCTGCACTAATAAGACAAGCCCCTGCCTTCTGCTCATCATGTTGCACAGATCCTGCCTGTGAGCAGGTTCACATTTGTGGTCTTCAGAGATGATAATAAATGGTGTGTTTATTATCTTTGATAAGAATTTTTCTTTTAGAGGCAAACAACTCTTCTTAATTCCTGGAGTCAAGTAGAGGAATGTTGTATATAGATAAGCTGTTTTATCTCAAAACAAAGAATGTGGATGATATAACCTGTATGTACTGAGACAGAGCTTGGTACAGGCTTCTCTGTTAGTCAGTCAGCCGAGTCCATCCAGCAGTCACTGAGGTTCTGTGAAGGCATGGAATTCTTGCACATCTTGTAGGAATGAGTTAAAGGTGATCCTGGTGTGTGCTTGGGTATATAAAGGTCTCTGCAGGCAAGGCCTGGGTTTAGCTGCCCAGGTTCTCTTTGAAATTTCTCCTGCATGCAGTGTCCTCTGCAGTGACCTACTAGAGGTGCTGCTCTTCCTACACTGTATGAGCTTCAGTGGTTTTTTTTTAATGTGCTGCCATGCTGGACACTTCTTTCTTGCCTTAAGTCTGTGCTGCCCTTCAGATTATAAAGCATTAATATTTTGACCTCTTTGAAGTTTTTATTTGGTGTGAGTTTGTTTTCCTGCAGTTTGGTGGCATTCTGATGCCAGACAAGGTTTTGTTGCAAAACCAGTTGCCTGTAGGGACTCCAGAGCTGTGGTTGTATTGTTTTATTAAATAAGTGTGTGGATCTAATAGCGATAATACCCAGCTATGATGGACAAAAGACTCTGTTAACAGTTCAGAGTTAATTAGTGTATGTTTAATTCAACACGGGCAGCTGCATGGAGTAGTCCCCTAACATGCACTGCAAAGTTACAAGCAATTCCAGAGTCTATTTATTTACAAAAGTTTTAAATATTTATATATTCATAACACTAACATCTCCTATGGTAATTATCTTAAAAGGCCATTAAGCATGTGTAGTTTGCTTCCTGAATTGGGTCGGTGGTCCTTTTTATGGGGTAAAAAGTGAAAATAAGACATTACTTCCTCGTGCTGAACTTACAACACCGCCCCCCCCGTAGAAGACAATACAAATGAGCTCTATGGGATCTCCACTTTCCTCTCTCCCTGACTTTTGAATGGGATTCCAGATGTAAAAGATTTGCAGTTGTCTGTGTTCCTTTAGATCTATTCGGCAGTTTCTCCATTCCTCATTACAAACACAGCTAAACAAACAAAAATGATGAGCAATTAGTTATTTAAATCTGGGATAGCCATCTCCAATCCAGCTTCTTTTAACTAACTACTAACTCTTAATTATTTCCAGCAAAGCCTATCTATCTGCTCCAATTAATTCCAGCAAATCTATCTTGAGCTAAAATCTTAACTTTTCTAAATCTGCATCTTAGTATGTTAAATTTAATTTGGCATTTCTCCAGGGTGCTGCTGCCCCCTGCACTCAGCCACTTGTCCTGGCAGTGTTGTTTCCATGTCCTCAGAGTTTTAGTCGAGGGGATTTTCATTCAGATCAGACACTGAACAGCTCTCACTGCAACTGGGACATCTCAGTTTCTGAGACAACTTGAGGAAGGCACAGAAAATAATGGTTGAGGCTCTGATTTTTGTCTTCAGCTGCTTTGGGAACAGTTTCACAGAAGGATCAGCTTGAAGGGCAACAGCTAAATCAGTGGTAACATGGAACAGCTGAAACTGATAAGGTCTGAGGGGACCATAGCTGGATGCAGAAGATGACAATTAATGCCTTGATTGTTCTAGTTCTACTATCTAATCCCTCTTTTTGATCTACTCTCACTTTCCTTTATTTCAGATGCCTTCAATGTTTTACAAAGAACCTTTCCAGATACTCTGCAGACATTAAGTCATTGCCACCCAATATAAAGGATAAACTGATTAAATTAATGAGTAGGCAAGGGCAAATAACTGATGCAAATATCAGTGAGGTAAGAATCCATTCAAAACTATACTGCCTGTTTTGGGAGGGGAAAGTAGCCTCTCTTGCACACCAGTCTATTCCTGAGTATAGTGTGTTTTGAGATGTTCATGCATCATTTATTATATATATATAATATATATTATATATAAGGGATCTCAGCAGGTTTTTAGAATTCTGTTGTTAGAATTCTATTGACATTAGGCACACAGTCTCCATAGAATTTATTTAAATTTAGGTTCCTTGAAATATAATGATGGCAGAGCTGGAAATCGATAGTTCAAGTTCTCCCATCCCTTTTGCACCCTGATGTGTGTCAGTGTTTCGATATAACACCAGTTAATGACTTTTCTTCAGCTGTAAATTCAGGGGCACATCTGTTTTCCTATCTGTTTGCTGTTATATTGTTCAGCCTCAAAGGGAGGCGTGAGAATTAAGGGAAGCTAGAAGTTGGCCTTGGTGAAACAGAAAATGAATGACTCCCTGTGCATTCCTGCTTTGATTTGTAACTCAAGAGACAAATATTATCAGTTTCTCAGAGTCATCATAGTAGAGCCAAGACAGAGACAGAAGCACTGTGGAAAACTTACAAACAAAACAATTTAGCTTTAGATAAATTGATTTTGTGCTTACACAAAATAAGTCTTTGAGTAAAATCAAATTCTTATTAATTTATCTTATTTTGGAAAAATTGACTGGACAAAATGTGGTTTAGGCTAGCTTTTCAGTAAGGAATAATTTCAAAACATCCTAGGAGATTATATGATTAAAGCCATATGATTGTATGTGTATGAATGCACAAAATCCATTAGGATATTTTTAGTCTGGAAAAGACTTTAGTTTACAGACTTTTCTGCTGTCTCTTTCTGAAGTCTCCTCTGTATTTGTCTTCATTCAGCAGTTGATCGGTGCCTTCTCTTGGACCCTATTTTCCATGTGACTCTGGGAAACTCTACTCTGGTTCTCTTTTTATTCTTGTCCAAATTTGTCTTACCATGGATGTTTTTCCCCCTTACTCTGCTTTTTGCTTGGAGCAGCCATCCACATGTACCCCAAACTCCTTATTTTAAATCTCTTTTACCATGAAGTTTGATAAAACCATCCAGCACATGTCCATAGAATATAACCCTGTGTTTTTAAATGTCTATTTTTGTGTGCTGCATCCAGACAGCTCTTTGTCTATCTAAAAATCATACATATTTGCAAAACAGCCAGTTTTCCTTGTAGTATCTTTGTTGTACCTTGTTAGAGTGAACAACAGGAGGATTAGGCCTTTAACAAACCTAACAAACTGTGCTGTTACCTTTGCTAGTTTGTGGAAATTTATGTTCTATCCCTGGGAGCTAAGGAAGGGAGTGACATGCTAAAGGGAGTATATGGCTATTGTATTGTATTGAAATCTGAGGCCTCCCACTGCTTTGGGTCTAACTTTTGTGATAGATGTGGTTTGTGCTAACTAAATTGTAACTATGTTAGCAAAATTGGACTCATATCAATGGAAAATAATTGTTACAAAGCAGAAAAAGGAAATGGTGAGACAAAGCAGATGGAATCCTCTAGATGTTAGGTGGGAGTAGTAGGATGTAGGTTTGACAAGCAGCATCTAGAAATAAAAAGTTTCGACCTTGGAATGGGCCAAATTGGGATGATTCCAGGCATGGAACTTGAATAAGGTTTTATTTTGGGAACATATGCTTAGTTACAGAACCCCAAGCTTAGTGTGCTTGTGCTAGCTGCGAGGTTCCACAGCGGACACTGATGAAGACAAAGAGCCTTCATCAGAAATAAAACCCTCAAAAGGATGAGAGACCCCTAACTACTAGTAGACATGCACAACACAGCATAGTGATGTAGATTTTAGGAATAGAAACTAGGAGGAGCTTTCCAGAAAATTCTATATTAACATGTATTAGCATATAGTATATAAGTGGGATTTTTAGCTTGATTGGTTCATGAGGAAGGGCAGGCCCCTCCCCATACCCCCAGTCAGTTTTGCTTATGCTTTATTCAAAGCTCAAGTATGCTAAATTACTCACTGCCAAATTTTGTATATACTCAAATATATGTATCTAATATAGTTTGATTGTATTCATTTATATATAATTGTTGCTGTGAAAAAAATTGCTGCTAGTTGTTTGATAAATTGGACAAATAGAACATCATTCATAACACTTCCATGGGTATTCTCTTGGGAAAGATTTCGCAAAAATTCCAGTCTGGGTCTTGTGGGAATGAAAGATCTCATTTAATGAGGATTTGGTACCTCTTCATGGTATGGTAATGAAAGTGCTTGTTTATGAGGAAAAGAGTGTTTGTGAGTGAGAAAAATACTTTGGGGAGAAAATGCCTTCCAAGTATCACTCTTACCTGTTACGCAGGTTGAAGTTTTGATCACAGTCAGTATTTTTTTTTTTTTTTGCACTGCAGTGTTGTGCCCCCAGAGTTGTGGTAGCAAGTGTTAGAGCATTGTCCTGGGTACACATGGAGCAAGTGAACCACCAAGATTGTATTTCCATCGTTTAAATAGCAGTATTCATGTGTTCCTACTCTGTATGTCACAGTAACAGTTCATGCTGTCAGGAGCTGAACTGTTGGCTCCTGTAGACCAGATTTTCTTTAGTTTTTAGTTCCTAGGACTGGTAACCCCACCCTCTATTGCAAACTTCTGTATGATGTCTAATATTGCAAGTGTTTTCTATAAAAATGCACGTTTGGTGGCATAGCAGAGTTTGACTGAAATGGTGGGTTTTCATTACAGGTACTGCACCCTTCTGTGGAATCTCTGGACCTCCGAGACTGTGATATTTCAGATAATGCGTTATTGCAGCTTTATAACTGCAAGCAGCTGAAAAAAATCAACTTAAATTCTTGCAAGGAGAGCAGATTTGGAATTACTTCAGAAGGTGTGTTATCTGTGCACTGGGATCTTATTTCTGGTTTATTTTTCTTGTTAGATTGGAATAAATTGCAAAGAAAATATCTAGGGTAAATATTGCTTTAAAAAAAATCCCCAATGCCACCCCAGTACTAATTAAAAGTCGCTCCAGTGGTGTAAATTTCAGGCCTAGAGCACTAATTATCTTAGGACAGAGCTATCGGGTTACTCTCTTGTTAGATTTCTGCTAAAACCGTGCTATGCTCTATGTTTTCCACTTTATCTAAATTTTTCCTTCCTCAAAACTTGTTCTAGAGCCTTTGGACTCAGCACGGTGGTTATGTTAAAAAATGAATAACTCTTTCAAGTATTGTTTCTTTGGCAGGGGTCATAGCACTGGCCTTATCCTGTCCTTACCTGCGTGAAGCATCCTTCAAAAGGTGCTGTGATATAACTGACAGTGGAGTTCTGGCGCTTGCACTCAACTGCCAATTCCTACAAATAGTGAACCTGGGCAGCTGCTCAGGCATCACGGATGCATCTCTGCAGGCACTGGGAGAAAACTGCAAATTTCTTCACAGTGTGGACTTCTCATCTACTCAGGTAGCTAAGGTGGCAATTGGCCATTGATTTTAGTTTGTTTCTTTTTGGATTGTCATCAGGGGATCATTTTAACTCTGCTCTTGACAAGATTTAGGACTGCAGTTTACTTCTAATTTCTGCCTCTTAAGGAAAAGGAAAGGTATACTTTGCTTATTGGTGACTGGAAAAATACACATTTTGGTATTAGAGCATGTATGGTGAACTAAAGATAAACTTTTGTTAGAATCTGCTTAGGGTGTTTTTTTTTTTTACAATATTTATTTAGTGCAATCATTTTCTTAAAGTTGTAAATTAATCAGAAATATTCCATTTAAAGAAAGTAGAATCTTGGACAGATTATTGTCTGCTTTCAGTTAGAACAAACTGATATGGGTAATAATCTAGGATGTCAAACAATACAAGCCCCTAGTAGAAGTAATCACTCCGTAATTAAATGATATTTTAGGAGTGATTGTTCTTGTCAGAGTTATGTTGCAGAGTCAACACTGAAAGAATGGCATTTTAAATGTCAGAAATGGCAGGGAAGAGATTTAACAACAGTATTTAGCATGAGAAGGGGGAGACGAGCTGCAAAAGCAATCCTGTAACGTATTTCATAATTACAGTGAGATAATGAATCGAGGGAAAGGTTTTTTGCAGTAAGTGTAGCTTTCAATTGACACTGATTGTTGCCCGGCAGAGAGACACGAAACAACTAGGTTGTTTAGTGCGGTGCTTTATTGAGGGCCCTGGGGTCTGAGGACTAGCGTCCAAAGTCAGAGCCCACCGTTCCCCTTTTTCGTCAGGTTTTTATATCCTTTTACAAAGTGATCTACATACAGAAGTACACATTCTTCAAGACAATACAGTTACGTAAATCTTGTAGATATTATCTCTAAAAGTCATAAATTCTACACACTTGTCTACTCAAAACTATAGGTTACCCCCCTTTAATCCCCCTTGCTTGTCTTCCCACCACCAGAACCCTTTATCATTGATTATACATTAACCTTTATCATTTATTATTTCACTGTGTTCTGCATGCTCTACTAGATCCTTTAATTATTAGTTTGTGGTTCTTAGTACATTCCCAGGTCTGTTTCCCAGGCCTGTTTCCCAGGACCTACTTGTGAACTGCTGCTTTCTAAGCCTTAGCATAACTACTGCTATTGCTATATCTACATTAGTTCTTTTCCTCGTTATTTCGGTATCATGATGGTGAGTAATTATGTTGAATGTGAGTCCAGTCCAGCATTCACAATGAAATGTCATTTCTGGAAATCATGTAAGAGATTCTTATCTTAGATGGTATTCTTCTTTTGATTTTTCCAGAAGTAGAGTATCAAGAGAGTCTTAATATTTTGTTTGGTAATTTTTATTTATTGCCATTTAACTCTCATTTCTCCAGACTTTCTTCACTGCTTTTTTTATTTCCTTGCCTCTCTTCTTTTATAGAAAATAGCTATTTCCTTGTGTGCATTTAAAATGAGGTAAAAGATTCTTGAGTAACTACATGTTTACACTTTTTCTTTTTACTTTTCTGCTATGATTATGTTTTTTCCCCAACCAAGTTGGTCTAGGTAGAGCAGAAATGCTTTTTAAACCTATAAATTAGAAGTGCTGTGCTCTGACCATATTAGTGTACCCACAGTTAAATGAGACAAGGAAGCTGCAGAAATAGCAGTTACATGGTTGGAAACATCCTAGCAGAAAGCCAGGCTGGATCAGGTGGCAGGAAAATGAAACACTATTTAATAGAATGAAAAAAACCCTCACGTTGGATAATGTTCTCTACTAGTTTAGCTGGGAAAAAATACTGTAGTGTTAAGTGTATTCACTGACTGCAGGGAGTGAATAAATGAATATGATTTTCACATCCAAATAGCTGTTTCAATTTTGAAAAAAAAGAGCTGTAATCCATTGTGTTTTTTTCTTCAGGTAACAGATGATGGCGTTGTAGCACTAGTGAGTGGAAGATGTTCAAAGAATTTAAAGGTAACTGACTTAACCTAATAAAGGGATGAGCAAAAGAAAATACCTGCATTTTAAAATCATTTTTTAAAAATTAAATTTATTTTAAAATTATTTTTATTATTATTATCAGCAGCATTATGAGGGAGAGTTTTACTGACTGACCTTCATTTTCTGTCTTCTTTCAAGATCCTTGGAGTTTATTAATTGGAAAGACTTCCGAATAAGACAATTTTTTTTACTTTTACCCTATGATCTCCAAAATATATTTTACCAAATCCTAATTTTGCTAGATTTGATGGTCTTTTTTTCTGCATTTCTTCTTATGTGTTGTATTTATTGATAAGTAAGGCAATTGAGAGGAGGGGGAAAAAATTGGTAATAATCTATTTCTTTATTCTGCTTTTAATCTTTTCCTAGCATGTACAAGAGGCAGTAGTTGTACAGCTGCAGAGAAATTAAGAAAAGAGCAGGGTTTAGTCTAATCTTGAACAGTTCTTTGATTCCTTTTAGGAATCATGTAGATAAATAGAAATATGAGAAATTTCAGCAGAGGCTATTTTGGGAAATTGTGGGAAACACCAGAATTTAGTTTGGGTTCTGTTTTCCTGGACATGCAGTTGGTAGGAGAATGTCATAGGCAAAGTGATGGAACTCAAACACTGTGGAATCTCATTGAAGAGTTTACTCAGATGTCTTGAATAGTATGTGTGTATTGGGACAATTCAGCTTTATATTTTTAGTTTACACTCTCTACAGAAAAGCCGTCATAATTTTCCTTAGGGTGTTTTCCTGCTCTGTACAGGACCACATATGAGGTCAATGCACAGAGGTCATGATTCCTTCTGGCTGGGGACTCTGGCATGGGTTGGGCAAAGGAAAGCTTTGCCTCTGAAACTCTGGGTGCTCTGACAGGCTGTTGTCATTCCTGTGTTGCTAACAGGAGATCCACATGGAGCGCTGCGTGAATCTGACAGACGTCGCTGTGGAAGCCGTCCTTACTTGTTGTCCCAAGATACACATTTTTCTGTTCCATGGATGCCCACTGATAACAGGTAGATCTAATCACAAGAAGGTAATTACTTGCTGTTCATACCTTCTTGCTTTCTGAAAAGCACACTGTACTCCATAAGTAATCCCAAACAAAGAATAACTTAGATAAAATAATCATCACACACTGAGATTTTTCAAAGCAAGGTAGAGTTATATTTTGAAATGTGGCAGCAGCCTTCAAAGAGGGGAATTTTTTTGTTTTTTGTTTGGAAATGGTATTTTTTTCTCCTTCAGCATGCTGATGAAGATCCAAGGACTTCAGAAAAACATTAGTGTCTTAAACACCTGCTCTATTCCAAAAGTGTGGAACAGCATCCATTCAAGAAACAGTGGAATGGAGTAGGACATGGGTGTTAACTTCTGTTGGTTGCTGATGCTTTACAGTTAGGTGATTAGAGAAAGAACCACGAGTGTTTGGATTACTACAATGTATCTGAAGTGTGATATTGTGATAGCAAAAGAAGCATAAATGCAGATATAGAGTTCCTTTACTGTGCTGTGTACCTATTAGAACACCACCTCTATATTCTGAACGGATAACAAGAAATTCCTTTGTTCTTTTTCAGATCGTTCCAGAGATGCTTTAGAGCAGCTCATCATATCGAACAAAATCAAGCAACTAACATGGACTGTTTACTGATTATTTATCCTGTACGTGTGAGGGTCATGTTTACAGGTGGGAGAGCTCCTTCAGCAAACAAGCACCTGGAGAATTAGCTGGTGGCTCCTGTGCCACCAGGTTGCATCCCTCCTGCTTCCCACTGGAGGTCTCCGTTGCCATTCCAGTCTTTGCCTGTGAGCCTGGGCTTCCCCATTGTCTCTCCTTGGAGCCCTGTCTGTCTTTGCATTGATCATACTTCATTAAGGGGAAAGTTAAACTATAATTAATATTACAGGGCCGTTGCTCAGGCTTCATGAAGTGTTGGATTTGGCTGCTTAGTATCCTTTAGCAACTTAGCTATATGTACAAACCCAGTTTAGGTAAGTCTGCTTTCTGAGTTCTGTATTCTGGGATGGTACTTGGAACTGCAAGTACTGAGACCAAACGTAACATTGTTACACAGAAATGTCTGTGTGATGTTGGGAGTTTAATCTAACAAAATTCAACAGACAGAACTGGTGAATGGAGGTGGCATTAACAGCAATAAAAATGTACTTTCAATAGTTACAGAGAATCTCCTTTCACCGTGTGCTTTTGCTAGGTCTGGAATAAAAAATGTAGGTACCTTTCTTCTGATGTTACTGATGCTGCAGATTTCTGTTCTTACTTACCATCAAATACTTGCTGGATTTTTACACATCTGAAACTACAGCTCATGAATGTGTAAACATAAACTTGCTTTGGAATTGTTATGGTGACTTTACAAATTTCAGGGTAGTAGCTATGACCAAGGAAAGGACTTTATATATGGGCAAATATTTAATTTGTTCTGGCTTTTGCCTGTGTTCCTACATGAAAATCCTTTTAGGGAACAAAACACTGGTACTTGTAAGTGTACCTGTGAGTGAAATAGGACCAAACGTAGTGTCTGAGCACATAAATCTCAGGATGGTAGAGTGTGTGTTCTGCTGTATGCAGTTCATTATATAGCCAGTGGCCCCCAGAAGCTGAAAATATAAATAAATTGATTGTTCAGTTATAGTAATATTAAAAATAATTTTTGAATGTAGAATGAGTTTATTACATGATGGAGCAGTGCTCTTGTCACAATTATAAGACATGTTCCTTGGCTTTTTTGAACCACCATAACCTGTAGAGAGAATTCTATGATTTCTGCATTAAGCTCCCTGATGCCAGCTGTTTTAGCTTTGTAAGGGCATGGTGCACACTGGGTTCATCCTCTGGATCTGGAAGTAGGAGGGTTTAGCTAGTGTGGTGTAATGTGGATTTGATGACATTTGGAAACCTAAAGAGTTTAGGCAACCATAAGGGATGTGTTTACTTTACTGTTTAACTTTTGTCATAGCCACACCTAAGTGTTGCAGAAATAAACCAGTCTTATACTAATCTATTTAAAGTTCTAATTGCATGGAAGGTAATTTTGGTTGCCAATATTAAAGGGTATTTTGATGATCTTTGTTCTTCTGTTGATTATATGGTTTATGAAAGTGCAAATCTATTTAGAAAAATTGTTCAGGTGTAAGTAAAAGTGTATTTTTCCAAGATCGGCACCTAAATCCCTTACTCTTGTTGCAGCTCAGCCCAGTGGTGAATTTGTTCCTATGATCCCTGTGGGTATGACTGCACCAGTACAAACCATTGGTGCAAGGAGTTGGTTTTACTACAGTAGCCACAAGCATCTTGGAGCTGTCACTGCAGCAAATCCTTGCACCAGATAGATGTCTAATAACCTAATCTACCAGGTTTTATTTCCTTTTTTTTTTTTTTGCTGAGGAGTAGTTTATTGTTATGCCCTGTGGAATTCCTGGGATCAATCACTGTCCATCATTCCTGTGAACGCTTGGACAATAAATCTGTGTTGCACTATTGTTGATATTGAGTCATACAGCTGTTTGGGCAGCTCTCTGAAACAGTACTACTGTTGACCTCAGTGGCAAGGTTTGCCTTTTTTTCCTTGTTGATATAACCTTGGATTTGTCATGTTGAAGGCAAATACAGCTTATACTGTGTCCTTAAGTGTGCCTGTATATTCACCATCTTCCCCTACAGCCTCTTCTCAGTGTGTAACTTAGCGGTACATCCTCACCTGATGCTTAAAAAGCTGTAAAACACTGCAACAAGGTAACACTGTAGTTTTAGGTTTGAAAGGTTAATATAAGTTATTTTAAATCCTTTACCCTTAGTGTTTGAGTCTGCCCTTCGGTGTTTAATATTTATGTAACTCCACTGTAATGTTCTTTGGTTTACAGTAATTTTCAATTACTAAAATGTTTACTGGCGCTAGGTGAAGTGGGAGAAGAACCTCATGGATATGTTTACCACTTTGTATTCTCTATTGTTTGGATATTGTTGTTGTAAGCCTTGCAGAATGTTCACATATTGTTCTGAAGATTAAAATTTAGAAGTTGGCTGTTTGAATAGTTGTGAAAACTTTTTGGATTATAGAACCATGTATACCTGCCTGTGTTCCTAAACCTCCTCCTTCATGAATACCATGGTTTTCTGAGTGATTACCACATGCTTTTTCACATTTTTAAGCTTCCACCACAGAATGTGGCAGGGAGAGAGTTGTAGGTGCACTGTGTTCTATGGTGCAGTTATTAGCTCCTCATCACTGCTTGTTCAATAATGGACTGCTAAAGTTGACACTTCCTGTAAGCATTGACTTCTCTGGAAGCATTGGTTTTTTTCTTCAAATGGCTACAGTTACAGCATCTGACCTGAGAATCAGATTTTTTTTTACCATGTTTGACAGAGGAAACTGGTTCTTAGGTGGCAGATAAAATAAGAATGATTCTGGAGTTTGTCCAGCATCTCCTCAAAAGAAGAGCAAAATAATAATATCAGACTTTTATTCCCTGTTTTTATTTAGATACCCTCTGTTTGTCACAGAAGTAAAGACTTCTTCATCGCTCAGCAGCTTCCCAAGGTGATAGATTGCCTGGTATACCTTTGCAAAGGATAATGTGAGGGAATGTAGATCATTTTACCCTACTCTTAATGGGATGAAGTTACCCCATAGCTGGTACTATTTATTCACTTTCCGTTTATTAAAGCTTTTACACTGGCTGGCAGTCAAGAAGCAGATTGGGTGCATCTCCTACATAAGCACTCTGGCAGTTTCAAGGAAGAGGAAATTCTTATTACAGAGGGAAAGGAGGAGAATCAAATTAGTTACTTTGACATTCAGAAGAGATGACCAGAAAAAGAGCAAGGCACTTCAAGTTGAGCATATTATGAGCTAATAATCTAGTGGAGAATTTTTTGGAGGACACCAATAATTTAGTATATTTAGAAATTTTCTATAAATTAGCTGCAAAAGCTTATGGAAACAGTGCAGTAGTCCTTCAGCCACAGCACTCTCCCCACAGCAGTATGCTGGACATCCAAAACATTTCACAGTAATGTCAGCAAGATACAAATATACATGGGAAACATCAAGCATGCAAACTCCTACATGTAAGTTGTCTGTAGATCTGCACTTCAGCACAGGCCCCTTTGAACACAGTTTGCATGTAGCTTTTACCTCAAATTGAGAAAAAAACTCAGTGAGTATAACGGGAATCAGTCCAGTCAAGGTCCAGTAAGCTGCTTTACTTTAACAGATAACGTTCCCTGTTTAATTCCCATTTTCATTTTATATACCTGCAGAAAGCCAACCAAGTGAGACAAAATCCCATAGAAAGGCAGCTTCAAGAGTTGTCTAAGCTGTTTGAGGGCTGGTAACTCCAGACAATACTTGATGTTAGCCCGTAGTTTTCTTGTCTTGTATGCTCAGGCAGTGAATATTCTATAACTTTGTGCAGCTGACTGTGAATGCTGTGGCTTAAAAACTGATGTCTGCCAGGGTCACCAATCAGCACTTCAGTCTGGTGAATCCTGATGCACTTCTGCAGCCAGTGATGCAGACCATTAGCAAGCTGTTCATCATAAAACATATCTCCTAGAACTATGAGGTCCCAGTTGCCAGCCTCTGAATTGATGATGTTCTTAATGGTGATAGGGAAGGGATTCAGGTGGTTGAGTTCACAGTTCAAGATCATTGCCATTCCTGCAACTGAAGAAAAGTCATAGGAAAATTAAAGTTACATTTTTGGGCGGTGTGCCAGCCAGCCCCCTTACATATTTCTGTGACACACCTTTCAGTTTTGTCTCTCAAATGTTTTTGTTCATCCTCTCTAGGGGGCTTCCACAGATTTTATTATGAGTTAAAATCTAGCATGAAGTGGTAAAATTTTATCCTCATCATACCGTGACACAGGGAAGAAGTATTCCTAGAACGGATACCAGTGGAAACCAATAATGGAATTGAAGTAGAATGTAATAACTGCCTTAATCTATGGATATCCTTCCTTCCTAACTAATGAGTAATTAAATTATGAATAAACTGTATTCATAAGTCAATTACGGAAAGACAAAGTCTAGAGGAAAAAGGCAAAATCTAGGTCCTGATGAAAGTACAAGAGAATGCTATGGTCCTACAGAGAAGCCAATTTGCTGCTTGTACTTGGAGTTCTCATTCAAACCAGCTGTGATGGTGTATGGGCAACACTTGACAGACACTTTCCTGTTTGTTCTAAGGATATATCTATGAAGATATACCTGAGCCAAGAGAGGCTGGTACAACCCAGCTTCCAATACTGGCAAAACCCATTCCTCTTTTTAGCATTCCTGGGATTCTGTTTGGAACTTGAATTTCTTCCAAATGGAGAGAAGAAAAGTCTGTGTTAAAGATGCTTTAAAAATTAGTATCTTTACACTGAGATGAAAAGAAAAGCCTTACTAGGGTCAATGTCATTGGCAAGGACTTGGGCTGCACCACTCATCACAGCAGCTATTGCTGTTGCTCCACATCCACTTCCAAGATCCAGAACCGATCGCCCTTTAACCACATGTGGGTTATCTAAAATATACCTGAAAAAGAAAAGGTGTTAAAGCAGAGAACAAGATCACACAAATTTCTCAGGTTTACATTACACTGCATAAGTTTCTTGCCAAACATGTAATGAAGTGTGGCACCTAACACTGCTCCACATGTGCAGCTGCCATGAAACTCCTTGTCTCAGATGATATAAAAATCAAGAACCATAATTTTCTCCTTTATTCCTCCCCCACCCACAAACAAAAAGAAATTCAGACAAGTAAGCAACATTTTATGTCAATCAGCTCATTTTCTGACAGGTGAGCTTATCTGTTTGTTAGATACAAACTGGTAAGTAGATGCTTCTGGTAACTAGAATTCATCAGAATGCATGAGAAATAGAGTAAGGATTTGTAGAAATTAAAAGCAATCTGACTGAACAAACATGATGCATTTACAGCTAATATGATGCCCACCTATCAATCTGAAACATTGCTTATACAACTGCTTGGAAGAAAGGGAATTTCTCCTCTTTTTTTCCTGAACCATGCACCTAGAGATGCAAATACTTTGAGACTGCTTGGAGTTGTTCCTGAGTAGCAACAGGAAAAAGAATAGAGCTGTGATAAGTAAAAAGGGTATCCTCATCTAACTGCTGACACCTGCCAAGAGAAATCCTGAAAAACCTTTAGACTGGAAGTGGAGAACTGACACAAGGTAAGAAGCAGTTATTGTTAAATACTATGAATCATATTTTAACCATTGCAGAGGATTCAGAACTTGAACAGCTGCCTTGAAATTCAATTGGCTGCAAAGGGGAAAGCCCCAAGTGTCAGGGAGAAGCGCTCTGGGTTAAATTAATTACTGCAAACTGCCATAATTTTACTACCAATTTCCATAACTTCTTTTGAAGTAGAAACAAGAAAGGATTCTACATTTGTGTTATCTGCTGACAGGGAAAGTGATGGCTGACGCTTCACAGAGTGCTAGAGGTAAGCACAGCTTTTGCGGGGGGATTCCAATGCAGATAACTGTAACAGAAATTTAAGACTGGTGTGCCTTGGGAAAGGATGGATGGAAATGCCTGGAAGCACCAGCAGGAATGGCACCAGGAGCCTAGTAAACTTGTCAAGTGCAAGACATTTGTGTCAAGACTCAGATGTTTAACAGCATTCCCCTAAGGCCATCGCTCCCCTAAGGACAACCCTTAGTTTACCACTAGGACCAAGGACAGGTGTGGGATCTCCACAGAAGTGCTGCATTTCTCCTTTCTAGGGGCTCTGCTTGGATTTGCCATGACTTTCCATTAGACATTTTTGTAGGGCATGATGCAGCCCTAATGCTTGCTTCCAGCTGAGTGGTTACTGAGTTACTGCTGCTGATTGTGGTGGCTCAGGACAGCTGGATGCTGCTGTATCCCCTGGCACAGCGCACACAGTGTCTCTGCTCTCCTGGGTTAATGAAGAATATTGGATTACACCAAGAGTAGCAGCTTGAAACAGGAGACTCCTGATGCTGTGTAAACACCAACTGTGAAAACAGGACAGTTATGGAGACAACCCTATGTTTTTCTGCTCCCTTTTTACTCTTCAAAATTATGCAACTGATTTCTGACATGTCTTAATACATCAAATCAGTGCATAAACAGTAAGAGAATAAAGTAATTAAATGCCAGATAATTATTATTGCTACCCAAATATCTGAACGTACAAAGCATATAATAACAAATGAAGAAATTAACCAATCTATTTTAAATAACCCATGTTTAGGAGCGCTCTAGTTCATCTACATGGCAGGCTAATCAACTCATAATTTAACAGTAAGACTCATCTTTTACCTGGTCAAAACTGCCTTCTTACTTATGCTTTCTTGCAGAAAAACAGTAACGCCCCAATTCAGATTCTTCCCTTTCATCTATGTGGGGACTCTCTGACAGCTTGTTCTCTGCTGTAAAAATTAAGATTTTTTTTCCTGTTGTTTAAGTGAGAGATTTCATTTTACAAAATAACTGTTAACTAGTTCTTGAGAATCAGGAGAATTAAAGACATTTTGACAATCAGTGTCCAAAATCAAAACGTGGCTTCTGATGTGACTAAAAGCCACAATAAGTCTGCTGAAATCCTAGATGAGGAGAGCAATTCAGGGTAACCAGCACTCCAAGTGCATCAGCATTAAACTTATTTTTCTCAGCAGACCAGAGGCACATCCACACTCCTGTCTGTCTCCAACAAAAAACCCACACACATTATGACAAAACAGCAATCCTCTTGTTTGGAGTGATAGAATTAAACATCTCACTAGGTTTTGATGGCAACTGCACAGCCCTTCCATGGCTGCAAATTGACCCCATTGTCAGCACATGCGTGACCACTGAATATAACAAATTTCTAATTAAAAGACACAAGTTATTTTACGCAGCAGGTACTGGAACTCACTGCCAGACAGCAGAGATTGGGACACTCCAGTGTAAACAGAGAGGAGAATGGATAATGCAGATAGGCAAAGAGACATCACTAGGAATTGCTGCAAACAGAGCCAAGTCTGACATCCTAGGACACTGGACTTACTGGCTTGGTGAATTGTGCCACATACCTGGAGAGGGCTTGGCCTCCTGGCCAGTAAATTGCCCAGAAGGGGTCCCCATAAGGCCACAGGTCAGGCTTTTCTCTCCAGAACCTGCAGCGAGGGGTGAGGAGGCGCAGCCGGATCTCTGGTGTGAGGTGCCCACTGTTGGTGACCTCGGTGTTCTCCTCCAAAAATGCTCTCACCTCAGGGTCCAGAGACTTGACTGTGCTCCAGTGGCAGCAGCGCTTCCAGCATAGAGAGGGGCCTCCCCTCCTGCTTCTCCACACCTTGGCAAGGGTGTTCTGCCTGCCCAAAAGGAGCAGCTGCTTCCAGCCACGGAAGGCCATGCTTCCCCAAGGACAACAGCCTTCCCCAGGAGAGCTCGAAGCACAGCTTTTCTGCAGTAAGTGGTGAGGCACAAAGCTTGAAACAAACTCACAGGATGTGTTTTTTCATAGTGATGGATGACAATTCCTGAAAGGAGAAAAATGCTTTGTAAGTGATGTTTCTTCAGTGACTTCCAAGCTTTGCACCACCAGGAACTTCAAGAAGAGATCCCTCTTGTGCATTGTGCATTACCCCTGCCCAGTCTTAAGTCTGAAAGAAATGGTATTTGAGGAAGAAGCTATCAAGAGACCCATTCACAAGAGTACTCTAAACTTATCCAGTGAGAAACAACCAGTTAGTGGGACAGCTGATAGAGCTAAAAATTAAATGTGCAACCTTTTAACATCTCTCTCCCTCTGCCCTGAAGATACACACAAAGCAATCTACTCCCATTTAGGGTTCATCCATTGCATCTTCAGATTTTGCAGGAAGACTCTGGCATTGCAGGGCCTGTGGACATAGCAATCGTTAAATCAGTAGGTTGCTTGAAGAGACACCATTAATTACCAGTTTTATAATGATGATGCATCTTTAATACAAAAACATCTTTGTAAAGGCAAGCAATTAAAGGATTTCCTCTCCCTAGAGTTTATCAATCCACCAGCTCAAAAATTGACAAAAGTAGAAAATAAACAAAACAAAACAAATCTTAACCAGAATAGTCCAAATTTATTGCATTTCACTGTATTTTAAAGGATTGGTTAGTCCTATGGTGCAATAGTCTCATGTGGATGCTGTCAGCTGCAGAAGAAAGCAGGCCTCCAACCCTGTAGCCCACTCTGACAACTATATAAACATGCTCCAAGCTGTCTGAAGAGAGAAACTGAATCCAACACATTTAAATTAAGTTTTAAAAAGGTGATATATTCAGACAGGACGGCCTTCTAACACCACTCAAGATGTGAGTACACTTCACACAAGCAGTGAAGGAGAACAGAAGATGAGTATCTCAGAGTTTAGATTCATTTAAGAATCAAGAGAATGGAGAGTGGAGAGGTACAGCAGTGCACTGAGAGGCAAAGGAAGAGCCTCTCAGCACTTCATCACCAAACTTTCCTCACCTGCCTTCTCTTGCAGACCCTGGGCCTTTCCTATGCTGATCCTGCGAGTACACAAGGAAGAAGAGGCCTGAAGGGAGAGGAAATGTTTTCCAGCCTTCCTGCTTAGATCTCCTTCACCCATCAATAAGTATTTCTGTATCTTTTTTCCTTCCTCACCTTGCTCTCTAATTTCTTTTCAATAATTCAGACTTTCTTGCTTCAGGGCACAGCTTTTGAATCTCCCCTGAAATGACAACCAGGGAAACATTTCAGGCCTGTGCTTCCACAGCAGCAAGACTGCAAGTACAAACAAACAAGAAACCAAACTCATTGTTTTGTAATTGTTTTCTCTCTTCTGCAGTGGTTTTCACAAACCAGCAGAATGATGCATGAAGAAAAACAACTTTCATCCCAGCCTGACAATTTTTCACAACAGAAGGGTCATGGACAAGTTCTCCATCCAACAGCTGCGCAGGTTGTCCTTAAAACTAGACAAAGGGACAACAGGAAGGATCTGTCAATGAAACAGTCTTACCACTTTGTAATTCATTAGATCAGTTTCTCTTTATTTGTCTATATCTTTGGAAAAGAATTCATACATGTTTAGTGGTATTTTTGTTGTGTGCTGGTCTCTGCTTTAAGAATTGGCTTTAGTTTCATCACTTACTAAAACGTTAAGCTGTAACTTCACACTTTGCTATTTAGGCTGATACTCCCACTAAATCTTTGTTTAAATCATTGGCTAGAGGCTTTATGTTTCTATTACAAATAAATACACACGATCAAACATTTTGCATTTTTCCACACTGGAGAATGCCATTCAGCAGAGTCCATGTAATTAATGAATGCAATTAGCAAATGCCTTCTTTCTTGAAGGCAGAGCTCTATAATCCTCATCTGCCTAAGGGAAGCATGATGTTAACTGCAATCAATTGGAGAGATAATTCTTGTCAGCAAATGCTGTATGCTAGCTTTTCTCCACGAATTGTTGCAAATTAGCAGGGCCGAGATTCTGTAGCGTTTATTTGCCTGTCACAATGATTACTCTCCTGAAATTAATCATTGGTACAGAAACACCTGCCAAGAGCTCAGTGCTCAAGATGCCAAACTGAGCTTAAGTGCTTAGTGAGGGAAGGCATCAGGATGGGCACCCCTGTGTTTGACACTCCTGGCCCGCCTATTTTCCTGGGAATAAATTCAGGATGGATAGCAGGATAGATATCCCTGTGTTTGGCACTCCTGGCCTGTCCATCTTACAAGGAATAAAATTAGAATGAATAGCAGGATGGATATCCGATGTCCCTGCATTTGACACTACTGGCCTGCCTTACTATAAATCAGTGGGCAAATAGAACTTGGACAAGAAGACAAAACGTACCAAAACATATAAGATAAACCTTACCTCCCCCCACAAAAAAACCCCAAACCCTCAAACCCAAATTTCCATGCAATTTAAGCTTTTTTTTTTTTTTTTTTTTTTAGGCACCAAGAGCTGCCCCAAGAGCCCGCCGCACCTTCTCCTCGGGGGATGCCAGCCCTACCCACGCCCGCTCCTGCGCGGGAGGCAAACGCGGCCGGGGCCGCCCGCCGCCATCGCCGCTCGCCCGCCGCTGGGCTTCCGCGGCAAGGCGGCCGCCGGCCTTGGGAGCATGGGCGGCTCCCGGCCGGGGCCAGGGCACAGCCGGGCCCGCCGCCCGGCCCGGCCGGAGCCCCGGCGCGCACGTACCTGCTGCTGCCGCCGCCGCGCTCCCGGGGCCGGGCCAGGCCGCGCTCCCGCCCGCCAGCCCGCCTTAAAGCGGCAGCGCCGGAGCGCCCGCACCGCCCGGCCTGCCCGTACCGCCTGCACTGCCCGCACAGCCCGGCCTGCCCGTACCGCCTGCACTGCCCACACTGCCCGCACTGCCTGCACCGCACCGCCCGGCCTGCCCCCACCGCCTGTACTGCCTTGCACCGCACTCCCCGCACCGCCGCCCAGGCCTCGCTGCAGCTCGGGCCGGCTCTCCTTCCCGTCCTGCAGCCGCTCCCAGTGTAGACCCCTGCGCGGTGCCGTGGGCTTGCTCCGCTCCTAATGCTCTTGAAAGGCTTTTCTGAAAGCCGTGCGGCGATGTGAACTGGCCCTGTGTTTAAAAACGGTGATAAAAATCCACGCGGGAAAAGGAGCAATAACACAAGTCCCAGTTGAACAGCAGGGAAAATGAGGGGGTTTTCCCCCCTTTGCACATCAGATCCAGGGCATTGTCAGTCCGGTGTGGCCCAGGGAAAGCTCTCCAGCCCCTAGGACACGGCAGCAGCACTACCGCAGGCAGCGGCTCTCTGCCTTCTCCTCTGCACGTTCCCGTTCCACGGGCTCCATCGCTCCCGTCCATGCTCCTGCTGCTCCAAGGATCCCTTCCTTTCTCCCCCTAGACCCTGTCCGGCGTGGGCAGGAGGGCGGGGGCTTCCCTCCCAGCCCCGTGTTGTTGCTGTCCCTTTGGAGGGCACAGCTCAGCGGCAGATCAGACACACCTACATAAACTCTGGTGTTTCCTCCGAGGCCCCCAAGGACCACATTTTCACGTGGGAGTGGCCGTGACTCATTGGCGTGGGACAAGGAACCAAACCCACCTGCATCCCCTCCATTTCCCCTGTTTCTGAGCTTCACAGAGAGACCCCCCCAAACGGGCTCACCTCCCTCTGAGACACCTGCCACTCCTCAACAGCTCCCACCTAGTCTCTGCCCCATCTCCAGTCCCATCTGCTGGGATTTAGGGAATACGAGCTGCTTCTAACAGGAGTGACAAATGTGAGTTTACCTTCCCGGTGGGACAAACAGTACCACATTTCTCGCTCTGCATTTTTAAAAGGCTCTTGTGCATCGCCAGAAATGATGATTCTGCAGCACTTGGGGTGCCAGGAGTTTTAAACCTGATGATTCCCGAACCCAAACCTGGGTCTGCCCAAATCTCTGAGGTTATGAGGCCATCTAGTGATCTGCGAACTTGTTACAATTAAAATGTATTTTCCAGGGTCGGAAAGCTGCTTGTAGACTAGGATCTCTTCTTCAAGTGCAGGTGGTCTGCAGTCTCCTGAGAGAAGGTGACTCCTGGATGCTGGGCTGCAGGGTGACCAGGACCCAGACAGAAGCTGGTGTCCTCCTGCCATATGAAGGAGCCCGGGATCCACATACATGTTAAACTACCGGGATACTTGCATACCTTTCTCTCTTCTGAAGCAAGACCCTCAGTCTTTCTAGAAATGTTCCCTCAAATTGAATAAACATGGACCTTTGTGGTCTAAGCTCAAGGAAGGACATTATTTCTTGGAGCCCCTAGGGGAACTGTTTAGTTTCAAAGCATCCAAAGCATCCAAAATTGTGAATAAAACATGCAATGTTTGTGAAATAAAAATTGTGAATAAAATTTACCCTCTAGGTACTCACCTCCATGCTAGGAATAACGAACTCATAATGTTATCAACATCAGCTCAGCATGGCATGTAAGATATGGTACCAGGATGCTGACAGGTACAGCTCTACCCTGCACATTTTATTTTATGCCCAACATGGTTCTCAGGGAAGCTTTTACACTTAGATCACCAGCCTCTTTGATTGATATTTTAACAAGTGTCTTCTCAGATCTAGTTTTTCTGAACCTCTGATGATTTTACATAGTAGCTATGTGAACCTCGATGAAGTCACTGGTGTCTGATACAGACCGAGATCACACTTGAAAAGGCAGTTGAAAAGGATAGAATCATAAAACCACAGAGTGGCTTCTGTTGGAAGGGACCTTGTGTTGGAAAGATCAGCTAGTTCCATCTTCTCAAAGAAGTTGTCTGGCTGCTCCCAGCTGAGAGATTTCTTATGTGAAAAAGGAGGGGTAAAGTCTTTGCTTTCCAGTAACAGTGACAGAAATGTTAGAACCAGAATTTTTCTCATTTAACTATAAATAATTAGTTAATTATTAGTTTTATTAGTTTAATTAGTTTTTACAATTTATAATTATTAGTTAATAATTATTAGTTGTGATTGTATGGACTCCTAGCATGACATAAGAAACCCCCAATATCAGTGATAATTGCGATACATCTTATGACAGTCTAGGTGTACCCTTTAACCTTTCAGGACAAGCTTTGTGCTTATTATTTCAGCAAAGTACCAAAGCCTGTAATCTGTGAGAAAAAGAGTCTAATTTCCAAAGGCTTTTTGCTTTAGATGGTGACATCTTAAGAATTTCAGCTACAATTTCTGGTATCCTGTGCAAACTACCAGAAGCGTGCTGGAATTTGCTCAGAGGGCAAGGACGTCTTTGATCACCTAGAACATCGATTCGGTGTATCACAGAGGAGCGCAACACTTGCAAAATGCAGTTGTAGAGTAGCACACAAGGGACTCCCGGGTGTCCGAGGGAATTAGGGGTTACTGGCTGGTGCTACAACCGCCCAAGCGTTAGGGGAAATACTGTTTGAGACAATTAATAACAAAGAAATGGAGCTGTCCAAGGACAGAGAGGAGGGCAGGGCAGAGTGGAGCTACCTTCACATTAGCATGCCCACAAGTAGTGAAGCTTCACAAATAAAAAGCTTAAACTCGAAGGAAGGCAGGCCAGTGGTTCAGCAGCCAGGTGGTCTCCCCAGGTCACTCTTCCTCTTCAGGTGACAAGGTGACAAGGTCAGCTGCTCCTGTTTGCTGTGGTGAAAAGTCCTCGGTGGAAATTCACCAGGAGGGAAATGGATGGATTCAGGATGCTGCTGACTTGTAAAAAGCGTTCCAGCAATTCGGTATGAATAGTCAGGAATTTTGCACATCAGAATCAATTTGTGATTGCCCAGAGGCTGTGGAAGCAAATCATTATCAGAATGTAGCTGGTGCAAGTAGCTAAGGTAAAATTGAAGCTGAGAGCTCTGGCTAGGTAAGGGAGAAGCAATTCAGTTATTCTGTCATGCCTTCAGCTACAATCCAATTTTAGAATAACAGTACATCTTTTGCAGTTGAAGAATAGGTGTCTTAACATAACAGCAATCATGTATTACCTGTGATGTGTCTTGAAAGCACTACATGTGCTTTTCATAGGATTACCTTTCCCCACTGCCTTGCCAGCTGCATTAGGTTAGGAGCAGGAAGGAGCAGCAGCTAGCAGAGTTGAATGCAAGTGCCTTCTAGCAGTGGAGGCAAGAAGGTGAAATTGTAAAGTGCAGCTATTTTTCAGACTGGAGGTGGGGTGATGAAGTGAGGAGAAACGGTATTAATCTTACCCTTGTGCTGCTGTAGATTCAGGTTTTTGGGCACAGAAATCTGTCCTGTAAGAGCCTTGTTGCTAAGAGTGAGAAGTTGTAAACTATTATCTCTGAGCTCATTATTTGTTTTGTCTTTTGTCCATGTCTGTGATTGAAGTATTCTTGCCCTTAGTTGGCTGTATTTATTCATGTGCGGTCAGACATGACAGTACATTTTTAGCATGAATGAAGGTTGGAAAGATGCACAGTCAGGTGGCTTGTACTTCTCTTTGGTGTATTTTTGGATGCTTGTTTTTCTCTTAAAACTAGAGGGTTCCTATTTTCAAGCTGTGTTTTTGAAAAGCTGAAGTCTTCTTTAGCTAGTGGAACTTTGGCTCTTATATATCTCATGCAGTAACAACCCTTGGGCTCCCGAGTTTCAGGTCTCACTAATATTTTGTTATAATCAACTGAGTAATAGTTGTTGACTGGCGTCAGAACATTTATTTGTTTGGGGGTTTTGTAATTATTTTAGGCATTTTCTGTGTATGTACTCCTGCAAAGCCCTGAAAAATTATGGAAGCTGAGTGGGTATGGGCACCCAGGGCAAAAGGCTGCTTTGGCACCATGGAGTGTCTCTGTTCTGCTCTCCAGACATCAGGTAGCTAAGACACAAAGACATTCTTCATGACCTCATCCCTCCTGACTTCCTGGGACCATAAAACCCATCCCATCTGTCTTCCCTGTGACTTTGTACCACATTCTTTCCATGTGTGATATATCAAGGGCGATATGCAAATATTATTATTTCATTGTATACATTAGTCCTTAGCTTCTCCCAGACAGGCAAAAACAATGTCAAAGACCAGAGGTCAGCCAACACTTAGTCTGGAGCATGAGATGAAGAGCACTAGCTGGGACTATAATGCAAGTGGTGCTTCCCAGTCCTGGCTCTCTATGTTGCCAGGCAGGCTGGATTCGCTACTGTGTTTAAACCTCTAATTCATCTTTGACAAATTCTTCTTCTGACTAATACTTCTCTTTTCTCCAGGTAGAGTAATTGGTCCATCTTGTTCCAGCACCTTTGGTCATCTGATTTTAAGGATCATGCTAACAGCAGCTGGTGCCAAGGGACAAGGTAAATAAATTAAGTTTTCAAGGAGCTGCATCAGTTCACAGCAGCTAGTTTGCTCTTGCAATTCAAATTTTCTAGTTTTTCACGTGTGTTCAGAGCCTTGCACTTGCAGAACTTTTCCTTTCACCTTCCACACGGTAGTCTGCCAGAAATTTGGATCTAGGGACAGAGAAAAAAATGGAGGTCTGAGACAGACAAGATAGACAGGTGGTGCTTCTTCTCTAGAGCATCTAGAGGAAGCTCTTTGCCAAGGACTTAACACAATATGCTTCCTCTTTTGGCTGATGTTTGCTATCGTGTCTTGGGCAGGTGTCAGGGTCCTCAAGCAATTTAGTTGTGAGTAGGGTCATGCTATGTCAGGACCTGTGCTATCCATTATTTTACATTAATATCCAGAGGGCATGGAAAACAAGTGATACCACTGCAAGGAAGGGAATGGACAAAAACTCCCCTGCAACACCAGCCAGCTCCGTCACATGATGAAGAGGGTGAAACTGAAGTTGGAGGTGACCAAGGACAGAATATCTCCTGTTTATGCACATGGAGGCATAGAAAGGTCACAAGGAGCTGAAAAAACTTAGTCTTTGAAACCCCTCTCAATTTTCATTGATACCCTACAAAGTGTTAGCTCCACTGGCTTTGTCATCCATACTTATGCAGCATATCCTCTAAACTGGGGTGTTTGGCATACCTCTCCTTTAGGATACAGGCAACTCTGTCATTCTCGTATCAGTAGATTTCAAACACACTTGTTAATAGACTAAGAGTTGGGCTCAAGGATTTCAAAGGTCTTTTCTAATCTGAATGATTCTATAGTGTTGGTTTGCAAAACAACTCAAGCTGACATTAGCCCATATATAATGTCTTTGTGTATTTCAAGCTTCTCCAAGTTCGGTGTGTTGGCAGTGCATTGCAATTTCTTTGCCTGCAGCAGAGGATATGGTACAGTGACACCCAAATGGCTTGTTGGGAGCAGATTGCATGGGAAGCTGCTTGGACACCTCCTTGTCACAGCTCCCAGAACTCCAAAGAGCAAAGGGAGCCTGAGAACTCCCAGCCTTGCACTGTGTGATCTCACATCTTGGGTTTTATCAGCTGAGGTGTCAAGCTTCAATGCAAGCAGCTGCATCGAGTGGAAGCAGCAGTGTCACCGTGACCCTAAAGCTCTGTTACTATGACACCAGTGTCACTGTGACCCTCTTCAGCTGTGGCACCATGAGCTGGTGCTGGTGCAGCCAGGGCAGGAGCACCTGCAGGTGAACTAGTCCTCAATATGAATAAATGGCCCAAGAACGATGAAGCATACTGGCTCTGTTATTTTCCAGATAAGAAGGTAAGCACTTCCACCACTGAAAGCAGCACATCTCAGCTGCGTGTGCTGAGTGTCAGGGCCTTGAAGGCACTAATGGGTCTTACTGGCTCTGGCTCTCCCCACACCCTAATCACAGCCCAGGAGCCTATTTCAGCACCTCTGGGGCTGCCAGTCCTGCCCAAGCAATGTCACTGCAGTGCTGGTCTCTAGCTCCCCACAGTACTGCCGAGTCCATTCATGGATCCCCAGCGAGCCATCCCCCTCCTGCTGGACATCCCAAGGTTGTGTTTGCAATCTGGCTCCCTTCAATGTCACCCATGGGATGACAACAGAGTTGGAGCTGCCACTCTGACAGCGCCTGGCACCAAACGTCACTGATCACCTCTTGCCTTCCCTGCTGGGAAATGTTGAGCACCAGGAAGTCAATGGCTCTGACTTAGCTGGGAAAGAACTTTTTGCTGGGTTTTCCAAGTAACAGCTCAATTTTAGCTTGGAGGGAGGTACTGAGCTAGTTCATTGCCACATTAGACAGTGTCAAATGCTCCCACCCCCAAAGGATATGCTTGATGGGAACTGCTGGAATTGCTCAGCATGGATCTAGGCTTTAATAAGTTGTGACTATTGCTTTGCAAGGAAGTCAGTAAGAAATATGATCTTCAAGGAGAAGCAAACTACTTTGATCTCTGTCTTTCTGGTTGAGCTCCTCTATGTGAGCTCAGAGCTGATTTCCAGTAAAGCATGAGCACAGTCAGCCAGCACAGAAAAGCTGTAGTGTAGCTGCTGTCATTAGTAACTCTTCTAAGCAACAAGTACTGCAAGGAGATGTGCTGTTCTTGGGCATGAGGAATAAGTGGCAGAGAGATATGGCTGAACCTGTGGATGTAAATGTTCAGCTATTTTATAAAAGCACTAATAAGGAAATTGAAATAGACCCTTGATTAGTATGAACTGTTTCTAGATTCAGAACATAACACCACTGCAATGATGTGAACACAGAGGGAAGAGCAAAAGGCAGTCCTTGCTAAATGACATAACTATTCCCAATGCATATTCATTGCAGGAAATACTTTTCATCCGTCCTTGATTGCATGTTGTATATTGGCTATGGATTCGATGGCTTTGGATTTCTTTAGCATGCCCTTGGGCTTTCAAGTGTGCTGGGATGCATTGTAATGTAGATGCAGGGTGTCTAGCACTTCTTACTGAATGAGGCTTCAAAGAGAAGTGGGGATCAGACTCTAATTGCATTTGTAATAAGGCCAAAGGCATTTTGACAAAGAGATTACCTGCTGTTCATGGACAGACTTTATCCAGAGCACTTGAAACCGGTGAGGTTGGTTCATCGGGTTGGTTGCCGCTGGTATTGTCAGACATAGGATTACCTGATTTTTGGTAACTGAGATAAAGGCACGCAATATTTGTGGCTAGGCTTTGAGCACAATGGCGTTACTCAGGTAGATGTGACAGCTTGAACCCATATTCTGTCTCTGGAAGCTTTCCCAGTGCCAGAGATCATCTAACTGGGAGCACAGACTACTGACACAGCTGTGCCTGAACCCCTGCCACTGCAGACAATATTGCTGTGGGCATGTGGTCCAAGCAGCTTGCCAGGATCCCCTCATGCCTTTCTCCTTGCCACAATATGTGCCTTTGAAGCCCTAGTGCTTTAAAAAGAAGCCCACAGCCTTTTTCTCATGCTTTACGTGGGCAGCTGTATTACGTTGCAAGACTCTTCTACCTTCTCAGGTCTTTCCCAAACAGTCAGTTTGTAAGGGACTGGGGTCCTGGAGCACTGAAAAGAGAGGAATTGGAGTTTAGAATCAGGGAAACAAACACCTTTAGCAGAGAGCAGAAATTAGTTTGAAATGAAGAACAGGGGTTCGCTGGCCTCACTGAATGCCTGGCATGAAAGGCATCTGTCAGCAGATGATGGTGTTGGGACTCGTGGGCTGGAGGGACTCGGCGTCGGGGCTGCTGCCCTTGCAGAGGTGCATCTGCCTCCTGGTGCAACGCCATCGGGCTGGCCTGGGGAACAATAGAGCTTTGTGCCTGCCAGATGCTCAGGCAGTTTTGCTTTCTTTTGCTGAGGGTAGTTGAAACACAGTGACCTGATTTGCACAAGGGTGTCTGGTGCTTCTGCAAGTCACGTTACAGGCAATTTGGCCAAGGCCATGCAGCAAGTGAGTGATGTTGTCAGAGATAGATGGAAATCTCAGTGTGGGTGCTTTAGCTTGATGCTCCCAGCACAACACCTCCATTAGTGCACGACATGCTAGTGATTTATCCAAGCAGTACTTTGCTCAGGTTTTATCTCAGCAGCAGTGGGAACAGTCTGTGTCTCCTACATCCAAAGAGCAGAAAATGTACCTTACTCTGAGCATAATAAGGTCTTTGACCCAAGGATCTTGGTACTGGATCAAACAAAAGGTAATGGTTAAATGTGATCTTTCTCCTGACTTCCTGGAGTGAGGGACTGGAGCAAGCTCTCATCTAATGTGCTGCTTGGCAGGAGAAGGTGAATCTCACAAGCTCAGTACAGAATCACAGGCAGAAGATGGAAATGGCAGGAATCACCACAGATTTTTGCCATACTGAATACAGGGAGAGGAAAGACCGAGGTGGTGAAGGACACAAACCTCCAGAAAGCAGGCATGGCAACTGCAGGACTTGCCTAGGAGTGGTTTCTGAGGCGGTGTGTGAAGCCTGAAATCTGTATGCCCTATCTGCCTGAGGGGTTGCTGTCACTTCCCCACTCCAAGACTATACCCTTGAGGAGGCAGATTCAGGCTGGGGGAAGGTTGAAAGGCCAGAGAGGAGGCCAGCCCTGAAGCAGAGCTGCTTCCTCAGCAGAGGGATGAGCTGCATGCTGAGAAGCCTGGCTTTCAGCATGATGATGATGTGAATGAAAACGGACAACACAGTTCCATCTCTGCGTATGTTTTGGGATTCTGTTTGCTGATGGTGAACTGGATGCACTCAGGAGAGGCAGATGAGGCTACAGATTTGTTTGTGAAGGAAGCAGTGGGAACATAGAGCCAGTCCCAGGAAGGAGAGGGGGAAAAGGTGCAATAAACTGTTGCATAATTTCAGTTGCCTCATGAAACCTCTACCTCAAGGATCCTCTCAGAAAGCAGATAAGAGTGGAATGCATCCATGTGTGTTTGCAGTGCAAGGGCATGTGGATGATGAATGTACATAAAATTAATAAAATGCAATGGGCTACAATAGAGAATTCAAGATTTAAAACCTTCAAATTTTAAATCACTAGAGCCTCAGAGGTCCTATGGCAGAGATTCTGGAAAGTAATAATCTTTTACTTTATCTGTAAGTCTGCTGTATGAATAGTAATTGCACAATGTGGCAGAGGAAAACCATGTGCTTTTATTTAAGTTTAATCTTTATAGATATGAAGCAGGTTTAGAAGGTGAGCTATTTGCTTTAGTAGTATTATGATTTGATTAGATATTACAATATGTGCCTGCAGTATCTGCTTTCTAAGCAATGATGGATTGGGCTGGAGGAAGTGTTCCTTGCTTTATGGCTTATTTGGGTTTAGACCCTAAGGTAGCCAACACTTTTTCCATGCTCTAAGCAGTCTTCTTGCCTAAGCTCAGAGAATGAAAATTGCATTCTTTATGAACCTCTCTATAAAATCTTCTGCTGCTGTTGTTTTTCTTACTTCTGCTATAGACTCTTCCACACTTTGTGCCAGAATGATTTGCGTTTTGGTCTTACAGTCCATCCCTAACCCATCCTTATCCCATTTCTTTCAGGTGACTATTCACATCCAGCTCCAATGAAGGAGCTGACAACGCTTGTCAACTGAAAGTCAGCCAATGGTTGAAATGTTCTGAGCATTACAAACCTTTGTATTGCATCTTAGTGGTTTTCCTTCCTTTCACCCTACAGGATCTCATGACCCCATAGATACTAGAGCAAAACAGGAGAGGCTTTCAATGGAAAATCAATGTGGCTTGGCAGCTTGTAAAAGATCTTAGGGAACTGTAGACCTGTGTGGAGGAGTGAGCAATCCATCACAGCAGCATGATTTCCAATTCATGGATGAATGATGAAGAAAATAGAAAGTGAAGCAACAGTGTCACAGCAAGGGGAAGGGACTTAATCTTTAAATAGCAGGTTTTTCCACCTCTCTGAAGCATTGGGCATGGGCTCCTTGCAGAAGTAGGACAAAGAACTTGATGGTCTGATCTTTTATGGCAGATCCTAAGGGCAGTGGAAGCTGACACACTTGTTAGTATTTGACCCAGTTTAACAGGTTATGAGGAACAAAGACTCACTGTGAGGTTATGGAGAGGGAAATCTGAACCAAATTGACATTGAGAGAAATATTCATGGCAACTAGAGATCCAACTACCTAAGGAAGAACAAATCTGCCAAATCAAAAACCTTCCCTTGCTTTGTTGTGCCAGTAACAATCCAGCTGGTGAAGGAACAAAGCTGCTGCCAGGAGAGAGCAGATCAAAGTGAAAGGTCACAGGCAGATCTGATCTATGCCAATAAGTTTTTTGTGCTTGTCCCAGTCTGAAATTCTCAGTCCTACCTTATTCCTGTTCCTTGGAGGAACATGTAAGAAGTTCTGACACTGGTTTATGCTCTGCTGTGCCAGTGATAAACCTTATCTCCCCGGGGTTATTGTTAATATGATTTGAATAGAGGACACTCATCCTGTTCAAATCCCTTGTGGAACTTCAACACTTTTTGTTGCTGAAAGGCAAAAATACTCATAATCCCATCCAGTTATCTCTGATCATCCTAGATGTGTCTCATGGTGCAATCCTATCAGACACTGCTGCTTCCCAGGCTGTACAAATATTTTTTCACGGCATTTGGCTGATTAGTTAGTATGTGCAACATTTTGTGATGTTTTAGGCCTCACCTTTGTTTTTCTCTCACTCTTGCAAGAAGCTCCACAGCACCTTCCTGCTGTGACTTTTGTAAAATTTAAGCACTCAATGTTGCAAGTAGAGCAGAAGTACTGAAAGCAGGGTAGCCTTTTAAGGAGGCACTGATGATCAGTGCAGAGTGGGTTTGGATGGTGAAAAGACACCCCAAATGCCTAGATTTTGCTAAAATTAAAGTTACAGATTCCTTGGGATGAGAGCCAGGATGGAGGGGGGAAAAAAACCTGTAAGAGTGAAGAAGTTACCCAAAGGCAGTGTGCAGTGTCTAAAGTTAGATCAGCTTGGAAGGAAAGACCAGAATAACTTAGATGGAGGGGTTTAGGGGAGAAAATCCAGGCCCAGGGACATGACATATCTTACCAGAGCCCAGGCAAGCTGGGTCTGCTGGCACTGCCTGGCAAAAGATCTGGCCTCATTAGGATGACTTTTGTGCCCAGATGAATAGTCTTAGGAGAAGAAATCAGTGCCCCCACAAAATTCCCCCACAAAAAAGTGTCTGTGGGAGGTGGATGTGCAGAAATGGGAGCTCAACCTCACAGCTAACCCAGGAAGAATGAATTTATTATTTTTACACCTCCAATCCCATGTATTGTGCTTTTTTCTATTGTTTAATGCTCTATGCACTACTGATTTTATTGAGATTGAGGTGTCTGCGCACTGAATTTTATTCAAGCAAAAAATGCTGCCCTGTACAGTAGACAGCTAAACCAAAGCAATCTAGAACCTGCTAGCAGCTGGTTTTTACTGAAGGTAAAAAGGTCAGAACCATTGTGCTAATTTTTGGGTTGTTTTTAGAAGCAGTCTTAACTCATACATCCTTTAGAGAGGCTGGTGAAGAAGCCTCTGTCTTGGACTTCCTGGAGACATCAATGCCATTGGGCCTCAAAAAACAGAGATACCTACAATATGAGCGCTTGGTTTTGAATGAGAATAAAAGACTGACTTGTCAAGCTCTTATCATCTGACCTAAAGCTGAATAAGCAAATACATGCAAGTTAATAAACAAACCAAACTAAATAAAACAACCTAGCTCTGGTGCAAAGTCGAGAAAATGACTGGTCTCATGGAAAATTTCTCTGCAGCTCCAGCAAGGTTCAAGTTGTTACTGAGTGCTGCAACTACAAGAATTGAGGATTGTGAGAGAGGATTCATCCTCTTATTTTTTTGAATTAGAGATTGGGGTTATTGGGAAGGGAAAAAATTAGTTTAGCTCTTATCTGCTTTCACTAGAACACTACAGGAAGTTAAGAAATAAAAGGGAATAAAATTGGTTAATGTGATGGGATGAAGAGAGAGAGAGACACTGACCTAGGTGGCTTCCAGGTTAGACAGTTACTCCATGTACCTCCGTAAAATGACAGATGCTGGATGCAATATCAGTTTCCTCGTAGGCATTTTCTTATCAAAGGCACCTGTTGAACAAGGACAAAAGTAAACCATAAAAAGAAAAGATGTGATTCACACTGCTAAGAGATAAAATAAAGGGTCAGAGGAGTCCACAGTAAGAAAATGACAAGGCTGCAATTATTACAGACGGCATGGACCAAGACTAATAAATAGATAAAACACAAAAGGATGAAAGTGAAAATACTGAATTCTGCCAGCAACCTCCTTATGATGTCTAGATATCAGAATTATCAATATATGGAAGATGTCATCACTTTGGAGAAGAAAGAGTTAGAACTTCAGCAGAATCATCTCTATAAGTCAGTGCTGCTCCCGGACGCAGCCGCCAGTATTTTGGCATCGAGTGATCCTAACGAGAAAGATTCTAGCAGCTGGGGTAAAATAACGCCGATTTCTTTAGGGACGCGGCAGAATAGCCAGTAAATCTTAAATAAACTGGGAACGAAGCAACATTTTAGATTTTTGCTTTGAAACGGAGTAGGGAAGGGGAGGGAAGAAACAGCTCTCCCAAAACGTGGTACGAGCGGGAGCGGAGACGCACAAAAGCCATCCGCCGCGGGTGGTGGCTGCTGCTTCCACAATCGCCTGGGGAGGAGAAGTCGTTGTTTCCCCCGGCAGCATTCCCGCAGGAAGCGCTCAGCGGGCTCGGGCTCGGCCCGTTCCGGCAGCGGGAGCTCCCTCCTGGGGCGGGGGGGAAGAGACATTCCCGGTAGGAAGCGGCACCGTCTCCTGCCTTATTTGAACAAAGCCAGCCTCTCCCGCTCACACGCGGGGGAGCGTTAAGCTTTCACCGCATACCGCGGGGATTGCGGACACCCCGGGTGACAAAGCCGCCCGCGGCTCTCCCGACGCGCCGGGAGGGCCGGGCCGAGGGCCGGCCGCGCAGGGTTTAAATGGCCCGCGGGGGCGGTCCGGCAGCGCGCCGCGTCCCGCCCGTCCCCGCCCCGCTCAGCTGACAGCGGGGCCGCCCGCCGGAGCCGCCGCCGCCGCCGCCGCCGCCGCTCGGTGCCCGCCTGCGCGGCCCCGCGGGGATGGGGCTGGGGGGCGGCGCGCCGTGACCGGCCCGCGGGCGCGCCCGAGCCGCGCTGTGCCGCACCGAGCCGCCGCCGGCGGGATGAGCGGGAGCGGCAACCCCGGGCCCGGCGCGGCGCCCTGCCGCTTCGCCCACTACTTCGTGCTGTGCGGCATCGACGCGGAGAGCGGGCTGGAGCCCGACGAGCTGGCAGGTGAGCGGCGCCGCTGGGAGGCCTCGCCCGCGCCCGCACCGCTGCGGCTCGCCGGGCGTCTGGGATGCGCTGCCTCAAAATGTCTGCTCCCCCCGAGGAGGGAAGGGGGAGGAGGGGGCGCCGCGGCGGTGGGAGCCGCAGGGAGGGAGCCACTGTGGAGGATAAAGCATCCTTCGAAGGGGCTCGTGGAGCATCCCCCCGAGGGCAGCTCCGGCCGGGCGGCGGGCAGCGCGGGGGATGCATCGTGCCCGCAGGTCGGGCAGCGCTGGCCCAGGTCCCCGATGGTGGCGGGGACTGGCAGCCCCCGGCGGGTGGGCTCAGTGGCCGCCGGCGGGAGAAGGGAGCCCAGGGCTCGGAACTGGAGGGAGCCGAATGACCGAGCTTTCTACCGGGGCAGATGCGTTTTCTTCAGTATCTGCACTGGAAAGGAGGGGGAGGGATCTGGAAAGAACTGAATATGTTAATGGTATCGCATCTTTATTATGTCTGTTCAGATCTTTTGTGTATTCGGAAATAATCTTCCTCCATCCTTCTTTCCTCCACCACCCCAAAATGTTAGAGGAAAAAAGGAACAAAAGTATTGCTGTAGGCTCTAACACATTTTCTAAAATATTTATTTTTGGTGGGTTCATGACTGGATATGTGCTGATTACATTGGCATAGGGCAGCAGTTCTTCCTCAATGTCACTTTTGTTTATGCAAAAGAAGCTATTTAAATCAGGTTTTTACATATAAAATTTGATCAACTTCCAGCTTAATAACAGGTATTAATCGCATGGAAGCTGAGCGTTTCCTCATGGAGTTAGGAGTTCGGAAGTGTTAAAGTGCCAGTGTTTGCCCATTCCCGTGTGCTCACACTGCAGGCAAGGGAGCTGTGCGTGGCTGAAGTTGAAGGCAGCTGTAGCTGTCACAGTGAGCACCTCTGCCTGGCAGTGGGATCCTGAGGATGGGATCCTAATGAGCTCTCCGCAGCTATTGCATCAGGAAGTACCTTACCTTCTCGTTGTGTAAGAGAAAGACGTGATGATGTATATCAGTGGTCAATGTACACTGGTTGAAGTTCATGTTTTTGTCACCAGTAAAAGGGGTGGATGCACGTATGTTTCCAAGGAACAACTTTCCAAGGAGCCTTATCTTAAGGCAGGGTAATTAAGTCTCTTCCCTTGGTGAGCACACTGGCCATGGGATCTCCAAGTTGAAGCATGTATTTTCATCTCTTTGTTTTTTTCACGTGTACTTGTGACCGCAGTTGCGTGTTTTCAGTTCTGCTGCTTTTAGTAGAAAACTCCTGACTTGTGAGCCACCTCCCAGCTGATGGCATACAGGGTTTGATTTGCATTATATGACCTATTGGGGTTTCAGCTACCTAAACTTTGAGTCATCTGTCAGAAAAGAAACTGTTTTTAAGCTGTGTTGGCTAGTAGGCTGCGCCTTCCCTGATGTACCCGGACTTTCCAAGTTGTCTTTTGTGGATTTCTGCACCATTTCCCAGGGAAGTGCACAGGTATGTTCCTGTGGAGCACTGCTCAAGGACAGCCTGAGTATGGTGGGTTTGTGCAAATGTTGTGTCTCGACTACAGAGCTCCTCTTCCATGGTCATTCAGTAGGTTTGGCTGAACTGCTCTGGTAACACTAAGCAGATTCAAAGCTAAAATAATCTCCCTCTTCATTTTTCAGTGAAAGAAAGTAATTTAGGCACATCTAGGATATACCCATTTATAAAACACAGTGCAACTGTGACTAATTTCAAAGAGAAATTAGCAATTTTCAAAGCAATGTCTTTGTAACTGGTTTAAACTAGGCAAGGTCCAGCAATATAGTTTGGCTATACAAACATTTTTGGTAATGTCAGTTTGGGAGCCATTCTAAATACCTTAGGAGGGTTGGGATGTGATAGAGGAAGAAGTGGAGTAACAGAAGTATGATGGGACTTAATATTGCCACTGAGCAATGTTATATTTTTAGGGACTCGTGACAGGAGCTTTCTGCTATCAGCTGGGAGCTCAGCAGTGGGAAATGCTGGGGAGGAACAGGGAGTGCTGTGAGCCACAAATATAATGCAGCCATGGAAAAATTAACTCTGGTTTGAGATGTAGCTGAGAAAACATTTCTGTTAAAGGCTGGGGAGTACTAATGCTGCTGTAGGCTGGCAGTAGTGAGAGCCCACCTAGAAATCTGTGTTACAGGTCTCAAAACCCAGGGTACTGTGGTTGAATTCGCTGCTATAATGGGTGGGGAGAAAGATGCTTGATGGAACAGAAAGTCTGTTCTATCACAGGAAACCTACAAATAGCTATTCTTTCTAAATTGCTCTTTGTAGAAGTAAATGACCCTGTTCTTTCAGTATTATGTAGCTGTGATAGCTACATCTTGCTGTCCTTGTGCTTAAAGAGTTTGTTGAGGTAAGTCACAAGGCATCAATGAAAAGTTGCTGACTTAAGCTGCTGCACAGATCATCCCCAGTTTAGCAAAAAAAAAAAGTAATGAAGAACCTGCTTATCTCCAAACCTGTGAATCCCTTGGCAGCCAGTGTTCAGAAAGCACCCTGCTTGCCCCAGCTCTGACTGATGGAGCTGCCTTAGGGCTGAGCAAAGGAGCAGGAGAAAGGACAAGAGGAGCTCTGCTCCTGCTCTGGACGCCCCAGAGCATCTCCTGTGAAGAGAGAAGCAGGAGTTAGAAAATCCTTGAAGATCTGAGATGAACTCGGAGGTGAGCTGCTGATATCCAGGCAGCTCACCGTGGTACATGGTATGCTAAGGAACTGCCTGTGAGTCAGCTCTGGCTCATCTGGAGCTCCCTGACCTGTGCCCTGCCTTTGCTGGGGACAGCCCAGGACTCTCCCCTGTGTGGAGGCTTTCCTTGCTTTAAGCCCAAACTTACTTTCCACAAAAACTCTCTTCAATTAAAAACAAACAAAAAAACCCACCAAAAAATCCTCATCTACTGCATCGGGCATGGAAGTGGAATGTTTCGGTGTTACTTGTGAAAGCAGGGCAAAGAACTGCTTTTCTAATTCTTGTGGTGTTGATAGGTTTGTTCAGAAAATGAAATAAAATCAACATTTATGGTTGTATAACATTTTGACATGATTTTAGGGAAGAGTATTTTTTTTCTAGTTCTTGTTCTACTGAATGGATGCTCAGGGTTTAAAATAAGCTTGGTAGATGAGAATTTTCCACCAAGAAAGTGGTTAATTTTTATTCGATTATTTTTGTCTTTTGAATGTACAAAGTTTTCTGGTACAGATTTTTTGTTGTTGCTGTTTGTTTTTGTTGTTTTCTTTTTTTTTCTTCTTTCTCTTTTTTTTTCTTTTGGGTAGTGAGTTGCTCTACAGCTGGCTCTTCAGATGGCTGATTTGGGGTTTTTAAGTGAACTAATTTTGAACAGCTGAAAGCTGTTTACCTATTGCTCAACTTGTTAGTGTATCTAGGCACACAACAAAATTGTGTGTAGATCATGATGTTGTCAAAACACTTATGGCGCTTATCACAAAACTCTCGCTCAAGGATGGAAGGGAAAAAAACCCCATTTTTTTTCCCCCAGAGACTTTTTTCCAGGCTTTTTCCAAAGACTTCAGGAAAGGAAACTATCTAAGAATTTCTTGGTGTTTAATAGGTGGAGAAAGCTAAGATAAAAGTAGGGTATTTGATGTGAAATATCTTGCAAAGCGTGTAAAGTTCAGTATTGGTTTCAGTGCCCTGTTGAACTTCACTAAAGTAGGGTATAGGGAGCTTTTTTGTCATGTTTAAAGCTGATGGAAAATAAATTTCAGTTCGCTTTCCTCTTCAGGCCTGTTTCTTTCAGGTAAAGCCATCTTGAGACTATCAGCTTTGGAACTGCATGTGCTCGAATGAATTTGTTACAGTAAATATTTAACATTGCATGTAACAAGAAGAACTAGCTGTTCATTACATTGTTTCTGTCATATATTTTGCTACACTGTATGAGCTTCATGTTCATACATTGTGACCTGTATAAGTAGGGCACAAAGTTTTCTAGCTGTAGCAGCTTTTACTGTTCGCTTGGGCAACATGTTGCATTTTGTAGTATCTTGTTTTGAGTGTCATACGCTACAATTTAGAAAAATCCAGAATACATGACTCAATTAAAAATACACTTTATTGGGAAAGTAATGTAATGCAGTGGAGGAAAGTAGGGACAGAATTAGGGATGGGTGTCTTGTTCTGAAGTGGAAGAACTGGTCTCCATTGAGGGTGCACTAAGGAGGAAGACAAAGTGCAGTAAGCCAGTGTGGGAACTGGGACTTGAAGGACTATCTTGGATGGTGCCTTCTCTGTCTTAGAACATGAATATTGTTGGAGTTATGATAGCCTGCTTGCTGTGTGAAAAGATTTATTCGCGTTTTATAGGGTTTTTTCCCCCACATGAACAGTAAATGTTACCTTACACTGTCTAGTTTTGGCCATTATGTAACGATTCAATGTCTTACTGTCCCATTCAGTGTATACTTGGAAACTGAACAGAGCTTCATTACTCTACTTTTAAGATCAAGTTCTTTATTTTAATGACCAACAAAGCAGAGAGTGGATACTGGTCATGCTCACTGAAAGTGCTGAATGTCTTGGCAAAAATGTGCATTTCTTTTACCTCATGCTATTTCCTTACAAATATCCACATTAATTTCCCTTCAATGAAACGCTGAGATTCAAACGGGGTATGCTGCAGTCTGGCTAACTGTGCTTCTTATCTAGTAGGCTCATATTTTTAGAAAGCTAAAAGACTTTTTTGTCCTTGTGCATGCTTGGCAGTGGTGTGCTCACTCCTTGCAGAGCCTCCCCACCGCCTGTACCGTTCTCCTTCACGCTTCCCCCGTGCCAGGTCTGTGCGCGGCGCGCACTGCCAGGAAACTTGGTGGCATTACTACAGCGATACAACTGCTTGTGTGCATGGCTTTTCTGAAAATAGGCAATTGGATCTTTTCCTAGCTTGCTGGAAATAGACTAAGTTTCCCTATACCGAGGAATATCTGATTAGTTGTGATTGCTGTTCGTGACTTACGCAATTGATGCAAATGGAAAGCAGGCTACGGAAGTTTTGCTTTTCATTTTTAAGTACAGTCCAGATTTGCACAAAGAATTTTTAGAGGGATTGTCCAGATTAAGTAACCTGGATGTGGATGAGAATGGTGCAAACAGAGGCAGAGATGGCTTATGCTGTTCAAGTTACCAGAATTTAACTGCTCCTCAGAAGTAGTTGAGGTTGATTGCTTAGGCTTTCTCATCTTTGCATGGCTTGTGGGAGGGATGGAATTCAGCATTTCTCCAGCCACCCTTAAGAAGTGATGCTCAAATGCAGCATTAAATTTGACATTATAACTGGAAAAAAAAACAAGTCTCATGGATTAGATATTGGATGGACTAGCTGGTTTATTGAAGTAACTGTCAGTTACAAAAAGAAAACAAAACACCATTTTTTGTGAACTGTCATAGTAATAGGGAAATACTGTGCATTCGTTTAGGAAACCTGTTTGATAGAAATCTAAGCTGGGTTAATATTTTGTTCATGTGAAACCAAATCTTGTTCTGCATAGATAAAGTGTTGCTTTTCTAGTTAAAGTAGTATGGAGATAATCCCTGCTTTTGGGAAACCAAAATTGGGTGCTGAAACAGAAATAATGTTTCTGCTCTCTTCTACATCTTTCTCTCTTCTACATCTTTAAAGGTGGTGGCATGGATAGTTGCCATAATGGTTCATTCTTTACCTTCTTTTTGCTATTGGAGGAAACCAGAATTCCATTGTAATACCATAAAGATTTTTATTTTATTTTTAAAACATCTGAATTATGCATTAAAGACTTTGCTCCTATAGGAGGATTTCTATAGCAGCCAAAGGAAATAGAGCTTTTTATAAAGAACTGTCAATATTATTGACAAGTATGATCTCCAGTTACAATAACCTTTAATAAGGAGTAACTCTCTTGCTCACTTGGATAACAGACCATTTGTGGAATTGCTGATGGCTGTGACGTATTGCTGTGTTTTAGCAATAGCACTTTCATTCTCTATCTGTATATATGCCAGAGAAATGCTGGATTTAAATGCTTACCCAGCCCTGGTGTGATTATTCTGTTATACATTTGCCTTCATCTGAGTTTTTTATACTGTATTCCTTAGAAAATAATGTACCTTAGAAAATAAGGTACTGATTGGACTTGAAAAACATCATTATTCCTATCAACAGCACTGACTCACTAATGCTAAACCAAGGAGAATTCCTTGTACTTTGCTTGCCAGATAAGCTGCTGTTTTGATTTCCACTTAGGAGGACTAAAGCCTCTTGCGCGCTCAGAGGCTGCTTGGCTGCAGGTGGCTGCTGCGGTAGCACAGAAGGTGTGACAGTGTACATGAGGGGGCTTTTTCAGTGACAATCCCAGGAGCTGCCCTGTTAGTATTGCAGGAGGCAGTCCCTTTCCTAGACACACTGTAAATGCAGTAGTAATCAAAGCAATGCCAGGCAGAGTGGCTGAGCTGCTGTCCTTTATAAGAACGACCTAAATCCAGCCCTAATCTTGTTCCTGCGCATCAGCCTGAAGTCGCTGCTGGCCCCATCCTGATGGCTTAGTGGTGCAGTGGCTGTGGAGAGACGGGGTGCCAGGCCCACAGCCGCTTGCCTGGGGGCACAGAGCTCTGAAAGACGAACGTGGCACACCCCAGGGAGTGCAGCAGTGCTGGATTGGGCTTGGCACGGCTGTGTGTCAGTGGGGTGGGTATGGATGCGGTGGCTGTGAGCCTGAGGTCAAGGTCCCTGCTGCCAGGGGAGAGGCTCCTGTGTTGGTGTCCCCCTCAGGGTGCTGCAGGATGGTGGCACCTGGGGCAAGGCGATGCCCACCTCTGCGAATGGAAGAGCAGTAACCATAAATATGTCAGAATTGCTCAGGGCAGTGAATGACTGTAGTATTGATTTCTCTGCTCAGTTGTTTTCCCGTGTCCTCGCCAGAGCCATTTCCCAGTGCTGCAGGAGCTGTGCCAGTGCCTTGACACCCTTCCCGCAGCTTTCCTGTGCCAATGCAGAGCTCCACGTAGGAATAGCTCCAAAATGAGCTGCTTCAGGAGAGGCTGAGCTGCACGTAAGCCAGCAGGGCAAGGGTGTCAGGGCTCTCTTGCCTGCCTTCTTTCACCCGCTTGTCATGGACTAATCACGTTGTCCTTAATGCCAGCTCGTCCCTAAAACATGCTGGCAAGTACAGCCTGCAAAGCCTCTCTGTGGGCTGGCACTGGATACGCTGCTGGCACACTGCTCCTGCTGCAGTTCTGGTCTGTTGCAATGAGGGCTGGAGTCAAGGAGAAATGTGAATGAAGGGAAAAAAACCAAACAGTGTGTGCACTTTGATGCAGTTAGTGATGTCGTCTTTGGCTGGTGCTGTTAGAGATCACGTAGGACCACTTGCATAGGTGGAAAGAACAAGTAGCTTCTTCAGCCACCTCTGGTGTGCATGGAGAGGAATTGTGAATATGTGAATCTCTATATAGTTCAGGAGTGTAACCATCAAATAGCAGAAATATATACAGTAGGAAAAAATTGCATTGAAGAAAACCAGATTTGGTCAGGAAACAGTAAGACTTCACTGTGGTGTTTTGATCACATTAGGCATATTGATAATCTCAAAAGTAATTAGGGAAGAAATGGTGATAGGTCATCATAGCAAAAGAAACATACTGGGGAGATGGTGAATGTGTGACAGACTGCTGAGGCATCAGATACAGGCATGGCTGGAAGAAACTTCTGTTATATTAACAGTATGAAAATATAAGCAACGCCATTTGTGCTTCTTGCTTGCAGTAAAGGTAATTCTAAATTAGCTGTCTGATCATTGTATCTCAAATAAAGATTCCCTCATTAGGGTGTCCTAGGCTTGGTGGAGGTGCCTGGCTGAAAATGTGAGGCCATTCTCTTTTGAGGTCTGAGGTGTTGCTTTTACCTCCATACCCACCCAAGCCATGAAAAATAGCCTCAAAACATCCAAGCAGATGCTTAGAGAGTGAAATGGGAAGAGTATTCCCATGCTAATACATACTCTGTGATTTGAAGGACTTTGCCAGATCTCAGTGACCTGCTTCAAGTGATAGTAAAAAAATTAACTCTTAGTAGAATATGATATTAGAGTGAAAAGTCTGGTTTTGGTGGATCTATAAAGAAAACGGGTCCTCTCACTGGAGAATAACCTTGGCAATTTCATACAAACATGTCAGCTGTTCTTGGTTTGTGTTCAGAGGCAATGTTTAAATATGTCAGTCTTGTAGAGTGAGCGTTCGCCTCACCCTGGAGCATGAATTTGCGTTTGCTTTACAGTCATTTTAATCATCAAATTGCAATAATAATTCTGGGATCTGGTAGCACTTTGCAAAACCCTATTAAGCTTTATATCAAGCTTGATATGGAGTCAAATCATCCTTTGAATCTGTGTGAGTAGTAAGTTGCACAGCATAAAAGTCAGAAGTATCCTCTGTCCACCCCCTTCTTGGTATTCTCTTGTCATGTTAAAGACTAACATGTGGAAGGGTAAAGGGGCTTAATCTGAAACACCATTCTGTGTAAACAATGACAGGATTAAACAAAATGAAAAAAAACCAAGCTCAACTGTCATGGGTGTGTAGTGGCTGCTGCTTTTCACAGATGAGTGAAATTATTTGTATAAATTTGCATTTTGCCCATAGCATCTCTATAAACCTCTACTCATTTCCATGAAGAGCTGTTTCCACATACAAGCGGATTGGCATGTGGTGGCACACGATGTGATGTCATGTCACTTGTGGGAGGAGGAGCTGAAGTTACAAGGGAAGAGCAAGTATTGCCACGTTTGCTCCTTACACGAGGCTGCCCAGGTATCAGAGGTGCTTTGAGTCCCTTGTGGCTGAAACACAAGAGGGCTGAGCTCCTGGTAGTGAAATGATGAAACCCAGAACTAACTTATCTGGTAATTCCTCAATGAAATATTGATCAGCTGGGCCAAGCAGCGTGCTTTGGACTGACCAGCATTTGGAATGCAGCTGGAGCCTTCTGGGAGAGGATGCTGCTGTCATGGTCCAAAATAGGTATTGCTTACACTGACTTCAGGTGTCTGACAGGTTCTGCATCTGTATTCTCACTGAGAACCTGGAGCCTGCCTGGAGGGTCCAAATCACTTGCTTAAGAGCCCCCTTCTCCTGCTTTTTCTCCAGATTGCTGCTGAGATTAATCCAGTCAGATGGTGTCAATACCTTCTGCTGGGCTCTCGGATCTCCCCTGAGATGCTCAGGAAAGAGAATTGAGACTTGTTGTTTTAAGTTCAAATTATGAAGTATTTGAGCAAAGAATGCAATATGCAATTGAATAAATATTTGGCTTTTCATTGTTGAGGGAGGGGAGGATTTGCTGATGAGTTAGTTATTCACACAATACTATTTTTCCATCAGCATTCGCACTTGATATTCTTGTTTGTTTTATGCTGTGCAATACTTTGACATGAATTTAAAATGAAGAGCAATTTAATGTTTAAAAACAAAACATCAGCTCTGTTAACACAAACTTTCAGCTGTGATGCTGGCTGGTGTGGAAGAGATAAAGGGCTGCTGCACTGCTTCTAGAATTGGACTTTTTTGTAATGTAGATTTTCTGATTTCTCACTTTATTTATTCTTCCAGTAAAGCTATAGGAAAATACACAGTGCTAAATATTTGAGGAAGAATTCACACTTTTTGTTTAAAAAAAAAAAAAACAACAAAACTAAAGAATCCAAACAAAACCAACAGAAAGGCTGAAAACACCCAACCCTCTACAATTTTGTGAGAATATGAGGATTAAATGTTGGTCATGGCTCACACTGCTTGAAAACTGCCAGGTGCTTTATAAAAATGACTGATGGTAGATGTGTGCAAAACTGTGAAGGGTGTATTTTGCTGTACATGATGCCTTGTAAGCACTGCAGGAATATCAAGGCCAGGAAGAATGGTATTACAGTGTCTTTAATGTACCTGCTTTGAGGTTGTCAGCCTTTGTCTGTAACCACCATTGCCATGAATCCATTAAGGGAGGACATTTATCTCTGGAAATCAGGACAGCAGCTATTCAACATGGATGGATTAGGTGTTTAGCCTTTTCCCAAGATGAAGATGATGCTGTTCAAAATAGATTTCTCTTACAACATATTTGCAAATATGTTGACTCTTTCTGGCTTCAGTGAGTATGATAGCAGATGTTGTTTGACTCTCTTAATTCAAACAGGGATGTGTTGTCTAGTGTTGTCTCAAATTGGGGAATGACTAAGAATTAAAGAATCCTGGTGTAGGGAATGCTATTAAGTAATAATTTTTTTCCTCTATAAATATGAACATCTGCATAGGGTGAGGCAGCTGTAGCTGTGGTCTGCTGTTGCACTTAGCAGAAGGGGAATGTTAACTTTTACAACAGCAGTTCTGGGTAATAACTTACTGTCATTTCTATGCCCACGTCTTTGTTTTTTTTGTTTTCTCTCTGCTTGGAGTTGCCCACAGCAGTGGTGAGTTGAGTGGGGAAAGAAAGAACCCTGTTGAAATAGACTGTTTAAAAAAAAAAAACCAAAACCAAAAAAACAAAACCAAAAAACCACCCCCAAAAAACCTCAACCAAAACAAACCCCCAAAAAACAAAAACAAACAAACAAACAAAACCCAACCAAAAAACCCCCAAAAACCTAACAACAACCAAAAACACCCCAACAAAAACCAAAAACAACCTAAAAGAGTTCAGCCTAACGTGGGCTGAACTGCCCATGAAAAGTGTGCCTTAATGAGCTCAGGCCCCTCAGCCCTGCTTTGTCCCTGTCAGCAGGTGAGAAAGAGCTGGGGTCCCTGGTGGGTGCCCTGGCTGTGACCCAGGAGCTCAGGGCCCGATTAGTTCAGCTCTTGTGCTTTGGGCTGGAATAAGAATGGCAAAACATCTTGTCTGGGGGCCAGGATGTATTCTGCTCCTCGCCTTCAGGTCCGTGCTAGCGCTGGGAAAGCCATTTGTCCAGGAACCGCAGAGAACAGGCACAGATTTAGGTCTGTCCCAGAGCTGAGAGTGAATTGTTCAGAGCAGCCATATTCTAGATACAGATCATACATGATGGTGATAGCAATCTGAGAGCTATTTGCAATTCAAAATCGGTATTGGGTGTTGGTTATTGGGTAATATTTTATCAGCACTTTGCAATAATGACTTCTGACCGTGTCCCAGTACTGCTTGTGATGCACTGAATAACTCAAAAGGGAAGATGATGCTAACTAAGCAGGAGACCATCTGTGTTGTTGATAGTGCAGTGTTATCACACTCAAAACTCAGCTTGAGTGATTGATCACACTAGGTTTGTTTCCTTTTTATTAAAAAAAAAAAATCAACCCCCAAACCAATCTTATCCTTGCAATCTTATCCTTATCTACCAACTTCTGAGCACACAGGTCAATTTAATTTTGTCAGAGATGGAACGGAAAAGAAAGGGAATTTTTTTGAGTGAAGTTCCTGCAGCTAGAGCAGAGATCCTAATTAACCTTCCAATAGTACAAAGGCTGCAGGAAGAGCAACAGCACTTTCTAAAGCAAGGGAGGCCTCTCCATGTGGGTATCCTGGCAGGGTAACTGGCAGCCCCAGAGCTGGGATCTGAGCAGAGCATGTGTTGCCTCCTGCCCATCTGGTGGGGTGGGGAGTTAAGGTAACCCCTGGTACTGAGGGGCAAGGAAGGAAGAAATATTGGAGCTAGCAGGCCTGTGTGAGCAAAAGGAGATGCAGATGAGAGGACCATGGTTTGTGTCCTGGCATCCTGTTGCATAATTCCTAGTGCTATTCACCCATACCCGTGAAACCTTACAGCTGTGATAAAGTCATCATTCTGTCTTTCTTGCTCAGCTCCTACAGTGTGATAACAGGCAGTAGGAACAAAGCTATGTTTGGCAATAAATAGCAGTTCTCAGATGCTTGTCTGCAGGGTCCAGGTCCTTCCTCAAGCGCAATGAAAGGATACAGGAGCTTGACTATATTGGTACAAGCACATCCAGAGATGTCTGTGGAAAAACACTTCTGTATCTTTTCAAAATGCACTGAATGGGAGATACAGAAGCAGAATATGCTAGGGAAGAGAGTTCTTCACTATCTTTTTCTTTCCTTATCTTCCCCCTTCCTATATTCAAGAATGAATCAGCTCATCCTCAGGCTTTATTGTTCTAAAGTGCTATTGTGACCTTTCTGATGATATTGTTAAGAACAAAAATCTGTAGTCTGATGTATTAAAGTGCTAATGATGCATTAGGAGTCATAAAACTGTATAAAGTTCATTAAATTTTGAGTAACTCCAGTAAAAGGTACTGCAAGGGATGTCTAATCACTTCGAATTTATGAGTTGTCTTGGAAGTAAATTACAATATCCAGCTGAATCTGCCTGCTGAAATAGCCTAGAAGGAGATGGCATTGCCTTGCAGTCGAAGGTTGGCAATCCATGCTTGATGAATCTGCTCACACCAAAGTGGCATTACTCCATGCTTCCAGCAGCCTTGTAATAGATGAATGCATTAATAAGCCCCTGGGTAACTGAGACAATGCTCAGGGGCCAAGGCATGTGGGGAAGGATAAACATTGCTGACTCAGTTTCTTGTTCTATTCTTGTTATTTTTTATTTTTTCCAAGCTGTGCTTTAGTGATTCTATGTTAAAGTGAGAGTACTAAAGTGCCTTCCTGCATGACTCACAGTAGCAGAGCTATTTGCATGGATTTGACCGGTTGGGTTACTTAGACCTTTTTTGTTTCCCTGAACTTTTTTTACCTGAAAAAATGTTATGATCTTCAGATGTGAAAGACTGACTCCTGGTTAGCTGCTGCTAGACCATGCTGAGTCTTTGTATGTTAGAGAGAGGCTGGGATCAAACCTCCCTTGGGGCCAGCCAGTGATCCACTGAGCCATCGTCATCTTTTGTGTGTATTCAATTAACTGGCTGGTAAAAGTGTGTGGAGGCCTCTGAGGGCTGATGACAATATGTGGTCCAAAGAGTTTGAAAATTATTCTAGCTTTAAGAGAAACAGTTTCAGGAGGCTAGTTAGCTTTTGCAGGCTTGATTATCTTTAATTTTCACCATCTGAATAGGTTTAATAAGAAAATAATTGCAGTTAAATTTAAGCAGGCTTTTGCATTCAGGAATTAAATTTCTGTTTTTCTTTCCTGTAGTAGCTTACTGGCAATTGTCTTGCTAATGCATTTAAATTCTGCTCCTTAAAAATGTATTAACTGGTTTATTTGTAGGAGGTCATCAGTTTCACAATATTGTATAAAACTGAAACCAAATCCTCCTGTCTGCAGCTGCAGTGTTAAATAGAGCATTATTGTCATGTGGTGAGCATGGCTGTCAAAACACTTCGGTCAAAGGCAGTAACATGAACAGTTCTTCTACATTAAATATTTATAGGAGAAAATGCAAACTCAGAGGGCTGCCAGCAGACAGACATACTGTTTAAATACATTGTTATGGTGGTGAGGGCATGAATCTTTGCGCTGCAGCTTTAGAAAGCAGACAGCGACCTGTTTCTCCTGCTCATGGGCTCAAGGGTGTGCTTTTTCTGCATGTGAGCATATATGAAAAGGAAAACAATAGCTGTGCACAAGGGATTTGGCTGCCAGCATCCCCCAAAATGGTCTGTTCTACTGCAGGAGCAACAGAGGAGCACAGCACAAGCCTCTCTTGTGTGCCTGGCCTCGAGGGCCAGCACGTCTTTATTTCAGGTCCTCTGGTGCAAACAGGTGGTGAACTGCAAGTGGCGAGATGCTGAGGAGAAAACCACATAATTAAATCTGGCACTGTAGTATAATAAATCTCAGTTGTATTCTTTAGCTTTCTAGACACCTTTCGAGTGGTACACAATGGCTGTGATTAATGACTGTTGTATTGTCTTAAATAATAAGCTTGAGCCTTTGGATAGGTGACATAATTTAGCCGTAATGAACGTCAGCTTCATGTGTTTGATCTCAATGCTTTGCATTTCAGTGTCGCTGTTGCCATGTCCTTGAGAGATTGTTTTATGCTGAAGAAAACCAGTAAAGGAGGGGGATGGGGAGCAATTTTTATGAGGGTGTGAAGAATCCAACCAAACTGTTGCTCTGAGGACGCTGACTTTCTTGTTGTCTCTTGTTTTTAGATATGTGAGATGAAAGTGATTTGAATTGTTCACAAACAGATCCACTGCTATTGAGAGAGCTCTTTTCTTTGATAAAAGTGTTTCTTGCTGGGAGGTGTCTACTGAGACTACCAGTGATGGGTGTTTTCTTTTGTGTGTCAAGATGCACCAAATAGCCATAGCAGGGAAAAGGCTTTTCCATCCTTTCCACATCATCGCCTCGTCCATCACCAACTCAGCAGGTTTCTCTGTTGTTTTCTCCCTGAACTGAAGGCAGCAGTTCTTTGATATGAGCTCCTACTTCTTTACATTGCCGGGATTCAGCTGGCAGACAAGAAAAAGCCTTATATTCTCTTCCCTGCAGTATCTGTGAAGAGCTTTCCCCATCTCTATGCTGTGTATCTGCAAAGTGCTTCAGCAGAGCTGGAAAGGGAGGGCTGAGAAACTACAAAGCACATCAGACCTAATTATTCAGGCAGCATAAGGGCCTTTCTTTCCTGCTTGGGATATTCATTCTTGCCTGTGTAGGTAGTTTGACTGACAGAGCGTGCCAATCCCAAAACCATTGCACTGCACCATATAAATGCTCCAACCCCAAATCCATCCTCCTTTGGGCAACCTGGCCCAAGGGGGCAGCCCTCATGTCAGGGCTTGTCAGTGGAGGGTCAATGCAGACTCTCCCCTTTGTCTTTATTTTTGCGGGGATGGTGGGGAAAGGGATTTAAAATCCCTCACCCTTTCCTATTAAGTCTGACTCATTTTGTCTGGTTTAGCGTTGTGGTAGAAAGAAACATAATGGATTTGTTAGGGTCAGTGCTTCACAATGTGATGGTTGACTTTGATGCGCAATAGGGCCTAGTTTGCCACTCCAGACAAAGGATTTGTAGGTCTTGCAGGCTGCCATCTGTTTCTAAAAGCTAGTTTTTGTGGAGAAGTGATGCAGCTTGCATGCTGAAAAAGTTGGGGTCTTTTTCTTGAGAATTGCTGTGCCCTTATATTTGAGCTTTTTCAAAACTAAACACAGTTTATTAACAACGGGACTCCCTTTTGCCTTTCCTCAGGCAGGCTGAACATCGAAATAACATTAGTGATGTGTTGACATCTTCTAAAGTATTTGTCTTTTAGAATGCACTCACTGATCCCTGAGTGGGTTCTATTCTTTTCTGCAGCCCCCACCCAAACTCTGAAATGCAACATCTGGCTGCATTCAGGTAGTTTCCCTTTATTCTGCTACATAAGCATATAAGGCACAGATCGGAGAACAAATGTTCAGCTTTCATTTGATTTTTCTCTTGTGCTGAAGTTTTGTCTTCTGCTCCCTTAAAAACAACAGAAAAACAGTTGATCATCAATGGTTGAACAGTTGATTCTGCCCCTATAATCCAGAGTAGAAATTCCTGCTTTCCTGCAGTGAGTCTGCTGCAGAGTCTCTTAAATACAGTGGCCAGCTGACCTGTAGGGCTTAGACATGCTGAAAAATACGGTCTATTTATGTGCCATGCATTAATGTGACTGTTAATGGATTGTTTCCATGTGTAACTACTGGAGGAAGCACAGAGCTGCACAGCCCAGGTCTGGAGGGCAGGAAGACATGCTGCTGCAGGATGTTATATTTAGCAAATATAACAAGTAAAGTCTCTTCAGTTTTCTTGTTTACAGCTTGAGATGAACAGGACTTCCAGCACTATAAAGAAATCCTGGATTCTGATCCTGCCCATTTGTTTAGCTCATTACTCTTCTGGTGCAGTCCTTCCTAGACACTCTTACAGTGCATTTTTCATTTTTGTTAAGGGGACTGGCTGGTGTATCTTCTGTAACTGTGCAGGTACACAGGAGCATCACTAAAAATGGGGCTGAAAGTGCTGTGTTGTGACGCTGCTGCTGAGTGTCATGTCAAGACTGTGGTGGCAGCCAAAGGAAGCTGACACCTTCCCTTTGCCACACAGCAGCCCAAGGCATGCCTCTGCAGCCATCCTGGGCATCTTGTCACTCTCCTGCAAGCCAGCATTTGCTAGCCACTGGCAGAGAGAAGGCAGGCTGCACTGGGACTCGTGCTCTCACTGCCCAGGTGCTGTGTTTCTTGCTGTTCCTGGAATTAACCTGTTCTCCAAACTTGCTCCCAGCCCTGGCCAGTGGCTTTGTGCTGGGGACTGGCTTGACAGGAGGTTTGCTGGTTCCCCTGCCCTGCTGGGCAGAAGGAAGCAGTCATCAGCTGATCAGCTGGCAGGCAGCACATCTAGTTCTGGTTCCCTATCCTGGCTTTCCTCTCAGCACCGTGCCTGAGCCAGCACTGTGCAGGCAGCAGTGAAAAGAGGATTTTTTTTTTCTTAGGGAATTAAAGGAGTAAAATGACTGTCTTTGATGTGGTGGCCTGATTCTGTACCGAGCTTTCTGCCATAGGAGCTGATAGCCTGTCCCTCTGCCAAATTTTCCTCTGAAGGGTGGAAAACACTGCTGACAAAGACCTGAGCTCCAGAAAAGTGGCATTCCTGATCAATAGGATTAATTTAAATAAGGGAGTATCCAGCTCTCGTATGAAGATGAGAGCTGATCCATAGTAGGCAGTCTAAATACAGGCTGCTTCTACTGATTCAGGCTCCTAGGTGCTCTACCTGGCTGTTTTGTGGAATTTAAATAGTTTGCCAAGGAAGGGCTTGTCAGGTAAATCTGTTTGATTTTCTTTGGAGACATGATGATGATTCAATCATCAAATATATGTGCCAGGAGTGAGCCCATCCAGCTACCTCTAAACTCCTTTGAAGCAGCAGAAAATCTTTTGTCTCCTTTTAGGTGCAGCATTGCCATGGTGTCAAGTCCCAACACCTCTATGGGACCCTAGGAAATATGCTTGAGGAAGCCCATCATTTTTATGCAGTTAATTTTAAAGCTGGAGCTGAGACTTTCTTGACTCTCTTTCACTAAAATATAGGTGACACAACAAGCTTCATGGAAGTGCAGCCATTAGCTTAAGTGAATCAGATAAAAATTGCAAGGGTTTTGTTAAGAAAAATTTGCGTCAAGTATTTCTAGGTAGTTGTGTTACAATTATATCTAAAATGAGTATTGAGTTTGAGAAGCCAACATGTTCTTTATGGTTCATTTGTGGACTCCAGGTTTTTGGCAGTGTGTATATACTGCAGATTTGGAGCTATCAAATTTATCAAAGTGGTAGGTGTATGACCCTCAGTATCTTTTTTGTGTAGTCTTTTTATTTTCTACACCAGGATAAAAAGGGGGAAGCTAAAGGAATAAACTTCTGAAGAGTGAGGACAAAAATGGTGGGATTATCATTTATAGAAACAGCAGTTGATTTAGTTGAGCCAAAGAATCTTTGGCTCTATCAGAGAAGAACTTTTTCTGTTGTACTTAATTGAATTTGCCAAGCTGGAACAAGCCCTGGCATAGCAGTTTCAACCCCTGCCTTTGCTAGTCAGCAGCATTCAGAGCTGCAGAGAAGCGATGAAAAACGCTGAGCAAATGCTGTGTGAACTGGAAAGTCAGCACTGAAATGCCTTCTTGACCTGGTTGTGATGGTCATTTCCTCCTTCTGAGTCAATTTGGGACATTTGGCATGTGTCCAGCACACAAAAACGAATTATGTTCCTCAGGGATTCTCTTTCCTGCAGGGGTCTGTGTGTGCACTCTGCACTGTCCGGGTGGGTGCCTGCACAAGCTGTGCTTTGGAGAATGCAGCTGATCTGATCAAACCTCTGTGGAGGAGGGAAACTGATTAGCTGGGAGCTGCAAGAGGAAAGCAAAAGTTTTTACATACTGTTACATAGGAGCCTTACTTTTGTCTGGAAGCAAAAGGGTTACAGTGCCTAAATCCTAAATTTGAGTCCTGATGTGGCATTCACTGTAGGTCCTGAGGAGCTTTATGTTCTGTCATTCCTGCAGTCTACTGGAAAAAATGTGTTATTTGTACAGGCAATGAAAGCATTGGCTATGAAAGCTGCAGTCATTTGCACATACAACTGGATGGTTCTGAACCAGTTCGTGATGAGTAGTCCCAGCTTGCCTAGTGAGATAGTGGGGAGCTAACATCCTACCAGATTAGTTGTTACTTGATTCGGGAAAGAGAGGAGTGGTGTGCAAATGAATGCCTTCCATTTGAGTTCATTTGGATGTAGGAGCTGCTGCTTTTGTTTGATAAACCTCATCTGCTGTAACAGTGATTTCAATTGGAGGAAGATAAATTGAGGTGGAGAAGGAAATTGGAGGGCACAGGCTCAAGCCTGAGCAGGAAGGTTGTTTTAATAACCTTGTCAAATGCGTGTTGCTCTGGTTCAGGGTAAATGCCAATTCTTCAAAGTTCTTAAGATTAAAAAAAGACAGAGACATCAGTTTTTCAGATATATTTGAAGATAATATTTGAATGCATTTGAAATGCCTCTGAAAAGCAAGCCCAGTTTCAACCAACTGAGCAAGACAGGAGAATGTGTCACTTCCTTGAGAAAACAGGCAGACTCTCTGCTGGGTTTGTTTTCCCAGTCCTGGAATGAGAGCTTTGTGTTTGTGCTATCCAAAATGCTGATTATTAAGATGTCCTGACAAAAAGGAGAAATTTAATGCAGTAAGAGAAAGAGTGTTATAGGAAGAGTGATATAGTTTATCTGTGGTCATGGGTGTGCCCCCGTGGGTGTGTGAGATTCCTGCCCTGGATTAAGGGCAATGGTGTGTGCTTCTGTTGGACCCAGAGGAAATGACTTTTGAGTGCATTGAATAATGTTGGGTGTGTGTGTATGTGTGTGTGTGAAGAATAGAAGGCAAGGAGCAGAAGCCTTTTTCTAACTTAAGGTTAAGTTTCACTTTCATTTGATGCACTGCACTAAAATAGCCCAGATACAAAGCTTGAAGTTAAAATGCACACTAAAGCTGGAATACCAACTAGTGCTTGGAAGCACTAAGTCACAGAAATTTGTAGAGAGCAAGGAGTCTGTAGCCTAAGAAATTGCAAAACCAGTAAGAGACCTGATAACCTTTTTAGGTTATAAGGCAAGAAAGATTATCAAACAAGGCAAAGAAGCACAGTGCCTGGGAAACTGAGGGCAGTGGTGCCTGTTCTTTCTCTCTATCAGTGGGGAACGCTGTGTGTGTGCAGATGCAGACGCATGTGCAGATCAAGTTGCTCTTTCCCATCACAGAAGAGCCCCATGTAACCTGATTTGTTAGAAAAGGGAGTTTCTGCAGGCTCACAGCTCTCTGAGACCCTTTTCCATTCACTAGGTAGCAATTCACTGGATATTTCTGATTGTCCTAAATGAGAGACAATGACCTCAATGGCTAACAGGGACAGCTACAAGAAGAATCCTGGAAACTTGATGGCTTCTTGTGTGCGTGTTTTCTGCGCCAGATCAGAGAATTGTTGTAACCTTTTGCATAAGGTGTCCATCAGTGATCTGAGTGAAGGAACCTGCTTCATTTGGTGCCAGGGCTCTTGCAGATGAAGGATGTGCAGTGGCACTTTTCTGTATTTTTTTTTCTGGTGCCAGATAACAACCAATTCTAATGTTCCACCAAGAGTGATCTTCTAAATCTCTCCAAACTTTTCACTTATGCTAACAGGAGAAATTTTGACATCTTGTTCCGTCACTCTGTCCCTCAGTTCATGAAGAGGAAGCTGTGGAAACATGAAACAGAAAATCAGTCTTTTTGTGTCTGTGTATGTCCATGATAAGTCAAGAAAATGTTCTTAACTTTCTTAAGGCTCTGAATATAAAAACCGTATTTCAAAATCTATGAGGTAAGAAGTAAAAAGGGAAAGTAAATGGGAAGTGCTTTTGATGAATGTTTCTAAGAGGATTTGTTGAGATAGATGACATATAGGGATTACCTCATATATATATGTATATTTGTACTACAAGATGAGCCAATGTTAAACCTCTGACAGACAAAATCACAGTATTTCTTAAATGGGTACAGCATTTACATTTTTCATGTGGTATGACTCTGATGTGGAGTCATTTCCCCAAGCTTATTCAGAAAGCTGTTGAAGCATGAGCTCAGTTACATCCAAGTTCAGCAAAACATTCAGTGAAATTAGAAACAACTCACGGCAGACAGCAGTCCTTTTTCCTTTCTCTTTGAAGCTTCCAGACAGGTAGGATGTTGTCAGCCAAGGTGATGATTTTCAGGGCTGCATCATCTTTGTCCTTACACTGCAGATACCACACAGTTCTGCAAGGTGATGGATGGCTTCTGAGGCAGGCTGCACAAGCTGTCCTGCTGTTGGAGCAGTGAGTGATGGCACTGACAAAGCACTGGCTGCAGGAACAGGAGAGCTGCAACTGTTCATGACAAATTCTAGGGGGATGTGTGACTTGATTGTGACTGTCCTGTCTGGTGACACTTAACTGCAAAAAAAGACTTTAGCCAGACTACCATGCTGAAAATCTGGGAGCATAGAGCAGATTTTGACAATTTTCAAAATTGTTATGTCCATTCACTGGTATCTGAAATTCTTTCTTTCAAAAAAAATTTTTTTCAAAAGAATTTTCAAAATTTCAAAAGAGTATTAACAAAAAAGAGGGGTTTATCTCAGGGTCTCTAAGCCTATTTTGCAAGGAGAGGTGTGGTGGAAGAGGCTTCCAAAGACTTGCTCTGACAGTAGATACCTTTCGGAAGAGAACTTCTGTGTGAAATTCATCTTCACAATACTTGCCTGAGAAACGTCTTACCACTGTCCTTGCCTTCTCTTTTACCTTCCTACATCTCTGAAGAAAAGTAGTTTCCTTTTTGAAGCATACCAGTTTAATGCAAGACAACTAATCATAGTTGCAGCCATATGTTGTATTACTGGGCTAAATTCTGTTGGAAGGCTGAATTAAAAACTGAGATGTCTCACTCAAGCAATCCCACATGTTTATTAAGTAGCTTGAGCTACAGATGCTGTTCTGTGCTGCATATCAATACCTATGTAGATTGCCAAAGAGTCAGTCTAATGCCAGAGATGGTCAAAGTGCTTTCTGTTATCCCCTAAGGGTGGTAACTCTTATGTGGGAATTCCTGTCCTGGTCAGGTGTACTGTCCATCTTGTCTAACAGCTGCTGTATACTGTAGAGTGTGATTCATGGACAGTGTTATAACTCCCCTGCAGGGAACACGTCTTTGGAAAGGTTAATTTCCACACTGAAATAGGAGGGGACTTGTGAGTGTGTGTGCATGTGCATCCTTCTGCTGAGCTCAGTATGCTGTGAAGGCAGACATGGGCAATGGCTTTTCATCCTCTACTGATACCAAAGTGAATTTTTGTTTTTCTGTCCTCTGTGCACTCAAAGTTCTTCTCTTTATGGTCATCCCCAGCATGTGAAATAATTCAGCTGATGGCTGTATAATTTTGTTCAGTTTGTTTGATGGGTGGGATTTATCCCCATTACTGTATGACCTCCCTATTTCAACTTGTACCCTTATTTTAGAAAGTGGTTTAGTCAGTTATGAGGGGGAGGTAAACAACAGAGCTTGTGATGATATTTTTGGAAGTGAGAGAGAAGAGAATGTAGTTATTTAGATTGCTTCCTTGATGCTGCCAGATTAACTTTCTGAAGACTCCCAAAGCAGGCAGATTTGGCATTTTTGAAGAATATGCTTACTGCTCTTTTACACAATATTAGGAAACTGTTTCAGCTCAGGAAGATGCTGAACCTCTCCAATAGTCTAATAAACTGCAGCTGCAGCATGTGCATTGTCCCAAAAGGGAGTTGGTGTACCCTGCCCTCTTGGAACTCTCTCTCAAGTGGTACAGCAGTCACTCAGTGCATGATTACTCATGCTTAACAAGCCATAGTCCTTCAAACAGAGCCAAGAATATGAAGAAATAAAATATTAAGCAGATTGAAGTTCAGTGCCATCATGGCGTTAATCAAAACTGCCCTCCTCCACAAAACCAGCTGAAACAAAGGAATGGACTCATCAGTATGGATTTAATTCATTTCCAAATCATTCCATCAATATGTTGATCTTTGATGTATTCATTTTATCCAGTTCATTTTTTACACAGCTTTTTTCACCAGACAATCTCAGTCCTTTACAGGAAGCAGCTTGGTATGGCAAAACTTAGTTTTTTATCAGTGGCTTTTCACATGTCTGCCAATGAAGTAGTTGTTTGTAGGCCAGAATCCTTCTAGGAGGGGCTAAAAGAGGGGATATGAAGTAATTTGGCTATTTATGGAAAGTTCAAGGTCTCACTGTCTGTGATGGTTGCCTACATCCAGTCTCTTGTGGAAGAAAAGAAGATGGGAGGGAAATCTCTTTGGAAGTTGTGTGAGCACATGGCATGGCTGGGACTGGATGCTGTGTATGATTTCTGAGCAGCAGCTCCTGGCCCAGTCATCACTGATTAAAAGATTAAATATCCTTATGGTGTAAAACATAAGTTGATGTGTCTTTTCAATGTCACCCTGTAGGTTTTTTTCCAAGGCTTCAGTTTACAAGACAAACGTTTTGGTTGTAATGTATGGCCAGTAGTGGCTCTAAGGGGCTGTGTGAAGGAATGCATTCTCCTAGGGCAGGAGACAGGTCACTGCTTTCCTGTGTCTTGGAGAACTGCAGTGTCTGGCTGAATAGAAGGCTTTTGCAGGTTGTATGAAGTATTTGGTAGGGCATGGCACAAGGTAAAGCAGCATGTTGTGAAATATTAATGTACAACTTAAAATCTTGCTTTAAAAACTTGTTAAAGTTTTATTACAACAAACACGGCTGAACCACCACATTAAAATGTTAGAACTTGGTGTTCAGTAAGTTCAGGCAGGCAAAGATCATCCTGAAATATATATGTGAACAGGATTTCCCCTGTCCTTTCTCTTCAGAATAGCAGGGAGAAAGCATCAGAAAGTAAAGTGTGACATCAGCAGTGCCAGTTACAGCAACATGCATGGATTTAATTCACTAGGTTCATACCTAGAAAAGAGCTGCCCCCAGGAAGTAAAAAGCAATTGTTCATCACGTTCTTAATGGGGCTCATAAATCTGTATGACCTAAGGAAGGCTGCAGAGCTGGAGAGGAACCTTAATTCTGTCATGCAGTTACAGGCTTAACATGAGATTGAAGTACCTGTCCACACTCCCAGGGTTTGTCCTTCTGTTTTACCCAGCTGAGGACTGGGCCAGGTGTTTCACCTGACTGTGTTGAGCTCATCCCACTGAGATGAGTGGTGTTATAAGTGCATGACTTATTGTTGGCTTTTTGCAACTATTGGGATAAATGCTATATGTATAATGTTAAAATAGCTTTTCTGTACGAATATAAGTTTTTTCTTTTCTTCTAATAGCAAAAGTTAGACTTAAGTTTTTTTAGAAATAGTATGCTTAAACTATCTGCCTAGTTAAAATAACAGCCCATAAATGTGAGATGGGGACCCTGCAGCTGACACAACAATCAACACTCACCTGCTGCAAAAGGCCAAGACCACCACCCAAATTAAAAAATAATAAAAAGAAAATTAAAACCACAAGCCAAAAAACACACATGCTCTAAAAAAGCAGACTCAAAGAGTAACCATGCTAAATAGCTCCTAAAAACTTTTTACTATGAAGAAAAAACTATAAATATATAACAAGTTAATGTATTGTAAAGTATATTTAAAAAGCAGCTTGCCAAGCAGCTGGCTGTTTTAACCCTTTGCTTTATGTGTCTCCTATTGTCTTTTCATTAAACCTTTTAAGTTTTTCCAAAACAGTAAAACGTGTTTTTCACAGTGGTGTCACTGGGGAACTGTGGAGGTACAGTCACCTTACAGGTCTTGTCTGTGGCCGTTCTACAAGCTTTTTGACTTAGCCAGGCATGATGTTTTTCCTTTACTAAAGAGTTGTCAAAGGCATGGCATCACTTGAAGCATCCTTAATGAAGGACTATGACTGATGATTGTCTTGGAGCTTTGGAGCACTATGTTTTGCAGTTGGGTGATTCATTTGGAGAACTCAATCACTGTTCTTGCATCTCCAAGAGGACCTTTTGTTCTTGGTTGCAGCAATTCTTCAATAATTAATAATTTTTAAAAAATCAAGAAAATGTCCCTAGTTTGTCACTGGGATGGCTGTTCTAAAGCAGTGAAGAGCCTCAGCCTCTTCAGGTGCAGGTTTCTCTCATCAAAGTAGTTGCCTTGGTATAAATCATAAAAGCAATTATGTGCATTAAAAGTGTGACTGGAATGCCTATGCAGTGTGTGGGGAGTGAGAGGGAGGGGAGAAATGAGCAGTGTCCCCCTAAGAGGGAGCTGATGGCTAGATTTGGAAACCCCACAATTACTCCTTTATAAGCAAGTTTTTGGTAAGGTAGCTATGGGAACCTTTTTTCAAAAAGAGGTAATTAAATATATTTTGTCATTCCACATTTCAAAGTTGTTTTTCACTTATTTCATTCTTACCTTTCTTTCTTCTGTGTCCTAGCTGTTTTCTTTTGCAAGTTTGGGCCCTCAAGTTCTAAAGAGGATGTCTGTCTCTTGTTTCCATTTTTTGAACCAGTGCTCATTAAAATAAATTTTCCTTTAAATAAAATTTCCATACTTGAGAAATTTAAAACCCTTTTTGCCTGCAAAACTAGAGACAGTTTCCTTGAACTGTTTAAAGCTGGTGTTGCTTGCTTTCTTCATATCCTCCCCATCCTCCAGGTGCCTTTTTAATAGAAGAGGCTGAAAACACCTCTGAGGCATCACAGCCTCCCATGGAACCCACTGGAGCTTGTGGAGATTTTTATATCATAATTAACATGCAGATGTTTAACACGGAAATTCTGTCTGTGGATCTGAACAGCCTCCCATGGAACACACTGGAGCTTGTGGAGATTTTTATATCCTAATTAACGTGCAGATGTTTAACATGAAAATTTTATCTGTGGATCTGAACATAACATAATTTACCATGTGCAAATAAAGCAGGGACAGGGTTTTGCAATAATAATGAGAGTTGTTAATAAAAAAAAAAGAAGTGAAAAACTAGAACAGAAATGTCCAAGTTTTTGTGGCACTCAAAATGATATGAGTCAGCTGCACAGGTGTTTAGAACAAGGACACAGGAAATAGAAAACTTTGATTTCTCTCTTAAAATAAAGCCAAAATTAACAAGCACGGCTTGTGGTACCTTTTTATAGCTGATACAAACCTTCTTGGTAGAACACCTGTAGTCTCCTGACAGCAGTCCAGCCAGTAAAGGCTGTTAGCTCTGGGTTAGTTGTGAAAAACTCCCAGTGACATGAGTACATGTTTTATTCAGTTTTTCTAATGCTACAAAGGTCATAGTTCTGAAGCTCTGATTAGAGGTGGCCAATATTATAAAAGAGAACGTAAGAGTACTGGTGGCTTTCCATGTTATTTACCACATCAACTGTACTTTTGCAGGGTTCCATGGGATCCCAAACACTCAGAAAATTGCTACAGGTAAAGCAGAGAGTGGCCTGTGGGAACAAAGGCTCAGTGTTAGCTAGAAGTGAGTGTCTGCAAGACAGACTGAAGAGTGTGTTTGAGCAGCAGCAATAGACAGAAAAGTGTAAATAAGCCAGTAAAACTGTAATCAGGAAAGTTATAAGAAAAAAGTATCTGGCTGTGTCTGATCCTTGCTCAAAACTTGACGAGAGATGCTAAGAGAGCCCTGAGAACAGAATGTTCATCTCTCCTGCCTCTTCCCCAACCAGAGCCTGGGGAGCAGGAGCAGGGATAAGAAATTAGCAGAAGATTGCAGCCACTTTAAGGACAGCAAATCCTCAAATGAAGCTTCAGTAGCCATCTACATACATTTTATATTCTACTTCATCTCTCATGTGGTCTCACAGAGATCCCATAATTTTTGTAACTGCTTGAAAAATGTCCATACTCTTTCTGAATTGAGGCAGCAAATTAAATAGATAACTACCAAAAGATTAGTTACTTCTTCTTTAAATGATAGAACATATTAATAATAATTTTAAAGTTACTGTATTCGCTAATCTATGAAAAATGGATATTATGCTTTCCCATGATGTACAGGCCTGTCCCCTATAGTGAATACAACATGAACATGTTCCCATCTGTTTTTTTGTTCAGTTGTTTATTGTGATACAGTGTTTTAAACAGCTGTTGCTGAATAATTGAATATGTCTCCAACTCTGTTTTCAGATGAGCCTTACTGTTAATGTGTGAAAAGTAACAGATGCTTCAGGGTGGTGGCTATCTAAAGTTCTTTAGGAAAAAGGTGTAAGTGCATAGATACCAGGTGCCAATGTAGACCTTTTTGGTTCATAATTTATATATTTTACCTATGTTCCCTTTATTTGTGTTCCCTTTAACATCTCTATGACCTTGGGCTACGCATTTGGTTGGCTTGGTTCCTGTGGCTTTCTTTTAAAATAGCTCACTTGTGTTTTTTCATGTTTCCCAAAGGAAAGATGATGTGCCAGAACTGCGTCATTTTTTACTTTGAAAGATTAAGTAAAATTTAGAATATTAAATTCATATATTTGTGTGAGTGTTGCAGTGGAGTTGTTGTGTTACTGAGGACTGCCATTGTTCATCCAGTTGTCTTGCTATGGTCTGTTACACAAAAGGCCAGCTACAGGAAACATATGGTGTCAGTTTTAGTGTGTTAATTAATGATTTGTATTCTTAACCTGTTTATTGAGCCTGATTTTTAGTAACCTCCATCAGTAGGGTTGGTTTGTTCTATTTATTGGTTGGGCACTGCATCTGTTTACAACACAGATGTCTGTCTCCTGCAATAGAAACTGAGTTTTTTTTTAGAGCCATTTGAATGTTTTTAATATTCAAGCCCACTGCAGTCTCATAACTTAACCTACCAGCTGAAGTGAAGGCTTTCAAATGAGACTCTTCATTGCTGTTCCTATGGTTACACTGGAACAGAAACCTGCTAAATAGGAGCCAGAAGGGCAGACAAAATCTAGTAGTTGCTGTCATTATTGCAAGTTTATAATTTCCAACTTATTTCATTTTCTGTGCAGCATTTTCTTTTTGAGTGGAAGTGTATGTTTCTGAGGATCGGTGACTGGTAGTGTTGGAAAAAAGTAGCTAGAATATGATGGAGACACCCCCCTGGAAAGAGGTTTTTGTTCTGCTTGCAAGGGGGTTTATATTTTCCCCCTTTACCAGTTAACCTAAATTCAAAGCACTGTTGTGTGCAGTTCTAAGAGACAGATCGTGTGTTACGGGTAGGAGACTTGCATGGGAGCTGTGAGCCAGCATCAACATACACCTTCCTATCAGATGCTGGGAGTAATAAGTGGTATGGTAACTGCTATTGTGTGGAAATAATACATATTTAAAGCAAACAACAGTCAGTTCCTTGAGTGCTGGAACAAATGGAGCCCAGGTCTCCTGTGGATTTGCCTTGTGCATGATTGATTCTTGCCATCTGAGAATGAGCACGAGCATTTCCTTGCAGCTGGGGCATTTTGTGGGGTTTCCCTTGCGTCACATCTCCTGGGGGAAAGCACACATGACACTGCTGGTGGGAGCTGTGGTATCTTCCTCTTCTCTTATTCCCACCTTACAGCCACCTTTGGGCTGCAGCAGAGTGGCCTCCCCAATTTCACTTTCTGTTCGAAAGCTTTGCCCTTGTGAAAACATCCCCAAGCCTGTGACAGGAGTGCAGGAGAAGTCAGCTTTTGTATTGCAAAATACCTAAGGTGATTAGACATTCATATAAATAGCAGTTGAGGATACATTAAAAAAAAAAAAAGTTTATTCCAGCTTCTCTCTGGATGCCTGAGTTTGCTTTGCTTTTTACATTATTGTAAATGGTGGATAGAAGATCATTGCAAACAAGGAGCAAAAAAATCTGATTATAATCACATAATATAAGCTTTCCTACTCTCTTTAATGCTGTTTGTGACTCAGGTCATGTGAGAGTAAAGAAATGTGGAGGTTGTTTAGGAGGGACTGAAGGGAAAGCAGCAGAACTACAAACTGGGAATTGGGGCTCTGCTTCCTGTTCTGAATAATTTCAAGCTGTATCACATGGTGCCTACTGAGGCAATCCATGCTTTTGTATCAATGGCAATGTGTCAGGAACACCTGGGGCCATGGGGTTAGGAACAGCAACAAGCTGTTGGGGGACTGGGAGGGAATGCAGCGAAGCAGCAGACTAGCAGTACGCACCTATCTGGCAATCAGGCTTTGTGGTGCATTAATTGCTTTTGGTTGGGGACTCTGCTCTCTGAATCAGAGAGAGCACACACTTGGCCTGTGTTATTACCTGGCACCAGGGTTGGGGTTCTCTCAGTCCCTGCCCTATGGCTTTGTCCTGCCTTGCACAGCTGGGGACAGCCACCAGGGTTATGCTGGTTTCTCCATAATATCCAGAGGATAGAGGGTTTCATATAGTGATGGTGCTCTGGTGCTGTCATTTTTGGGATAGCCACCCCAAAGAAAGATAGTATTGTCTTATGTCCAGTGCTTGACCTGAAATCTTTTCTAATGGGAAGCAGCTTGAGGTCAACATCAAAGCTATTTTGTTTCAAATTTATTTTACTAAATCAATCACGAGGTTGAAGTGCAGACGGTACAGTTGCAAAGCTGAGAAAAAGAGGTGAACAGGGATGAAAGGAAAGCTAAACTGAGCTCTGTTGGACATCTTCTGCTTAGCCAGACTATACCTCCCTGCTTTGGAGAGCCTTGTATCCGTCTAACCCATCTCCCCAAGAACCAGCCAGGTGTTCCATACTTCATATCAAATCTTTTAAACCTATATGAGGTATAACAGCCATCAGTGCACCTCAATGCATGCCTTGAGGTTTCACTCCAGACCGGCAAAGGCTCTAATCAGTTACTGGAGGTGATGGTCCTTTTTAAAGGTAAGTTGTGCAACTTGGTCACAGGGAACAGTGTAGCAAAAGGATTACCACCAGGGATGGTGGATTGATGAATGCACTGCTTGTCCTGTGCTGGATCTGAGACTTCTGCTAAGCTTCATCTGTAATAATGTTTTAGCAGAAGTGACTTCCCAGCACTGGTGCAGTAAATAACTCTGCCATGGTAAATTTACTGAACTGTTTATTGACGGTTGCTGACTGCAAAGAGACCTTTCTGCCCTGTCTGCTACTTTCAGGGAAGTGAAATTACTCTTCCAGAAACTGGTGGTTTACTGGTGCTCATCTTCAGATGCTTAAAATCTTCTTCAGTCTTTGATACGGTTGTATTTATGCAGACACAGCAAGTCTTGGAGGTAAAATGGGGAACTTCAGAAAGACTGTTAACTGCATGAATAAATTCTGAATTTAAAATTAGTAACGCTTCTGTCTTGTCAATATATAGACATGTAAAAGTTCACTTTGTACCTCTCCTCCTTTTCTGTGTCCATTTTTGTCTTGTAAGGAGGTTTCCTTTTTATTTCTTTTCGACATTGTCAGTAAAACTGGATTTTGCTTTTCCCTCTGTGTAAAAGCTATTGGTCAGCTGATAAGGAAAGAAAGGTGTTCAGGTTGTCACCTGGGGCTGCTTTCTGCATGGCTGGGTCCTTCTGCACGGTTCCCCAAATGACTTAAAATGCAAAGTTCCTGTGGTTTCCACCACTTTTTTGTTATTTTCTGTTGGGTTTTTTTTGTTGTTGTTGTTAGCAAAAGATGGCATATTGCTTTTTTGGAGTGTTGTAGGTAACATATGAAGTAAACCTAATATGAGGAATATCTTTCTTTAGATGTCTTCAGTTGCTGGGATCTCCTTTGATGGCTAGACACACTACTTCAGAGGTACCACACAGAGCCTTCTGTTAAATGAGGGCTGGTTAGGAGGATCCCAGTGTGTATAAAGCTAGGCAGAGAGCTGACCTGGACTGGCAGAAAATACATCTAGATAATTGCAGGGATTCTTCTTGCATGTCTTCTTTTAATGTACTAATGCTCTTTTGTGCAGCAAGCCATTTTTCGTTGATATCACCTCTTTTGGAAAGCAGGAGAGGGAAATTTAGATGCAGTGTCTCCTCACTCCAGCAAGCAAAAAATTGAACACATTTTTCATGCCTGAAGACATGTATTCTACCTCTTATTCAGTGTTAGAGCAACCCCTGAGAAAGAAGTTTGTCATGGTTTAGCCCCTGCCAGCAACTCAGCCCCACGCAGCTGCTCACTCACTTTCCCCTGGTGGGATGGGGGAGAAAATTGGAAGAGTAGAAATGAGAAAATGAGGGTTGAGATAGATAGTTTAATGGGTAAACTAAAACCAGCCTGTGCCAGCAAAGCCAGGAGAAAAGGGAATCCATTCGCTGCTTCCCATGGGCAGGCAGGTGTTCAGCCATCCCCAGGACAGCAGGGCTCCAGCACATGTAACGGTGACTTGGGAAGACAAATCCAAGCCAGAGCTCACTACTGTGAGGAAAATTAACTCTGCCCCAGCCAAAACCATCACAAAGATGTAGCTGCATTGTGAGGATGCTTGTAAAACACTTGAAGCTTTTTTGCTTGCTGGATCAGGCTATTCAGGGACTGGAAACCAGGGAAAGTGGTGCCTCAGCTGTAGCTGACGTGGGCAGGAGCCTTGTTTCTGGTGGCTAAGGGAGGAAATGATGGGAAGGAGCATCCTGCAGAACTGAGGCGCCCAGGCCAAAGGACGAGTTACTTAAGAAATCCATAAACCCCCAATCAGTGAGCAGCCAACCCTGCAAGTGCCAAAAGCCAGGCTTTTCTTAAATACAGGAGGAAAATCGTATGGTGCTGTATCCAGTTTTGGATATGGGTTTAAAGACTTTTGCAAAGACCAGAAAGCTTAGCAGTGTGACTTTTCCATTTAATCAATTTTGTAAAAGCCTGGGTAATACAAGCCTTGTTGACAATAAATTTGTGCAAGCAGATCACATGCAGCTTTTGCCTCTGTGCATGTGCTGCCTCCGGGAAGATGTTGGGTTCTGTAACCATGTCAAGAGATCTATGTTTAATTCTGCAAACAGGTGATACCCCAGATTAAATCAATAGATCACTCCTGAGCAGGAAACCTTCCTAACAGATAACCCTCTGCATTTTAGAAACAAGGGCAGTGTGAGGATAGGTGGGGTTTATGAAAGCTGGAGGCTTTTCTCCTAGGGCTAGAGGAAAAAGAGATGGGAGGAAAATATGCTCCAAGAAAGCATGCACTGACTGTCTCTCTGGCTCTGAAAAAAAAAATATGGGGGCATTCTGCTTGTAATCTTACCCACAAAATACTTTCTTTTTAAAACTCCAGCTTTTCCCTGAGTTGGGGGTTTGCTTAACACAAAGCATACACTTCTCCTCTGGCTCCCTTGAGCCCAAGTTTCATCTCACACCTTCAGAGCCAGGTTGGCATCTCTGGCTTTTAGGATTTGCTCTGTCCTTCTGTCTCATGCTGGGCTAATTTAGCCTCATCTTAGTAAACAAGAAAAGGGTCCTTATTCAACAGATTTGAGCTGGAGTGACTGCAGCTGTCGTCTGGTCTGTGCGCAAACCAATTTTGTTCATTCCCTCGCCTGGCAGGAAGCCTGAACCAGAATTGTGTCGGGACTAATCAGCATTAAACCAATGTCAGAGGGGCTGCAGCAGACTGCTCTGTGGCAAGGCAAGAGCAACAGGGCTGTTTGGGAGGGATTAGCCTAAGTCCTGCTTGGGATGCAGCTGTGCTAGGAAAGGCACTGAAACTGTGCAGAACCTTTTTCTTTCACAACAAGCAGCAAACTGCCAAAAAAGTGGCTTCCCAGTGAGAAATCAGCCTGATTTACTGTATGTGACCATAGATTAAAAAAAAGCCAGGAGAAGGTGCAGTGTCCACAGAGCTGTAATATCCAGGAGATAAAAATGATGCCTTTGAGCGTGCTGGGCTTTGCTCTCCTGGAGAGGCAACGTGGCAGACAATGAAATTAATTCAGTGTGTGGTCTCCAGCCAAGAGATGGTGTTAGTGATGCTATTGCTATTGTTATGTTGTACCATAATAGATGTGTTAGCACTAACTACAACATAAAGACTAGGGAGTGGAAAAACTTTGAAGAGAAGACCAGAGTCTTGGCAAGGGCTGATTCATTGCTCAAGTGCCACACAGACTCTGTTTTCCTGCCTGGCATTTACCTTGCAGGTTCACAAGTGCCTCCTGGTTTGCACTGCAAGCCTTAAGGCAGAGGCGACCTGCCTTACACTGTTTGCTCCAAAGATGCTGAAATATTGATGTCTTACTTTGCTCTCCCCTCCTTCCAGCTACTGAATTACCCTTGCACTTTTTAATCCCAGAAATTATTTTTTTTGCTCTTGCTCCTGAGCACTATGATCTAGCTTTGAAGTCAGCCCTGCTTTAAACAGGGGCATGGAATCAGATAACCTCCAAAGGTCCTTTCTGATCTGGGTATTCTGACCCACTCAATCCTGATCCCCCTGCTTTTACAGGTATATGTTTTGGATGATTCTACAGCTGAAATTCTTCAGCTTCCTCTGTTACTGTCAGGGGTCTGTCTGTTTGTGTATGTGTATGTTAGTCATCCCTTCTCTGACTGCAGCTATGAGAGTTCTTTGGGATCAAGCTGAAATGGGCTGGTATGTTATCCACAGCAGGCACAGCCATGCTCCGAATGCCTTCTAGGCCTCCTAAACCTCTGCTAAATATGTCTGCCTAAATTTACATGTCAAAACTGTTTTCTTGTACAAAGCTAAGCCGAAATGAACTTTTGAACCATATCCACATGCTGAGCATGTTTTTATCGTTTCAGAAGCTCATTTAGGGGGAGCAAGCAGACCTTCTGCTCTGGGGTGCCCCAATTAATTATAAGCTATGCAACATAAGAAATCCTCCTTCTTAGAGAAAAATCTTCAGTGGCAAACCTGTCTGACATGAGAGACACAGAAGCAGAGCAGCTTTCTGAATGCTTTCGTCACAGAAAAAACTCCTTCAGGTCTCAGTGAAGAAAAAGGAATCAAAGGCCCAGCCTTGCCTTGTGCTTACTGGTGTATGATATGGTCTCCCTTGGCAGTGTCTGATGGCCTGGAACATTTAGTGGATGGGAGGTTATTCATGAAGCAGAAGAGTATTAACTACTAGCAGTGCCTTCTGGAACACCATTTTCCTAGAGGAAGGTGAAATGGTTTGGGGCATACTCTTAAGTGAGAGTAAAAGGTTTAAAAAACCCCAACTGAACAAAAAGACCACTAATATTCTGGAAACCTGCCATCCAGCTGGGTACTAACTGAACTGGACGGGCTTTGAAAGGACCTTCCAGTGCACATCCTCAAATAGTCAATGAAATTATTGGAAAATAGGTACGAATCTCTCAAATTCTGCTATTAGTGTTATTATATTTTATTTGCTATTTCTGGCTGAGAACATCCTGGCTTATGTGAGGTCTGGGTAGGGCCACTATCAGAAACTAGATTTGCTGTAACCCAAAGCCCCTTTTATCTTCTGTCCTTCAAGACTGGTATCTTTTTCCTAAACAAATTACCACTTTGAGTTTCAGAGTCTCTCTGTTAGTCTCTGGATATCCAAAAATTGCTTTCCCCAATGCGGTTGTTACGCTTGGATTGTGGAGGGACCTATTTTTCATGCTTTGTTATAGGCTGTGCTGATGGCAGTGGCTTCAGGCTGTTATCCTGAAATTGCCACCTCTTGCCATTTCTAATATAAGAGGTGGTTTTTTTTAATTCAAGGCATTTGACAGGTTTGGGCCCCCTCCCTGTGGGAGCACAGATGGCAGCTAAAGGGATGCTGGAATGATTTCACTCCTACCTTGGTGATGACATACTGGGTTTCAGGAGAGAGAGGCAAGACTCTGCAAATCTGTTTGAACATATTCTGTGTCTCTGACAAATGTGGAAGGGATTTAATGCTCTCTGTGGTAGCCAGTGCTGAGGTCAGAGGTCCTATTTGCTTACCTACACTCTCCTGGTTGATCATTATGTCCAGGGCTCCCTTTCTGTCCAGATTTCAGTGTTTGGCTTTCTGCTTCAGGGCATCCTCTGAGAAGTACAGAGCTGCTCTTGTCAGGGAATTAATTCTTCATCTTCAAGTAGAAGGGCCCTTCAGGTAAATTAATAGAATCATAGAATGGTTTGGAAGGGACCTTAAAAATCATCTAATTCCAATCCCCCTGCCATAGGCAGGGACACCTTTCACTATTCCAGGTTGCTCAGAGCTCCATCAACCTGGCCTTGAAGACTTCCTTGAAGACAGGGCATCAACAACTTCTCTGGGCAGTCTGTTCCAGTGCCTCACCACTCTCACAGTAAATTTGAGTTGGTGCAGTTCATTTCTCCATCTTAAAGACCATGTGTGGTTTCAAGTTTTGTATGTGCCCAGCTTGCATAGCCCGAGGATTTGAAGAAAGGGACATCTTGGACTTGAAATGTCTGGAGGTGCAGCAATTTCCAAGTTCATGATTTGACTTTGGAGTTTTGTTTTCTGATGAGGATCTTTGCAAAGCTTTGTGTTACATTTTGTTTGGAATACGCCGTACTGTAGTTTCCTTACTGAACTATGATCTTTCTTGAAAGGGCACAATTTCCAAAATATTAAATAAAAGAAGGGTTAGGGAAAGGGGAAGACTGACCTTGGGTCACAACTGAAGTCAGTGCTTTTGCTTCTGCAGGTTAACACAAAGTTGCAATTAAATGCTTTTTCAAAGGAGAAAACACAGACTTAGGAAACACAAGTTATTTTAGGCAATATTGATTTCCTGGCTTCTTTGACATGCCCTGACAGTTCAGGGAGATGCAGCAGTGTTGTTGTTTGTCTAAGAAAGTGCAAACCTCTGTCAGAGAGTCCACCTGGATGACTGTTGCGGGGTCATGTGAGTCTGTGTGTTGTCTTTTGGGTAAGGCAGTTGCACTTTGATCTAACCTGGAGAGGGAGCTGTACCTGTGTGGGGCTCAGGTTGTGCTGTCATTAACTCACCTGCTCAAGATCTCCTCCTGTGGGCTGCATCAAAATCTATCGACTCTTTAGGCAGGGAGAAAGCAGTGGAGAGGTGGGAAGGTGATATGGATTAGTGCCTTTAATGCAGGATTTTTGTATCTTCCCCCTTCACTGTAAAATCAAAGTGTTCCTGACCTGAATGAAACAGGGCTCACTGCTTAACCTGCAGCCTAAAGCTTTGTTGGGAAGCACCCGTGTAAGAAAAGAAGCAGGAAAGGTGAGGAAGATCTCCAGATAAACACACAAATAGTTTAGATCTCCGGGATGGGTAGCAGAATGATGTTTCTTTTGGGAGGCAATAATTTGGGAAGGGGTTAACCAGAAGCACCACCAGAACACACAGTTCCTCAGGTTGTTTATAAATTGATACTCTGATGCTACAAAATACAGATTCAGGTTGAAGTTTGATATTTCTGCATTAAAATAAGTCACATTCAGGCTGTCATAGCAGTATAAAGAGAGAATAAACCTTGCTGAATTCAAAGCCTGGGGTGAAGTCCTACTTTAGCAAGCAGCCTTTTGCAGAGGCAAAAAAGCATGTTTTGGAAGCTTTGTTGTTTTGACTGATAAATAAGTTTAGCTAGAAGTTTGAATGTTTTGAAATTCTTTCATGACTCTTGAATTTGCAGCTGTAGGATATATGGGAGTGCTCAGATTCCTTTAATCTCATACATACATTGTGGTTTTGATTTCAAAGCGGAATTCTGTTCCCCACATGCACCGCCTGTTCTTGTGACAACTTGGAGACCAACCCCATTGCACTGATTGCCTGTATACATGTGAAGCCCTTGAAATATTCATTAGAGTCCTTAAGAAGAAAGTATTTTCTCATCCTGATAGTAAAACTAGCAAATATCCAGTAATACTTGTGCTCAGGTATCCCCTGCTTAGCTTATTCCTAACATCTGTGTAACTGCTGACATCTATATTATTTGTTGTCACAAATATTCTTTAGTTTGCGTTTTTCTTCTTGTGTATGCTTCCATTTAAATATGGAAAAAAAAAACTTCCTTAATGTAAATATTTAATGCAATGCACACAGATCTGTTAACCTTTGCATTGAGGAGGCATCCATCAGGGATGCTCCTGGTGTATTCTGCAGGTTGCAGAATAAATCACCACAAACCTGTCAAATCCTGAAGAGGTATGCAAATTCCTGTGTCTCTTTAATCTGACATGTGTATGCTGCCTGATTTGAGATGGGAATTTTAATCCCACAGGAGCAATGTAGGAACTCCTGGTGCTGCTGCATCGCTGTGCAGAATTAGGAGCCAGCTGGTGTCCAGGTTTAAGGACTGTGTCTGTTGCTGCTCAGGCCATTCTGTGGAAGAGCCCCAGGTGCAGGGGGTAGCTTTTATCCTGGAGCAATGTTCCTGCCAGTCCCCTCTCTTTGGGGGAGAGGGAAAGTGCACACATATGTGGTTGTGAATATATGGTACATGTGCTCTTTCTTACACAGAATAATGATCTTGAGTTGGTGGGCTTATGTTTTATAGGGAATGTTGAGTGGCGGCTATTGAAACCCATCCTTAAGCACCCACAATTACTCTCTTCTGCCTTGATTTGAAGGAATAACAACTTTTTCAAAGCAAATGATAATGCTCTTTTTTTTTTGCAACAGGATGTTCAGATTTAGCTGTCCTACACTGTCACACCAAGGCACCGCTGTTTTCAATTGTGTTGCTACACCTTTACATTGTGTCAAGTCTCGCTCCTTTTGCATTTACTTCCTTGCATTTATTTGACCTTCCAGACCTTTGTGCACTCACAGAAAGCATAGGTGCTAAAGTGTGTTCAGCTATGGTCTGTAGCTAATCCTTGATCTGCTCAGTGTGAAATGCTCTGTTTCTAATGTGTAATGTTGTAACAGCTACCAAGGCTCCAAAGCAGCATGGCATGGTTTGCCTCATTAAGTGAAGCATTTTATTTAACTCCATAAAATTCCACTTTATGCCAAAGGAAGGTGTAAAATACACGTGTCACGTAGAAATAACAGGAGTTGTGTGCAATGGCCAGGGGGATTCTGGTGTCTGAGGTGGCTCTAAAAGCCTTGGTTTTCAAGTAGATCTGTAGCTGGTGACAGCTTATGCTTATGTAAAAATTAGAGCAGCAAATACGTGCTTTCTACCTATGTATTTTTAGCATGCCAATCGACCTGGGATCCAGGCACCAAAAGATTAGTGGATTAGTAGTGAAGAGGAAACATTTGCTTAAATGCCAAGTAATTTTAGGTTTATTCAGATTTCTGTTCTCTGCTGCTTTCATCTCTACTAACAGGGCACTGAATAATAGGTAAGACATGCACTTTGGTTGAAAGTGGACTTCAATTTCTTACTCATCTTTCTGTGCATCTCTCCTCTTTCAGAGTCCTACTAGCTCTCTTCAACTCAGTTTCAGGCCAGGAATTGCTCCCTGTTCCCTTTGTGACTCATCAGTCTTTTTATCTTTAGGGTCTAAAAACTTTCCTGAAACATATGCCATTCCTAAATGGATATCTACTGGTAGAGTGATTTCCTCTGGAGTGGCTGTAGAAATGTGAAGGGAGAAAGGATGAGACACTGCTTTTCATTGCTGGGCTTTGGCAAAGGGGAGAGTTGTAAGGTATAGAGCCTTTTGCACTTTTCTGTGTTCTTTAAGAGATATTGCTGATGGCAGTGGAAGGTGTATCCCGGGGTTCAAAGCTTGTTGGGAGAGCAAGGAACCCCAAAATACACCTGAGAGAAAATGTGGTAGAAGCCTTGAAGAAGTATTTTTGGGGCTCAAGGGTCAGGAATGTATGTGCAGAATTGCCTTCATTTCCAGGTGTCTGTGGGGATGAGTGGGACAAGGAAAGAAAGGATCTGAGGCACATGGGCATTTGTCAGCTGTACCCAGAGAAAATTCTGGCCTTTTTTCAAGTGAGATCCTTCTTTCCACAGATGCTTTGGCACCTAATACTCCCCAAGGCATTAAGGGAAGCCGAAGGATTTTGTTTCTGGCAGCCTTTGCAGGGATTTGAACTAAATCTAGAGGCATGGTAGAAATGATGCTTTGAGTTTTCCACCTGGAATTTAGTTTGGATCCAGAAATTAATGTTTGTCCAAGCCTTGGGATTTGAATCCTGAGACTTTGCAGTGACTTGGTGATCAGGTCAGCTTTCTGTATCTTCGGCAAACTTGGAAACTGGCCACAAAATGGGCAGGAGTGAAGTATAAACCTGGGGGTTTATGCTTTGTCTGAAATAGAGCTCTGCTGCAATGAATAAAACCTAAAGCTGTATCTAACTAATCTAACTAGTAATGATTTACTTAAGGTTTACACAAGCATAAAGAATATTCCTCTCATGGCTTACATGCTTACCGTGCACTGGTGCACTTAATGATCCCTTCTGTAAACTCATTGGCATTCTTCAGATTGTAAATGAAGCTGGTGTTGTCTAAAACCTGTAGAGATGTTCTGGAGTAGTTACCACCAATCTATCCTTCAAGATTATATTTTTTCCTTTTAAAAGTGTTCTAACACTTCTAGTTGACAAAATCCCATATTTTTCCCTAAAGCTAATAATAACTGCATCATCCAGCATGATGTATAAATGCCTTGGTCCTTTGGTGGCAGCTTTGCCCCATTTTGAAGCATTTGCAGCAATATGCTGATCTCTAGTTACTGTGGTACAGCTGGGTAGAGGCAGCTGAGAACAATCTGCAAATTGAAATGGTTTTCAGGTAGCCCTGAAGTGTAAGTATCAGCTTTTAAGGATGAATATGGCTGCGTGGGCAGCACATTCTTGTCTCCTTGCAGTTCCATTCCTGCTTGCCACCCTCCTCCATCCGGAAGCTCTGGTAATTTCAAGCCTTGCCTGAGGGTTCTGGTGACTTTTCGATTTGCAGAAGGTTTTTTGTCTTTTCTTCTAAAGGGTTTCATTTGTGGAAGACTGGCTCTTGCAGACTGTTACACAGACAGTTCCTTATTGGCAGCAATTTATACAGCAGTTGCTCAAAGCTCCCTAAGCAAAGTTTGTGCTACGTAAGGGAGTGCTTCTACTTTATCCAATGAGAGAGCTTTGATGGCTACAAGAAAGAAAGTTCTTTCTTTGCCTTACCCTTTTCTCATCATGACCACATATTAACTAAGCTTTCATAGAACTTAGCAGTTGCAACCTTTGATAGGTGACAATTGTCTTCTTGTAACCCTGTGCTTGTAAAGGATGTGCAAAAGGAGTAATTCATTATAGTGGGGAGCCAATTCTGAACCCACCCTTTCTAAATCCTCCTTTTGCCCCACTAAGAAAACCAGCTGTGTAAGCCACACAGGTATGGGCCAGCTCTTCAAAGCACTGCAAAGTGGCTGCCCCTTCTCAGGATGTTTTAAGTATCCATCTTGAGTGCCAGTGTTGGGTTATGGACCGTGCTGTTGGAAGAAGACTCTTCCTCAGAACCTGGGGAATAGCTTCCTTCTGGTGTCAATGTGGGCAGTGCTGAGTAAAAACCAACCATGAGTCCCTTGCATTCTTTGTGTGGCTCAGGATGTCAAGGGATAGCTTTTGGCAACATCAGCAAGGAAGGGCTTCCTTTAATCTGGAGAAATCCCAGTGTAACATTGCTGAGTCCAGGAACTGAGGCCTCAAGCTTGTGTGAGATGAGTAAAAAGAAGGCTAAACCCCTTGGTTTAGCTGGGTATTCAAGCTGCAGCATGGACATCTTCATGCTCTGTTGGTGTCAAAGTTGTTTAGTGCTGAAGATGGTCCAGGTCAAATTAAACTTCTTTCTTTTCTTGTACTGATTGGCAAACTGAGCTTAATTTGGATGGCAGGAGATGTTATATAAACGCAGCTTTGGTGAAACTTTCTTGCTTCAAGTAACAGAACACCTAAACCTTGCCATCCTGATGAGTGGAGACTAATATGGGTGCATGATAGTATGTGCAGTGCAGAGTGGTTTAAAAACCCTTAACTTAATACAGTCCAGTTAAAAGGTAACTGAACGGATTGGAATTATAAAAATGAAGCTGTTTGTTCCTGTCTTAAAAATGCACCAAAGCAAAATTTACTGAAAAATTCCCCTTCCTTTCCTAGATTGTTGCACACAAACCTAAACAGTAGTAGTACAGGTATTTTTAGGATTACAAGGTTCTACTGGTTTGTGGGTTGTGGTGGGGTATTTTTCCTTTCCTCCAGAAATGCCAACAACTGCAACAAAGCAGATGTTGAGACAAGACTCTGGTACTATCTCTGTCACAGTGGAGTAGAGAACAAAATCTGTTTTAAGATTCAAGTCAGAAATTATATTGGTGAGACTATTTCCAAAACCAGTCTCAGAATGCAACATCATATTCTAACACAGATACTAGATGCATTTGAACTTGAACCTGTCCCTGGAAATAAGTAGAAAGCACAAGCATGGAAGATGTGCTGTGCAAAAAGTGTGACTGGGCACCTTGTCCTGTGCTCTGTCCGTGGAGGGAGGTGAACACAGGAAACTGGTGTTGCAGTAGGTAGGAAGCTGTTCAAACTTCACAGGGAATGTGATGGCATCTGAAATACTTTCATTGGCTTTCCATTTAAGCCCAAGACTGCAGTAGTCAGGTACCTGTTGCTTCAAAACCAGGGATCCCCTTGCTGGACAGGCTTCAGCATCCCACTGTATTTAAGGACCCAAACCAGTGTCTTATTCCTGCTTGAACACTTGCCACTCCACCAGCATTAATGTTCTTTTGGGAACTGAGGGCTGCATTTCAAACTTCAATTTCACGTGGTTAGGTGCATTGCTCATGGCCTGTGTAACGAGGCAGTTGAAGAATAATGATATATGAAACTCCAGTTTAAATGAACTTTTAATTGTTGCTCAGATTGTTTTCTCTATTAGTAAAAATACTCATTCATTCCGTATCAAGTGTTTAAAAAAACCCAGCAGTTTTTTATATAAATATGCAACAGAAAATGAAATATGCCACTTGTATGTGAACAGGATAGGCCAAGGATCTCTGGGGCATGTTTTCCCTAGATTGAGAGCCCATACTTGTAAAGGCAGTATGAATAGTATGCCTAAATTCCATACCTTAATTTCTAGAGAAAATGAAGGCCCAAAGTACAAATAATTCCCTGTATCTGTAAGTACAGGTCTGGTTCTACACCTGCTCCACTGTTGCTTGCTGATGCCTTCAGCCTTTGGAGACAAACTCCAAGGTAATTGTGTAGGAGCACCATGCCTTAGGCACCAGTTTACTAAACTCTGCCTGCTCCACTGCAAAAAGTCACCCAAACTGATGTAATTTGATTTTTTGGGTTTGACAAGATTCTAATGTAATTTTGATGTAAAAGGGATGGTGTAATTCATATTTGCTTGCTAATGTAGTGGCATGTCTGTGGTGTCTTGGCAGTTGGGACTTGGGGCTAATTTATGTTGGTGCTGTATAATGTTATTCAGTAGGCAGATAGGTCAGTATTTTAACCAAGGACAGAAGGAAGAGATTATGGCAAGCTACATTTCTCATTTTAAGAGCCTTTTCTTCTTTATGTACACATGCAATGACTCATTTATGTGAACAAAACTCCCTTTTAATAGAATTTTTTAAAATACTGCACCTTTTCCAAGTGTAATTAATTTGTGGTAATAGTAGTGTTTCATTACATTGTGTGAAGAATTAGGCTGAACAACACAGGGGAGTGTCCATAGCTCTATATTTGTATCATTGTTGCCAATTTGACTTCCTGTGCAGGAGTTTTCACTTAACTTCTGTGACTGTTTAGCCACATGATTGATGACAATAAATGGTCAAAGTACTGAAGTTGGCACCAAACCAGAGCCTGTCCTAGAGCACCTGGTTATACACTGTTTCATGGGTTGCTCCTTTTCACTCTTCCTGTTGCAGAGGTGGTGGTTACTTCTATGGAAGCTCAGTGCCAGATTCCCTTTGAATTAAAATCTGTAGGGGAGAGCTGAAAGGACAGCCTGGTGGAGAGACTTGCTTAGAAGTAGTGTGGATATGAGCCATTAGCAAGAGGCATCTCTACCTTTGACAATTGTTTTGTTTCCTTTAATTTAATATTTATGCAACTTTTTAGTTCAAACAGCTCAAAATTAGAATGCAATAACTTAAGACACATGGGGTGGAAAAACATCATCCTGCAGATTTGAATGTGGGCTATCTTCAAGTGCCTTCTAAAGAAAAATTATCCTAAAATAAAAATTCACATCTAAAAATCTCCATTGAAAGAACTCCTATGCCTTCTGCTGAGGGTTACCTTCCCCAAAATTCTGCCCTTGGCAGAACTGTGTGCTCTACCCCGATGTCTGGATTAACAGCTCAAGTAGGAGGTTGTAGCAGAACTCCTCTGAATTTACACCTAGAGAGTGAATCACCAGAGAGGTCACTGCTATTGCAGCTTTAACATAGGTGCCAGCTCTATAAAAAGAGATTTAACTTGAGGAGGATTGTGTAATGTCTTTGTGTAGTATGTAAATGTGACTTCTTTTTGGTGAAGAAATGCCAAGGCATCTGTGGAAACGTTGTTTGTCTGCAGATGAACAACCATTGGAAGAAACCTCAGTTAGACATGCTAGCAGGAAGCTCTTCCTTTAGAAGTGGTACATGTTACTGGAAGACATTAAAATTGTTCATCCATCTTCTAAACACAGCTTATTTATTCAAATTTTAGTCTAAAAACACCCAGTTATGAGGCAGAAGTGATGAATAGAGCAATTAAGTAATTTCAGTAAGTCCTGAAGTACAGGATTGAAGGTATAACAATATAGCACTATACAAAATAAAACTTCTTGAGTTTAATTCAACAATACCTGAGGGACTGATGTGTTTTTTCCCCTGAGCTTCTCAGGCTCTGGAAGGGCTCAATATGTGAACAAAGATGTCTTTCATAATAGGGAATCTGTAAAGCAGCATGTTGTTTGAAGTACTGAGAATTTAATCTTGTTACTAATTTTGACAAGTATTTCTGCCATGTCTGTCATTGCATTCAACACCTCTATAGTAATCCAGTCGTGGAAGGTTTTATTTATCATGTGGATTTATCCTTTGCCAGTAGTGGGGGGAAGAGAGATTGTGAGGGGGAATATTTAATGTCTGCTTCATTTTTTTCCCTTCCCCAGTGCATTGTATGTATTTTCATTTTGTTCATACTTGCTTTTTTTTATTTGTTTGTTATGTTGTGTAGTCTTGTACCAATATCTACAAGCAGATCTCCATGGCAAGAGCTCAGACACTGCAGACAAAACCTCAGGTAAAGAGGGGTTAAGGATAAACAATGATCAGGACCTCTCTATTTCTTTATTTTCACTCTTCTAACTCTTCTTGAATCAAATTAGAGATCACAGATCAAAACCAAAACCAAAACTCTTCTTTTACCTAATTTAAATCAATATTTGAAAATTTTCTTCTATTTCTTGAAGCTCTCTTGGCAGATGTGGTTCTCCAGCAAAATCCTACTAGTTATGTCAATATATTGGTGGAGAGGAGACTGTGCTAGACCTCTGTGCTTAATAGACTGAACAATATTTTGCATGAGACCATTTTAGAGGATCCTTATCTGGAGATCTAACGAGGCTCAGTTATGTGGATTTGTTCATAGAGGGAACTATAAGATTCATCTCCACTAATTTCTGCTACAGAAACACAAATTTTCCTGACACCTCAAGGGAGCTTATTTTGCAATCTAGATTTAAATATGAATTCTGGTGAGGTTCACATAGACACATGCTACCCAAAAACTTCCAAATAATTTAGATGTATAGATATGGTACACATCCCCCTATGGTTTCCTGCTTAAATATGATCCATTATTTCCTTTACATATTGGCACACAAAAGGCAGGTTAGATACTGCCCTCCTCCTCAGGCCTCCAAAATTCACTACCATTTTACAGGCAGCTCAGATTTTAAAACTTTGGAATGAAGACTCTTTGTCTGCTTTGTCCCAGCCCTCCCTTTCATATCATCTCTGTCCTCTGCTGTGAGATTATGAGAACGTGAGGTCAGAAATAAGAACTTCGAGTTAATGTCCTTGAACTCTGATCAGCCTCCCACTGCCACCTTGGCATCGTGGGGAGGCATGGAAGAAAAGCAACAGAGCAGTTTCTGCACTACTTAAACTAACCAGTTCCTGAGCCTGATAATTAACAACTTGCTCCGCAGCCAAGCATTGTTTGTTATTCCTGTGCCCACATTGTTTTCTCACTCACACATTGTGTATAATTTGCTTCTCGTGCAGGGTCATCCTGTTATTTAATAAGCATAACAGAATTCCATCTGCAGGGAGAGGACATAGCTGGGTGTGCTGAGCACTTTTAATTAGAGGTAGCGATCACAGAGTTGGTGACCATGAGCACTGTGCATAGTTGTGCACAGTTCCTCTAAAGGAATAAAAGATATTTTTGTTTCTGTAGTCACAGGCATTCCTGTCTACATTCCAGAGCTTGGAAGGAGTGACAGATAGCTTGCATTCCCTGGACCCGAGGGTGTGGGTGGAAGATGCCTCTGCCTATTTGGTACAAAGCTCTGTCACTGTGACAATCCATTTAAACAGATCTGTTTAAACCTGAAGATCACTAAATTTTTACATAGGATCACTCTTATGAAAGTCATCGTGGTTGATAACCGAATGAGTGTAGCTGCATTTCCCTAGTAATTGTATCCTTCATCCAAAACATGGATCCAGCTTGTTTTCTAATTTTTAACAGTCTTTTGTTTTGAAATAAAATTACTACAGTTTTTTCTTGATCTAGCATCCATCGCTTCACCATTTGCTTTCAATTTGAAACTAAATGTGCCTTTAAAAGCCAGCTCCTTAAAGGAAGGCACAGGTTGTTTCAGAGTACCATTAACAGGATGTAGTATCCAAATGAAATGGAAGCTGAAGCTGACAAGTTTTACACAAATTTTAAAAGTATGTCAATTTTGTTTTTAAATATCCTGAAAACAAAAGGATTCAATTCAAATCCAATTTTTAAATTTGCCTCTGAGAGACAGCTGTCTGTGTCTGAAAGTTGTGCTGTTCGCATGGGCAGCACGCATCAAATACAATGTTCCGGTCCATATTCATAGTACTGTTATCTGGGCATTAGTATTTTAGCAAATGGATTCAATTTGCACTTAATACTTGGTTCACTTTAAACGTGCTTTGCTAATCCTGTTTGGAAGGTTAGCAAAGAGGCGCTTAAAAGCACGTGGGAGGTTTAATGAAAATTCACTGTTAGTCTAGAATAATAGCAAGTAAATTCTCTCTGCCACGTGTGACTCAGCAGTGCAGAACCACCAAGGCTGAGAGCTGATAGTGCCAGGTACCCTTCAGTCCAGGTGCCTTCCCTCATGTTTGCCAAGAAGATTCTGCTCCCTGTGGTTCTCTTCCAGCTGCTTGTCCGTGCAGAGCTGCCTGTTGTGGTCCATGCCTCTCATCTGGTTTTGGTGAGAGCTGGGGTGTTTCCCTGCTAGCTTGGGCAAATGATGGCATTTCCCCCTCGCACACAGGCTGCTCCTGTCACATCCTTGTGCTGTTCTTTTTTCCTAAATTATGTATCTTGTCTAAAAGCTGCCTTGCTTGTCTTTCTGTGAGGCAGCTTTGTATGGAGGGTGCAATGTCATCCTTTCAAGTCAATGACAGGTTGATTTACTCCAGTGTGGTGTTGTGGCTCTTCTCTTTTCACTTGTGATCACTGATTGAGAGAATTGTATTTTCCCTATGTGTGTTTTACCTTAAATTTATATTTTTCTTAAACTACTGGAGTGGTAAAATGCAAACACTGCAGAGACTCTACAAAGGTAAGTTATTTGTGCCATTTACTTTCCTGGATAAAATGAATCCATGTTGTCAGCCTGTGGGGACATTGTAACTGCTGGTTTTGGGCAGCTGAATTTCTTAAAGCAATGCTTATACTTGATAACCCAAACTGTTAGGTTTTTTTTGTCATGAGAAAGGAAACCTTTAAAGAAATTTAAATTTCAACAGTCACTTACAGTTACTGGTAGAGAATTTAATGAAATTGTTCAGATATTCTCTTCTAACTTTTAGTTGAAGCAACCAATAAGTTTAGTATCAAATACCTGCCTTTCTGCCAAGTTACAGTGGTGAGGGAAACTCTGTCAGATGTGAGAATGATTGAAGATCTAATTGGGAAATAACCTCATGCCTATTTGTTTGATTATGCAAGCATTTTAATTGCTATTTAATTCTAAGAGCTAAAAATGATGCTGAGTATGTCTAAGTACATACCTGGAGAGAAAATTTTTACTGGCTTTGCTTGGTTGGATCTTTATTTTATGAAATTTTGGGAATTGGATAACACTGTGTCTATAATGGCTCTGCAAAGAACTTTTGGACCAAAATAAGAGGTTATTCTACTGCCATGTTCTGAAATAGAGAAGTGATCTCTGTTTTTGGTGTACTTGTCTGAGCTTGTAACTGAGCATGAGGATGATCTTCATAGATTATCTAATTCAACCATTAAACCTGACACTGCCTTTTAACTACTAAAACATACCCCAAATGCCTCATCCACGTGTTTTTTTAATACTTCCAGGAATGGTGATTCCACCACTATGATGCTGCAATGTGTCTAAATCCTGTGTTCAAAATAAGTATTGTATAAATATAACACTATATTTAAAATCTTAGAGATGACATGGCAAGGAAAAGATTTTAAACCAGAACTCAGAATGCACTTGCACATGAGTGCTGTTGGAAGAGCTGGTTTAGTGTGATAGTGTAATAGATGGTCATGTAATTAATAGATTTTTAGAACTACTTGTTCTGATTACTGTTTTGCATGCTGTAGGTAATCCAGTGGGGAGAACTCCATTAACAATATCACTATGAAATACAGTATTTGTGTGCTGATAACTGGATGCATTTCTGCTTGAAGTCTAATTTCAATTTCCTCTTTGCACTTGCTGGGTTCTTTGTGTGGAAGAAATCTGTCCTTGAAATTTGATGGAGAAAAAATAAATGTTTAATTTTCACATAGGACTTGTAATATAAAAAAGATCATCTGTAATGAATGCTTGAATAATTTATAATAGCCAAGAGGTGCTCATATTTTTTATTGACTTTAGAGACAGCTTCTGACAAACTTGAGGGAAAGTGCTCTTTCACTAAGTAAAGCTGTCTCTAGATACTCAAGCTGTAGGAGAAGGTCAAGAATCCAGCTGATTGCAAGGTCTTTTTATATAAAATTTCAGGAGTGATTTTTCTCTTGACAATGTGTTTCCGTTCTGTAATTACTAAACTGGAAGCTGTGTTGCAACTCCAGTAAGATTTTGTAGGAAGGAAGGTAAGGTTGACTGGATGGGAATCTTTTCTGTTTCTCTTTTAAAAGTAGAACCTCTGTGGAGAGTCAAAATATCTATCAGATTTCACAAAAAAAAAAAAAAAAAAGAAAAAAAGAAAAAGAAAACCTGAGCCAGCTCTCTCTGAAGCCTCGCTGCTGTTTTGAGTCATTGTTTCTTCATTTGCTGCAGGAGAGAATTTTGACCAGAGTCCCATAAGAAGAACATTCAAGTCCAAAGTTTTGGCCCATTACCCTCAGAACATCGAGTGGAACCCTTTCGACCAGGATGCTGTCAACATGGTAGGTCAAGAAAAACTCTTTTCTGAAAATGTTACCTGACGGCTCTCGAGAGGTTCCTGGGTTGTTTTCAGCCAGCCCTTGTGGTGCTCTTGTGAGCTTGTGGCTGTGGTGGTTCTGCTGGGACTAAGAGCACTCACTGGGCATGCTGCATGGAAAGCTGCAGGGGAAGAGCTATTGTGAAAACACAGAATGCTTACAGGCACAGCAGAAGTGAAGTGCTGCATTTCCCTCCTTAGTTCTGAGTGTGCTGCATGATGAAACAAGTCTGGGTGAGAAGGGGTGTGGTCACCCAGGACACCTGTCCCCAGGGAGGAAGGAGGTTTTTGAGTACAGAACACCTTGCTCCTGCAGACAAGGGAAAGGGGAATCTTTATGCAGAAGCTGGAACTTCCCTAAACCCCAGCTTTTGCTGGGTCATCACTTTTAATGGCACCTCTACACCAATGCATGTCTTGCACATCTCTTTCCTCTCAGTCACATTTGATGTGGCCTGTGTCCCATGGACTGGGAAAGCAGGGGAAAAGAAAACAGCTCCTGGAGTGGGGGCAGTGACAGCTGAAAGGCTGATCATCCACGGGAAATTTTTCTGAAGAGCTGGTAGTAAAAGGGTGTTTCCAGAATCACCAAAACACTTGTTAAAAACATAACCTGACAAAGACAACAGATTACTGGTATTTGAGCTTCCCTGTACAGAAAATGCCATTTGTTTCTTAATTTAAAAGTAACCAATTGTTGTAACACTAACATTAAACCATGTTACCACTTCTAGCTCTTTTCCAAAATGTGTAATGGTATAATGTGTTACGGTGTAACTCAGTATCGGAAAATTAGGGAGCCCCTTCCCCCAGCCTAGGTTAGATGAGCTTTGCATTTGAGGAGGGCAGGACAGCACACTACCTGCTTCAAAACAGAGCTGACCTCATTGTATGGTGCAAGTAGGAAGTCTGGAGGTTCTCCTGGCCCTCACCCAGCAAATAGAGAGGTGGGGAATACGTGAAGCCCATTTTAACTTGGCTTTTGCAAATGCAAAAATACATTTGGAACTTCCCTGCAGTCATGAGGTGTAGAAATCTGGAGTTCATCTCAATTTCCACTGAATTTTATTTTTAGCACTGTGCCAGTTATTTAATACAAAAGCACAGGAGCTGGAAGCAGCAGTGACACAGAGCTGATGCTGTGGCACTGCACTTGCATAGAAAGGCTGAGATGAGCCCTGTCACTCCCTCTGCCTGCTGGCAGCTGGGGATTTCTATCTTCTGCTTACAAATGTGCACTGCTGGAATTGGGGTGGTATTTGGGCTAGTCTCCATATCACTTTGCTTATACAGAAGGCATGAAGGGCTCAGAGCAATGTTTCATCAGCAGTTAAGATGGCAATAGGTCAGCTGCCAAGGCTGTTGGTGCCTTTTAGTTCTGCCTTTGCATTGGGGGTGTTCCAGTATGAAATAATGAGGACTGTGCAGCAGGAATAAAGCAGCTGGAATTGCTGTGTTATTTGTCTCTCATGTTACAGTGGAGAATGTCTAATATTCATGAAGTGTGATCACAATATCAGACAAAAATGGAATGCTAAAACCAGCCAGAGACCTATTAAAATAATTGATCTGAGCTGCATTGAACACATTTTTTCATTTGCAATGTGTCTTGGAGAAAAAAAAAACCAAAACATTTACTAACAGTAGCAGTATTTAATGATCTTTTAAATTATCTTTTGGAAAACTTCTTTATTGTTTTGATCTGAAACATCATTTAAAGTTATATCCACTTCCACAGAATCCCTTGAGGTAATTATTGGCCTTTCTGATCTTGCCTTGCTGCATTAGTTCTGCCTATGTGTTTGCTTTATGCGATCTTCCAGAAGCAATTTTCCTCGGAGAAGAAAATGCATAAATTCTTGAAGGTTAACTTGTGAAAACTCTGGCTTTGCTGGATGCCTAAGGAATTTCAATTGCCTTCTGGAACCATCCTGTTGTTTTAAAAATAGCCCCCTGAAGTCCCAAGCAATCAAGCTGCCAAAGAGTCATGTTTTCTCTCTGTTTCAAAGTATGTGACAAAGTACAGAGTTCTCTTTAATAGGGAATTGTGTCTATCCCCCTGCTGCTTTTTGTTATTATCCCTGCCTAACCTCACATGGTATCTTCTGCAGCCATTCTGCAAGTAAGCGTTGTACCAAACTAAAGTTATCAGTAGAAAGATACAGAAATTTTTAGAATATGAGCTTCCCATTTTAGCCCTCTGATTCATCAAGATAAATAAATCTTTGCCTGTATTTCTGAAGCTCAAGGATGCATTATCTGTTTAATGTCTCATGTATTGAAATAAAAAAAAAAAAATAGAAGTTCCCTGGTGGAATATGAAGGAGCAGGCTTTAGGACAAACAAAAGCATCTTTCCCTCCACTCCCTTGCCCACAGTGCAATTTGGGTATGGAGCTTCCTGCCATGGAATGTTGTGAACTTGCATTTCATGGCATGAGAAATGTGTAGAGGCTTAAAAAGCGAATTGAAGGGTCTAATGGAGAAGAGGTGAATCAGTGCTAGTGGGCAGTGGTCCAGAGAGGACCTTTGGTTCAGAAATACCTGCAAATGATGATGGCTGGGAGAAGAAGGAGGGAGGAATTATAGGGGCTGTGTGTGTTCTGCCTCTGTGCTTGGGGAAAGGGTATCTCCTAGTCAGGACTTCCAGAGATGGGTTATGGATTAGCTGATACCTTTTTATCTATCCTGGTGCTTTTGTTTTTACAGACCATTTTGGTTATAAGCCTTATTGCAAATATGGTGTAATTCCACAGTTTTCTGCTGATGGATACCTTTAAATATAAATAGTGAAGTGCTCAGGAAAACAAAATCCTATCATTTGATTAGTTATCTTGGCTAGTTCTCAGTGTTTGTACAAAGATGCAGTGCCGGTGACTGACCTGTATTCTCAGCATTAGTGAGCCAGATTCACACCAGCAGGCTAAAATTTCACCCCCTTAGCACATCCCAATCTGCTCTCCAGTGCTCTCCTGTGGCATGTGTGACACAGATGAGATGGGAAGTGATTGATGTCTGAGACCCTAAGATGAAAGTTTTCATGAATTAACCGCAAATTCAAAGCTTTCTCTATTGCTGGAAAATGATTACAGGCTCTTCCTTTTGATCTTAGCTTCTTAAGTGACTCCTGGTCATTCCTCCTGCCTTAGTTCTTCCCATCGTCTTTTTTTTTTCCCTCTGCTTTTTCCTGTGTCCTCTTATAGGTCCAAAAACAGCAGGAGTCTCTGGGCCAAGGTTTGCAGCCAGGGTCTTAAATGTCAATATTCTACATGTGTCAAGTTGTGGCTGAAACTTAATAGATGGGCATCCCTTTGTGTGTGTTTACCCAGTATATAAAGGACAAGGGAATAATAATTAAGGTTTGGAGGGGATTTATTTAAACAGTCTTCTGAAACTGTCTCAGCTGATCTGAATTTCCCTGATGCCTATGTGTGCCTGATTGTAATAGTATATCTAATTTGCTTATCCAGGTATTTTTCTGTAAAGTGAAGAAAATTCAATCTCTGATAGCATTAAGATTTAAGCCTATGATTTCAGCCTGGTTGGCTTTGGTAAGACTTACAACCACCACTGAAAACCCACATTCTAGAAGTAATTTTTTTATTAAGCAATCCTGCCAAAACATGAGGTTAAGAGAGATATTTATTGTGGAGAATAAATTTAAATAAAGTGTGAAACAAGGATTTTTACTACTTCTTTATTGGAGAAGCCTTAACCATGGCACTGCTGTTAATGCCTCAATAAAAACTGTAAAGCACTTAAATAAAAATGTGGCTGCTCTTCAGAAATAGTTCAAGCTGCAATTTCATGGTTTGTGTCAGCAAAGCCTATCAATTGAATTTAATTCTTCTGCCAACTTCAGGCTACTTATTTCCCTACACATCACCTTTTTGAGCAATACATAAGAGCTGTCCTAGATAATTTAGGGGCCTGATAGCCTGTTCTGAAGTGAGTCTGGACCACTTGTCTAATTCCCAGCTTTACCAGGCTGTTGAATAGTCTCTGCAAGGTGCACTGCTGAAGTTCTGGTTAGAATGTACCTGAAAATATATACAGTAATTTCACGATTATAAGCCGCACTGATTATAAGCCGCACTTCTGGGTTTCAGCAACTTTTTGTTCTTTGTCCATATATAAGCCGCACCTGATTATAAGCCGCATGTTACAATATAGAGTGTGATAAAGGGTATCTATTCTATCACCATCTGTTGAGGGTGGGGACAGTGATCCTTATCTCAATGGCAGATAATCTGCTAATGGGCCATCCATTGAAACCAGGTTGGGCATTGTTCTTTATCTTTTCACACCCCATCCTTCCTCCAGCGAGTCATTTTCTGCTAATGGTCCATTGAGTCCCACTGTGTGACTGAGAAAATTACTGCATCCCATTGGGAGTTGCTCCAGTCAGGGGGAAGAGCCCAACATTTCTTACCAAGATAAAAACAGAGGCTTTGGGACACTAAGGTAGCCCCTTTCTCCACTGGACTCCAGTGGAAAACCAGATTTCTCCACATCACCACTGGACCTCCAGAGGGAAACTGCACCTTGTACAGGAGCACTGCTCCAACTGAATCACATCTGTCACTGCAGGAGGATGCAGCCACCATTTAATGGGACTGCTACCAACACCCTGCCTGACGGGGTGTCAGGTTGTACTCTGACTTGGTCAGGGTTTGGAGTTTGTTTCTTTGCAGTACTGTATTTCTATTTTGATTTCCCTAGAAAAGAACTGTTATTCCTAATTCCCATATTTTTGCCTGAAAACCCCTTGATTTCCAAATTATAATAATTTGGAGAGAGGGGGTTTACATTCTCCATTTCAAAGAGAAGCTCCTGCCTTTCTCAGCAGACACCTGTCCTCCAAACTAAAACAGTAACTTTTTGTTCTTTGTCCATATATAAGCCGCACCTGATTATAAGCCGCACTTTGGGTTCGGACCAAAATTTTAGTCAAAATGGTGCGGCTTATAATCGTGAAATTACTGTAATTATTTCTCCTGACCTCTTCCAGCATCAGAATAATTTACTCCTGGTTAAGGTGAGATATTAGGAGACACATTCAGTTGTGCATAGGTTCACACACCATGATAAAGTTGGTTTCTACTGTTGCCTTTTTTGAAAAGGAACACTTTGAAGATTCTCCTTTTTTTCTTTCCTTCTGTTTCTTCAGATGTTGTAGATGAAGCTATAGTCCTTCCTTTATAAATATACTTATTTAGCATGTCTAACATGAGGAGTTTCCTGCTGATGCACAATTCAAACAAGTTTTGCTGGATGTTTGTTGTTTTGTGTTAGATGGTTGATAGCATTCCCAGAGAATGTCTGGAAAAATGCCTCAATTTATCTCTAGGGCCATGCTTCAGAGAAACACCCAGTGTAGCAGAATCACTGCAAGGGATTTTGCTGAGAGGTAAATAAATGAGGCTATCATAGATTTTGGGTGTTTCCCTCCCTGCCCCTCCTTTTTTCTAGTCTAAGCTATTTGATAGCACTTAGAGAAGAAAGTAAATGTAATAGCTGCCCGTCAGTTGGGGTTTGGTTTGTTTGTTGTTTTTTTCCCCCAGAAAATTAGGGAAGATCAAAGAATTCCAAGAAGCCTATGTAATTTAAATTCAGTGGTATAAGATGCTTCCTTGGCTCTCTGGTTTCAGAATACTGTGGGCACGATAGATGCAAATGAGAGCAAAACTGGATGTTTTTATATGATGCTGAAGTAAATGACACAAAGACTATTCAGTAGTGAAAACAGTTTCAGCAAGTAACGAAAATGAGTTGTAATGACTTAATAGATGGATTATTTTGGAGGGTGCTTTCCTTTCCTCACTCATGACTCCTTCTGAAGTAGCATCAGTTTTAGGCTGTTTGTTCTTGGGTACTTTTTATGTCTAAAGGTAAATGGCTTGTTGTGATGCAGCAGATTAAAAGAATGTGCCTGTACAGCAAAACCAGCAAAATAAAATTGTGTCTTAGGTTACTCTATTTCTTTTCTCCTCTCTTAGCTGTGCATGCCCAAGGGGCTGTCTTTCAGGACGCAGGCGGATAACCGAGACCCGCAGCTGCACTCGTTCATCATCACCAGGGAGGACGGCTCCCGCACCTACGGCTTTGTGCTCACCTTCTACGAGGAGGTCACGAGCAAGCAGATCTGCACAGCCATGCAGACGCTGTACCAGATGCACAACGCAGAGCAGTACAGCAGTGTCTGCGCCTCCTCCTCCTGCAGCATGGACTCCCTGGCCAGCAGCATCGACGAGGGCGACGCCACGTCCCTCGCCAAGCTCCAGCGCTACAACTCCTACGACATCAGCAGGGACACGCTCTATGTCTCCAAGTGCATATGCCTCATCACCCCTCTGCCCTTCATGCAAGCCTGCAAGAAGTTCCTGATCCAGCTCTACAAGGCAGTGACCTCTCAGCAGCCACCACCTCTGCCCCTGGAGAGCTACATCCACAACATCCTCTACGAGGTGCCCCTGCCGCCCCCGGGCAGGTCACTCAAGTTTTATGGGGTTTATGAGCCCATCATTTGCCAGAGACCTGGGCCCAACGAGCTGCCACTCTCTGACTACCCTCTGAGGGAGGTCTTTGAGCTGCTGGGTCTGGAGAACCTGGTCCAGGTCTTCACCTGTGTTCTTCTGGAGATGCAGATCCTCCTGTACTCACAAGGTAGGCACTTACCCAGCAATGCCTGTTTCCAGAGGGCAGTTCCTGGGCAGCTGCAGCCACAGGAACTCATAGAATTTCATATTATACAAAGCTAAGGTTGATTTTTGAAATGTAAGAATGCATTGAAAAAATGAGAGAAATTAGTCTGTCCTAATGAAAGTGCTAAATAATTGTTTCCTCCAGGCAGTCTAGGTGCTGCTTGTTTAATTATGCATTGTATTTATCACTTGTGGCAGCTAGCAATAGAATACATTTGATTATTATCCTCATGCTGCCCTTGATCATGCAAGACAGCATGAAATTAATCCTATCTTCTTCAAAAATACCAGCAGAAAGTAATACATCTTGCAGAAGACACTCTTGCTACTACTTTGTTTTTCAAATTTCAGCAGCTCAAAGTCTGGTGTAATTTCCTGCTTCCCAGATGATGCATATGTTCTTGTTAAAACACTGAGAGTGTTTTAGCACTTGGAGGCTAAAGATTTAATGGTGGGTTAAAACTGACTAGAGCTACAGGTCGTTCCTTTTTAGTCCTGCTTGAGGTATTTGGAAACGTTGCTGACAAGGATGCTGGTACTTCCTTTTGAGACACTAAGATTGCAATTGGCCAAACATTGGCAGAAGTTCCTTGCACAGAGCCTGCCCGTGTTCTGTGTTGAAGTGTGCCAGCAAGCTTTGGAAAATCTGGTTTTGAAAACCTTTTCTCTTATGGTTGTATCTTTCTGTAATGGCGCCAGACTTTGCTGCAGGTTTGGGGAATCCTGATTTAGCACTGGGCATGCTTTGGGATTTTACACCCCTGTTACTGTTTCCTCTAGGATGCTGGTTCCTGGGAGTCTGGCCCTGGTGGTATTGGGATGCCCAACATGTCGAGTTCAAGTTTTATTGCTGACTTTCACGGGGATGATCAGACTTTTGGGATGTTCCTCTGAGTCTCGCTGGAAGCCTTCAATGTAATTTGGCTTCCCAAATGGCATCTGTGATTCTGACCCTGAATTAGGACAATGTGCATCAGGGAAATTTTTTTTGGGAGTGGAGGGGAGTAGTTTCATTAGAGGAGGATGAAAATCCTGGACCCAGGAGGTACATGTGCCTTTTAGTGAAAAGAGGAAAAGATGCTGAATACCTGGGCTTTTGAAGAGAAGTGGCTCAAGCAGCAGACAGCTTGAAATGGAGCAGGGAGAGAGGATGGGAAATGGTCTAAAATGAGTATGGGTAATGAACCTTCAGGCTCCAGAAGGGATCACTTGGGTTTGTCATATAAAAGAAAAGGTCAGGAAGTGTGTAATGGTAATGCTGATAACTAAGTGACTGAGAATTGGGGAAAAATGTTCAGAGAAGTGGAAAAAGGGTAGTTCTTCTGCAAATGACTGAATTCAAAGGATTGATAGTTCTTTGCAGAGCTCTTCTCCACATGGACTCCAGGGGTTTGCTTTCAAGAACTGAAAATGAAAGGTTTTATCTTTCAGTTTGAAGTGTGAGCAGAAATCCTGCTGTTAGTTTTGATTAGGCTGCTTTCCCCCTCCCTCCTGCTTCTGTGTGTGCACTTATCCCCTTTTTTCCTCAGTTTGAATCGTGATGCCTTTGCCACTTTGCACTGGGGTTTGATATTAAACAGCAGCACCACTGAAATGCCTCTCACCCATCCCTGCTCATCAGTCCCACCCTGGTCCCTGCTTGTGGACTCACTGAGAAATTTTTTTTTCTTTTTTCTTTCTCACTGTAAGATAGTAGCATTAGGAAAAATGTGCTTGTCAGGTCACATTTCAGTAATACTTTGTGCATGTGGAGAGCAACCCATATATGTATTACTTTTGTAATAGTCATTGAGACAGCTACAAAATATCTACTAAGTAATGTTGACTCAGCCTTCATGTCCGCCAGAAGTTAGATAAATGTTATTTTTCCAGTTACTGGCTATAATGTAAGGGTTTACTTGGTTTGTTTGATTTCATTGTGTGGGGTTTTTTTAAAAGAAAAATGAGATAGTGAGCAGTAATCCTTTCCACCCTTAAAATTTCAGAACTTTTTCTTCCCCTTCTCTTCTATTTGTGAATCTGGGATATCTTAACATAGGCACCATTTGATTGTTCATGGGGGAAAGCATATAGCTGTATTAGGGAAATTCTCTCATTATGTAAATAGCAGGGTAATGCTGGCTCCCAGAGGTGAAGAATGTGGATTGGAGGGCAAGTGCAAAGCCTCAGTTTTGGCATACCCTGATAGCTGAGTACTTGGCTAATCGTGCACTGAGGCTTCTTTTAAATGTCAGTCTTGCAATTCCTGAAAAAGAAAACAGCAGCTGTTTTCCAGTTTGAGATATAACCAGCCTAGAAGGTACTGAAATCTGCTCTCCTCAGCTTTGAGACCCATCAGGGAGAAACTTTTTTAACTCCGAAGTTCTTTCAAGGCAAAAGATGAAAAGGCTTTGGCTGACATATCTCTTGTTCCAAAATAACAAACGGGAGAGGGATTTTGCATGTTCACCCTTCTTTGCCTTCCTGCTTTTAAAGAGGTTGGACTCAATGGACTATGTTTCCAGAGGCCTGGCCTTGCTGCAACCTTCCCAAACTCAAAAAGAGATTAGTAGATGTTCTGGTTACAATTTCAAGCAAGACAGCATTATTTACTCAAAATCACAATTTACTGACATAATCCTGTAATACTCAAGAAATCAGAGCTGCACCAAATCCTACTTCAGTTCACTAAACTATTTCAGTGAGAACTACTGCTAACATATATGGGAAATGTAAGTTGACTTTTTTGTGGTTCTCCTAGACATGTTGAAAGGAAGCTTTTCATTTAATCTTGCCAGAATTTTAGTTTTTCTTCTATAGAATAAAGGCTTCTTTTGGAAAGTGGAGTGAAAATATAAATTGTTGTGCAACCCTAACTATACAAAGAGCCTGGTTGGTAATAACAGCAGTGAAGGGCTGGCAGGAAGATTGCACAGAGACTGTATTGGCTTTTCTGGAGTGTTTTTTTCTTCAAGGGAACTGGGAGTCGAGGATGAAAAAGTCTATTTTTAACCCCATAGTTGGGGCGTAATGTTTCCAGCAGCCTTAACAAAAGCATCTAAGTCAATGAAGAGGTGAGGGTGTTGGGTGACTTTTCCCAGCTTGCTCTGGATGTGTTTCCCAGCGTGATAGGAGAGTGTGTCTGGCACAGCTCTGCCTTGGGGACGGGACAATGAGTGGCTGTTTGTACCATGGCTGCTGCATTCATTTTTGGCAATCCAGTTGTACTTTTGATGGTGCATTAGGGGTGACTGGTACCCCATCACTTGGGAAATGCAGGGATTGTAGTGGATTGTGACTTCACTTTATAGCTGTGGTGATCAAGCCAGAGGGCTGAAGGGATTGGCAGCAAAGAATGATGAGCTCATGTTTTAAACTGCTTTGCTCCCATACATTTTGGACTGCAGAGCTGGGTGACTGGCAGAGAGACCTCAGTGGCAAGACTGAAAAGATCAGGCCTCACTGTTTCTGGAGGCTGTGTGGCTTTCCAGGGAGTTAATCACAACCACTGCTGGTGGGAAGTGCCAGCTTTGGGCTGCAGAGTTGGTATGGAAACCTGTACCTGGAATTGCTTTCGCTATACATTAATTCCTGCAGCTTCAGGTTACATCCTTCACATACAGAGAATATTTTTAAGATTAAATAGGGCAAGTTTTCAACATTTGGGCTTTGAAAACCGATAGGAGAGGTTAGATATATTTTCCCTGCAATTCTTCAGGATGCAGTCTTTGCAGTCCTCTTGTAAGTTCCCTTGATTCAGAGCACAGCTCTCCCATGCAACTGTGCACATGTAAGGTCTTGTTTATGTCCACTCTTCAATAGCTACTACAATTTCCAAAGGATGAATAACAAAACACCACTGGTGTGAGATTTCTGCTGAACAGAGATGAATTAAGCTGTAAGCTTTGTGGAAATCTCTGCAATCCATTTTGTATGTCTGCCTTTTGAGGGATTTAAGCATGAGAGGGAATGTGTGGATGAGACAGAGATAAACTTCTTAGAGCTTAGGCTGTTTCTACACATTATAATTTTGAGCATTTTCCAAGTTGTTTTTCCCAAGGCTTGAGTAATTGCTCGTCCAAGAATGAAATATTCTTTGCATTTTTTTAATAGTAGAAATTATAATACAAATGACTATGCATATATAAAACCATTGCCTAGAAAGCGTTGTGTCTGAAAGATCTTGCGAAGTCTGTTTTGGGGTAGATTTTACAAAACTAATACATACATAATCTGTTGTCTTTTAAACAATTTTTACACCAAATAGTTTCATAGAAAACCTTTGCTTTTCTACTACCTTTAACACTCTGCACACACACATCACGACCTCTCAGCTTTTTTTTTTTTTTAATTTGGATCTCACTTTTTTCCATGATGAAACAGCTTTACCTTTTCAGAATGAGGGGAATAAAGTTAAATTAGGCCTTTACATTGTAGTTATGGCAAATGTCAGATAAATAATGTGGCAGTGATCTGGAGCAAAGCTGGTCCCTGCTGGACTCTCCCCATCATCTTGCTGCTGGCTGGGGAGCCTGTTCTGCCCCAGCAGCCACAGGAGAGAGCAGGGGGCTCTCTGTGTCTTCAGGAGCACCTTCATGTGTCCTGCTGGCACCTTGTCAGCCTTGTCACAGGGTTTTCCCCTCTTCTCAGAGACTTAGCCATGCTGGTAATGGGAGCTAATTCTTGAGGTGGCTCTTAATCATAAATTAAATTATACTGAACTACTGATGGCAGGCTGGGATGTAGTTAAATTATATCAATGGAAATGTATTGAAGCAGAAGCTTTTTATATTAAGTATTGGCCAACAAGGAAAAAGGGTAAGAATTTGCCTTGATGAATATTGGCCTTGGGGTGTTTCCCTTGGGACAGAGCAGACCCCCAGTTTGAGAGGTTAGTTCTTTAGGCAATTAGATGCAGGCTTGTCTTGACCCTTCTGTTTAAGAAAACTTATCTTTTCATATTTGCATAAATTGCCACATGGCACTGAGATGCCAGGGGTCATTTCCTTGGGACAGTCTGCTGGTTACAGCACCTGTCCAGGTTCCCTGAATGCAGCACTGCTGCAAGGTGATTTCTGCAGTGAATAAACATTTCCTGCACCATTTTTGTGTGTTTTATCTTAACATCTCTTAAAAGTCACCAGGACTGACTTGTCAGTTGTCACAGCTGCCACCAAGCAAACCAGATGAAAGGTGGAAGCTTCCAGGGCACTTTGATGTGTGCTGCTTCTATGGAGCTGTTGAGATCTGATTTGAAAATCTTTGCTTTCATAAACAATTTTTGTCTCCAATGTGAATTTCAGATTTCATTTTTCATCTGCAGTGTGCTATATATAAACATTACAGATCTGAAGGTACCCAGACCCAAGACAGGTCTGGTTATGAGCTGTTCTTGTCTCATACTCAGAGCTCAAAGCAAAATAATTGTATTTTCCAGTTTTTCCAATATACCTGGTTCATCTAATTCAAAATTGTTACAAAAAAAAAAAGGCTAAAAAAAGTCAGTTGAATAACAATTGCTTATAATACCTCAGCTGAAGAGGTAGCATGTGGAAAAACTGTTGGTCACAAAAGGTGTTTTAAAGCCTGTTCAGGTGTTTCCCTCAAAAGAATTAGCATTTATTCATTCAGGTTCATTGATATTTTGGGGTCTTTTCCCCTCTGTTGTTTGGTTTATTTTGTTTAAAGACAATTGTTATGTGCATATTGATGAGGTCCTCTTTGAGAATACCATCTGATCATCATCTTTCAGGATACATTTTTAAATATGTGGCTTTGCAAAGCTGCAGTCATCCTTTATGCATGTTCTAAAAGTGGTAGAGGAAAGGAAGTGGTGTCCAGGTAACTAATCTCTTCAAATGCTTCCAAGTACTTTCAAATTGTATGTAAAGTGAGACTTCAAAAGGAAAATAAAGGAGCACAGTCAATTTTTAAAGCCTTGGACTGGATTGAGACGATCCAGGCTGTGACTCCAGCTCTGTGGTAGGCTTTCTGCTCTACCTTTGGTAGGTTACTGGAACAGAGAGTTGGAAAACAGCCAAGCTGTGCTTTCATTGGGAAGGCTGGAGGTGTTGAAACTGGAATCACAGTACACTGTTCCCAGCAGGAACACCGTTTCTGGGGAGAATGAGTGTGTGTGCTCTTACAAATTCCTTACACACAAAGTTCCTGTGATTGGCAATTTGCTGAGAAGGCTCCAGGTGAAATTCTCTTTGGTTTGATTATGACCAAAGATTTGAATCTGTTTTGGGGGTAGAACCTAAATGTGATCTTAGCTATTTGGAACAGGGATAACACCGATGCCTTTTTGCCTTTTCAAAGGATCTTGATTTTGCTTTGCTGCAGCATGGGAAGGATTTTGAGATATCAGACGCTTTTGTGGCAGGAAAAGTAATTTTTATGTTGAGTGGATCCAGAGTCTTTGAGCTTGACTGCTTTGCCCTCTCCTTCACTTAGTGAAAAGTTGTGTGAGAGAACACTGCACCAAATCCAGCTAAGCTATTAGGAGGCAGTGGTTGCAGTAGAAGCCTCAGGGACCACTTTGCCCTGGGGTTATCCTCCTCGAGCAGTTTCTCTTGGAAAATGTTCTGTTCTGTGAACAAATTAGAGATGGAGCTCTGAACATGAAGAGTCATAGAATAATTTTGGTTGGAAAAGACCTTGAAGATCATCAACTCCAGCTGTAAACCTAACACTGCCAAACCCACCTCTAAATCATGTCGCTAATTGCCATATTTACATGTCTTTTAGCTGCCTCCAGAGATGGTTACTCAATCCCTTCCCTGGACAGCCTGTTGCAATGCTGAGCAACCCTTTCAGTGAAGAAATTTTTCCCAACATCCAATCTAAACCTCCCCAGGCACAACTTAAGGCCATTTCCTCAATACCCTGTTTCCAGGTTGTTCTCAGTAACCATGTAAGCTTCCCTCAAATGATGACAGGTACAAGAATCTCTCCATCAAACATTATTTCAGGCTTTAGGGGATAGGTGTCTAACCTTGTACTGGCTTGAAAGTACATTAAAAGTAACCAGAGTTTCTGACTTCTTTAAACAGATAATAAAAAAAGTATTTACAGATTTTTTTAGTACAGTAATTTCATGATTATAAGCTGCACCATTTTGACTAAAATTTTGGTCCGAACCCAAAGTGCGGCTTATAATCAGGTGCGGCTTATATATGGACAAAGAACAAAAAGTTGCTGTTTTAGTTTGGAGGACAGGTGTCTGCTGAGAAAGGCAGGAGCTTCTCTTTAAAATGGAGAATGTAAACCCCCTCCCTCCAAATTATTATAATTTTGAAATCAAGGGGCTCTCAGGCAAAAATATGGGAATTAGGAATAACAGTTCTTTACTAGGGAAATTAAAATAGAAATACAGTACTACAAAGAAACAAACTCCAAACCCTGACAAAGTCAGAGTACAACCTGACACCCCGTCAGGCAGGGTGTTGGTAGCAGTCCCATTAAATGGTGGCTGCATCCTCCTGCAGTGACAGATGTGGCTCAGTTGGAGCAGTGCTCCTGTACAAGGTGCAGTTTCCCTCTGGAGGTCCAGTGGTGATGTGGAGAAATCCAGTTTTCCTCTGGAGTCCAGTGGAGAAAGAGGCTCCCTTAGTGTCCCAAAACCTCTGTTTTTATCTTGGTAAGAAATGTTGGGCTCTTTCCCCTGGCTGGAGCAACTTCCAATGGGATGCAGTAATTTTATCAGTCCCACAGTGGGACTCAATGGCCATTAGCAGAAAATGACTCGCTGGAGGAAGGATGGGTTGTGAAAAGATAAAGAACAATGCCCTGCCTGGTTTCAATGGATGGCCCATTAGCAGAATATCTCCCGTGGAGATAAGGATCACTGCCCCCACCCTCAACAGATGGTGATAGAATAGATACCTTTTATCACACCCTGTATTGTAACCCAAGACAGTTGCCGACACCAGGACATGCGGCTTATAATCAACTGCAGCTTATAATCGTGAAATTACTGTAGGAAAGTGGAACTTCCCTCTCTTCAGTCAAAACTGCTGGGTACATAAACATTTTTTAACTGGTAATCACTGACAAGTATTGCTAGATGGTAACAGTCTAGTAATTTAGTGGTCACTAGTTTTGTTGGTTTTTTTAAAACAACTTTTCTCTTAGTAAATTGGTTACAAAATGTGTGCTAGTGACCATGTTAAATATTATCAGTAGCACCAGAGAAAAGTCAGCATGCATTTGCAGAATTGAATGCCCTTTTCCAAGAAGATCCTTGCAACTTTTCTGCCAAGACCCATTTCTTTATGTGACTGTGTACATCAGAACAGACTTTGAAGGTGTTTCACATACTAAGACATGCTGCTTTCTCTATTTGATTTATTTTTTAAATCTTTAAAGCTTTCAGAGTTAAGAAATGTTATGAGACTTCTCCAGTAGGTATTATAACTTGAGTTTGTGTAAGTGCTCCTCAACAATACAGGGAATGCACATGTGTAATTATAGACCATTGCATGGGCAGGGATTGATAAGCAGCTGATCTGTAGCTGGGCAGTGTTTTGGAGGTGTAACCTTGAGATGACTTGTATGTATGAAAATAATTTTGAAGACTGACTGAATAGCTGTTAGACAAGATGAAAAATGGTTTTGTTCTGTCAGCTGACCTTCTGCAGATCGTGGCTGGTTTTCCACAGAGAGGTGCTAGCAAGGGGAATGGGTTATGCAATTTGTTGTTGTAATTTGCATATTTATTCAAGAACATCTTCCCAGTGACCTCCTAATAGCTGAGCAGTGTCAGATGACAGCGCTTTTGCTGTTGTTGGTGTCTGCCAAGGTCTCAGGCTGGGATGTTCAGAAAATGGAAAGGGTCAAGCTGGGCTCCTCTCCAGACAAAAGCAGTCAGTGGGGCTGTAAGAAAAAAGCCTTGTCTCCTGACTCAGAACCAGGGTGTTCATACATGTATTTTTGATTTCTGGGAGTGGGGCAGGGAGGATTAGGAGAGATGGGCAACAACCCAAGTGTTACCCATTATCTGGGTCTGGTGTCTGCAAGGGGGAAATCTTTTGGTTGCTCAAGCCAGAGCTTGTGAGATTTGCCTGGCACTGATGAGGCTTGGGTTTGGACACAGCCATGGAGTTTACAAACCCAGGAGTCTTTGCCTTAGTTTCCAGATGGATTGTCTGCAGTTTGAGATTTGCTGTAATGACGACCATCTCTTTAGACCAGTATGTGATTTATTTATTTATTTTAAAAAATTATTCTCAATTTATCCCCTCATTTATATTAATAAACAGCTTGTGCTATTTCATCATGCCAGCCAGATATTTGATAAATAATTTGCCCTTACCCAAATTTTGAAACTTCCAGCTTAGCTGGACCAAAATAAATTTTAATTTAAAAAATAATGCACAATGTGCTTACTAAAATCAAAATATTGCAAAGCAACATGGGTTAAATACAAATTTGGGAAAGTAACGTAATATAAATATACTAGCTATAATATACTAGCTATGCAGAATATATTTGAGAACTAAATTTATATTAGGCTTCTGTTTGGATTTAACTTAAAAACATTGATTTTATATACTTAAGGACTGTAAACTTCTGCTGGTATGTGGCCAAGACAAGTCTTCTGGAAAGTACATTCACCTTTGGAAATAGTAGCAAGTGGAGCAGAAGCAGGCAGGCAGGAGCAAGCAAGAAACCACAATGTTTCTTTGAAGTTCACGTCTTTCTCCTCTTCTTCCATGTAAAAAATACATGCTTATTATGGAATTAGAGTATTATTATCCTGTACTAGAGACAGAACTGTTGGTATCTTTTTAATAAATTAATTTAATGATAGACTAGATCTAGAATATGGTATGAATACCTATGCTCAGCAGTTTCTTTACGGGAGGAATTAAATAATGTTTAAGGTTCTTAAGTACTGTCTTATTTTCCAAACAACATCTTATCCTATAAACATGGTTTCTGTCTTGTTTTGTCACTGATGTCCTTGCCAAACAGATCTCAAAAGCAGAACACGGGGAGATAATTCAATTCTGTCTTTCTCTCTCCATGTCTAGATTATCAGCGTCTGATGACAGTGGCAGAGGGAATCACAACGCTGCTGTTCCCATTTCAGTGGCAGCATGTGTACGTCCCCATCCTTCCTGCCTCTCTCCTGCATTTTCTGGATGCTCCTGTTCCCTACCTGATGGGGCTGCAGTCTAAGGAGGGAACTGACCGCTCCAAGCTGGAGCTGCCTCAGGAGGTCAGTGTCTGCCTTTGGGGCTGCTATCCTGAAATGCCTTATTAGTATTTGTGTGAATTACTGCTGGAAAATAATGCCTGGTGTTAGGAGGCTTCTCTGGCTCAGACTCATTGCCAGCAGGAGCGAGATAGTAGAGAAGCCTCCACAGCCCTCCTTGGTCCATTTCTGAATTTAATGAGTACCTGTTACTGTTTTGATGTCTAAACGCTTCTCCTTCTGCTGTTTGTTGTGACAAAGCTGAAAGTTTATTGGCTTTCCCTACATCACACGCTTCGCCAGGTTTTGTTACACCATCAGTGGCACAGTCGTGCTCACAGAGGGCTAAAGAGCATTTCATTTGGGGAGAATCTTGATGGATCTGGATACAGTTGCTAGATGGTGTAAACCTGTCCTTGTCCCCCTGCAGCTGAGGAGCGTGCCTTGTCCTGCCAGCCCCATCCCATCCATGGCTGAGCCCACGTGCTCCTTGTCTATCACTAGACCAGCATCCTGGCCTCAAACAAGCCAGGTTTGCATTAATACTGTTCCTATGAACCACTTAGAAAAAAAAGGAAGTAGAGGTCATCCTCTTAATCTCAGGGCTAAATCCTTGGTGGTGGTGGAGAGTGAAATGGATATTTTTCTCCTTAAAATTTGACAAAGGTGATTAAAACTACTTCACATTTTAACCTGGCCTTATGGCAAAGTCTTTGGGATATGCTCACCTGTCTGCATTCCAGATGGTGACTAGAACCAGAGCATGCCATGTGCTTATAAACTTAGTTTTTTTTCTTAAAATCAGTGGGAACCCCAAGAGTATCTGTTCATACAGCAGTAACATCTCCTGCCAATGGCTGTGCTGAGGGGACTCTCCTGGGGACAGAGTCCTTAAGGTTTCCAAATACCTCCTCTGACTGAGAAGGCAGATGGGAGCAGCAGCAGAGGAGAATATGCAGGGGTGGGAGTTTTTGTGTGGAAGTGGAGGGATAAACACGGGACAGGTAATACAGTTTATAATAAAGGTCTATTTTGCATATTGCATGAAGGTGACTGAGTCACCCTCGGTGGCATGGAACTGCAAATCAAGTTTTACTTCATGGATACAGTGACTGAAGCACATGCCATCTGCACTGGTGTGGAAGCAAAGCTGTTATCTGGCTATGCTCCTCAGTAAAACCCTGCTAATATGACATAATTACTGTGATTTTAAAAATTATTAGTCACATGCTTTTGGGTAGCAGATTAAGCTGTCATTTTCCTTAAATGAAAATTTTAATGTGACAGTATTTGATATTGCATTATCACTGGAATAACAAATATCACCAGGGAGAGAAGAGTAAGGGTGGAGTGGAATCTGCCCCCTCCATGATGTTTAACAAATGAGTGAAAAATACCAGCATTTATGAATACCACAGGTCCAGTAACTGTGGGAGAGGGAAAGAAAGAAGACATATTGAACAGGGAAGATCTTCAATCTCTAATTCCTTTAGACAATTAAAAAAAACCCCTCAGCATGCGAGCAGTGATGAAGTGCTGTTCACATCAGCATTCCTTTATTGTTCAGGCCAGGGGCTAGCTCTTGCTCTAAATATAAACCATTTGTTTGTTAGAGATAAAAATTCTAACAACTGGCCATTGTGCTGTCTTAAGGTTACTAATCTCCCTGCATTGACTTTAATCATCCGATGTTTTTGAAGAGAGAAGTGAGACCAATTTCCCAAGGGTTTTCTGAATCCAAATCTCATTTTTCAAATTTTGTAAATGATATGCGGAGCTGAAATTAAAAAGCCTTTGAAATGAAATATTGATAGATAAGAAGGCAGTCCCTGAGCTAAAGGCACACCACAACTGTGTAATAGTTGCATAGTTAAATAAAGCAAATCATTTTGTATGAAGAAATGCTTTTCTTTGTACAGACTAAATTTAATATGAAAAAGCTGAAGGGACACTTCTACTTCGCTGAATTAATCCTAATACCCTTTAAAGTATCTATGTGAAAGGTGATTAATGTTAATAAACATGTCCCTGAAATATCCAGTATATTATAAACATGTTTGCTGTGGAATGTATTGTCCTGCTGAAAATTAACTTTTTTAAAAATGAAGGAAAATAAATCTTCACATAATCTGAAGATTAGTCTAGGCATTTGGTAAGATATAAAGAACACTAGAAATGCCTGGGAGAAGGCAGAGGAGCTGTGCTAATGGCCAAGTCAGGCTAACAAAGACCTGCTGCTGCCCTATGGGTTTTCTGCATCTCCTGTTCTGCAGTTTTATGCCAGGATAAAATGCATCAGAGCTGAGCACCTTGGGAATCTGACCTGGTTTAAGATTTTACTCAGTGCACTCAGACAGTGAATTTCAGATGTAAGCTGCCATTCAGAATATCAATTACTGTTTTTCATCCCGGTATTATTCCTGAGGGTGCATTTGCAATGTAATTAATTTTTATGTGGGGTTCTTCTATCCCTCCATCGACACTTTCCTAGTAAAAATATCTGCTCTGCTAGATTAATGTCTTCACTTAGCTTTAATCTTACAGGCTGAGATCCATCTCCATTCACAGCAAAGCTAAGAGCACTCTCTTTAAGTCTCAGGCAGAGGAATTGCCAATATTAAAAGCCTCCCTGGAAACAAGGGGAGTGGGGAAATAAGACTTGGCTCTAGTGGACAAGCTATACTCAGACATAATCCCAAAGGATTTAAGGATTTCCATGGGACCCTATTCCATAGTTTTGCTTGAAGCAGCATTATCTTTCTCACTAAACATCTCATTTCTTGGTAGCACAGCTGCAGAGGCTTCTTGCAGTTGGATCCTGCTAAAGTAAATGTGCCTGTGAGATGCAGTAATTTACACAAAGGGTATTTACATGGGCCGAGAAGTGGTGCTGCACTTGGTGGTGTCCTTGGCTTCTCTGGGAGGGCGTATGAAATCTTTGCAGTGGAAAGTTTGGGGTCTTCATGTCCTGGGGGAACAGGAGAGGGCCAGGAGTCTTTATTGGTCATGCAGTTGACCCTCAGCCTCACTGAAATTTGAAATATCATGGGCTAGACAACACAACTAAAGTGTCCTTCATACATGTGCACTTACCTTTCTGTCTGAAAGAGAGACAGAAAGTTTCTCCTTTACTGTGGGAGAAAAAGGGCTACATCACAGAGGAACCATTCAGTGCTGAGTGTCCATTTTGAGACTTTTGTTTGTATTTCAGGCAAACTTGTGCTTTGTAGACATCGATAACCATTTCATTGAGCTGCCGGAGGAATTCCCGCAGTTCCCCAACAAGCTGGAGTTTATCCAGGAAATCTCTGAGGTTCTCCTACAGTACGGGATCCCTCCAGAAGGCAACCTGCACTGCAGCGACAGCGCCACCAAACTCAAGAACTTGGTTCTTAGTGACCTGGTGAACGACAAGAAGAACGGGAACATCCCCAGCAACGCCCTCAACATGTACGAGCTGCTGAAGGGCAACGAGACGATCGCCCGCCTGCAAGCCCTGGCCAAGAGAACGGGCGTGACCATGGAGAAAATGACCATCACCAGCCCCCTCACAGAGGAGAAGGATGGGAAGCTGTCATGTGAGGAGCTGGAGCTGAGGGACTACAAACTGAACGTGCAGCTCCGCGAGGTTTTCGCCAACCGCTTCACGCAGATGTTCGCAGACTACGAGGCTTTTGTCATCCAGGCTGCCCCCGACATGGAGTCGTGGCTGACAAACAGGGAACAAATGCAAAACTTTGACAAAGTAAAGATAGCCATGTTTTCGTGTCTCCATCTAAAAGGGGGAGGGAGGATGGCTGTGTTTGTGTATATATAGCCTATAATCTGCCGTTCCTCATCTGCCTCACGGAGAGATTTGTCCATTTCCATTACACAGGGCCAGATCTCCTGCCAGAGTAAATCGGAGCGCGCACACTGAGCTGTTCAGAGCCATCCTGGCTCGTGCAAACCAAGCTGGCAGGCTTCTGCCCAGCTCATGGGGCTGCTCCTGTGGGCTTGGTGGAAGGGTAGCAACGCAAAGTGACTTTTTCTGTCTGTCTCTCTTTTTTTTTTTTTTGTTTGTTGGGAGGAGAGGTGCACACTAGAGACAAAAAAACAAATCTAGTCTTTCATTTTCCTAATCTCATGGTAGAGGTTTTTGGTAATGGGTAACATTGTTCTGAAGAAGGTTGTCACTTAGAGAATATTGCTACGACTCTATTGGAGAGTATGCATGAAGGAAAAGGAGTCCCTTGAGATTAGAAATGGGGATGTAAAGAGATGGGAGGATAGCAAAAGTAATGGGAAATGTTAGGAAGCTTGCACAGCTGCTGAGTGACCCTACAAAGCAGATAGTGTTCTTAGCCATCATCTTTTTTAGATAGAAGTCTTTCTCTAAGGAAAAGGTTAAAATTATGAACAGTGAGGAACAGACGAAATACTGATCTGAGTCAGTTTTTAATTTAAAAAAATTGCTGCCCTGCCTTTTGGTGGTTTGTTTTCAGGCATTAAACAGTTCAGCATTCAAAAGGATGGGGTTGTTTAGGCAATCTCTTCTAGTGCTTCTGCAATAAAATGGGCTGTTAAGTTTAGGGTTTTCAAAGCTCAGTTAGAGACTTAGAGGCACAGTAAATTCTAATTGGAAATTCCTGGTTAATTGCCCTGTGTAACATCACAGAAGAGCATCACACCTTGATATGTTTGACACCTTAATAAGTGATACAGTCGTAGGCAACGATGCCTAGAGGTCCCAAGAGGGCACATGTAATGGTCTGCCATGCATTTCATAGGGTTTATTCCTAAGGGTGAGAGCTGCTAGGTTGCTCTGAAAAAGCAGGCAGCATGAGCATTACTTCAGTAACTCCATATTCCCTTTGTTTCAGCTGTCGCAAAGCCTCCCCGACTGTTTATTTCTTACATTTGTGAACCAAACCCCTTTGCAGATAGATTCACAGCTCTCTGAGAGGTGTTTTTGTGGTGGGGGAAACCTTGTCCAAGCCTTCCTGCTGGCTCTGGATCAGTTCTGTGCCAAAAGATGGCTGGGTAGGAACATGGCACTAACGAGCTGTTCTGTATTTCAGGCTTCCTTCCTTTCGGACCAGCCTGAGCCTTACCTCCCATTCCTTTCACACTTCATCGAAACACAGATGTTTGCAACCTTCATAGACAATAAGATAATGTCCCAGTGGGAAGAGAAGGACCCTTTTCTACGAGTTTTTGACTCCCGAATTGAGAAAATAAGGCTATATAATGTCAGGGCGCCTGCACTGCGGACATCCAACTACCAGAAATGCAGCACTTTGAAAGAAGCAGGTATGTTCAGATGGGCTGGTAAAATATTCAAAAGTACAGTGTCAGCCACCAAGAAATATAGGTCCTTAGTCATCTGAGTGTTGCAGTTGATGAGGAAGTCCTAGAGCTACCTGAGGAGGACTCAGCAGTGTCCTTTTCTCATCTAAGCAAAATCTTTAGCATGCTGTTAAACACTAGGAATGGCAGGAGCCTTCACCTTCCCTTTGAGCTTTCCCGAGCTGGTACCTTTAATAAAATCCAGCCAAGCCCAAATGGAACTGGCTCACAGTTTCTCATTTCAGGCAGCTCCTTTTCCATTGCCAGGAGAGCTTTCCTTCACCCTGGTGGTGGGACCAGTGCCAACCACACTGAGGAGTTGAGCCCTGGTGTCTGCCCCACTGGCCTTGTCTCCCCTTCCCATAATAACATGTTGTTTTGCCTTACACCATTTGGTTAGAGCAGCAGGGGATGTAATCCTGTGTAGCATATTTAGTACCTCCGGCAATAGATGTTCAGTGTTAATGAACAGTAATGCTCTACTGAAGGCTTGGAACCTTTTTCCTTTACTGTCACAAGATGCCTTTTCAAATTATACTTGAATTTCTTATTTAATGCTTGTGCAGGTGTTTATTTAATTTCTAAGTAATACAGGGAAATTATACTCCTAAATTTGTTGGGACATGTATTAGTAAGCTAGGGCAAATCCATTTCTCATGGGTCTTTTTTGATTTAACTCCTTCAGTGTTTTACTTTCTATAAACATGTCAGAAATAGAAATCTGTGTCTGTTTAACCTTTTTTCTGTCTAAACCCAATTCTAATTTGCAGGTCAGCTGTCTATTCAGCGTCTAGTTTTGGCAGATATTGTGGCACCAGAACCTCATTTTCTGTCTTGTGAAAAGCAGCAAACTGATAGTAATACCAATTTTCCTTCATATTTACCATTCACAGTATATGTGACCCCAGCACTGATCCAGCACCTGTTTGTTTAACATTTTCAGAACCCTTCAAATCCTTTGACCCCACACTACCCACTCCTTTTCTCCAAATGGAACCATACAAAGTGATTTTTATTTTTTTAAAGGGGAAAAAAATACTTGCTAAGTTTCTAATGATAATGGAAATCTTGTGACAGCTTCTTTCCCATCACAGTTTTAGAAAATAGGAAATTAGTTTTATATTGTTCTTAACAAATGGAAAACAGATTTAACTTCCACATTTTGTGTATGTATTCACTAGCTGTGATATGCTGAAAGAACAGGTCTGCCCATTAATACATGGTCTAGAAAGTTGAATATTAAAGTTGCTAATTAAATGCTGAATTTGCCCATACACCTCCTTTCCCAAGTTCTTCACAAGTTAACAGGGTGACAGGTTTTATTTTCATTCTGCTTGAGGTTTGAGTTTGAAACCCTCAAGTCCTTGAAGGAAAGGATTGAACTGCTTTAGTCTCAGTGCAGCTGAGATTCCTGGGGAGCTCTCTCCCATCTTACCATAGTCTTCCCTGTTTCCAAGAATCTGCTCATCCTCTTGATCTCTTGATGATGCTGAGGCCTTGCTACAGTTAGCTATGCTTTTTGAAGGCCTGCCATCCAGTAAAGGCATATCTAATTTCAGGAGGAGGATCATTACAGTCCCAGATGTTTTCAAAACTCAGGTGTCCTCCTGCCATGCATCTGCCCAGGGAATGTGTCTGGGGCTAAGCAAGGTGCCCAGTCCCACAGGGGTTGCAGCTGGCCTTGGAGGTCTCTGTTCTGCTGAAGAAGAAACAAATCAAACAAGGAATTTCAGGGAAAGATTGCACTAATGCATCCTGTAGGCTCCTGTAAATACCTGCTTGCTTAACAGCTAACTTGCTTGCACCAGTGCTCGTTGTGTGGTAAAGAAACTTAAAACAAAATTTAAAAACCTACAGCACAAGCGTCTCCTCACCTCTGTGAGTGGCAGATTTCTGTGTCTGAGGTCACTGTTTAATTTCCTAGAGGGTTTCCAGGGGTGTGAGCATGATCACTGCTGTTGTGACAGCGCGTGCCCTCGGGCGGGTCGTGACGTTGCTCACCTGTGAGTGTCACCTGCAGCCCAGTCCATCGAGCAGCGGCTGATGAAGATTGACCACACAGCCATCCACCCTCACCTGCTCGATATGAAGATTGGCCAAGGGAAATATGAGCAAGGATTCTTCCCAAAGCTGCAGTCGGATGTCTTGGCAACGGGACCCACCAACAACAAGTAAGCACAGGTTCTATTTTCTGGATTTAAAAAGAGGTTTCCTGTACAAATAGTTCACATCATTGAACATTAAGTCCCAATTTTGGATGGCATATAACCAGTCTAATGAACCCAACAGCTGTTTCTGTTTCTGGTTTGTATGGACTGGGACTTTTGAAAATATAACCATAGTTTAGGTTATGTCAGGAAGTGCTAGCTCTGCTCCTCCTGCTGTTTTCTGTTGAGTGCTAAATACTCTGTCTTCTCAAGCATAGTTCTTGTTTTGTAATCAGTCTTACAAGTTTAAAATTAATTGTTTGGCTGTTTTGCACTGAATACTGTAATTTGGGAACTCAAACCAACATTCAGATTCTGAAAGAAATTTTGGTGTTGAAACCTTCACACCATCTTGTGAAATGAAATTAGTGTCCACTCAATTCCTTTCTTTTCTTTAGCTGTTATTACACCACCCAGAGATTTTTATAGCACTGTTTCAGTTGCCACATTGAAATTCCCTGGAAGACTAACTTGATGAGGGTGGAAATTATGTGGTTCTGTACCTGGGTTTCTTTTTTGAGTCTGGTAAGTTTCTGTGGTACTCTTTGACAAGAGGGTAGGGGTAGCTGTAGCTGTGGAATTTAGCGTGCTATTACATGGTTTATTTTCCTAATGTAACATGGGAACCTGGAGCACGGATACACTTTACATCTCTTCAGTTATAATACAAAGAACTGTGAGTTCCTTTATTTTTAATCTTTCTTCCTTCAAAACCCATAAGTGAGGGGCTTCTTGCTCCTCAAAAGTGAAATATTTGTGCATCATTGATCACAAACTCATCAAATAGTCATCTGAAGCCTTCAGTTTAGTTTCTGGAAGTCAAAATGTGGGAGCACAAGTAAATTCAAGAGCTTCAAAGGCCACGATTGTCCAAATATTAAAGCTACCTCTTGTTTTAGACATGCATGCACACATACTTCTCTGAGCTTCTGCATGAGGTGCCCACTCAGTTCTATTTATACACCTTTTGTGCATCTAATGCTAGCTAAGCCCTTTTTAATAACCTGCTAGGAATAAGAATTACAAAAGATAAAAAAAGATATCCTTGAGCACTGAATTTTAAAGAAATGGAGTTCCTTAAAAGAAATTTTAAAAAACCCAGGACCAACCAGCAAGGAGGAACACGTATTTCAAAGTTCCTTTGCTTTCAGTCTTCCTGCAAATAGAGACAGAATTGTATGGGTAATGGTCCTTTGAGGAATGAAGGATTTCTTCATCCTGTGAGATGCTGTGTTTAGCAGTCTGCCTGCTATCCTTATGGGTGGGTTTCAGTTCTACAGTGTCAGCAACAGTGTGAGTGTGCCCAGCCTGCCTAAAGTTGCTTAAATCTTCTGTCTCTATTGCAAAACCTTAGTGAGTCTATGAATAATTACCACTTAAAAACAGTTTTCCTTATGCCCTTTGAGATTTGCTTCTGTTAGACTGGTACCTGTTCTAAAATGACTTTAACTCCTTGAGTGATAATTTTGATTTATATTGCAGCAGGTTTCAGAATTTGTAAGTACAAAAATCCCATTGCTTACCACAAAGCGATGTCAAAGTGACAAATGTTTGGAATTCCTCCAGCTGTATGTTGCCAAAAAGGGTTGTAATTGGAAAATCTCAAGACCATCTGTTTATATCTTTCTTTTTCCTGGTTTTCATGTGAGCAGCTGAGAAGTCTCTTTCTCTCCCATACAGGACATATAATTCTGCTGATTTTACACCCATGTATAGAACAGCTTTTCCATGCTTCCTACAAATACAGCATGACTCTTTTGACCACAAAGTCAATTGAAGTATAGCTTTCCATTAATTTGAATTTCCCAGTGTATGATTCTTGGAGAAACGTTTTACATACAGGGCTGTAGCTTTGCTTGTGGGTATGGTGTAAGAGGATATTCCAGCTACATTTCCAGACTCTTCAGGTGTAGCTGTTGTGTGCTTATAATATAAAATTAATGCCAAGGATATTGTTGTGTAGATGAGAATTATTTTTGCAGGCTTCAGTTTTACATAGCAAATTTTGTCCTGAATTTTGTATGGAAGTGTATTCATGGGAAATGGGGAATAATTCCCACGTTGCAATCAATTGTTGCTGGACAGTAGCAAATGAACCAATTCAAAACTCAGTGGCCAGCAATCAGGAATTTATTGCTTTCCTTTCTGTGCTGATAAACTGACAAATAGAGCTCATAATGTTATCTATCTGTTCCCTTCCTGTAAGCAGGAGGGGCACTGAAGATACCTCTATCAGTTACTGGGCTGTTCCAGTGTAATACTGTGATTTGTAAATCACAAATATAATGCAGAAAACAAGCACTTCTAGTTTCAGTTCTAGATCCTATATGTGATTTAAACAATTTAAACTGAACCAAACCAAAACACCCCACCCAGTTCTGTCCTCCTTCTCATCAGGCAGCAGTGTCCCACTTGAGGGACTCCCTCTGTGCTCCTGGCCTTTGATACATCTCCCACATCATGGGAAAACCTTCTGGATCTACAGAGAGCAGCTGCAGCTTCCTCTGGGTACAAAAGCATCCCATCCATGCTGCTCTAACCGTGTAAAGCAGTGGCTTCTGCAGAAGTCCTCCTAGAAAGCATCCCAGGAGAAAACAGGCTGCAGTCCCTCAGGCTATTTGTTATTCAGGAAAGAGCTCTGTTTTCCAGAGCCCTCATTTCCTTTCTCAAACCCCAGCACCACACTGTGGTTTCTCTGAGTTCCCTACTTCCCTGTGTGTATTTTCTGCCAGACTTTAAAATTGTAGCTGGGACTCCACTGGCTGGTGCATTTGCAGGAATGGAATTTGAATGACAAAAAGCCAAGCTACAAAACACTTCATGGTTTTTGATTAGCTAATTGTTAAATTAGGGGGAATATGCTTACAGTGCAAAATTAAAACAATGAAACAAGCTGTGTTTTCAATCTAATTGATTACCTTGTAACTTAATTTGTACTAAGAAGCTTGATAAATGAGATTAAATATTGCAGAGTACAACAGTGATTCCCAAGCATGGCAGCATTCTGGCAATTTGTATTGAATGCCTTCAAAGAACAACTGAATGGATTTTTTTTCTTGTTTCTTTTGGTTTTCAAAAGAAGGGTTTGCTTTGTTACACATTTACAAAATGGCTTTAATTACCCTTTTTTTGCGTTCCCCTCAGTTTTGGCTTGCTTTCCCCCCCACTTCTTTGTTGGAACCCTGCTTCCCTCCTTGCTTGCTTTCCTGACCAGCCTGTTTCCTCTTTCCTGCCCTGGCCACTTCTGTCACCTGAGCCCTCTCACTTGCATCCCGGCTTCCTGTGAGCCTTGTGCTTTTGTCCTGTGTCCCCTACCTTTCCTGCAGCAGACCCCAAGGCAGGGCACAGTCCAAGTCTTCAAGCACAGATCCCACTTGGCCTCTAACCTCAGGCTTTTGCTGAGTGATAGATATGTTGCTCTTACCCATGAAGCACATTTCAGAAGTTATTTGTTGGCTTTCTCCAGGCATTTGTTCCTGAGCTGTGTTTTGCTGATCTGACCACTCTGTCAGTATTTATTTACAAAACCTATGCACAATGGTTCATTTTTGTGCTCCATTTTATGACATGACTTGTGTGGGCACTGTCCTGTGGCCTTCAGCTCCCTCTTTCAGGTTGGGAACTCGGCAGAATTTTTCTGCCTGGAGCTATGGTTCTCCTCATTTTTATGCTGGACTCCTGTTTGATTGTTGCTAGCATTTAACATCAGGTAATGATTTTAAGGAAAATACGATGTATATATAACATTAAGGGGTCAATGTATCACTGTGTGATGACAGAATTTGTTCTGATTTTAACTAAATTATTTTTGTATGCCAAATGGTCTTTCTCTTTTAATGAGTGCTGCATATATAAGGCCTTTTACTACCCCCTATCCGTGGGGTGCTGTTTAAGGGTGTGTTAAATGAAGGCACCTTCTTTTTAAAATCAAGCCAAACAATTGCAAGTAATGTAAAGTGGCATCTCTGCAGCATCTAGGTGAGCATTAAATGAATCAGCAATGAGCCATCCACGCACAGCACCGAGGTTATTTAAATTTTGTGAGTAGTAAAAGCTCACCTTTTACTTAAGAAAATCTGAAACAAACTGTTACTATACCTCAGGTAACCTAATATAGCAAACCACTGATGGGTGCAATGAAAATATGAACCATTTGTACTCAAATACATTAATTTTCAAGAATAAAGTATGACTGACAATCTGCATTTAAAATGGTTTTGGAAATACATGCTGTGGTGACTTGGAACCTGATGGGTGAGTCTCGTGAGCTACTGTTCCTCTTCTCAACTGGTGCAAGGCAGGAGTGCAATTAACTGCTTTGAGTTAATATGTCATTTTAACATAGCTATGCAGAATTAAAGATGATGGGGAAAAATGGACATTGAATCTTTGCATCTGCTATTCCATTTGCTCTGCCCTGCATTGTACTCCTGTCTCAAGGGACTTGCAAATCAAGCACCTCATAGGACAGTGGTTCCTCAGGGCTTAAGAGGTGATTCTGGCAATTCACTACAGCTCTTCCTTGCAGAGGATGGCAGTTGTGTGTGCCGCCATTTAATAGCAACTCTTTTCATATAAACTGATAAAAAAGCTTGTCAGTGGCAAGGCCACTCCCTTTAAGGCATTTTACTATTTTTTGTCCACCCAATGAGCAGTTTCAAAGCTTTTCTATTCCACTTTATGGCAGAAATGGAAAAGGTGCATAAGTCTCCATCTAAGCCTTCATTTTCCTTACCATGGAGCAGTGTTTGTGGAGCAGATTCATACTGTGGATCCCCTCCCCTGTCAGCCCATCCATGATCAGGTGGAGCTCAGTTTCATTGTTCCTTTTCTTCTTTGGTCCGACATGTATTGGACCTGGAATCTCCGTGTAATCCCACACAAACTACATCTGAGCCCAAGGAGTTTGCCTGTGCAGGCTGTGTGTATTTAATGTGTGCGTGCTTTAGGGGAGTTTGGTGGAGGCTAATTAGTGAATGCAGAAACTCAGATAACTCCTTTGATGGACTTTCATAGGTAGAATGGGGATTGTCATGATTTGCAGACCTAAATAGCACCCTGCCTCGTGAGATATATATATGAGGAGATTTAGTTTCTGTCCTGTAAACAAGTGCATTTGTCTTCTTCCTTCTCTCTGTTACCATTATAAATGGATTGTTAATTACAATAGTGATTTTCATGGTAATGGCAATATTGGTTAAATCCATCTGAGAAAGAAGTTCTCTAGCAATATGTTCATATTTTGCAGTATAAATTTTGCCCGCTACACCCATGTCTGATTTGGGAAAACATAATTTCTTCATTTCTCCACGGAACTTTAAAAAGGGGGGCCAGGGAGAAGGTAAGGCAAGAAAAAGATATGTACACATGGTCGCATTGCAGCGTGGCCAGTCCCTGGTGTGAGGTGCTCTTTTGCCAGATTGTTTCTGACTGTGTAGCTTTGCTGCTGACTGCCTTACCTCTTTTGTTACAGAAAATTAAAAGATGGTACTTAACATGGGATGTTTCAAATGTCACCATTACATTCCCTCCAACCTCTGCAAACCTCTTCCTATGCTTGTTGGGTCTAATTTGATACTAAATGGTACTGACTTGACTGCATTTATGTTACAAAGGTCTTAGTTAGAGGTGCCTTACTTCATTTCCATATGTTGAACTGAGCACAGTCCTCCCTGGTCCCTCCTCTGAAATATCACTGCTATTCTGCAGTCCCTGGAGGTGAGGAGTATTCATCTGTGGATATGGGAGTTAGATACAGGCAGACACACTGAGATGAGCCTTTCCTCACTTTTCCATGGAGGCAGCTTGCCCCTAGGCTCCCTGCAGGACGGCACCCGAGCTGCGTCTGCTCCATCCCTAGAGACCTGGTGCTTGTAGCAATGCCTCCACTGTGAGGAATAACTGAAACACACCAGTAGTCCATGCTCATGGCCCTGCCAGCAAAAAACTGGCATTTTTGGTGTCAGGGAGTCCTTGGGCAGCATCCAGGCTGAGCAGCAGGAGGGCTGCATCTCCTCAGGACAAGGAGCCGGGGGACACAGGCAGCAGTGGTTAACTGAACAGCACACGTCTAAGGGCTGACAACAAGCAAAGGGCTGCTGGAGGGAGAACATCTTTTCTTGCTTCTTGGGCAGCACCTAGGCTGAGGTGTGAATAGAGCAGCAGCTGATGGCAGGGCCAGCAGAGGTACCCACACAGGATATCAGCAGCCACGGGGAGGTGGTGTGACCACTGGGGCTTTTATCCTCCTTAAAATCATTTCAAGTGATCACAGGGAGAGGAAGAGCAACTTAAAATGCAGTCACTGTGAGGAGAGGGAATGCTTATTGTAATACTAAAGCATTGTTTTGGGGAAATTCTATGTGGCACAGTAAAGAAAAGGCTTTAAAAGATTTGGCTGCTTAATCCTATTTATCTGCTGTTAGATCTTCACAAAACCTCCCAGAGAGATTCAGAGCAGCAACCGAATGCACAGACCTCACCCAGCGACTCAACAACTCCTCTTCCTCAAGTTAGAGTTTGGAAAAAAAGGGAACATGCAGCTCACTGTGTGTAATTGCTCCAGCTAATGAGCAGCAGTCCTTTTTTTTCCATAAACATCCAACAATCTCCACTTTTGTATGATTAAAACATTCAAATAGTTCTGATTACTAATCTGGAAAATGCTCTGTGCCATCTCCCAGATGATGTACAAATCTGGAATGAACTGCAAATGCTTTAATGATGGTATTATTTTGTAATTATTTTGTGGTTTTCGTTCTGCTTTCACCTTTGGTGAAATGTTTTCCCTTAAAGGACACTTAAAGCAATTCTTTCATCTCCCAGTAAATGTAGAAATGCAGGTGGAGATGGATCCAAACTCTGTCTAGAATTCAGAAAATAACCATATAAATTGGAGCAGAAAAACTATGATATGGGTAATATTTGATCTATAACTTAAATTTGCAATGTATTATTTGCATTCTGTTGTGTTAAATATAAATGTGGTCCTGGCTTGCAATAAATGGAAGGTCTCCAGAGCCAAGTGGCTAAAGTCACATTCATATCTGCTATCCTCTGTTCAACAGTGTGATTTTCTGTGGCATTTCTGTTTGTTGAGATTATTAAAATGTAGGGGTTTATTTTCTCCCTCTTAGTCATCTAACAAGACTTTGGCTGTTGCTTCTGGAAAAAAAAAAAAAAAGGTGACTTATTAAACTCAGGGGCTGTGCATTTTTGAGACTTCTGTGGAGGTGCAAAGACACTTATGTCAGTGATGTGTTCCTCTGAGAAGGTATCAGCATTTGCTGTGCAGACACCTATTGAGCTGTTTTGTTTTGTTAGCAGAGACTTGAGGCCACAAAAAAAAAGCCTGCTTTAAAAATAAATGTATTGTCATATGGGATACTGAGGTGATGAACCATAATCACATGCAGACCCAGATTTCTTTCTTTGTACTTGTTTTCTTGATGTTATTTGTGAGATATGATGGGACTTGAGCTTGACTTTTAAAACAATACTTCCTGTGGCTTTTTTCCCCATTATATCTGTGTGGTGAGCCAAAATTCAGTCTTTGGTTGACTCTGAAGGAACTGGTGAAGATAGTTATGTACACATTTGCAAAGTCCTTTTCTCTGGAAACAGAGGCCTTTTTTTGGTCACTTCCCTGCACTACTCTTGGGTCAGATTCCCCTCCCTACGCATCCCCAGTGTTTTGCCCAATGTGTCAGAACCCAAGTCCAGCTCTTTGCAAGTCTCCTCCCCAGGCATTCATCTGCCTGTGTCTCCTGCTGAAACTCCTTGTCCAAACACTTAGATCCCAAATTTTATTTGTATGTGCTTCTGTTTGAGGTGCACACAGAAATACATGGGTTTGGGATCTGGAGACTGCTGTCCTCACCAATACTACCTGTGTAGAGGGAGAAAAAATTCAACTGGATGTACATGAACAGGTGGTAAAAAAACAGGTTTTCTCTGCTACTTAGAAATCAGATGCAAAAAAAAGATAAGGTGAAAATAGCAACGTGACTAATCCCAGGAACATCAGTATTGTTTATGGCATAGGTTACAGTTGTTAAAATTGCAATGAGACGTTTGTCTCAAATAATTCCTGGAAGTACCACAGAAAGTGGAGAAAGGAGAAGTAGCAAAATTGTAGAAGTTGCTACTCAAATAATTGTATTTTGTTTTTTGCTAAAGACACTGTTCTTATCAAACCTCATCAAATGCAGCAGTGGTGTTGGGTAACTAAGTACAGTGACTTACCTAGTGATGGCATCAATGTTGTGGCATCACCTGCATTTCAGGTACCAGGAGCTCTCACTGGAAACCCTGGCAGGCAGGGAGCTGGGCACATTTGCCTCAGGATTTTTGTCCCTTGGGTGAGCACTGGTCTGTCACCTCCCAGATGAGGCAGACCTGCCCATGCGGAGGTCAGGCACCAGCTTGCACCCGCATTTACTGCAAGGTCCAAGCTTGGGCTTTCCCTTCTTTTGCTGCATCCCTTTGGATGTCCCTCAGCATCTGACCCAGGCTTTCCCTCCTGATTTTCTTCTGCTCACACGTCTTCTCTCTCTGGTTTCCCAGCCGCTGGGCCAGCCGCAGCACCACCACGCAGCGGAGGAAGGACCGCCTGCGGCAGCACTCGGAGCACATCGGGCTGGACAACGACATGAGGGAGGTGGGTGGCCTCATCTGAGGGCAGCACAAGCTGTAATCCAGGAGCTGGAGGTTTGGACAACAATGTGCCTATTAGCTGGGGCAGTTTTGTGGCTACTGTATGGTTTGGTTGGGTCTCTGTAGCCATTTGGATACTGCTCCGCTTGTCACAGATGCTGTACAACGTCAAAGCGCACAACATAAAACAAGTGCTTTTATTATTTTGGAACAAGACAGCCCCATTGTCATTAGGAAAATGGCTTATTTGCTGATTTAGACTCTGGCCTGTATTACTACACACAGATGGCACAGCCCTGGCAGTGCAGCTGCCAAACTCTGGCCAGGATGGAAGTCTCTGGAAAAGTCAAGTCCTTGAATAAATGTCCGCCCTGTAGAAGCAAAGGAGGCAGGATTCCCCCTTTTTTATTAAAGGAACATTTTTCCTGTCTCTTATGTAGATTTCTGACAAGAGTGTGCCTATTTGAAAGGTTAAGACTTTGGGGACTTTTTATGCCTAAAGCTTGGAAACTCCCATGCATCTTGTAAATGTCAGTCACATACATGCATTTCTTTCCCATCTTTTCAGTTCCTCATCCTTCATTAAATGTTTTCTGCCACATTTTTCCATTGATGTCCATATGCTTCTATTGTATGTCACTAGCAAAAATATAACACTCCTGCTGTTTTGTGGTAAAACTTGCTGAATAACGTTGGTCAATGTTGGAGTTTGCCCTCCAAAAGAACCTGAGTGGATGAGGGGGCTCTTCAACCATAACTTTGAACGATGTTTCATGGAAACACAGCAAAACAGCACTTGTACATGTTTGTTGCTATTTTTGCTAACAGGGCTTTGCAAGTATGTTTTAAACAGTGCCTCGTGCGTGTATATTGCAGCAGAGCCTTTTCAGTACTTTGTCATGTATTTACTTTCTTCTTTTTTTGGCTGTGGATCATATGCATGCTTCTTTTGCTTTGTCTCCTCTTTCTTTCTGGCTGTTCTGCCATTGGGGCATCTGCCTCCTCTTAGCCATCGGAGGAGCTTTTGCTTCGTCAGAACTCAATGGCCTTCTGGGAGTGGGATCAGGGACCACCCCCTCCTGCACGGCCTCCTAAAAAATCCTTCTCTGAATGCTGCCTGGTATGTTTTAGTTTTTCTTGTTGAAAGCTGCTTTTGAGATGTTGTTAGCATGAGGAACCTCTGTCTTTGCTGCATCTCAAACCTGCGCCTTTCTTGTAGAGTATGAGCATGTCCCTGTAGCACTTGGAAGTGTGGTTATAATTGGAAAAGTAGCTGGAAAGGAGCTTCCACACTGGCTCCCTGGAAAACACAGTGGCTCCAAGGCTGAAAGATAACAATTTTGTTTCACTTTGGGGTTTTTTTCCCCCATGTTGCTCACTAGACAATTCAGTTCAGGGTGTCAAATCCCAAAAGCATTTCTTTCTGGCTGCCTGGATCATTTCATCACAGTGTGCAAGAGGGTGGTGGTGCATGGATGCTGATGAACAAGCAAAGGGCAATCAGCTGATTCTCTCAGCCCACCCTTATTTTTCTCTGGAACCTTACAGTTTTGTTTTATTTTTAATTTTAATATAATAAGATATACAATGAATAAAGTAAGGTTACCTGTGTTTTGTACTCTTCAGACTATAACCACACTTTTTATCCCTTCACATTTAAAAAGAAATATTAGTTTTTCTAGTTATATATTCCCTGTATTACTTTTTCATTGGTTTTGCTGTTATTTTCTGCACTGAAGTGGAAGTCACTTGTGAGGTTGCTTGCTGAACAACACACTTTCATCATCTGTAGCTTTTTCTTTTATTCCTACCTATAGTTTTTGAACTATTTTAAATCCATACAGTACTGGTGAAACTGTAGTTATGTAACTGAGAATTTCAGTAGAACACAGCTTTTT